>NC_140579.1:1121204347-1121919547 GCF_964204655.1 Triturus cristatus
GTGAACCCTTCCCACTCCCGGCGGAGGGCAGTATCGATGGGACCCCCAACCGTCCTTCCACACCTAGGTGCGAGCGCCCCACAGCTCTCTGGGGCCTGGCGCCTCTCCTGCTGGGCGTCTGGCCGCTCCCTACCCGGCCTCTCCACCCCCCCCCCCGGGCGCAAGGGTCCGGACATCAAAGGGCTCCAGTCCTATATCTGGGACGACCCGGCAACAAGACAACAGTTGTATCCCGGAGTCAAGAGCCCTGCTGATCGGATCGCGGCTGACCCTACGGAGAAAGACTCATCCTGAAACTACACCCTGAGCCCTGCTGACTACGTCGCGGCTCCACCGTGCTTTAAGACCTTCACGAACCTTTGGGGCCCTGCTGACGCTGTCGCGGCGCGACCTTGTTGAACTTGCCATCAGAGCCCAGCTGACCTCGACGCGGCTCGACCAAAGCGGACCTACCACCGGAGCCCTGCTGACTGTGTCGCGGCTCGACCCAAGCAGAACTACCACCCGAGCCCTGCAGACGCCGTCGCGGCTCTCCCCGTCCGAGCTACTTCAAGACCAGCACGCAAGGTCTGGCGCAGAGCCTCTCCGTACCTGGCTGGTACTGAGACTGACCCGCTACTCTATCCCCCTAAAGACAGTGAGACTCTTTTTGGATCACTCGATCCCACTGTAAATATTGAATGTGCTACCTTTGATAAAGAACCAAGATAAGCAACTGATACAGAGTCCTGTGTGGTGGTGTTACTGGGCCTAGTACGATCTCAGGAGAAGGACCTCTCCTAGGAGGCTTCTCAGCGGCGCTTGGCTATAACTTTGCGGAAGGGAGGTGGCTGGAGCAGTCCCCCCGACTCCCCGGTGGTCCTCCCTCCAACATTTGGTGGCCAGCAACGGGATCCGAGCCAGACGCAATCGTACAAGCAAGTAACGCAACCACTACCTAACCAGACGGAAAGAAGGGAACCATGAACGACCAAGAAGCAACCATCGCCGCAACCTTCCAACTGGAAAAGCTGGAAGAATACACCCACAAAGAACTGAAACAATTCTGCATGGACAAAGGGATCCCAACCACAGGATTGGGCACCAAGGAAGAAATGCAGAAAGCCCTGAAAACCTGGGCAGAATCCGAGACCACTCCCCCCTGAGCCGAAGGAACCGCGGCCCGGGGCGGAAACCTGCCACCGACCATAACCCCGACAGATGGGGGACGAAGCATCCTGGAAGCCGGCCTGTCCCACGAGGAGATGCAAGAACGGGAGAGGGTCCGGACACACGAAATGGACCTCGCCCGACTCCGGCTGGACGGTGAACTCCTGCTGGCAGAGAAGAAACTAGCCTTGGAGCAACTCCGGCTGCAGGAGGAAATCGAAGAAAAGAAACGGCAGCGAGAACTAGAAGAGAAACGGCTAACCCTCGAGCACGAGAGGGGCCTCAAGGCACTCGAACTGAAATCCAAAACGGGGGAGATCGGCACCCCCGGGGCCCGGGACACTCTGCCACTAACCGAGCCGAAGGTTCATATCCCCAAGGATGTCGTCAAGGAATACTACAAAAACGACGACATCCAGCAGTGGTTCAGAGCCTACGAGGTAGCCATGACCTCCCATCGGGTACCCCGGAAGGATTGGGGTGCCGGCCTATGGGGGAGGTTCCTCAGCGAGGGCCGGGATACCCTGCTGCAACTCCCCGATGCGGTGATGACCTCATACGACCACATGAAAGAAGCCCTACTCACACGCTACGGACTATCAGCCGAGATGTACCGGCAGCGCTTCCGGGACTGTAAGAAGCTCCCCGGCACCACATGGGTCGAATACGTGGACTTCTTCAGCCGGGCCTTTGAAGGGTGGATAAAAGGGAGCAAGGTCACCTCGTACAACGAACTATTCGACCTCATTGTCTGGGAGCACCTCGCCAACAACTGCTTTGTGGAACTAAGGCAACACCTCCTGGACAGTAAGCTGACCGAGCCCCGGAAGCTCGCCGCCGAAGCCGACCGATGGGTCAACACCCGGGTCCCCCGGAACCCCGTGGGGGACTACCAACGGAGTATCACGGGACCTCCTCGCCAGCGTGGCGGAGGAGGGGGGTCCCACCGCAGTCGAGACTTCCCGACCGGGCCGCCCAGAAGCCCGCCACGAGGCCAAGCCGCCAACCACACGTCCTGGACCCCGACCAACAGTGACCTGCTTCGGCTGCCAACAGACCGGCCACTATGCGAGCGACCCGGCCTGCCCTGTGAACCGGCGGAGCGGGACCGCTGGGCCCCCTCCCCGACAAATAGCCGCCGCAGCCCTGGGGGAAGGGGAGGAAGAGGAGGAAAACCGCGAGGACGGGTCCCCCGAGTGGGAACCAGCTGCCATGTCACTCGTATGCCTGGGCCCCCGAGAAATGGTGCCCCGGGCTGCCATCCCAAGCAACACCCAGAAGTACCAGCAGTGGGTCACCATCAATAGACAACGGGCCGAAGCTCTCCGGGACACTGGGGCCAGCGTGACCGCTGTCCGCTGCCACCTGGTGACCCCCGAACAAATCCTGCCGCATGTCCTATGCCCTGTCCGGACCGCGGACAACACCGAAAGCATGTGCCGGATGGCCAGGATCCCCTTCGAGTGGGGAGGAGTGTCAGGCACCCTCAAAGTAACTGTCCGCGACGACGCCCCGGTGGACTGCCTCCTGGGGAATGACCTAGAGAGCTCCCCATGGGCCCAGGTGGAGCGCCGCGAGCATCTGGGGATGCTGGGGCTGCCCGAGTGGCCTGCGCCACCACCCGGTCCATGACCGCCCAACCTGCCGCTGCCGCGGCCCCCGACGACCCTACGGGCCCAGAACTACCACCCTCCTCCGGCACGGAGGAACCTGACGATGAGGCCGGTCCATCCGAACTTCCTCCCGACGAGGCCGCCTCCCTCAGCGAGATCCCCGAGCTGGCCCAGTGGCGCGACGACGGGGGCCCCACCCGCGAACAATTCCAGCAAGAGCAAAAGGCCTGCCCGTCCCTCGAGGGGGCCCGACAGCAAGCGGCCGCCCAGGCCTCGGGGGACCCCACAGGAACCCACTGGATCTATTGGGACAATGACTTATTGTATAGCGAGCGGAAAGTCGCCGAACTGGGAGCCGGCCGGGTGTTGGTGGTTCCCCTCCGATTCCGAGAGTTCCTCCTGAACTTGGCGCATGACGTGCCCCTCGCCGGACACCTCGGGCGAGACAAAACTTACAGCCGCCTAGTGACCCATTTCTATTGGCCCCGAATGCGGAGAGACGTGGACCATCACTGCCGGTCCTGCCAGACTTGCCAGGCTAGCGGAAAGACTGGGGGTCGAGTTAAGGCCCCCCTCCAACCATTTCCAGCCGTCCACACCCCGTTCGAACGAGTAGGGATCGACATCGTGGGGCCCCTCGACCCCCGGACCGCCCTGGGACACCGCTTCATCCTGGTACTGGTCGACCACGCCACCCGATACCCCGAGGCCATCCCACTCCGCACTGTGACCGCTCCAGTGGTGGGCCGGGCCCTGATGGGCATCTTCTCCAGAGTGGGGTTCCCCCGAGAAGTGGTGAGCGACAGGGGTACGAACTTTATTTCAAAATACATGAAATCCCTCTGGCAACAATGTGGGGTCACCTACAAATTCACCACCCCTTACCACCCCCAGGGGAACGGACTGGTCGAGCGGTTCAACAGAACCCTGAAGGGAATGATCAAGGGTCTGGAAGAGCCCATGAGGAGGAGATGGGACGTCCTGCTGCCCTGCCTCCTGTTCGCCTATCGAGAGGTACCACAGAAATCCCTGGGCTTCAGCCCCTTCGAACTATTGTATGGGCACCCCGTCCGAGGGCCCCTCAGCCTGGTCAGGGAGGGCTGGGAGGCGAACATCCAAGATGCCCCCCCCGACGTCTACCGGTACCTCCTGACCCTGCGGAACCAGACTCTGAGGTTCCGGGCCCTGGCAGAAGCCAACCTCGAAGCCAGCCAAGAACACATGAAACGCTGGTATGACGAGAATGCCTCGACCATCGAGTTCGAGCCGGGCCAGCAAGTCTGGGTCATGTCGCCCGTGGACCCCTGCGCCCTGCAGGACAAGTGGACCGGGCCCTTCAAGGTGGTTGAGAGGAAGAGCCCAGTCACCTACCTGGTCGACATGGAGTCCCCGAGGAACCCCCTCCGGGTCCTACACGCCAACCGGCTCAAGCCCCACTTTGCCCGAACTGAACTAAGCCTGCTGCTGGCTACCGACGATGGGGGCGAAAGCGACTCCGAGCCCCTACCAGACCTCCTGGGGTCCTCGGGCCAAGACGGCTCCCTGGAGGGCGTCCACCTCTCTGCCACCCTGACCCCAGAACAGCGCCATGACTGCCGGAAGCTGCTGCAACCCTTCGCTGCCCTCTTCTATCTCACGCCCGGGGTGACCCCCTGGTGCGTCCACGACGTGGACACCGGGGACAGCCCCCCGGTGCGGCACCGCCCCTACAGAGTACCCGACCGAGTCCGAGCCTGCATACAGACCGAGGTCTCCAAGATGCTCGCCCTCTGAGTCATCGAGCCATCAGACAGCCCGTGGGCCAGCCCAGTGGTCTTGGTGCTGAAGGCCGCTGCCCCCGGCACCTCCCCGGAACTCAGATTTTGTGTAGACTACCGGGGCCTGAACGCAGTCACCAAGACCGATGCCCACCCCCTGCCACGGGCAGATGAGCTGATCGATCGCTTAGGGGCCGCTCGCTACCTAAGCACCTTTGATCTCACCGCTGGGTACTGGCAGATCAAGCTCACTCCCGGCGCCCAGGAACGATCCGCCTTTTCCACCCCCGATGGGCACTACCACTTTCGGGTGATGCCTTTCGGGATGAAGAACGCCCCAGCGACCTTCCAGAGGCTGGTGAACAAGGTCCTGGCCGGGCTAGAAGCTTTCAGCGCGGCCTACCTCGACGACATTGCCGTCTTCAGCAACCACTGGGCCGCGCACCTAGGACCCCTCAGAGAAGTCCTGGCCGCTCTCCAAAGGGCCGGGCTCACAATTAAGGCCAGCAAATGCCAGATCGGTCAAGGATCTGTGACCTATCTGGGCCACCAGGTGGGGAGTGGCCAGGTGGCGCCCCTCCAGTTAAAGGTCGATGCCATCCAGGCGTGGGACCCCCTGCAACCCAAACCGCTGTCCGGGCCTTCTTAGGCCTCACAGGCTACTACCGGCGATTCATTAAAGATTATGGCAGCATTGTGGGGCCCCTTACGGAGCTCACTTCCAAGAAACAGCCGAAGGCGGTGCACTGGACGCCCCGCTGTCAGACCGCTTTTGAAGCCCTCAAGGCGGCCATGTGTGCTGCCCCTGTGCTACAGGCCCCTGACTACAGCAAGGAATTTGTGGTTCAGACCGATGCATCAGAGTACGGGGTCGGGGCGGTCCTCTCCCAGATGGACGCCGAGGGCCTCGACCGACCTGTGGCCTTTATCAGCCGCCGACTGCTGCCACGGGAACAGAGGTGGAGCACCATCGAGCGGGAAGCCTTCGCTGTGGTATGGGCACTCAAGAAGCTCCGGCCCTACCTTTTCGGCACCCACTTCAGAGTCCAAACTGACCACCGGCCCTTGCGGTGGCTAATGCAAATGCGGGGCGAGAACCCCAAGCTGTTGCGATGGTCCATCTCGCTGCAAGGGATGGACTTCACCGTGGAGCACCGGCCCGGCAACGACCACGCCAATGCGGACGGCCTGTCCAGATTCTTCCGCCTCGGCGAGGAGAACCCCCAAGGAGATGGGTGACTCTCCCTGCCTTCAGCTGGGGGGACGCGTGTTGGAGCCGGCCTCGTGGCGTGGTCCTGTTCCCCCTCGCTAAGCCGCACGAGGTCCCATGCACCTCGGGGCTCCTCCATTTTGGATTATACGTCACTCCACGTGACCACCGACGTGACCCCGCTCCACCCGGCCTCGGTACCAGCGAGGCCCGACATCGAGGCGCCAACCCCTGGCCCGGGGGATACCACGTGAACCCTTCCCACTCCCGGTGGAGGGCAGTATCAATGGGACCCCCAACCGTCCTTCCACACCTAGGTGCGAGCGCCCCACAGCTCTCTGGGGCCTGGCGCCTCTCCTGCTGGGCGTCTGGCCGCTCCCTACCCGGCCTCTCCGCCCCCCCCCCCCCCCGGGCGCAAGGGTCCGGACATCAAAGGGCTCCAGTCCTATATCTGGGGCGACCCGGCAACAAGACTAACAGTTGTATCCCGGAGTCAAATGCCCTGCTGATCGGATCGCGGCTGACCCTACGGAGAAAGACTCATCCTGAAACTACACCCCGAGCCCTGCTGACGACGTCGCGGCTCCACCGTGCTTTAAGACCTTCACGAACCTTTGGGGCCCTGCTGACGCTGTCGCGGCCCGACCTTGTTGAACTTGCCATCAGAGCCCAGCTGACCTCGTCACGGCTCGACCAAAGCGGACCTACCACCGGAGCCCTGCTGACTGTGTCGCGGCTCGACCCAAGCGGAACTACCACCCGAGCCCTGCAGACGCCGTCGCGGCTCTCCCCGTCCGAGCTACTTCGAGACCAGCACGCAAGGTCTGGCGCAGAGCCTCTCCGTACCTGGCTGGTACTGAGACTGACCCGCTACCCTATCCCCCTAAAGACAGTGAGACTCTTTTTGGATCACTCGATCCCACTGTAAATATTGAATGTGCTACCTTTAATAAAGAACCAAGATAAGCAACTGATACAGAGTCCTGTGTGGTGGTGTTACTGGGCCTAGTACGATCTCAGGAGAAGGACCTCTCCTAGGAGGCTTCTCAGCGGCGCTCGGCTATAACTTTGCAGAAGGGAGGTGGCTGGAGCAGTCCCCCCGACTCCCCGGTGGTCCTCCCTCCAACAATCCTTATCCCCTTCCTTCCCCATTCTCCAAAAACCCAACCTGTAAAAATATCTACTGGTAAAGTAGGGTTCGCATTCATTCTAGTGTATGCATTATATTTCCCCAAACCAAAGATTTTTGAAAATGCTTTCCATATATTATAAGCCGCTAAAATCGTCTTGAATCGCGTTCTTTTAAAGTACCAAAAATCGGTATGTTTCAAAAATAAGTTCTCGGCTTCTACCCCCATGACTAAGCCATAGATTGCTAACGTGCCAAACTCGTCCTGTCCTTCGATCTCTGCCCCTCCTATCAGGCCCACCATGTTCTGTAGGGCCGCTGCCCAATAATATCATTTTAAATCCGGAAGCGACCATCCACCCCTATCCCGAGGCAATGCCATATACCTAAGAGCTCTCCTTGTCTTTCCCTTTGCCCAGATGAATCTATTGATCATATATTCACATCCCTTAAACCATCTTGATTCAAAAAGTAGTGGTATTGAATCTAAAGAGATATAAAAACTTAGGTAGGATCAACATCTTTATGATGTTAGTGCGCCCCACAATTGAGAGATGGAGATTCTCAAGCCTATCTAAATCCTTTCTCACTTTAGCAAAAACCGGTGTCGTATTTTTCTCTACCAGAGTGTCTAAATCGGAAGAGATAATTACCCCCAAGTACACCCCATCCTGTACCACTCGATAATCAGAGCAATCTACATATTTATTCTTAATTATCTGTGTCTTATTGGAGTTCAATTTATAACCCGATACCTGTCCCAATCTAGTGGCCTCAATTTCAACCTGCCCTATAGCCTCTGTGGGATTAGATGTAATCACTGCCACGTCATCAGCATATGCGAGCACCTTACAATATCCTATGCGCGTATACACTGGGGAAATCCTATCACATCTCTCTAATCTTCGGATCAAGGGGTAGATATACATCGCAAATAAAAGCGGAGAACAAGGACAGCCCTGTCTGGTACCTCTCTTAATTTGGAAAGAATTAGTTAAGCCTGAATTAATCCGGATTACAGCGCTCGGAGCTCTATATAGTGTTTGGATTGCCTTAATGTATCCATCTTTAAAACCTGCTCTTTTCAAGGTAGGCCACAGATAGTTCCAGGAGACCCGATCAAATGCTTTTTCTGCATCTAGTAACATTACAGCCATCGGGTCTCCTGAGACCTCCATGGCGTCAAACAGTGTGATAACCTTGCGAGTATGGTGAGTCGTACCCCTACCCGGAATAAACCCATGCTGGTTACTGCTCACGAGGGAACCTATTATTTGAGAAAATCTTGTTGCTAATATCTTAGAAAAAATTTTGGCGTCAGAATTCATGAGCGTGATTGGCCTATATGATGCCGGCATGGTGGGAGGCTTTCCTTTTTTCAAAATTACCACTATTTCAGTGCCACCCCATGACCCTGGTATAGAGACCCCAGATTGTGCTTTCTGCATCGTTGTCGCCAGGTCTTGAGAAAGAACATCCCAGAATACTTTATAAAATTCAATTGGTATTTGGTCAGGGCCTGACGCTTTACCCGAAGGGAGATTCGCTATAGCATTTTTAATCTCTTCTAGGTCCAATAGTTCTTCCAACCCCTCTGATTCCCCACGTATCCCTGCCTTGAAAGCATCCCAAACTATTCCTGTCTCTGCACTGCCTCTATTATTTTCAAAGAACTCCTTAATCCATCGCGTCATATACTGAATATATTTTTGGTCCTGAAGAAGCCCACGCTCAAATGTCCATATTCTAACTTTCCTGGGTCGTGTGGGTATATTCAAGCTCAGGATCAAAGGATTATGATCGCTGAGTATACGGGGAAGTCTGTCTATCTTTACATAGGAGATCATTGAGTTAGAGGCAAAAAAGTAATCTAGTCTCGCGCAGATCTGATGAGGGGCAGAGTAGTACGTAAATCCACTATCCCCATTTTTTAGCTTCCCCCAGACATCTGACAACATATTGTTTCTCACAAGCTCTCCTAGTGCTCGATGTACTCTTTTCTTTCTTCCCTGATACCTCCCATATGATCCTGTCTCTACACCTAGCCCATCTGCACCATTTATATTAAAATCCCCTCCCAGTATAATCCGAGGTGCCCAGGAGGATAATTCTGCATCTGAGAATTCGAGACTCTCTGGATCGTCCTCCGTTGACCCGTAAATTACCCCAAGGGTACACCACTCTCCCTCAATAAGACATTCAATTAATGCCCGCCTACCCCATTGGTCTTCTAGCTTTTTTCTGGTATTCACATTTCTACTCTTTAATAATATTGCAACCCCTCTGTGTTTAGAGCCTTGTTTTGAGTATGCTAATACTTGAAAGCCTAATTGATCTAAAAGATATGCCTGTGAGGCCATGATATGAGTTTCTTGTAGGAATATAAAGTCGGCATTCATTTGTTTTAATGACACGGCAATCCTTTGTCTTTTCTGGCGATCGTTCAGGCCACTGACGTTCCACGTCGCTACTCTAATAGCCATTGTAGATCAAATAAGATTGATATTCCCAAAAAGAGACAGAAGTTAAAGAGACTTCGCTTCAAAGATGTCATTGCATTACATCTAATACTGTTTTCTGATTTCTGTTCAAATGATTTTCCCTCTATTCTTAAAGTACAAAACATTCCTAATCCTTCCCATACTTGCATTTCTTCAATTGTGCAATTCTTAGTTTGTCGTGCCCTGCCCCCCCTTCTCTCCACCCCCCCTCCCCTCCCCGGTCCCCCCCCCCCCCTACAAGCCCTCCCCCCCTTACTGGCAAATAGGTCAATCCTGACCTATGTATGGCAACCTAAAACCTAGGATGTCCGTCTCCCCCCCCTCTCACCTACTACCCTTTTCCTACCTTAATCCCATGTGCTACCACTATAACCACCCGTTTATCATCCTTGTTACCCAGTTTGTGCTCATGCTTACAGATTAATTTAGTTTATAAACATCCTATTGTTCAACTTATTAATCAAATTGCATCTGAAGTAGTTGTTTGACTTTTTTGACCCCTTTTCTCCTTCAATGCTGACAGATATTCCTGAGCCAGTACCTCAGAGAAAAACACCCCGTGTTGCCCATTAACTACTACTCTAAGACGGGAGGGGAACATCAAATAGGCTTCACATCCTGCATTTTGAAAGGGAGTTATTAATTGTCTCATCCGCCACCTTCTTTCGACGGTAGTGTGACAAAAGTCTGGCCAAGCGAAGAAGTGTATATCTTTATAAGATCTCTTGGCCGCTGGCTTTGCCTTGCTCATAATCTCCTCTCTTGCCAGAAAGTTGCCAACATACACGAGAATCGCCCTTGCTTTACCATCTGTATTTCCTCTTTTCTGGATTTGAGGAAAACGGTGGGCCCGCTGAATCTCATTTTCCCAACTCCATTTAGTAATTTCAGGGAATGCACCTCTAAACAGCTCCACCACAAAGGCCCGAACGTCCTGGCCTTCCTTGCCTTCCTCCACGCCAAGGAGTCTTATATTGTTCCGCCTTTGCCTGTTCTCAAACTCCTCAAGTTTCCAAAGGACATCTGTTACTGTTTTCTCCTGTACATGTTTATCTTCCTGAAGCTTGGCAACTACATCCTCCAGCTTCCCAGTCCTCTCCTCTACCTCTGTGACTCTACCAGCCATATCTGCATATAGTTTGTTCACTTTCCGCAGGGATCCTTCTATTTTTTTATTAGCCTGTCTAGCTCTTCGACCTTCTGCCCTTGCTTCGCTCTGCATCTGTTTTAATGTCCCAAGTAGCAAGTCAAAATTGGGGTTCTGGGTCGTTGACTGCTCCACTTGACAATGTTGAAGAGATTGCTGGGTTTGAGAGTGAATGGTTCCCTCATGATAAACCTGTGATGTAGCTGAGTAGTCCCAGTCCAGCTTCTTAGCCACATCCCGCTGCGTAGGGCTCGATAAGTTCTGTGCTGAGTCCTGTACTCTTACATGCGACCTCTTTCTAGCACTCTTCGACCTCCGACATCGGAGGTCTCTACTCCCCATTGTCCTTTCTACTTCTGACGTTTCAATCTCAGAGTTACTGGTCTGATGTCCCGTTGAAAGTGAGGGTGAGCCGGAGTCTGAATACGAGTCAGATCTATCCGATCTTTCGCTTAATTCTGAGGCTGACTCTATATTTAAGTCCGTGAGGGAAGCGCCCTTGCCCTTATTTTTGCCCGCATCATGCTCCTCATCGTCATCAACTGAATAAAAGCATTCATCAGTTGGTGAGCCTGGGATAGTTACTCCCTGCACAGTAAGATCATTAATGCCCCGAATATCTTCAGTGTCATGACCCTTTGTTATTTTTAAAGATTGTGATATTTGCTTGCCATCAGTAATAGTCTGAGCAGGTTCAATTAAAGACTCATCTAAATTTTGCCTATCACCTGTTTCCCCCATAGCAGCAGCTCTTGTGCCCAATTCAGTCATAGGCTCAGTCTCTATAGCTTTGCAAGGCAAGTTAGTAACACTTTCTGCTAAGGGCCCTCCATGTGCCAAATGTAAACTCACATTTTCGCTGCCCCCCCGTAGCTGTGTCTGTACCTGGGTGTTCGTAGGAGCGTTGGCAGGGAACAGATCGGTTTCATTCTCGTGTTGCTGCTGCTCCAAATCCAGCACTGTTGAGTTCTCAACACCCCCACCGATAGGCATCTGCTTTACGCTCGCGCTCTGAGCTCCTGATGCGTAGTCCGTGAACTGCGTTTCTGGCTCGGCCCATAGCTCACCGCTCAGTCTTCTCACCCTGCATGCGTGAGTCTGTGTTGCTGCCAGCGTTTTTTTCGGCAGCATCGATGAGGGGCGACGGAGGAGAAAATGCCTTTTCTTGATCCTGGATCGATCCCCGAGGAGCCGGTATTACTGTTGAGGCGGAAAAAGCTTCCATCAAGGTAGGCTGACGAAGCACCGTATCTTTCACTCCTTCGACTCCAGACAACCCTGTCCCTGTATCGGCTGATCGCTCTTTAGCGGCTCTCTTGCCCGGTAAAGCCTTCATTTTCTTAAGTTCTTTTTCCTTCTTTAGGGCACTCCCGGAGATCTTCTCGTTTCTCTCCGCGCCGGTATTTTTCCCCTAATTCTTCTGTACCTGAGGCTGAGCCTGGGTTTTCAGGCGAGTCTTTGCTCTCAAATTGTCTGCGGGGGCACCGGGGTCGCTATGTACCAGGCTATCGTTCTGGGAGTCTCTCTTTTTCTCCGAGCTCCCTTAACCCCCTTGCAGCCCGCTGATTTTTTGAAGCCATTTCCCTGATTTTGTTATGCCGATAGAAAGCAACCCAGATAGTGGTCACAGTCAGCTGGTTCCCACTGCTAAACTCAACAGAGTGCGTCCTTAACTTCAGGGTGCCCAATTGTATCTGTGAGCGCCGTGTCTTCACGCGTCTCATAGTTCGTAATTTCGTTTGTCCATATTGCGCACCCGAATGTAGTGTATAAATCAAAGCCCACTGCAGGGATCAAAGATGAAAACTTTTAGCGCAAGTCGTCGAGATAGCTCAGCATCTTTGGAGAGAGAAGGGAGTAAGCGACTATCCCCTACGGTCTCTCGGCAGCCATCTTGCCCCAATGTTGTCCCATAAAGTATTCTGATGCATGCTTCATCCTACTTTTTAGCATGGGAGGAAACTGAACTGAGCATTGTGTCTTTGAGAGAGTTTTCACCCTACTAGGAAGTAGTCTTCCTTTTCAACCACATGTAATTTAACTTAGGGGTGGTCAGCTACCCTTCATATGAATGCATGGTATGCGGCAGGGCCATCTGGTGGGGAATGTTCTATTGGGCAGAATTTCCAAAGATGGGCCCTCATGGTGGTCAAATATATAGTTGTCCTAGGGTCTCCACTGTCCGCAAGGATGTACTCTTCATACGGATCAGTAAGGTCTAAAACATGCTTCATGTCAGTCTGTATGCAGTGAATGTGCTGGTGAGTGAGTGTATGCTGGTCACTGAGGCAGTGGTAGGCGGCTTGGGTCTCTAGCTACATCGCCCCTTGGTATAGTGAAAGATCTGAGCTCTTCAGATATGGCCTATTCAAAAGTGAGCTTTCTATTCGGTGTGCTTTTCCTTCAGGGGTCTGTTGAGGGAAAGGGGGGATATGCAAGTAAGTATCCTATGACCGGATCAATGTAAATTATTTTCTGTTCATCGGACTGCTGTTCTTAACTCATTAGGTGTTGATTCCCGTTTCAAAGTAGAATTTGGTATCAACCTCTGTTTCCAGATAGGGGTTTCAGGATCTCTGAGCCAAGTCGTCGTCTTTCGGGTTCAAGGCTCAACAGGCTGGTGCAGAGGCCTATCAGGAGTAGAAGGAAAATGCTACTTACCAGTATGCATCTGTTCTTGGCATGTAGAGCTGCAGAGTTGTACACTTTTGCATAGATCGCCATCTGGTGTTGGGCTCGGATGTTTGCATGTTGTTTTTGTCTTCGAAGTCCTTGTAGTCACAAGGTTGGCGACTCCTCTTTCGGTCGACAATGCACATGGGCATCGGCTCCATCACTAGATTGTTTTTGCCACGTAGGGTTAGATGGAGCAGTGAGAAATAGAAAGATGTCCATGCGTAATGTATCCAAATAAGATAATACTGGAACAGATAGAGGTATCCGGGGAGGCGGGTGGGCGTGTACAACTCTGCAGCTCTACATGCCAAGAACAGATGCATACTGGTAAGCAGCATTTTTCCATTCGAGGCATATGAGCTGCAGATTGTACACTTTTGCATAGACTATACAGCAGTTACCTCTTAGCGGTGGCTACCTGTATCTGTTGCAGTAGTTTGAAATAGTGTTCTTAATACAGCCTGGCCCACACTAGCTTGTTGTTTTGACTGCACATCTACACAATAGTGGTTTGTGAAGGTGTGTGGTGTAGCCCAAGTTTCTGCTTTGCATATGTCATCTAGGGGAATGTTCCCTAAGAATGCCATAGAAGCCCCTAGTTTGCGTGTAGAGTGAGCTCTAGGGGGGGTGGTTAATGTGCGTTTGGCTTTGATGTAGCATATTTGTATGCATTTTACAGTCCACCTTGCAATTCCTGTCTTGATATAGGATTACCTTTATCAGGTGGGGAGAAGGCCACAAAAAGTTGTTTGGTCTTTCTATAGGATTTTGTTCTTTCAAACTAGTAAGGTATTGCTCTTTTAACATCTAAGGTGTGTAGAGCTCGTTCTGCCACTGAGTCTGGTTGAAGAAAAAAGACTGGGAGTTCAACAGACTGGTTGAGATGGAAGGCAGATACTACCTTGGGTAAAAATGTTGGGTTAGTTCTAAGAACCACTTTATTATGATGGATTTGTAAAAATAGTTCTTGTATGGTTAATGCCTGGAGTTCACGGACTCTGAGAGATGTGATAGCAATCAGAAAGGCTACTTTCCAAGTGAGGAACTGTAGTTCGCATTTATGGAGATGTTCAAAAGACGGACCTATTAGTCTGGTAAGGACTACATTAAGGTTCCACACCGGAGAGGGTGGAGCTCTTGGAATTATTCTTTTAAGTATTTCAATAAAAGCTTTGATAGAAGGAACTCGAAACAAAGACAAGTGTTGTCTGTTTTGTAGGTAGGCCATTATGGCGGCGAGATGTAACCTAATAGATGTATATGCTAGGTTACATTGTTGTAGATGCAAGAGGTAACAGATGATGTTGTGAGTGGAAGCATCTAGTGGGTTGATCTTGTCGTGCGTGCAATAAAATGACGAATCGCTTCCATTTTTCCGCATTGCATGCCCTTGTTGTAGGGTGCCTAGCCTCTTTAATGACGTTCATACAGTCTGGTGGGAGGTTGAGGTAGCCGAACTCGAAGATTTCAGGAGCCAGATGGCAAGGTTGAATTGATTGGGATCTGGGTGTCTTATCTCTCCATGGTTCTGAGTAAGAAGTTTGGGTGAGAGGTGTAGCTTTTGATGTGGTACTACTGATAGTTCCAATAGAGTAGTGAACCATGGTTGCCTTGCCCATGTTGGAGCAACTAGGATCATTGTGATGGAATGTTGTTTGAGTTTCTGAACCACTAACAGAATGAGTGGGAGAGGCGGAAAAGCGTAAGCAAATTTGCTTAATCAATTCATCCATAGCACATTGCCTTTGGACAATGGGTGTGGATACCTGGATGCGAAGGTTGGGCACTTTGCGTTTTGGTGTGTGGCAAACAGATCTATGTCTGGGTGTCCCCACAGGCAAAAGAATGGAAGAAGAACTTGAGGATAAAGTTCCCCTTCAAGGACCTGCTGAACAAGTTACTTACCTTCGGTAACGCTTTTTCTGGTGGATACAGTATCTGCCTGTGGATTCCTCACCTTGTGAATATCCCCTGCGCCAGCAACATTCGGAAACTTTTGTAGCAGTCCAAGCCGATGAGGTCGAAGACGACGTCACAGAGGAACGGCTCTGCTCGCGACTCCGCTGACGTCACCGGCTCCATAAGAGGACCTAGTCGGCGTGATGACGTCAGTTCCGCCCCTTTTTTCCGTGCCTTCGAGGCACACGGACGGACCGACAGCAATATATACACAGTATACACAGTACATGATATGCAAAGCAACACACACAGTGTGAAGAATAAATAAACAGGCAAAAGAATAACACAATGCCTTTGACAGTAACAAATACCATTTGAAACACCATCAATAGAATTGTAGGTATAGAAGGATGGACAACAGGGAGGCGGGTGGGTCAGTGAGGAATCCACAGGCAGATACTGTATCCACCAGAAAAAGCGTTACCGAAGGTAAGTAACTTGTTCTTCTGATGGATACATCTGCCAGTGGATTCCTCACCTTGTGAATAGAATCCCACAGCAGTCCCCACTCCCGGAGGAGGGTGTCCACCCTTCTATACCAAAAAGTCCTGAAGGACGGAACGAGCAAAGTGTCCGTCCCTCCTCACCTCGGTGTCCAAGCAATAATGTTTTGCGAAGGTATGGAGGGAGGCCCAAGTTGCCGCCCTACAAATGTCCTCCACAGGCACACCCCTAGATAAAGAAGAAGTGGAAGATTTTGCTCTAGTGGAATGAGCTCTCAAACCCTCTGGAGGTTCCTTACCCGCCAAAGAGTAGCATATCTTGATGCACAAGACAATCCATCTGGAAAGGGTGCGCTTGTGCACCGCTCGACCTTTTCTGCGTCCAACAAAGCCCACGAAGAGCTGGTCATCAACCCTGAAGTCCTTTGTCCTGTCAAGGTAGAAGCACACCGCCCTCTTAGGGTCCAAGCGGTGAAGTCTCTCCTCCTCCTTGGAAGGGTGAGGGGGAGGATAGAAGGTAGGGAGGGTAATGGATTGCCCCAGATGGAAAGGAGTTACCACCTTAGGCAAAAATGCAGCCCTGGTCCTGAGTACCATTCGTTCAGCATGAATGGCCAAAAACGGGGGTTTTGAACTAAGAGCTTGAAGCTCACTTACCCTCCTTGCCAAGGTAATTGCAATGAGGAAAACCGTCTTAAAAGACAACAGTCTCAAGGGACACTTGTGCAAGGGCTCGAAGGGAGAACCCATCAGATAAGTTAAGACCAGGTTTAAGTCCCATTGAGGCACAATAAAGTGAGTAGGAGGAAACCTGTTTGTGAGACCCTTAAGAAATCTAAGAACAATAGGTGATTTGAATAATGACGGCTGATCCGGCAAGCAAAGGAAAGCCGACAAAGCCGATAAGTATCCCTTCACAGTGGCCACAGCAAAGCCTTGCTGAGCAAGAGAAAGGGCAAACTGTAGAATGTTAGACAGACGAGCCTTCAAAGGATCAATTGACTTCTCTCCACACCAAAGTACAAATTTAGACCACCTATAGGAATATATAGATTTAGTGGAATGACGTCTGGCAGACAAAATTACATCCACCACGTCAGGCGGGAGAGAGAAGGAATTCAGGTTGCCCCGTTCAATCTCCAGGCATGAAGGTGTAAGCTCTGGAGGTGGCGGTGTAGAACCTGCCCCTCCGACTGCGAGAGGAGGTCTGCCCACAGAGGGAGACGGAGCGGAGGGCACGAGGAGAGGTGGAGAAGATCTGTATACCACACCCTTCTTGGCCAATCCGGGGCGACCAATATGACTTGGGCCCGGTCTTGACGAATCTTCCTCAGAACCCGAGGAATCATGGGTATGGGAGGAAACACGTAAAGGAGTCGTGAGCTCCAACTCAACTGAAACGCGTCCCCCAACGCCCACTGCATCGGAAACTGGAGACTGCAGAATGACGGGCAGTGCGCGTTCTCGCGGGTGGCGAACAGGTCCACCCGAGGAGTCCCCCACATCCGAAAGACGTGACGAACTACCTCCGGATGGAGCCTCCACTCGTGGTCGGCAGAGAACTGCCGACTGAGACTGTCCGCACGTACGTTCAGCACCCCGGCCAGATTTGCCAACAGACAAATCTGATGGTCCTGAGCCCAGGACCATAGACGCAGGGCCTCTCTGCAGAGACAAAGAGACCCCCACTCCTCCCTGTTTGTTTATATACCACATCGCGGTAGTGTTGTCCATCAGGACTTGAACAGACTGAACGCGAAGGGAAGGGAGGAAGGCCTTGAGTGCTAAACGAATTGCCCTCAATTCCAAAAGGTTGATGTGAAGCAACCTTTCCTCTGGAGACCAAAGACCCTTGATCTCCAGATCCTCCAGATGAGCACCCCACCCTAAGGTGGATGCATCAGTTATCACCGTGGCCACCGATGGAGGTAGATGAAAGAGCTTCCCTTGAGACAGGTTGCCCTCCACGCTCCACCAGGACAGATCCGCTGCAGCTTCTCTGGAGATCCTCACAGACTCCCTGAGATCTCCTTTGTGCTGATACCACTGCTTGCGGAGGCACCACTGGAGCGCCCTCATGTGCCAGCGTGCATAGTTGACCAACAGGATGCAGGAAGCGAACAGACCGAGCAGGCGAAGGACCTTCAGAACTGGAACGACCGCTCCGTTGTAAAATAAAGGAATCATTTCCTGTATGTCGAGAATCCTTTGAGGAGGAGGGAATGCTCGACAAACAGTAGTGTCCAGTACCGCACCTATGGACAGGTTGCGCTGAGAGGGCACCAGGTGAGATTTGGGCACGTTTATCGAAAAACCCAATTTGTACAACAGCTGAGTTGTATCCTGCAGATTACGTAGCACCTTCTCTGGCGACTCCGCCTTGATCAGCCAGTCGTCCAAATAGGGGAAAACTGAGATCCCCGACCTTCTGATATGGGCTGCCACCACCTTCGTGTAGACCAGAGGTGCCGAAGTAAGACCAAAAGGAAGGACCTCAAACTGATAATGTTGCGACCCTACCGTAAACCAGAAATACTTACTGTGCGACTTCAGGATGGGGATGTGAAAATACGCATCCTGCAAGTCGAGCAACACCATCCAGTCCTCCTGATTCAGCGCTTGAAGAACCTGAGCAAGGGTGAGCATCTTGAACTTCTCTTGCTTTAGAAAAAGATTCAAGATTCTGAGGTCCAATATCAGACGCAATCTGCCGTCCTTTTTCGGAATCAGAAAATAGCGGGAGTAGCATCCCTGACCCCTCTCCTGCTCTGGAACCACCTCTATTGCACCTTTTTGAAATAGCTTCAGGACTTCCTCCTGTAGAAGAAGACGGTGGTCCCCCGAGCAAGCCCCTTGACAAGGAGGGTAATTTGGAGGGAACTCCCGAAAGGGAAGGGCGTACCCATTTTCTACAAGATCCAGAACCCAGAGATCTGTAGTAACAGACTCCCAATCTTGTAGAAAATGGGTAAGCCAGCCCCCCACAGGACCAGCATGACCCGGAATGGCGGATCTAGGGCTGCTTTGCGGTGGTGGGAGGGGCTGAGGAGGAGGAGGAGGAGAGTTGACTGCCACGTGTGCGACCCCTGATTCTACCTCTGAAACCTCTAGACGAGGAACCTTGCTGCTGCAGTTGCTGCTGCTGGGTCGGTCTATAGGATCGAAAGGATGTCCTTCCGAACCCTCTGTACCTTTTAAAAGACCCCCTCGACTGAGATTGCAGGCCTAGAGATTTAGCTGTCGTCTTGCTCTCTTTGAAACGCTCCAGAGCAGCATCAGCCTTTTTACCAAACAGGCCAGATCCATCAAATGGCAGGTCCAAAAGAGTCGATTGCACATCCTGTGAAAACTCCGAAGATCTTAACCATGCACTTCTTCTGGTGGCGACAGAAGATCCCATGATCCTCGCCACTGAATCCGCCGTGTCCAGTCCACTTTGGATCACCTGGCGTGCAGCCGCCTGGGCATCAGTCAAAATCTCATTGAATCCAGCCCTATCCTCCTCAGACAGTTTCGGCGCCAGCTTCTTGGCCGAATCCATCAGCGCATGCACATAACGTCCTAGAAGACAAGTGGCGTTCGTTGACTTCAAGGCCATGCTGGCTGATGAAAATACCTTTTTTGCTGATTGGTCCAGCTTTTTAGCCTCTCTGTCCCCTGGGACCTGAGGAAAAGCACCCTTGGACTTTCCCGAACAAGCTGCCTGAATCACTAGGCTCTCAGGTGAAGGATGTGACGTTAAAAACTCAGGGTCCCCTGGGGCTGCCCTATATCTCCTAGCAACCGTCTTAGAGACCGCAGGAGCAGAAAAGGGCTTACGCCACACCTCTAACACAGGGTCCATAATGGCCTCATTAAAAGGAAGCAATGGCTCTGAAGCTGCCGTAGGAGAATGTAAAACCTCAGTTAAAATGTTCGATTTAAACTCCGTAGTTGGTAACTGGAGATCAAGCAGTTCTGCAGCCTTCCTGATAACTGCATGATAAGGAGCAAAGTCCTTAGGGGTTCGTCCGACGGTGGAGTAATCTCCCACTCAGGTGACAAATCCAACCCACTAGCTTCCTTAAGCTCCTCAAATACTTCATCTGATTCTACCAATTCTCCTTCCTCTGCTTCCTCCAGAAGGTACCTCCGCTCATCAACAACCCTCTGAGCCTCCCTTCTGGACCAAATCCGTATCATCGGCGGCGCCGTGTTCGAATACGACGGCGCCGGCATCGAGCGTGGATCTGCAGGAGCCGCCGGCGTCGACCGAGGTCGAGCCGGAGCCGGTGAGGATGAAAGCGGCGTCAACGTCCTGGGCGCCGGTAGATGCCAAGATGGCGTCGCTGGAAAGAACGGCATGAAAGGGGAAAGTGGATATACTTGTGGCACCCCTAAATTAAATTAAACGCCATTGGACCCATCGGACCCGCAGATGCACCAGTGGTGTACATGGCTCTAGCGAACACCCCGTACATAGCATTTAATAATGCGAGTGGTCCTGGCCTGGTCCAGGGAAAGCAGGGTACTGGTCAGGCATCACCGGACTCGGGCCAACTGTCAAGTATCCGGTCATGCGAGGGGAGGAAAACGGTAACCAGCGAAAACGGACTACATCTCCCAGGATGCTTAGCGGTTGAGAGGTTATGTAAACAGGAGAGCTGTTACATAACTCAAGGAAAACACGCCCTTATGTAAACAGGAGAGCTGTTACATAACTCAAGGAAAACACGCCCTTATGTAAACAGGAGAGCTGTTACATAACTCAAGGAAAACACGCCCTATAAAAGGGAGGTACAACGCTGTCGGATATTGTGTTTACACCGACGTACCTGCTTAGTGAAGAGCAGTGTTCCGGAGTGGTGCTCCAGTAAGGCAAGAACGGAGGTAGGTCGAGTCGTTACTCCCTGGGCCGTGTCTTGCCCCATCGTCACCTGTGAAGGACCCGGAAGCTCTACCGGATAACCATTGAGCTTCGCTTTTTGACTCGGCTGAGTCAAAGCGCAGTGGCGCTTTTGCTGGTTGGAGTCGTAACTCCCAGCCCGACCAGAGATACAGGGACTGCCAGCTGTAACGCACACCAGGAGGTGTTTGCCGCGTTACAGACTCGGAAGTCCACAGGATCGATCGAGCGGCTGCTCTCGGTTCAGTCTTCTTTGCTTGTGATTGGGGTATCGGGGACGCATCACCAGGAGGTGACTCCGCGTCCCGGTGCAGTCTGAGGAAGAGGTTGAGCGGCTGCTCCCTTCAGGTAGAGACCCCGGCTGGGTGTTTCCCTGACTCCTCGATTCTCCCCAACACTCTTCGTGCCCCTCACAGCCTACCGATTGGCATTGTCGGCCATTTCATTTCTGCCCTCTGTTGGCATACGCCGGGATCGGCGTATATGCAGAGGACGGCTAGGACCATCCGTGCTGTGGGCTGGTAACGTACTTAGCCTGGAGGATTCCAGTGACTATAACCTTTGTTTATTCCTTGTATTATTTTTGCCTTCATTAAAATAACTAAACCTTCACAAGTGGTTGCGTTCTCATTATCGTGTCTGTTAAACGATCCTGAGACGTTCAGGGCGTTACACCAACCGGCGCCGACGGTGGAATCAACGACGTCGCAGGCTCACCCGGGACTTGAAGTTCTTCAACCGGGGCCGCAGATGGAGACGGAGATGATACCGGCGCCGAAGATGGAGCCGGCGTCGGAGATGGAGCCGGAACCGGTGAAGCCGGAGACAAGGAAGCCACTGGCGATGAAGGACCAGGAGGTGAATCAGGGACAGGAGAAGGAGAAACAGAGTCCCTCCGGCGTCGAGTTGGTGATTTCGACTTCGGAGCCGAACTCTTGTCCCAATGGTGTCGAGACAAGTGTCTTCTCTTCTTATGCTTCTTGGCTCGAGAAGCATGCCCCGAAGTCGACTTCGACGCCGACCTTGACTTCGATCGAGACCTCGACCTCCTTCTCCCTCTCTTCATTTTTGCAATGAAGAGCTCCGCTTCCCGTTCCTTAAGAGCCTTCGTGCTCATCTTGCGGCAGCTGGAACATCCATCCACGTCGTGGTCTGATGACAAACACCACACACAGTCCTCATGTGGATCTGTGATCGACATGTGCTTGCCACACTCACGGCAAGGCTTGAATCCAGACTTCCTTGCCGACATTCTCGAGAAAGAACAGAGAAAAACTAGATAATACACAAAGTATCAACGATGCTAACAACAGCGATTCCCGAAATCCGTTGGCTTCGACGGCGCGGAAAAAAAGGGAACTGACGTCATCACGCCGACGAGGTCCTCTTATGGAGCCGGTGACGCCAGCGGAGTCGCGAGCAAAGCCGTTCCTCTGTGACGTAGTCTTCGACCTCATCGGCGTGGACTGCTACGAAAGTTTCCGAATGTTGCAGGCGCAGTGGATATTCACAAGGTGAGGAATCCACTGGCAGATGTATCCATCAGAAGTGCTTGACGGCTGAGCAGATCTGCTATCTGATTGTGTAGCCCTGGGAGGTGTTCTGCCAGGAGGTATATCTTTTGCGGAATGGCCCATCTCCATATGCTTTGAGCTAGGTGTGAGAGCTGTAGGGAGTGTGTCCCGCCTTGCTTCTGTATGTAATACATTGCTGTCATGTTGTCTGTTCGGATCAGGACAGCTTTGCCTAGAAGGTGTAGTTGAAAAGATTTTAATGCTCGGAAGATTGCGAACAATTCCAGGTAGTTATTGTGAAATAGTTTTTTGGGGGGGTCCAGATAACTTGGATGGTATGGGTTTGAAGATGAGCTCCCAAGCCGGTGAGAGATGCGTCTGTTGTTAGCACTATCTGTGGAACTGGCTCGAGGAACGACCGCCCTTTGGAAAGGTTGTGTGTGTTCCACCATTGTAGAGAGCGATGGGTGCGGTCGTCCACCAGCACCACATCTGTTAGCTGACCTTGAGCCTGGTTCCACGGACGTGCCAAACACTCTTGTAATGGACATATTTGTAGTCTTGCATAAGGAATGAGAAAGATGCAAGAGGTCATCATCCCTATTAATTGCATGAACACTCGTGCTGGTAGTGAGTGTTGTGGCTGAAATCTTTGAATCAGCGTCTGCTTAGCACTTATCCTAACTGGGTTGGGATATGCTAGGGCTGTGGAAGTACTTATCGTAGCTCGTAAGTATTGTTGTATTCTGGACGGTTGGAGGTAGGATTTGCCCAGATTTACTGTGAATCCCAGACTGTGAAGCAGTTGTATTGTGTTGAACGTTTGTTGAACACAGCTGTTGTGGAATTTTGCTTTTATGAGCCAGTCGTCCAGATAAGGGATGACATGAATGTGTTGTCTTCTCAAACGGGCTGCAACCACTGTGAGGCACTTGGTGAAAACTCTGGGTGCCGTGGTGACTCCAAATGGTAGGACTTTGAATTGGTAGTGTTGACCATCTACCACAAACCTGAGATATTTCCTGTGAGCGGGATGAATGGGAATGTGAAAGTAGGCGTCCTTTAGATCTAGAGTGGAGAGAAAGTTGGCCTGCTGAATTAGTGGAAACACTTGTTGTAAAGTGACCATGTGGAAATGGTCTGATTGGATGTAGAGGTTGAGCGGTCTGAGGTCCAGTATTGGCCTGAGAGAGCCGTCTTTTTTCGGAATTAGAAAATAGAGGGGATAGACACCTGTGCCTTGATGAGGCAAGTGAACTGGTTCTATTGCATGCTCTTGTAATAGTGCAATAACCTCTTGTTTGACAAGAGTCAGGTGTTCTAATGACATTAGACGCTGTTTAGGAGGAATGTTGGGAGGGGTAGAAGTGAGTTCCAGGCAATAACCATACTGGATAATTTGTCTTAACCACTTGTCTGTTGTGATAGAATTCCAGACAGGCAGGAACTGTGAGAGACGTCCCCCGACAGGAGTGGGATGATCAGGGAGAAACGCAGGGAAGTCACTGTTTTGTATTAAGGGAGCTGCGGGTGTTATTACCCCTGCCTCTGTTGTTGTTGCCCCTGTAACCTCCTCTAGAGTATCCTCTGGAAAAGGAGCCCTAGTTGGGACTTTTGTAGGATCAGGACGGGTGCTCCGGTGTATTTGTTTTGGAGCCTGCTCTATAAAAGGAACGTCAAAAGGAGCTTCTAGTAGAGGGTGACTGCAGGACTCCCATAGACTTGGCAGTCTTGGTGTCCTTTTTTATCTTTTCCAAAGATGTGCCCACTGCAGGGCCAAAGAGGTGCTCATGGTCAAAAGGCTGATTAAGGATACTGTTTTGCACTTCTTGTTTAAAGCCAGATATCCTGAGCCAGGCATGTCTGCGTAGTACAACACTTGCATTAACTGAGCGCGACGCGGTGTCTGCTGTGTCGAGCGCGCATTTGATGGATGTGTGTTAGAAACGGGGTTTCCCGGTAGGCTAGGGCAAGCGCCAAAGCCAGGCACGACCTCCGTTCTAGTCAGGGCGAGGGAGCTACACCCTGAGGATAACCCCTGCTCACCCCCTTGGTAGCTTGGCACGAGCAGACAGGCTTATCCAAGAGGCAATGTGTAAAGCGTTTGCGCAACACTCACACAGCGGCGACACACTAGGCACACTACAATAGAGACTCCACACAAGGTTGTATAAAAATAGCCTTTGTATTATAAAACACATTAGAGTACAATCACAGATATATACACTGTGCCAACTGGCACCAGGTAGCAATTTACAGGGGATTATGTACAAGGCAGCGCCAATCGGGTCGCTGCCAGAACCTTCACAAAGTACAAACAGTAAATGCAAAACCACCAGTC
This sequence comes from Triturus cristatus, assembly GCF_964204655.1. NCBI lineage: Eukaryota > Metazoa > Chordata > Amphibia > Caudata > Salamandridae > Triturus > Triturus cristatus. The sequence continues at coordinate 1,121,228,672 of NC_140579.1, forward strand.
CCTACTGGTAAAATAATGAAGGTAGCAACATTGCAATCAGCGTAAACCACATTAGGCATAAATCATGTTAGTATTAGGCATACCCCCAATAGGCATAAATCACATTATGCCTAACATTAGGCATAACCATATTAACATTGAGCATAATCACATGAGGCATCTCATTAGGCATAAAAGCATTAGGCATAAACCTCAGACATAGAAACACGTTATGCATCATATCAGCATACGTCACCTTAGGCATAAACACATGAGCATGAAGACAGTCACAAAATCAGCAATGCAAACCTTAGGGAAAAGCTGAACAAATGATAAGTGTCCCCAACGTTGCAGATTAGCTTTTGATGCCACTGCGCCTGGGGAGCCCCCTCTCTGGGACTCTGAACGAAGGGTTTGCCCAATGTTGCAGCTGCCCACTTCTGCGGTGCAGCTGTGTCCAAAAGCAAGCACTGGCACCACTGTTCACGTTGGAGCTCCACTCCGGGACTCTCGAAATAGATTTTGCCCAAACCTTTGCAACTGCCCACTGTCCGGAGGGGCAGTTGAGTAAAGTAAAGTCAGGCCTGGTCCGTTGGAGCCCCCTCTGGGACTCAAAGTGAAGAAATGCCCCAAAACATTGCAGCTGCCGCAACTGCGGTACAGCTGTGAAGAATGTGAGCCCCACTCTGGGACTCAAAAAGAAAAGTAATGGCCCAGACGTTGCAGCTGCCCGCCACCGCGGTGCAGCTGTGACTTAATCCACTCAGGGATCCTACAACCAGGTACTGCCCCCAATGTTGGAGCGGCCCGCCGTCCTGCGGGGCCGCTCAGCTGAACAGGCAACGGCAATGTGCCTCACTCTTGCTCCCCCAGCCAGCCCCACTCACCGGCAGTCCTGGGTCTCCTCCGGTCTCCAGCACATACGGGGGAAGCTTGGTGGCATCTCTCTCCGGCCAGGACACGGCGGTAGAGGGACACGGAGCGCAGTCTCCGCCGGTGACGTCCCCTCCGCTTCCTCACTCCTCCTGGTGCCGCTTCAGCTCACGGGGCTTTCCACAGGTACACGGGAGCCCCGCTCGGCGCCTTGGTCCTCCAGCAGTTTCCAGTCAGCTGCTCCGGGGTTCCAAACTCCTTCCTCGGGGAGGCGCCTTACGGTGGCAGCGGCACGCGGGGCTCTCTTTGAGCACGGGGCCCCGCTCAGGCGCTCCAAGACTTCCGGGTTTCGTGGCCGCCCCGCCCACCTCCAGGCAAGGCTGCGTCGAGTCTGCGGCGCTTCTTCTTCCCCGGCAGCAGAGGTGATTTCTTCGGCGATTTCCAAGTGCGGTGTAGGCTCCTGCCACACAGCGATAACGCGGGGTGGGCTCCCGCTGTCAAAATAACGCCAATGCGGGGTGGGCTCCCGCTGGATGTAACATAAGAGCGGGGTGGGCTCCAGCTCTTAAAGTGAATACTGGTTGCGGTAATAACTCGGGGTGGGCTCCCCCTCCGTTGGTAAAATGCAGGCACAATAACAATGCGGCATAAATGCGGGGTGGGCTCCCGCTGGTTTCAGGATCGGAGGGGGGAATCCCACATGCCACAATTCCCTCAGGCCAGCAAAATATAGCGCTCACAAGGCGCTAGGGCTCCAGAGCTCTAGGGATGAAAAGATAGGGCTCCTCTTCTCCTGGAGCACAGTCCAAGGGCTCAGGCTGGGCAAGGATCAGCAGGCAGCAGATCAGCTCAGCCAAAACAAGAGTAGCAGTAACTAGGAGTAGTAAAACTCAGTAAGGTGGCAATCCTCCTGGCGCAGCAGTCTTTACTCCAGCCAAGGTCTCTTCCTGGTCCAGTAGAAAGGCAGAGGGGCAAAACTGGGCACAGGGGCCAGCACGCAGGGTCCCACGGCAGTTCCTCCTGGCAAAGTGTCCCCTCAAAGTCAGCACACGCACAACAACCACACGGGGTCACAGCCCCTGTATTTATACACCTCTCTGCCCTGCGTCTAGAAGAGGGCAGAAGCTTCTTGAAGGGTCTAGGGGGCAGGGTTTCTGGAAGGGTCTTGGAAGTTCCAGTCCCAACTGGCACTGGGAGGGGTGTTAGTAGGGGGGCGAAGCTAGCATTGTACAGGGCAGGCACAGACCTATTCAGGGACAGGGGATCCCTCCGCCCACTACTCCAGTTGCAGACCTCCCACTCAGCCTGACCCTGCCTTCCTGGAGCCAGCCCCGGTCACTTCTAGAAACAGACATGCAGGCAGGCACACAGCACACAGAAATGCCAACTTCTAAAATTGGCATCCCTAAAATAGTAAAAATAAATCTGTGCACACCATGTGCAGCATTTATCATTTCCATTCCACACATACCAAATATGCCATACTTATTTTGTTTTATTTAGGAGTTATCCCAAAAAGGGGGAAGTTCCCAATGTTAGCCTATAGAGGGAAGAGAGCACATGCACTTTACACTGAACTACAGTGCTAAAGTGCCCAGAGTCCTAAAACCACCAACACCATGTCAGCAAAAATGCTAGGAGGCAGGCAAAAGGTTTAGGGATGACCCTGCAAAAAGGGCCAAGTCCAACAATGTGTTAGTGATTAGTTTTCCTTCCTGTATAAGTTCATTGGCTTTGTCTTTATATTGTTGAGGTAGGTGTTGAATGAGCTTTTCCAGCTCGTCATAGTGAGCCCTGTCATACCTCGCCAGGAGGGCTTGTGTGTTGGCTATTTTCCAGTAGTTTGCAGCTTGAGACGCCATACGTTTGCCTGATGCGTCTAATAATTTAGATTCTTTGTCAGGAAGTGGTGTATCGCCTGACCCCTGAGAATTTGCTCTTTTGCGTGCATTTGCTACGACCAGGGAATCTAAAGGAAGTTGACCCTTGATGTATATAGGGTCAGTGAGAGCTGCCTTGCATTTCTTATCTATTCTGGGGTTAAGAACCCTAGCTCTAACCGGGTCTGTGAACAACTCCGGAGCGTGTCTAAGAAGACCTTTAAGCATTGGCAAGACATGAGACCATCTTTGTGGCTGGTCAAAGGTTTCTAAAAGAAAATCCTCTTCTACGGGGTCTGAGTTTAGTTTGATTCCATGGTATGTTGCGGCCCTATTTACTAGTTGGGCAAAGCCCACTTTGTCATCTGGTGGAGATGGTTTTGAGGGGTAGAAATCCGGATCATTATGTAGATCATGATCGGTATTATAGTCATGCCATGGGTCTGGATATTGTGGTGGATCATCAAGATCCTCATTGTCTACTGGTATTATATTTTTATCTTCTTGCCCATCCCCATGTGCATCGTCACTATCCTCTGGTTGTGGAGAATGTGCTGGAGAAATTAGTAGATTATGGTTAATTGGTGGTGATGGAGGGGGAGGGGGGGGGGGAGGTGGTGGTGAAGTATTAGTGGCCATGTGTATTTTCTGTAGAGGAACCAACCAGTGCATGTGGTAAATGTTCTGGTTTTCTCTTTGTAGGTAGCGAAGTAACTATTATGACCAGTCTTTGGATGAATTAAGATGGTGGTTTGCTTCGGATCCGGGAGAAAAAGTTCTTCGGAATCAATAGTTTTCTTTGGTGTGGAAGATTTGTCTTTGGAAACTGGTCTTGGTTGTTTAGCAACAGTGTCCGGTATAGAAGCTTTTCCTGGCTCCGAGACCTTCGGTGCGGATTGGTTCGGCTCCGGAGGTTTTTGTTCGGAGGCTTAGTTATGGAAGGCTTTTCTTTAGATGGTTTTGGCTCCGAGGTCTTCAGTGCCGAGGTCATATCCGGCTGCTTCGGTGCCGAGGTCTTATCCGGCTGCTTCGGTGCCGAGGGGTCTTTTGGCCGTTCGGTGCCAAATGTTTTTCCAGTGCCGACGGAGGGGGCGTGGCATCTCGAGAGACTTAGCTTTTGGTGCTGAAGATGGTTTTTCGGGACCGGGTGGCTGGCTCGAGTCGGAGCCGGGAGGCTTTTGTTTTTCCTTCGAGCCGGGCCCGGAGGCGGGACGCTCAAAGTCTTTGTTTGGTGTGGACCTGAGCCCGGAGGTGAAAGTGTCACCTGAGCCTTTGGTATGGGCTTGGGTGGGGCAGGGGTCTCGGTACTCACGTCCCGTTGAGCCAGGGTGACGTCATCTTTGGCGTCAGAGTCGTCTTCGGAGACCGGGACCTGTTCTTCCGGTTCTGGTTCCGGAAGGCTATCTGGACCTGGATGGAAGATGTCCGGAATGGAACTTGTGCCTCGGGACATCTCGTGGTGTCGAACCCAACGATCCCGGATGGACTTCTTGGGCTTAAAGGATAGACAAGCCTCACAGTCGTCCTCTCGATGTTCTGGTGAGAGGCACAGATTACAAACGGGATGGAGGTCAGTGTGTGGGAATTTAGCACCACACCGGGGACATTTCTTAAATGGAGTCCGTTCTATTGACGTCCGTCGTTATCGGCGTGGGTAGGCTCAGCGGCCCGCGTCGAAGTTTGCAGACGTCGAAGTTTTGCGAAAGCGGTCGTCGAGGGTGCGCGTCTAAAGAAATGCGATTGAGATAATACAGTCGGTTAGCTATGATTGCGCGTCGAAAGGGGGTTCGATAACGACACCGACCCGGAGCGCAGCAAGTCACATCCAAACCCGACAGCGGAAAAAAACTATCTAATGATGGAGCCGATGCCCATGTGCATTGTCAACCGAAGGAGGAGTCACCAACCTCGTGACTATAAGGACTTCTTCGAAGACAAAAACAACATGCAAACATCCGAGCCCAACACCAGATGACGATCTATGCAAAAGTGTACAATCTGCAGCTCATATGCCTCGAACATTATTTCCTAGCGGTCTCAGAAAAGTGGTTGGTGAAAACTGTAAAGCCCTTTTCAATGCCATCTCAGGATGCTATTCTGGACTCCCAACACATCTGGTCCTTCCAGGACAGCGGATGAGCCTCCAGTCTCTCGTCAGAGTATGTATTCCCAACGTCTTATACGTCCACCTTGGTCACTGGCCGAGGAGAACTTTATTGCTGAATCAAGTAGAGCAGCCAATCTGCATTACCTCCTGTAATGGATGATTTTACTTTTAATGGCCCAACAGGTTGAACAGCTGAAATACTTGTGATCCCTTGGTAGGCAATAGCTGCACACCCTATGCAAGTTTGAACAGGGGTAAACTTGCTATTTCATTTGGGACACAACTGGAATGGTGTGTTGTCCATTACCGTATCTCCCCCCGCCCAAGTCATTCTCATATGAACTTGAATGGAAAAACTCCAGTCCATATTTATGGCGAAGAGATGGAGGGTAGTACAGACTTTTTGAATCCATTAGTAAGCAATTCTGGCCCTTGCAGTCAAACAACTGGCTTTTGTCGCGTGTCTGTCCCACAGTTCTGCAAAAGCACATCTGAACACAGATGGGAGGGAAAGGGGGAGAAGAAAGAAACACAATCTAAGGAGCAGTCTTTGTCCTTGCGCATTGTGGGTTTCAAAAAGGGTTCACTAGTCACGTCAACACCGGAAACTCTACTTTGAAGAAAAAAAAAAAAACTTGTAACATCCACATCCATTACTACAGCAATATATTCTTCAAGCAGTCATGTAACTTACATGTTTATGTCATTGTTTTATTTTTAAGAAGGTAGAGAGTGATTTACTGTCTCATACAGAGCTTCTAACTCCTACCATCGCCACAGGTAAGTCTTCGTTGTTCATCCCAGCTATCTGTAGATTTATTGCCCAAATGAAGTTACTTGTTCACCAGATTAGGATGCAATAATTTATGTGGTCCTAGCACAACAGTAGTAAACAACATAAAAGACGGAGGATACTGTCCAGTAGCTACTGACTAATCCAAAACCCCATTATACTGCCTTAGATAATTTGCAATAAGGGGTTCATCGATTTCAAAGCCAGGTAGCAGTCACTGGTCACTGTCTATGCATCAATGTATGGCAAGAATGTTGGTGATGGACTGCTGCTCTGTGCTGCTGAAAAGGAAGTTTGAGTGGGTCTCCATGGTACAAGGATTGCCCATTGTCAGGGATTTAGGTACAATGCAGAATATTTCTTGTTCAAATCTTATCCTCAACAAAATCCTTCCTTGTTGTTAGAGGCTTTTTACAAGTCATTTTGACAGTGTGGGCATGTTCACAGAGTGACTGACGGAGGGATGCTATGCACAAGGCATGAGCCATATACATATTTTATTGGCACTTACGGGCCATCTTACAAAAACTCAAGTCATTTTTCAAAGATTCTTCTTTGGAAAGAAGATAAAAGAAATCCTTAACAGTTATTGTACTGTGAGCTGGAATGGCGGCCCTCTAAGACTGCCTTACAGGATCATCACAGTTTTCTTATGAAGCCTAGTTGCCTGCACTCTGCTTTTAATTTTCTATCAAATGAGAGGTCATTCTTTAACTAGCTTGAAAACTTTAAGACGTGTCCTACCCTCACAGTAGTTTGCATGACAACCAAGTTCCTAATCTCCAACTTGACATGGTTGTTAGATGTTAGTGAGGAAGATTAAACACTTAAGTTTGTTTATTAGGAAACCTAGTTTATTTCTATGTAACTGGTGGGATGAATGTTTCTGGCCTGGCTTGATAAGGGACTTCCATGTTTTTGTCAGGCTGACAAAAGGTCACTGGGGTTCCCACTAACCTGTAATTTGACCCAGCAGAGACGATGCGTGGCTAGATCTCCAATTCCCCTAGGAGACACCACCCAAGAGCCATTAGCCAAGCTATCTCGAGTTGGCGCCTCTCTGGGGGAAAAGGGACAAAATAAGAAAAGGTTGCTGAAGAATCACAACTCTCTTCTGCAGCGTTCTTACCAGTGTGACTATCTCGCTCCGGAAAAAGTCTCCCTCAATGTGTGCTGTCTTCAGTAGCGAAGAGAAAAGACAAGTACACTCATATAAAACCTCCTTAGACACCTTCTATAGAACACAGGCTACTGCGTTCAATACTCACATTCACACATACAGGAGACGCTCATGTACAAGTCAGGCACTCTGTTCGCAATACGTCTTGCACAGGTAACCTCAATAGTTCGTAACCCAATTTGGGTCCTTAAAAGGTTCGGCAAGGTGAGGAAAATCCGCTCGGTAAATCTAAATGAAAAGTAATAGTTCAAAAATAAGTGTGCAAAGCCCCCTGACTACAGCCTTAGGAATAGACACTCTCACTGTTCTGAGGGGGTGGAAGGAACGTAAGCGCAGCCCTACACCCACGCACAGCCCACAGTCACAAGTTCAAGCTCCAACTGCCGAATATCCAGAAATAGACGACTGCCAACTACTGTTTGTAATGGAGCTAAACAACGGCCATGCTCTCCTGGAGCGCTACCAATACAAGCAGTCAGGAAGACTGTAACAGGACTTCTCTGGACTCCACTGATCGCCGGCTCCGGTTCCCCATCCTGCCATGATGTAGGAGAGAGAGAGCAGGGAGCAGACATGGAGTCAAAAGCAGGGACACGCTCCTGCCTCGGCTGGATACCAACAATAGGATGCGATGGTGCTGCAGAGAATACGCCCACACGCGTATCGGGAAGTTTGATGTCTGTTGTATGGAACACGGACCGACTGCTCGTTCACCGAAACAAAATGCAAGAAGAGTTCCGGGAGAAGATGTCAAGCACCCTTCTTTTCCGGGGCACGCCTTAAGTAGGAGTTTACACAGGTGCTTCCTGTTATCCTCGGGCCCTCCCTTTCATAGGTTTTCTGGGAGATGTAGTCCGCCTGTGTTCCCGCATTCGTCTCCCCATTCATACCGTTACAGAAGGGAGAGGTAAAGAGTGGAAATCGGGCTTTGTATAGGACAACCATGACAGTTTTTAGGTTTCTCCTGCACAACGCTTGCTTTATATCCCGCCTCCTCTCTTTCCTGGCTTCTCATTGGTTCCTGTGCATGCCATTTACCTTTCCTCTATTTCTATTGGCTGTAACATTTTCCTGCATTTGCCAATGCTTGTTCTGCATCTGCTTCTCTTATCAGTTTCCCGCCACCGAAATACTTTTAAAATCCGCTTTGGTGGAACTATATTTTCATAAAGTTTTTCCTTTTACTCTGGCAGCATATTTATATTACAATTTATCACCCGGAGAGATTACGTGATTTGCATATAATCACAGGATGTTGTGCGGTGCAGCGGAGACACGAACCAGGATCCCCAGCTCTATAGTCAGCATCTCTGGCAGCTGCCCCACATCCTCTCCACTCCTGTGTTATTGGTCAGGGAGCTCTTTACTTCTCCCAGACGATGATTGATGAAAACAGCTCTTTATTCATTACATAGGCAAAAGCGATGCATTACCAATGCTTGTTCCTCTAGTGACTACAATCGTGAACTCACTGGAGTTGCTCCATATTATTTGGTTGAGATCGAAACTGTACAATATCTTGCCCATCAGGGGTGGGGGAAGAATGCGAAACACACCCCTTTTAATTTTTGATGACCATGGCCACTGCCCTCTCAACCCAAGCTATGCAGTGGCTTACCGTTGGGGTTGCATGATTGTAGGCAACAGTACAGGTCTTTTTACCCATACTGCTCCAGGGTGACTAGCTACGGCCTCTTCGCAGTAAGGTTTTGCTAACTGTGGTCCTTTGCCTTCATCATGTCAAAGACACATGAAGGACAAGTTACTTACCTTTGGTAACGCCTTATGCGGTAGAGACATGATCTAGCCGCAGATTCCTTACCTTTGAACTTCCCAGGCGTCAGACTGGATCCGAAAGATTTATCTTGAGCAGTACCCCTGGGTGCTGGTAGGTGGCTTGGTCAACTCCGCGTGATGTTGCCCCAGTCATCTGACGTCTGGCAAAAAGTCGAAAAAAGTCAGTCAAAAAATGACAGGGGGTAGCTCTCCAACGGATCTGTGCTGGTTGGTGCGGAAAGAAAAGAACTTACATCAGTGCACTGAGGCGGCGCCTATATAGACGACGTGGACGCCATGATGACTGAGACGATGCCTATGACGTAACAGAGTTGACTGAACTCCACCTACTGGTGCGCAGGGGTACTGCTTAAGAAAAATCTTCCGGATCCAGTCTGATGCATGGGAAGGTCAAAGGTAAGGAATATGTGGCTAGATGTCTCTATCAGATGAATGTATATTTGCGTATGTGGAATGGTAGGATCTCCCAAGTCCATGTGCATGGCACATACCACAACAGTTCCTCTTGTGTAAGCTGGCTGTATCTATCTCAGAACTATCAGCCTGCACACAAGCCATTCCCATCCCCATCTACCATGGGCAGCGGAAGGTCACTACTCCATTCACTTTGTTGGTAGTATTTTCCTGCCAAGTAAAATTCACCCGTCACCCATTTGCTTAGTTGCAGCTGTCACCATTAGCAATGAGTGCACCTATATAACAGAGTCGGAGCCAAATCACATTGCATCTAGAATCAGTCAGAAATAGGCTGGTCAAAATATGTGGCCAGCAACAAAAATTCTACTGCTCCAAGATTGGTTTATTACAGGAACTTTTAACAAGACAGTCTGGTTGGCTCTAAATTCCTGTTTAATGCAGCAGACAGGTGCAGGACCCATCAACCAATCAATCAGTTTGTTCTCCCTTATATAGTTTTGACACTGAGGAGGACTGCACAACACTGTAGGAGAAAGACGAGACCAGAAGCAGAACCCTCCATCTAGAGAGGGCCTTAGTCTAGGGAGCATATGAGACACATTGGTGCTAGAACCTTTTGTTTTGTATTGCATTTATATAGCACTTTATAGCAGATGAGGTGCTGAAGAACATTTGTGAGCAGGCAGCACACCATGAGACTGCGAAGAATGGTACAATATATGTCATGGGGTTATGACGAGCATTGTGCTTATCCGTTTTTTGTCACTGCTAGTGTATGAATGGATGGCTAGAAGTGTGTGGAAAAAGGTTTTGGAGTTGTGTATGGCAAAGGCTGCTCACACCATATTGTAAACAAGCATGTAGCTTCCCCTACATATGGGTGTAAGAGAAAAGTGTAGACAGATGGAGTAGTTTCTTTTCTGTAACTCCAGTTCTATAGTAGGGGTATCTCTGTGATAGTCATAATCTAGTGAATAGTCCCGCCCATGTGCGTGGACCCCGGAGCAATAAAAAATAATCTCTTAAGGTGTCAAATCATGCAGACCTGCATCCACCTTTAAGAGAGAATTTAATTTAAAGACAGATAATGCAGCCTATACCCACAGGCTACACTGTCCAGTACTTCAACTAGAATTCCACCAACATCCACAATCAGCACTGCCTGTCCAGCTTTTCTCCACACAGGAAAAAACCCTGCCTCTACCAGCAAAAGCCTCTGGAATGATAGAGAGGAAGGAATGGACAGACAAGCCCCATAAGCTGCCATTATGTGGCTGAGAACAGGATACTGTGCCTTTAAGAAAACTTTCCAGATTTCCAGAACTTTCCCAGTATCCCAGAATGCACAGCAGGTCCCTTCTACTTTCAGTTCTTTTTGAAGGCGTAGCACGCCAGACCTGTAGCATTCCTCACATGAAGAATTCTCTCTCCACCGGGGAGGAGGGCGGGCGCTTATGACTATCACAGAGATACCCCTACTACAGAACTGGAGTTACAGAAAAGAAAATACTCCTTCTGTAGTAGGGGATCTCTGTGTATAGTCATAATCTAGTGAATAGAATGGCAAGCCCATCCCCATACAACAACAGCGGTGGAGAACACACAAGACAATACCACTACTGTGCGAACAAATTTCGCAGTGAAGCCTGCCCAACCTGAGCATCTGCCCTGGCATCCGTGTCCAGACAGTAATGCGCAGCAAAGGTATGGACCGACTTCCAAGTGGCCGCCTTGCAGATTTCTGAAATCGGAACCTTACGCAGCAAAGCCGTCGTGGCAGCTTTGCCCCTGGTGGAATGAGCCTTAGGTTTACCCCCTAAGGTCTTTTAGCCTTTTGATAACACAATTGTATGCAGGACACAATCCACCGAGAAATGGACTGCTTAGAGGTCGCGAGACTGGTCCGGACTGATCCATAATTAACAAACAATTGGTCTGACCTACGAATATCCTTGGTCTTATCCAAATAAAATTTCAACACCCTCCGAACATCCAGGGAATGGAGAGACCTTTCCGCTGGCGAAGAGGGATTCTGAAAGAACGTAGGTAAAGTTATAGTCTGGTTGACATGAAAATCAGAGATAACCTTAGGAAGAAATTTAGGGTGAGTACGCATCACAACCTTAGCAGCATGAAATACAGTATAAGGTTCCTGACAACATAATGCCTGAAGTTCACTCACCCTGCGGGCCGATGTAATGGCCACTAGGAACGCCGCCTTCCAGGATAGGTGCTGCAATGAAGCTTGTGAATGTGTTCAAAAGGCTCCTTCATCAGTCTGGACAGCACCACATTCAAGTCCCAGGAAGGCGAGGGAAGTCTGACAGGAGGAAACACTTTCTTCAAGCCTTCCAAAAAATCCTTGACCACAGGGATCTGAAAGAAGGAAGTCTGTGAAGGCTATTTCCTGTAAGCAGTCAAAGCAGCCAGATGAACCTTAATGGAATGGAAATTAAGGCCAGACTGCCAAATGCAAAAGGTACGGAAGGATGACATCTTCCTTACATGTCGTAGGATCAAAGTTCTTGGACTTACACCAGATACGGAACCTCTTCCACTTATAGGCATAAGACGTCCTAGTGGAAGGCCGTTTAGACTCCTTCAGTATGTCCATACAATCTTATGGCAGATTCAGATGGCCATATTGCACTATTTCAGGAGCCATGCCGCCAAACAAAGACGAGAGGTTGGGGTGCACCATCCGCCCCCCGAACTTCGTGAGAAGGTCCGGCCTGCACGGCAACCGTATGTGAGGAAGGAGAGACCGGTGAAGTAGGTCCGTGAACCACCACTGTCTGGGCCATTCCGGGGCGATCAGGATCATCTGCGCCCTGGACTGTGACAGCTTGATGAGCACTGCCGGAATCAGGGGAATGGGTGGAAAAGCGTACAGAAAGCTGTTCGACCAATCGATCCATAACGCATTCCCCAGCATCCCCCGCTGGTAGTACCTGGATGCGAAGTCTCGGCATTTGCTGTTTTCGGCGGTGGCGAACAGATCTACGTCTGGAGTCCCCCACCTTGCGAAGACTTCTCCTAGTACTTCGTCGTTTATGACCCATTCGTGGTTTTCCTGAATCAGCCTGCTCAGTGAGTACGCCTGAGCATTCTGTACCCCTGGCAGATGCGTGGCCGTAATCGTCAGTCCTCGGGCCAGAAGCCAGTGCCAGATCGCCTGCGCCTCCTGCGACAGAGTGCGCGATCTCGACCCCCCCCTGCTTGTTGAGGTAATACATAGTGGTTGTATTGTCCGTCTGTATCAGCAGCGAGTTGGTCTGGAAGGACGGAATGAAGGCCTTCAGTGCCAGGAAGACAGCTCTGAGTTCCAGGAAATTGATGTGGTACGTCGACTCCAACGGGGACCACGTTCCTTGAATCTGCAAGTCCCCGGAATGCGCTCCCCAGCCTTGGAGAGACGCATCCGTCACGACACTCTTCGTGGGAATGTCCTTGTGGAAGGGAACCCCCCTGAGGAGGTTTTCCGCCGAACACCACCACTTCAGAGACTGAAGAGCATGTAGAGACAGCCGTATCTTGTCGTCCCAAGAACCTGTCCTCTGATCCCACTGATCCTCCAAGCACTCCTGCAGTGGTCTCATGTGTAGCCGTGCGTGAGGCGTGAGGAAGATACAGGAGGCCATCGATCCCAGCAGCGAAGACACCTTCCTCACTGTCGTCGATGGAGCGGTCCTGAGCCTTCCGAAGGAGTGATAACCGTCTCTCCTCCGAAGGAGACACGCTTGCCGACCGCGTATTGATGGAGGCTCCCAGGTACTGTATGCACTGGACCGGAGTCGGGACCGATTTGGACATGTTGACGTGCAACCCCAGCTTGTGCAAGAGAGCGCACGTCCACCGGAAGTGTTATTGCGCTTCCGAGAAGGATGATGCCTTGATCAGCCAATCGTCCAGATACGGGTAGACAAACACCTTGTTCCTCCGCAGGTGTGCCGCCACCACCGCCATGCACTTCGAGAAGGTCCTGGGCGCAGACTTTAGCCCAAATGGCAGTACTGTGTATTGATAGTAATGCGGCGACTTGGAATCGCAGGAACTTCCTGTGCTTCCGTGCGATGGGCACATGGAAGTACGCATCCTGTTGATCTATGGCACAGAGCCAGTCTCCCCGTTGCCGTTGAGGGTAAATCTGATGCAACGATAGCATGCGAAACTTCTCTCTGCGAATCCATTTGTTTGCCTGTCGCAAATCCAGAATGGGCCTGAACTCGTTCTTGTCCTTTTTGCGAACGAGGAAGAACCGAGAGTACAGACCTCTTCCCCTTTGAGACAGAGGTACCTCTTCTACCGCCTTTTTTCCCAACAAGATGTGTGCCTCCGCCTGGAGCTCTCGCAGCTGAAACGGAGAGCTTACCGGCGGAATCGCTGGAGGCGGGCTGATAAACCGAAGACTGTATCCATTGCAAACAATATTCAGCACCCACTTGTCCTGAGTAATTTTTCTCCACTCTGCCGGAAAAAGTTGAATGCTTCCCCCCACTGGAGTGGGTAACGGTTGAGGGGGAAGTAGTCGCTCAGGGCCGAGACCCGGCCGGGCCCTTGGTAGTGGTATTAGCCTGCTGGCCTCCTCTACCCCTCTGGCGTTTCTGGAAGGGCTTCCGGAACTGCTGCTGTTGGTGCTGCTGCTGTCCCGAACCCTGCCCACGCCCTCTGCCCGTAGACCCGAACCGCCTCTGGAACGGGCGCTTCTTCTTTTCGGCCTTCTCCAACCCGACAGCAGTCAGGGTCTCCGCCTCCGCCTTCATGCGGGCCATCTCATCATCTGCATGTTTTCCAAACAGGGTTTCCCCCGAGAAGGGCAGATTGGCTACTCTGTGCTGAGCCTCTGGCTTGAGCGACGTCAGACGCAGCCAAGAGTGACGCCTCTGATGGACACCAGGACAGTAGGAGTGCGCCGCCAACAAGGAGACATCCGCTGCCGCACTGATGACCTGGTTCGAAACCAGCATGCCCTCTTGCACTGTTTCCAGGAAGTCCTCCTTATGGTCCCGGGGCAGCAGGTCCGCATACTGTTGGAGGGACTCCCACAGGGCCCGGTCGTAACGCCCCAACAGCGCACCCGCACTTGCCGCCTTCATGGTGGCAGACGCGGTCCCACACACCTTCCTACCCGCCGAGTCCAGCCAGCGGCTTTCCTTGTCGGGCGGGACCGTCGATGAAGGTGCAGTCGCATGCTGCTTCCTCGCCGCCGTCACGATGACAGAGTCCGGCTTCGGGTCCATCCAGCAGGGTCCGAGTCCGGGCCCGATACTTTTTCATGAGCCGTGAGGGAGCGGATTTCGTCACCGCGGGGGTGAGGAACAACTCCAACGTGGGTTCCACCAGTCCCGGCACTAGAGGCAGCAGAGGGCGAGACAGGTGTTTTTTGTGTAGAGTCTCGAATATCACGGACGTCGTGGGCGTCGGTACCGTCACCGAGATGCCCAACTTGGCTGCCCCCCGCAGCAGCACCTCCTGGAAGGAGACCAGATCATCCAACGGAGACACCCTAGTCCCCGGTGAGTCCGACAGCGTCGGCGAGAAGTCCCTGGCCGAGGACCGTGTGCGTGACCTGGACCTGTACCTCCTACGGCGCCGTCCTGATGTCGACGACGACGACCTCCTATGGCTCCGCGACCTTCTCCTCCTGACGGAGCGGGAGCGCGACCTCTTCGGCTTCGGCCTGTCCGACGGTCTAGCCGGGCCCGGCGACCGTAGGTGACGCGGTTTCGGCGTCCTCTGCGGCGGAGTCGGATACCTGGGCAGGGAGACCGACCTCGGTGGAACTGCAGGCGGCCCCAACGGAGTGCGAGGTGGTATAGGACGCGGAGGGGGAGGTGGAGGTGGTGACGCCGGCCGTGGTGGCAGTGGCGGTGGTGTTGGCGGTGGAGGAGTCGGCGGCCGTGGTGGCGGCGGCGGAGGTAGTGATGGCGTAGGGTTCCGAGGGGGTGTATACACCATGGAGTACCCCGATCCCGGCGACTCCGTTCCCCTCTTACTCCTGGCGTCAGGGCTCCCCCTGCGCCGTCTCGACGTCGACCGCCTCGACGTCGGCCGCCTCCTCGACATCGACCTCCGTGACGTTGATCGTCTTCTCGACGTCGACCTCCGTGACGTCGACCTTCTCGACGCCGATCGTCTTCTCGACGCCGATCGTCTTCTCGACGCCGATCGTCTTCTCGACGCCGATCGTCTTCTCGACGCCGATCTCCATGACGTCGATCGCTTTGACGGCGACCGTCGCCTCTCCGCCGACGGCGAGCGGCGCTTCCCCTTCGACGGCGAGCGCCGACGCAGGGCCTGATCTCGCCGTCGATGGCTCGACGGCGACGTCGCAGAAGATGCCAATGTCGTCGACGGCGGCCTGTTCAGCTCCTTCGACGTCGATCATCGACGCCGCTTCTCCCCAGAGCCCTGGGGAGATGGCGAACAGACCGTAGTCATCCCCCTCGACGCCGCCGTCGACGTCGTCGGGGAGTGGGGACGCTTGCTGGTCTTCCTGCCCCTGGGGAGCCCCCCAGAGGCCTCAGCATGGGCAGAATCAGCCCCTCCAGACCCACCTCGTGCCTTCAGCCTCTTGTCCTCCAGGACCTGGAGCCTGATCTTCTTCCTCTCTCTCAGGGTCCTGGCTGAAAAAGAGCGGCAGATCTCACACTCCTCAGGCACGTGGGACTGGGGAAGGCAGACGATGCACACCCTGTGTGTGTCTGACTTAGCCTTTTTTCTTCCACAATCAGGACACTTGTCGAACAAGCCAGTCATTCTGGCAACACCAGAAGGAAAAAGGACTTTCTAACACTTGAAAAGCAACAAATAACCCTTGAAAAGGGAGAGCTCAATGCTCCAGGGTCCTGCTAGCAGGAGCCGGAAAAAAGAACTGAAAGTAGAAGGGACCTGCTGTGCATTCTGGGATACTGGGAAAGTTCTGGAAATCTGGAAAGTTTTCTTAAAGGCACAGTATCCTGTTCTCAGCCACATAATGGCAGCCTATGGGGCTCTGTCCATTCCTTCCTCTCTATCATTCCACAGGCAGTGCTGTTTGTGGATGTTGGTGGAATTCTAGTTGAAGTACTGGACAGTGTAGCCTGTGGGTATAGGCTGCATTATCTGTCTTTAAATAAAATTCTCTCTTAAAGGCGGATGCAGGTCTGCATGATTTGACACTTTAAGAGATTATTTTTTATTGCTCCGGGGTCCACGCACATGGGCGGGACTATTCACTAGATTATGACTATACACAGAGATCCCCTACTACAGAACGTACATGTCTGCATGAGTAGCTGCACTGTTTCTGCCAGTATGAGCAGACTTGTTTCACAGAAGACCAGAACATAGATGGCTTGGCAGACAGAGACCCTCCAAGAGATACGAGGCTGCCACAGTGCAGTTCTACCTGGAGGAATCAATGGCCGAGGAAGACCAGCATCACATTCTAAGAGCTGCAACACTGTCGCTCACATGTGCAAGCCTAAACAATCAACCAATTTCATGTTCGGAATGGCGATTCACTGGATGTTTGGAGCTAGACCAGCCTCCATAATTATTTGTAGACGTTATACTTCTTTGTTATTGAGTCTTAAAGTCTGTCATGAGCAACTAACAAAAGACAAGCTTTTGGTTGGTCCTGTGACCCCGAGGTGTTGCCACTCTACCAGAAAAGCTTGACCATGACCCATGGAATAGAAGAGACAGGACGCTAAATAATAAGGTACTCTTACACTATTGTATTAAGTACTGCCCAACTAATAGATTTGTTTCTTTTAATAACTTAAGTCAGTTTGAAGCAAAAGACTGCACACCTAAGTGTTCATTGTAAATAGTTTATTCTGAATTTGAGTGTGCTCCCAGGGTGTGTCCTCCAATCAGCTGACACAACTTATACTTTTAATAACTACAACATTGGGTCCGCTCCTAATGTGGCTGTTGAACTTTAGTGTCTGTCTCCCTAATAGCACACTAGGGACCAGGTACACTCCTGCCTAAGTCACCAGATAACAGAGGGAGCACCAATGACTTGACTGGTAGCTTTCTCGCTGCTTGATTGCTCAATTTGTTGATTACTTTTAGTGGGAGCAACATATTAACGTACCATTCATACTGGTAAAGTGCATGTTCACCCTTGGGTTCTATTGCCACTGAAAAAAGGGATTTATTCTGGCCCTAGTGGTGGTATGGGGCCCAACGGTGACCCAGGACCAGATTTTGGTTCAATTGGCCTGCACCTGCATCCTCTGCACACATTTCCAATCACCTTGTCACTTCAGTCACTGCAAAAGACTGAAGACCTGAGTGCCCTCAAAGATCCCAAACGAAGTCTTTCAGGACAATACTGGCCATATTGTCAATGCTAGTAGAAATCTAGTCCCTTTAACCAATAAGCTATCCTAACATTTGTAGTCTTAACTCCATAACTATGAACTACCTCACTTTTTTGGACATGCCAGTTTCGGCTTTTGCTTCTTCCCACCTGTTTAATAAAGTAATTTTCCTTTATAAAGAGGACGCTTTGACATTACTGAATGTTACCTACTGTGCTGTATCGTGTCTTCGTTTTTAAGCCCTAAAACTCAAAGTATGCTGTTACTGCTCAACTTTACAAGCTCAAAAGGAGTAACTTATCCAATTATGGCCCTTCGATAGCAACGATTACCAGTACACATAGGCTACTCTGAACAAAATTCACTAACTTGCTCGGTTCCCTAAGAAGCCTCAAAATAATCAATTCTGTAGACAAGTGTATGCAGTGTGTGTCTAACATCTGTGAACGAAAGAATGCCACGCATAACTCTTATAATGAGCCAGGCCCTCATCTCAGACTCTTTCACTTGCACCATCTACCTTTCCCCCTAAAAATAACAGTTACCAGCTTTGTAAAAAACATGCAAGAGGGTGAGGCAAAACGTACAAGAAAGGGACCAAGACCAACAGTGTGTTGGGAAATAAAGTACTAACCCTGATGTTGGTTTATTTAATACCATTAAGATGTTTCCAGGTCCAGCATTAGGTGACGGCTTTTCTTTAAAAGTTGTACAAGTGAAATAGCTAAAGTAAGATTTGCATTTGAACTTGCCTCTTTGCCAGTGCCCTTTTCCTCTTCACCAATACCATCCTCATCGATGCCATGATCAGAGTCCTGTGTCTCCACTTTTACCTCCAAGTTATATTGTTCGGTCCCAGCTTCATTGAGGAACCACAAGTCATCAGTGGTGTCTGAGACAACAGCAGTGTCTATATCCTAAAGACAGCAGACAAGAATCAGGTCTCAAATTAATCTGTTAAGTAATTGAGACAAAAGCACTGGGCCACATCTCTGGTAAATGCAGTTCAATATTACACTGTGCCTGAGGCAGCCCCATCAGCACAGGAAGTAACAACACAAGATCTCCCCTCATACAACTACACAGGAAGTGACAACTGAATTTCCCATCATCCATGTGGACAGTAAGTGACATTACTGGTTTCCCTGCCAAACCGGTCTTTATATTACCCATCGGTACAGGAAAAGACATCACAGCACCCTGCACGCCTCCCCCTCCCAGGACCTACTTAATGGCAGATGAAACAATTATGCGGAGCTGGTGCACCAAAAGCAAGCCCGTCTGCGCCTGGACCGTGCCCAACGCCAGGAATCCCGGTCCGATTACAGCCCACCAATACTCTGCAGCACTCATTAGGTCACTAGATCTTGGACGTCATTCCCCTAGCTGCAGTTGTGCCTGACAACATGGTAAGAGCCCTCACTTGCACCCACCACCGGTTCTCCAGCAGCCACACTCCCACAACCCCTACTCAAATACTAACAACGCCCTCAACAGCCCTTCCCAATACACATGCCACTGCAAACTCGCACGTCAACACCCACTCGCATAAATGGTTCTCAACCTAGCCCCATGGACAACCTCGACAAGGATATTAACAACTGCATCAAGAACTGTGCGGACTTCCTCCCACCCATCAAACTCAACAAGCAGGCCAGCTGGTTCACAGAAGACCTCAGAGACACCTAATGACACTGTAAACAGCTAGAAAAGAAATAGAGATCCAGCCACTACTCCAAGAAAAAAGCACAAGTGGACCGCATCAGAGTGCAATGTCTCTTTTTTGTAGGAACTGGCGTCTAAGGAAGATCCAACATCTGCAAGGAGATCTGCAAGAAAATCTTCTCGATCATTAAGGATTTTACTTCGACCTCAGCCACTGTCACCAACATCGCAGTTTCCTAACAACTGACAACCTATCCAACTTCTTCCACAGCAAAATCACAAACCTCTACAACAACTTCGCACACCAACCCAACCCTAGACAACTCTTTGCAAACCTAGCCACCATCAACCGAGACCGCCACCCGATTGCCGTTGTGTCGTTTCTGGTGAGAGTTGTCCATTCAATCATGCGGCTCATTCACTTGGAACCCAACTGACCCATGCACCCACCACATCTACAACCTGGGAACATCACCAATCAGCACCACCCTGACCCACATAATCAACACCTTCATCAAGCCACTTTTCCCGGGTGAATGGAAATTTGCAGATGTCACTCTTTCAAGAAGCCCACAGCTGACTTGAATTAACTGAGCAACGTCCAACCCATCTCCTTGCTTCCCTAACCAGCCAAAGTGATTGAGAAGGCCATCAAGAAACAACCCACATCGAACTTCACCATCCTCTAGACAATACTCAGTCAGGATTCAGAAAGAATCACAGCACCGAAACAGCACTTATTGCAGCCACTGATGACATTTGAATGATCCTGGACAGAGAAAAAACAGCTGCCCTCATCCTGATCAACCTCTGTTCAACACGGTCTCCAATAACACCCTCATAAAATTCCACGAGATTGGCACACAAGGATCCGCTCTCAAATGATCTGTTCTTCACAGAAGAACCCAAAGGGTCAGGCAGCCATCATTCACATCAGAGACTAAGAAACTGATATGCCGACTCCTACATGGATTGTCCCTCAGTCCCACCCTTTTTAACATGTACATGACCCTACCCACCAACATCAACCTATTACAAGACATGCCAACCAGGTCCCCTGTGCCAGTGCTTCTTCCCTAAAACTGTTCCACAATTGGCCCTTCAGGCCCCCTCAAGTCCCTAGTAAATGGCAACTGGGTGCCTAGGGCATTGGGACTGAAGAGGGTTCCATAAGAACACCTCATCTAGGCCATGCAGACTGCCACTGAAGCATGCATGCCCTGGTACAGACAAAATGACAAAGTCGAAAAGGCACACTAGCTGTGTGCCATGCCAAATAGAACTTCGTATAGTAAAGGTAAGTCCCTCCTCTAGCAGGCCTTACAGTCCTAAGGCAGGGTGCACTATATCACAGGTGTGGACATTTCTACTTGAGCAGATATGCACCTACAATATTTAAATCTGTTCTTAGTTATTGTAAGTGCTGGGGAAGCCATAGAGAGTACATGGGCTGGAAACTCGACAACTCGAGTTCCACAGCACCATGATGGCTTCTCTGAACACAGGAGTGTTTGGTACAAAACTACTCTCAATAAACCCACACTGATGTCAGTGTGGGATGTATTGACTCATGTACCCAGAGGGCCACTCAGAGGTGCCCCCTGAAAACTTGCCGGTGTGATCACAGACTGTCTTTAGGCAGCCTGCGACATCCAGACATGTTTCTGGTCCCCTGCGTCGAGATCCCCACTCTCTGACACCAGACACAAAGAACATCCTGGGCAGAGGTGTCACACCTCATCCCCCAGGATGGGCACAGTGTTCGAGACGGAAGCTTCAAAGGCCTGCTGCCTCTGTAATGCGATCCCAAGTCTTTGCTGCTACAGAGAATGCAAGCCCCCGGTCTAGATCCCCACTTTGGGTGGAAAAAACTAGGAAGAATAGGAGGTGGCAACTCCACCCCTGAGGTGTAGGAGGCGAAGCACATCTTTCAGTCCCCGCCATCTTGAAGATGGTAGGACTTCTCCAATCAGGGATAGGTATATGCCCTCTCCCACAGGAGGTGCCCATTTGCCCCATCACTCCCTTAAAACCTCCCTAAATCTAGTATTTAGGTGGCTCCCCCAGACCCTGAAACTAGTTCCTGCTGACCTAAGAAGAAGGATGAGAAAGACGCTGTGCAGAGAAGACTATCAACACCCACTGACCCAGTCCGAGCCCTACCGGCCTGTCTACAGCCCTTGAAGATCCTGCAAAGAAACAACGCCTGTCCTGTAGTCAGCGACCTCCGCAAACCTTGGAGGGCTGCCCTGCCTTCGAAGAATCCCAGAACTCTTGAGGAAAGTGGCTCTCTACAAGAAAGCAACTAACAAGCATTTGCAATGCAACAGGTCTCGCATTTGTCAGAGTTAGGGCTATTGGCATTGTAAATTACAATGTCTTATATATATGTTTCGGTTTGGAGTGTAGTAGATTTATGAACAGAGACATAGCTGCAGCACTGTCTAGAGGACTAAGAATGGGGAATTACAACTGGGAACTGAGACACAGCTGCAGCACTGTCTAGCGGGCTTCGAATGGAGGAATTACTGACGGTGTCCAGAGAAGCAGCTAGCAGTACTGCCTAGAGAACTAAGAATAAGAAATTTTCACAGTGACCAGAGACGCATCTGTAGCATTGTCTAGATGACTTAGAATGAGGAATTACCGACGGGATCAGAGAAGCAGCTGCAGCACTACCTAGAGGAGTAAGAATGAGGAATTACCACTAGGACCATAGAAGCAGCTGCAGCACTGTCTGGAGGACTACGAATGAGGAATTACCACTGTAACCAGAGGAGCAGCTGAAGCACAATGTACAGGACTTAGAATGAGGAGTTACCGACAGGACCAGAGAAGCAGCTGTAGCACTGTGTAGCGGACAAAAAAATGAGGAATTACCACTGGGAGCAGAGCAACAGCTAGTAGCACTGTCTAGAGGACGGACTTCGAATGAGAAATTACCACGGGGACCAGACAAGCAGCTAGCAGCAGTGTTGAGAGGACTATGAATGAGGAATTACAACTGGGACCAGAGACACAGATGCAGCACATCAGAAAGGGACGTTCTAGAATGCTATTGCCGGTGGGGGGTTCAGGTGGGGTTGGATGTGGCATTATTAGTGAACGGGAGCTTGGCGCATTTTACGCTTGGTGTACGAGAGTACACATTATGCCCATGCACACAGGTGCAGTCCTCGTTTATATTGATACCTTAAGGCACTTCAACCACCATCTCTCCTCCCTCCCCTCTCAAAGGGCAGCCAGGCTGCCCCCTTTCAAAGGCACCATCTACTGCGGCCTGCACCCCCCCCCCCCCCCTCCAAGGTACTATTGGCTCACCTCCCTTTACCCCTGCAAAAGCACCGTGTAGGACAGCTTCAAACGGGAGGGAACCAAAGCTAAAACAAACAAGCATTGAAAATGCAATAGGTCTCGGCTTAGATTAAGTTAAAGCCATTTGCTTTGCTAACAGTATTGTATAGCAAAGCAAATGGTTTTAAGTTAATGAAAGGCGAGACCTATTGCATTTTTAATGCTCGTTTTTTGTTGTTGAAGCTCTTGGTTTCCCCATGGAATTTCCCACTCCTCCTTTCAGGTCTCTATTGTCCTTTCACAGCAGGTGCTGTTGACTGTAAAGGTCAACTGGCTTCATCTCACCCTACTGTTCATACCCTCCTATTCAGACAAACAATCCCATCTAAACCCATCAGCCGTTTAATGCTGTTGTCAGGCAGGAGGAAAACACCCCTCCCCGTCGTCTCTGCACTGTCGACGAAACGAGCGAAGTTTGCACTATCGCTGAAAGAAAGCAATACAAAAATAAAGCATTTGCAATGCAATAGGTCTCACATTTACGAGAGTTTAAGCTATTGGCATTGTAAATGGCAATGCCTTTTATTTAGGTTTGAAAAACCAAATTATAAAAAAGGCATTGTTATTTACAATGCCAATAGCTCAAACTTATGTAAATGCGAGACCTATTGCACTGTAAATGCTTGTTTCTTCTTCTTGTTAGCAATTTAATGAAAGCTTTCACGGAGACGAAAAAGACGCAGCATGTGGTTTACAAACCACAACACGCTGCTTAAAAAAAAAAATACAAATTGAAAAGAAAGACCCCCAACATATGCGAAAATCAAACAGAAGAAAAATCATACAGAAAATAACATAAAAGGTGGATCGCTAAAAACTAGAGCAAATAATAAAGGATACGTCATGAATGTAAAATACAATAACAATAAGAGATAAGGAGTTTGAGCAAGAGAGGAACCACATGGGGGAGCATGGTGACGTACACAGTAAGAGGGGGAGGGGGTATATGCACAGCGCAATGAGCGCTACTACAGGCAGGAGCAGGTGCGGGGGGAGAGTGGGGGAGGTGCCTGCAGCGCTAGTGCGCGTATTACCATGTGGCTAGCAGCAGCTCAGATTAGTTGTCAGGGACAGGCGCCTCAGCCATCCGAGCAGCTTGATATTGAGCAAAGAGGCCCCAGAAACTTTTCCGTCGATTGCAGAGAGGAAGCATCTCATTATAGACATCAGACTGAGTATTGCAGTAGACCATATCGTGTTCCCATTCCGCAATAGTGGGCAACGGCCCCTCATCCAACGCATCGCCAATCTGCGCTTGGCTAACAGGAGACCGAAAGCCGCTAATTTCCGCAGTGGTTTAGTGTAGCCCAACAGCGCCAAGAGGGGATCAGGGGCAAGAGTGATACCCAGGATGTCACTCAGCTTGCGAAAACCCGCCATCCAATAGCGATCCACCGGAGGACACCTCCACGCGTGATGAAAAAAACCAGCCTGAGCCGCATGACATGGCTCACATTCGTCAAAAGTCGCGCAGGCCAAATTGGAAAAGGCGCAGGCGAGAATGGTATACTCTGTTCAGAAATTTAAAATGGGAAAACCTATGCCGGCCATTAATAGAGATCTGTCAAGTGGCAGTACAGCAATAGAGACAGATCTCATCCGTGATCGGAGCACCGATGTCAAGCTGCCAAGCCTGCCGAACCTTATTGTGTGGGGGAGCCTTAGTGGCCAAAGCTGAGTTATATAACTTTGAGATCAGTTTGCTTGGGGTTTACGCGCATAAAAGGGATGTCAGAGAGGGGATGGTTAGGGGTTCATGGAGCTCATCGCCCAAAATCGTTCGCAAAGCGTGGCGGGGTCTGAAGACATGAAATCTCGTCAGCACAGACTGTACTCTGCCATCCGACATCACCTCTTCCCAAGTGCGCACTAGTCCGTCAAGAAAAAGGTCTCCTATGGTTTGAATATGCAGACGGCGCAGTGAAGCAAGGATCCCCTTGTCTGAGCTCAGCACAAACCAGTGGCACCAATCCACTCGCAAGCGAGGTGAATACAGCTGAGCACCATCATATAGGCTGAGGAGTGCATTCCATGCATGCACCATCGAGTTGATCGAGTCTAGTATGCCGCAGCGTCGCGAGGGAGGCTGTGTGATAAAGTGAGGCAGAGGGTATGGGAAAGCAGCGACGCCCTCTATCTGAAGATGTGGCAGCTCAGGGCGTCCATGCACCCAACCATATGTGTGAGTGGCCTGTGCAGCTCTGCAGTAGAGCTCGAGGTTTGGGGCATTCAGTTCCCCGTCAGCATATAGAAGCATGAGCGTGTCCAGCGCCACTCTGGGAATCTTGCCAGCCCATGCCAGTTTAAACATCAACGATCGGAGCTCGCGAAACACAGACTGAGGGAGAACTATAGGGATATTGACAAAGAGAAAGAGCAGGCGAGGGAGGACCACCATCTTCACTAGCCCAGTATATCAGTAGGTAGCTGAGCCCTGCAAATTAGATTATCCTGAATCTGCAACTTGAACAGAAACTCTGGACCTTCGACATTCGACCTCAGGAAGAAGACTGAAGAATCTCCCTTGTGGCCAAGGAGGGACCACCCTGGGCAACCAGGCACCATCCAGTGACCGCTGCTTGCTTTGCGACTGATCCCACGAGGGACGACTGCAGAGACTGACCAGCGCCGAGACTTCCAGACACCTCTGAACCAGATCCACCTCTACAGCAAAGCTGAGACCCGTGGAGGCGACGAGGGACCGGCGACTTGGGAAAGGTGGCTAGTAACTGACTAGCGCGACTTCTGAGGCTTCCTCGAGGCTGTGCTTGGGGAATTGAGAAGCCCCCATCCCGAGCACCATCTGCAAAGAAGATCAGCTCCCCACACTTCACGTGTTCTGCGTGGGGCCCTTCTGCACCGGAGTTGCTCGACGTGTTGTCCGGTTGCTGGCCCGTTGGCTAGTGACCTCTGCGACGACGAACCTTTGATTTCACCTTGCCGGTCCGGCTCCTCCAGACTGGCACCCGCTCCTCTGTGAAAGAGAAGCACCCCAGACCTTCCTGGTCTGCCCCAGAAGCAAGTCCTCCATTCTGCGTGGGTTCCGCTTGCCAAGGCTTGTTGGGTCGTAACTCGACATCGATGCCGCCGACAGCAAGAGCCTTAGTGGGACAGCTCGCCTCCTGGTCCTGGTCGTCCTCGACGTCTCCTGGTACCCGTGGCTGCTGCGACAAGCTTCACCTCTTCACCTGCATCTGAACGACATCGCCTGGTTCCTTCCTGGTTCCTTCCCGGCTCCTGGCTGGTGACCTAGACTCTGTCCCTTCTGCTTGCAGGTATCCTTCCTTCTTGATTCCATCCTTGGGATCCACCGGACACTCTTCACTGACTGCCTGTCAGCAACTTTCCTTCAGGCATCCATAGGAGTCAACGACGAAACCCGACGCAAGTTCACACCTATGCACCCGCAGCCCCTGGGCTAGGTAACTTGAGTACTCTGGTGCTCACAAGGGTATTGACTATCCTAGGGTCTAGTTTCCAAGTCTCGAACTCCTAGCTATTCCAGAAGTGTCCTAAAACTGTTAATTTCTAATAACTACTATTTCTATTGACTTTTACGCATTACGCGTGAGTGTTTCCACTCTGCACCTGAATCCCGTGGGCCTTCCACTTCCTAACCTTTGGTAGTATAGTGTAGCCCCAGCGATTCCCTAGGCCTAGGCCTATCCTGTGTTCGTGACAGTGGTTCTTATACCACTTACTTAGTATATGGTTTGCGTGGCCCCTAGGGCCTAACTGTATTACTTACCTGTGTGACTTCATGTATGCTTAAATAAGACTATGTTGTACTTACCTCGAATCTCATAAAGAGTGCTGAGGGTCTGACTAGAATAAATACATTCTATTTTTATAAATATCTGTTGTGGTGTCCTTTCATTTGGTATTCAAGGGATTACATATGGTATAACAGCTGGCTTCACATGCCATACAGAGTTTAGCCTAAGACTGCTCTTGTCCATGCTACCACTAGGATAGTTGGTCTATAAGGTTGACTTTACAACCAATCACCATAAGAGTTGTTTGGACAGATACAAGGTGTACACTAGAATTAGTGACATCATATATCAGGCCAACTTCTCACAATAATACTTTTGGGTCTAGTTCGCAATATATAGAACTGCAAAAGAAACAACCAAAAAGCAACCAGACAGCATACACTGTTAAGAAAGTCCTCAGTACACCGGCTGATTCAGCACACGCACAGCTATGAAAGCTCTAAACACGCACAGCTATCAGGGTTTGTGTACATCCCAGTACTGTTCGTGGGGGGGTATGTTGTTACTGCACACAGAGCGCTGGCAGTGCGCAGTATAAAGACACAGATCGAGTTAGTATGCAACCCATAAACCCATATACAGCCCCAGTGTGGCAGGGACAATATATTGCAGCCTTACACCTTTTTAAAGGCAAACAAAACTGGTAGTTGTACAAAAAGAGTTGTAATATTAGTGTGTACTAGTATTTTTAATATTGCTATGTGTACTGCTGGGCGACTGTGGCAGGTCACTAACATTGAATCAGCAGGAGGCAGTGTGTAATGAATGCCTTTATATGTGCATGTATATATGAACTGTTGCCTTAGGCAACGTAAAACAACGAACTAATGTTGGAACACCAAAAACTCAATAATAATAGTACAAGCTAGAAATCGAAAATAAAATGCTGCGATGTGTACAAGCAATAGCCACAAGAAGGTCTGAAAAGGCACTTAAAAAAAGAATTAACCTCCGTGATGTGTTGCTTGAGAAAACGTAAAACAACTACATTTGTTAAAATACCAAAAGCGCAATGACAATCTTACAAGCTACAAATGCCATGAGTTGCACGTTGCGGTTCCCTTTTTACGACTTTCTTTTCAGCCTGTACATATGGTAAGCATAAGAATATCTTGTTAAACTAAACTTAGTGTTCTGCAGATGGCAGCAGACGTATAACCGACAGCGAATGCAAAACAGACATGAAATAACAGCTAGATGCGGCCAAGGCGTCTTCCATCCTGTTTGTTTTTAGGTCTCGCGTCCGCCTCCGCAATAGATTTTGTAGGAGAGGATTTTCAGTAAAGGGCTTGAAGCCCCGCCCCTGATTTCCATTGGGTAGCGTCAGCGTTTATGGTAAACGCTGGCTTCCCATTGGAAAGGAAGATTTTTCGTTGCCTCCCTTTGGCTTTTTGTCCAGACTGGATAGCCTGCTTCACGGCTCTCATGAAGTCTTTTCTCATCTGCTTGTTTATTTAACAAGCAGATAAGAAAAGTCTTCACAACTGTCGTGAAGCACACCAGCCAGTGCTCCGGGCTTCCTGCAACCACGCTGCCTTCACGCCTGGTTTTGGTATTGGCTGGGTCGGAAGCGAAACATTGTCACGTGATCAAAGGACGCGGACGCTAATTTGTGGACGCTGATTTATATGGATGTAATATAATGCGTTTCTTGACTGAGGGGCCCGGTAATGCTTTCCATGCCCACCCACAAAGCCTTCTCCCTGAAGAAAACCCCGCCATTGACCGAAGTTACTATTTTTGCAGTTAGTGTTCCAAAACATGAATTTTATTCACCAAGAGGTGCACGCTTCGTGAATTGCTCGCTGCAGCTTAAGGCATGGATGGGTTACTGACTGCACACAGCAGCGGGTACGGAGCGCGCCACTGCTGCTGTATTTGGAGTTTTTGTGCAGCACATGGCAAACAGTGTCCAGACTCAGGCACCTTCTGTGTTGAATTATTGGTGCAGCACGTGGTGGGCACTGGTCAGACCCTGGCACTTCCTGCAGTGGGGTTTTATGCAGCACATAATGAGCAGTGTTCAGTGGCATTCCCTTCAGCAACCCCCTGGCTGCGAGGGGTGGGCGCGTGGTTAAGCGTGGCGTATTGTCCGGTTATTTTGTTTTCCTAGCCCGTTTAGTTGCTTTGCATTATCCGTGTGAAAGTGCTGCTTTCG
Source organism: Triturus cristatus (assembly GCF_964204655.1). Taxonomy (NCBI): domain Eukaryota; kingdom Metazoa; phylum Chordata; class Amphibia; order Caudata; family Salamandridae; genus Triturus; species Triturus cristatus. The sequence goes on from NC_140579.1 coordinate 1,121,256,966, forward strand.
GGGCAAGCGTGCAACCCCCATGTTTAAGTGCTGTTTTCCTCTACAGTCCACATGTCGCTCTCCGGCTGAGAGTGTATTCTTGCTTATGCAGGCTTAGTCTCTGCCTTAAAATGCTTATTTGTGCTAGTCCTGAGTGGCGTGTGCTTCCTTGCACGAATGTGCGCACGCGGAGGTGCTTCTGAGTCTCACGGGATATTCATTGATCTCGGGGTGAACAGGGTCCCTCCCCGCGGAGGGTTACCCCCTCTGTGTTTTCAGTGCTTCCCTCCAAGCCCCCGCATTGTGTGAATATTCTTGCATCCGTTTTAAAGTTGCATTGTACTCCTCGTGTGACCACGGCCGCGAGTGATAAGTTGTGTATGGCACGCGCACTTTCCAATTCAAGAACTGTTTTCAGATGAAGTGCTGATGTGTTCTTGAATGTTTAGTTGGCGCGCCCTGCTGAGACTTCCTTTCAATCCATGTCACCATACTCCTATTGTGTGTGTTCTTGCAGTACGTGTAATCGCCACGTAGACGTGCTCTCTTGTGTCGCATGGCACCCGCTGGGAGGACTGTTTTGCATGTTCAGTGTACCCTGCAAGTGCTCCGAGTTGTTGTGTCCAGTTGGAGAGCCCAAGGATATCACACACGTGAGGGTGTTCTTTAATTTGGGTTAAGGTGTAGAGTTCAAGGTGAAATGCCCCACGAGCCCGCCCCCTGCTGTGAGGCTCTTTTTTGCAAGTTTTCCTCTGTGCGTTTTGTGTATCGGGTTGAGATGCGGGCTCCATTTCAGACCCTATGTCCGACCCCTCCCTGCTATCAATGTGCAAGTGTGAAAAGACACAGCGAGCTGTGGGAAATCCACAGAAGATGATGAAGCATGGCATCTCCGACTTAAATACATTGTGTTATCTTTGGCAAACTACATTTTGGCTACAGAGGCAGCAGTACTATTAACTGCTGCACACACTGGTATGGAAGGGGGCGGGCAATAAAAAAAACTTGGTGACGGTGTGAAAAATAGGGAAAAACTGAACAACAATGCTAGCAGCATGCCCGTCCCCTAAAGACTGTCATAATTGCAGCTGCGCAAGAACATGGGAGGAAACGCTTACCAATTAACCACTCCCCTGGGCCTGAGGCACTGCCATTCTGTTCCTGGAGTAACACGAGGCACTAGAGAGCCCATTTGGTAAACCAAAAAATACCCTTAACAGTGCGGGCACACGTTGTAAACAAAAAAAACGTCCTGATTAAGGTACATGAAAAGGTGCTGGAGGTAAGTACCTAAAACCGCATTCTATAGAGAGAAAAAAGTGCGCGAGCCTTTAATTACTTAAACAAGAAATCACAGGAAATTAACTAAGAAAATAAAAGTTAAAGCAAATGGTTAAACAGGCACTGAAATTGAACAATAACAAAGGGAGGGTCAAAGGGTGGGCAATTTAAATCTCATAAGGCTGCTTGGAACAATTTAGGCTTCCTTCACCGAGCCAGAACGCATTTTGTGACCCGTGGACACTGTCAATCCATTATGCTCGTTCTAGAGAACGGTGGTTTCTGCCCAGATATTCGGTGCTATAATTTGTCAGTTCGATAACCACATTTCATCCAGTGATGAAAGGCGACAACATTCATGCTTGGATAACCTGCGCCTCAGAGGTGGGAGGGGTGGGTAATTTTCCACTCAGGAGTAGGCCTCCACTCATAAGAGCTTTCGTACTTAATTGGGCCCTTTCACAAAAATGTTCCTTCAGTCCTCACAGGGGTTCTTTCCCCTGCAACTCCACTTTTCTCATATTGGCTTGTTCGTCTTTGAACTTCTTTGTGAGTTTTGTAGCTATTTATCCTAAATCAGGCAGCCTTTATGGAATGATCCCAGACACTCACTCCATTGTTGTAACCTTGCACCTTCGCCTCACCAGAGTCAGTCTCTGTGGTCCCATTTGCTTTAATGGAGCCTCACACCTGCGAAGCACCAGTTGTAATTAGGTTTTGTTCCAAAACTCTGACATCTCTTTTCTGTGTACCAATGAACCATGTAACACCTGCGATCCAGGCAGCCAAGGCCTCCATGGTTCACTTCTCTGGATGTGCCCAAATCCCAGGCAGATTACAACCTTTAGTGATGCAGCAAACATCTCCCTGGAGTGGACGCACACTCAGAATAACCCTTGGTAGGGCCTGCGTTTGTGATTTACAGCATGGTGCTGGATGCCAGACAACTAGCCCTTCTTTCCCTAAACCCCACTCTGGACTATATTATAAATTTCCACTTCACGGAAAGTGTTCAAGATTAATAAGAATTCTTAAAAGAAAATCTGGGGGATGGAAACAAATGGGAAATGCATTCTGGGGTAAAGAATTGAGCACGTCTTGCCAAGTCCAATGGACTGTTTCAAACCTTAACACACTTATCAAAGTGTCTGGCAATTTTAAACAAATGCGTATGTCTGAGGGAATTTGTAAAGCCAGAGATGAGGTACTGTGGTGCTCGAGTATGTAGATATATTGGTTAATAGGAGTGAACGTTATCACTTTAAGACGCCAAGAAGGGACACGGAGAAGTGAGAGTAAAGCCGCTCGCCAAGCGCCAAGAGCCCTTTCTTTTCGTTTTGTGAGCTACATTCGCGGTCATTATTATTTTCAATATTATCAAGCTTGGATGCGCGCGCACAAAAAGGCTTCAAAGGGCCAGCCACGTGCGACGTAACTGCGGCTTATTCGAAGGCTCGACAATTGGATAGCGTTAAATGTTAATACTACTATTCATATATGTATACATGGGCACGTGTGAAAACCTCTGAATACTCAAACTTAAGTCATATGGTTTGGAGCTGTGTGGCTGTAGCTAGCTAGTAAAATGTAGTGGTCTCCAGACTGAAGTCAGTGGTAGGTAGTCTGATTGGATGTACAATTGAACATTGTCATCAGGGGTTGACATTGTCATTTACAACGCCATTACTAAATTAATGCTTCACGAAGGGGGGGGGGGGGGGGGAATACTATTTTCAATGCCAATAGCTAAAAACAATGTCATTGCGAGACCTATTGCATTGTAAATGCTTGTTCTTTCTTGTTTGCAACTGAATGAAAGCTTTCACAGAGACGGAAAAAGTCGCAGCGTGTGGTCTACAAACCACAACATGCTGCTTTTAGCACCTAACGCAGGGCGCACAATAGATTGTGGTATAGATAAGACTAAGAAATAAGCCTTTGAGACAGTAAAGAAAGTGTTGGAGGGCATGTGTCTGGCCCCTGGAAATTAAGTAGTTAGGTAAATGTTTACCAGTGAGGGTGTCTGATTTTTGGGGATGCACTTAGGATGAAAAAGGTATAATAGTTGCTGCACACATGATAAGTTTCGTACTGCTTCGAAAAATGCTTTTTTTGTGACCGCATGTTGTACTCTATTTATTAACGTCAAAATTGAAATGTTGCCACTGTCTGTTTCTTTGTATGTAGTAGGAAAAATTATTTCTATTCATAGTATAGCGGTAATATTCCTGTCGGTTTTGAGAGCGCCCTCAAATAGGCAGTGTAAGAAAACACCAGCTAAAACTATTGTGTGACCTAACCTGAAACAATGGGGTAAAGTTGAACAATAAAGTGCTATGTAAATTTTAAAACCAACAAACTTGAAATAAAACGCTGCGATATGGGCAAGTATAACCGCCAAGAAGATGTGAGAAGGCAGGTAAAAAAGACTGAACCGCTTCGATGTGATGAACGAGAGCGAAATTAAGTTGGAAGCAAGGAGATTGCAAACAGCGAACGCAAAACAATGTAACTAAAGGTTTCACAGACAATTTAGGCTGCAGTATGCGGGGAAATGAGCAGAGCTGCTGAGCAAGAAGCTAGGGAACCATGGTAGAGTCACGGAGCTGATACACAGATATAAATAGGTTGTAGCATGTGACTTTTGCTATTTCTTTTAAATAATATATGACGTACTGAGCTCACTACACCAGCTGAATGAACCTCCGCGATGTGTTGCTGGTGCTTTTTAAATAATGTATGACGTACTGTAGATAGGAGCCTAACCACAATATGGCAGTAGGCAATCTCTATAGGCAGTAGAATGTGGCGAAATGACCAGAGCTGCCGAGCAATAAGTTAGGGAACCATGATCGAGTCACTGCGTTCGCTTACCGCCGGGTATTCTGGGCTAATTAGTTAATATCCCCACGCCATAGACAACCGCTGTGATGGTGGGTGAGTGACGTCACAACATACTGCTCGATATAGCTCCGATGTGCTACAGAAATTGACATCAGCATTAGGGTGACCAACTGGCATTGGTGCAAATTGAGGACGGTGAGTGTCAAAATTCAGAGGACAAATTCAGGACAGGAGGTCAAAATTCAGGGCAAAACTTCAGGGCAATAGGTAAGTTTTACAGACACATCAGAGGAGGTCGCACAATAGTATATAAGTAAGCCCAGCCATATCCAAACATATTCAACCATTTGCAAACCTATCCATCATGTATCCTTCCATCTATCATTTCACTCATCCGTCCCTTCATTCATCCTTTCACTCATCCATCCATTATCCATCCATCCACCCTTTCACCCTATCCATCTGTACACTCATCCATCCACTCTTCTACCCATCCACCCATTCAATCATCCGTCCAGCCATTTACCCTTTCACCCATCCTTTCACTTACTCATCCATCCACCCAGTCACTCATCCTTCCACCCATCCACCCTTTCAGTCATCCATCGTCCCTTTCTCTCTCCATCGACCCTTTCACTTACCCATCCATTATCCATCCATCCACCCTATCCATCCGTGCACTCATCCATCCACTCTTCCACCCATCCATCCATCCAGCCATTTACGCTTTCAGACATCCAGCCATTCTTTCACTTATCCATCCACCCAGTCACTCATCCCTTCACCCATTCACCCTTTCAGTCATCCATCCATCCTCCCTTTATCTCTCCATCAACCCCTTCACTTAGCCATCCTTCCATCCATCCACCCATCCATCTACTCATCCACTCATGAATCTATCCATTGACCCGATCACTCATCCATCCTTTCTCTCATCCATTTATCCTTTCACTCCTTCACTCATCTATTCATCCTTTTGTCCACCTACCCTCCCTTTCACTCACTCATCCATCCTTACATCCACCCTTTCACTCATCCGTCCATCCATGAACCCTTGCACTTATCACTTCATCAATCCATCCATCCATCATTTCACTCATCCACCCACTCACTCATCATCCACCTTTTCACTCATCCATCCTTTCACTCATCCATCCACCCTTTTACCCATCCAGCTACCCTTCCACCCATACATCCAGCTATTTACCTTTTCTCTCATCCATCCTTCCACTCACTCATCAATCAATCCATCCATCCATCCATCCATCCTCTCTCATTATCCATCTATTCAATCTTTCATTCATCTATTCACCCTTTCACTAATTCATGCAGCCACCCACCCACCCATCCCTTCACTTACTCACTCGCCTTTTCATATTAATTTTGAGATGAGCCTTTTTGAGAAGAGGCCCATCAAGAACTTCACCCTCGCTGCAGGAGCCATTCCAGGACTGGGGCAGAAGCCACCCAGGGCGGTGACGGGATCCACCACGGGGGGGGGGGGGGGGGGGGACAGGAGCCATCACAGGAGGGGGAACAGGATCCACCAGGGTGGGCACAGGGGTGGGCATGCAGTATTCTAGTATCATCCTGGTCTCTTCAAGGGTGGGGTAGGGCTCCTCACCCCCTCCTGGACAAGACAACGAGACGACAGGCTCTCTTTCTAATATGTTAGTTTTGCCACCCCCCAGTGTGATGTACAGTACTTAAAGGAGATACTCCAAGAGAACTGATTTAACTGATTGTCCTCCAGACTTTGTTAATCAGTGTGAGTGTGATTGTGCCATTTCTTTATTTTATTACATTATAGACTGCATGTTTGAAGAACCGAGGTTAGCTTACAATTTAGTGACAGTAATTAAGCTCTGTGAAGAGAACCACGTGCTGCCTCGGTGTAATCAGGGTCGGTTCTAGGATGTTTGGGGCCCTGGGCAGAAAGGGAATGTGTGAGACCCCTCTAAATTGCAGAGACATGACGCATTCAGGGCTGTTTGCATCTGAATAGATGCCCCTGCTCCTGAAGCTGCAGCCCCTCCCTCTCAGTCACCTTCAAGCACCTCTTAACAGCTCATCAAGGGCGGAAGGTGTGAGGGTTGCCATACCGCTGTGCCTCTCCAATGCTGTTGGGTATCGGAGCTTTGGTACTGCATCGGAGTCTGTTACACACGACCTCAACTGCATCAGAGTCAAGCAGGGAGGTGGGTGGAAGCTGTGCACGTTTAGGGTGGTGCGACTGGTGCCCGGTTCAAATTATGGACAAATGGCGTCCGTTAAAGAATCCTTCACGGACAACGGACAGACGGCCGAAATTACGGACTGTCCGTGAAATTTACGGACGGTTGGTCACCCTGATCAGCATACAGCACTCCACACGTGTGCTCAGCGAGTATCCATTCATAGATTTGTTTGTTGGGTCACACCTATCAGCCAGCCGTGTCACGGTTATGTTCTCCCCGGGTTGTTTGCATTACAGGCGTCGTACAAATGTTCACAGAAGGGACAAAACAGTCCACCCTCCTGCTTCTGCAAATAATGCGTCATGAGCATTCCCTCAGTCGTGCGCCTTTCTGCTGCTGTGTGAGTCAGCGAGAATTGCGATGTGCTTTGCAGGAAACAAAAAACTGCTTTCCTCGAAACTAGCTGTACTACGCAACCTTGCACGTGAGGCTGGTGACAACTGCCATCGTGACAGTGCCCAGTTTGCGGATAATCCAGTTACAGACGGGAAACAAATAGCGACCTGGCTAGTCTATGTCGACTCTATGCATTACCATCCGAGGTGAGAAGACAAGTGTCCGTACATATCACCAAGTTATGACAATGACCAGCACGCACTTTTTTTCTAACTTTAACACCGAGCGCGGTGTCCTTTATGCGGGCGCTACACTCAGTGCTAAAGTTAGAAGAAAAAAAAAAAAAGGAAAAAAAAAAATCTCGCAAGAGAGAGTGCCTTCTGTTATGGGTGAAACAAGCCATGTTCTGTTAAAGGTGTTTTGCACATTGCACGTGATATGCATTTGTATCGGGTATGTGCTGGGAAAGATATGTTGAAGGGGTAAGAGTGGCTTCTGCAGCAATCCGCATGCGAACAAACCTGTAAGTCACAGGTTTTGTGTAAGTCAGAACTTTTCTTCTTTCGAATAAGAGGGTCATGTTCAGTAATCTTAATGCTTCTTCTTTTGTAACACCATCTCTCACGCTCTGCTCTGTGGTGGAGGGGGAGGAGCATTGAAGCAGAGCAGGCAAGACGGAGGCGCAAAAGTGAAAGCAGGCTGGCTGGCGAGTGGTGTGCGATTTGCGCGCACCATGACGAGAGAGGAAAGCCATATGGCGCCTCTGCTTGTCATTGTGCGTGTAACCGCACGCCCGTGGCCAACCAGCTTTTGGTAGCACTTTTGGAAGCCCACATACTAAATGTCTCGCTGACAGCGCATGCGCTGGCTCAACGAGACCTAAAAAGGGGTGCGTGCATTAGAGTCTGTAGGGTCACTGAAGAGACCAGAGCTGCCTAGAATGAAACTGGTAAACCGAGTTAGAGTCCTGGCCTCGGCCCAACATCCTGTGATTCTGGCCGCAATTAGTCCCATCCTTTTTAACATCTACCTGCGGCCCCTGTTTCCGTTGATAAAATCTTTCGGAGTCAGCTTGGTGAACTATGCTGACGATACGTAGCTGGCCTTCTCTCTTGAAGGGGAAGATGCACTGGCCATGGATCGTTTCCATCAATGTATGAAAGACTACGGATTGGCTCAGAAGGAACTCTCTTCAATTTAACAGCGGTAAAACTGAGGTGGTATTTTGCTCACCATTTAGGATTCCTAAACATCTTCCTCCTGATTTCTGTCTCACACCTGAGGAAGGACCCCTTATACCAGTTAGGGAGGTCCGCAATCTTGGGGTAATCATCGACGACGATCTGCAGATGGTTTCCCAAGCTAGTAAGACTGCTAACGTCTGCTTTGCCCTGCTGCGGCTGCTTCGGAGTATTCTACCTCTGCTCCCTAGGGAGTCGCGAGCTACAGTGGTGCGCAGCACGGTATTAAGCAGACTTGACTACTGCAACTCTCTGTATCTAGGGGCTCTGCAGTATGTCCACCAAGGATTGCAGAGGATTCAGTCAGCCGCAGCCAAATTGGTGCTCGAAAGGCAACGCCGCTCCTCGTCCACCAGAGCACTAAGGGACTTACATTGGCTCCCGGTGAGAGAAAGGATCCTCTTCAAGTCCTTGTGTCTAACTTTTAGAGCAGTGCACGGACTTGGTCCAGCCCCTCTACAGGACAGGTTTGGTCGCTACCTACCAAGTAGGCAATTACGTTCATCTACAGCTGGTCTACTGGTGGTCCCGAGATTCAAGCGCATGAGGGTAGGCGGAAGAGCCTTCAGCGCGGTAGCTCCTGGCGAGTGGAACAAGCTCCCTGCGAACCTGCGACAGTGCAACTCCTTACTTGAATTCCGGAAGGGACTTAAGACCTGGTTATATCCTAAAGCTTAATCTAGGCATGCGCTCTCGGCCTTCCTTCTGCCATATCTCATGCTGTCTTCTCAGTCTAAAGCGCCAAGATGCCCGTAGGGCGAATGCTGCGCTATACAAGTTTCACAATCAATCAATCAATCAATTACCCCATGCCTAAAAACTGACCCTGTGTAATGTAATCTGGTGCTCATGAAAAGCGCTCAGATACCGTTGGGCCAGGCTCACGCTGTGTAAAACTGCACAGAGAGCCCAGAGAACAGCACACAAAGGAGCAGCGAACGGGGCGCTGCTAGCGCGAGACAGTGACACAAGCCTGAGACCCACAGAGAAAGGAGTACGCTCTTAAGTAATACATAAAGTAGAGTAAAAATGTTCGACACAGAGCTTTTGGAGTAGGGGTTACAGAAAATGAAGAAGTAAAAGTGATTGCGCGGAAGGAAGATACATGGCGGCTGCGCGCGTGCACGCTCACATGCACGCTCACGTGCACGCAAGCGCTAGGCCAGCCAGCAGCACTTTGAAATCTCACATACAAAATGTCTCTCCGAGCAGCGCATGCACGCTGACTCAGCGAGACCTAAAAAAAGAGCGCGGTGTCCCTGAAGTGGACGGCGGGAAAAGACAAATAAATGAACAAGCATTTGTAATGCAATAGGTCTCGCATTTGCGAGAGTTTAAGAAATTGGCATTGTAAATGACAATGCCTGTTCATTAGAAAAACAGATAAATAAAAGGCATTGTCATTTACAGTGCCAATAGCTCAAACTCTTGTAAATGCCAGACCTATTTCACTTCCTAAAGCTGCCACCTTTGTCCCGGGTTACTTGGAAAGTGAAAGCGTGCATGGTGTGCTGAATGTTGCAGGAAAGCATGTCGTGTCTGCAGTAAGAGAAACTCATTAAAGAAAATAGTGCTTACAGACTAAATAAGACATGCCATGTAACAGAAGTAAAAGGGCCAGTCCTCATGGGAGGTTACAAATAAAGACAAGGCGGTACTAGGGAGAGACTAACAAGAAGCCAGCATTTATAAAAGACAATGACAAAAGCCAATGAAAAATATGGGCAGAGAGTGGGCAGAGCTTAATGTACATACTCTAAGCATGCCTCACAGAGCAGCGCATGTGCCGCACAGGCTTGACCTAATTAATGCAGATAACAAGTAATAAAGACAGTTTTGTTCTTAGCTAGTCTTACCAAGAACCTCATTAAATTGACAAACACTTTTTCTTTAGAAGCCAGCATAGAAAGAAAATCCCTTTTGTCTTGGTGGGACTGCTTTCCAGTTTGGTCAGTAGCTTTTTGTGTGGCTTTACTTCAAGGCTGTTTTTACAAGTTTGCAGTAATTTGGGGTCAAACCAACTGTATGGTCCAGTCTTGCACCCATGGCAACTAAGAACACAGAACAGGGGGCAGATGCATCATAGCAAGCTTGATATAATAAAATATTCTATCTGGCATCTGTGCAACCATTATCTGAGCTCTACAAGTACAGAGCAAAGTATATATATATATATATATTTTAAAACCTGAGACTAGATTCCTTGTCTTACTGCCTAAGCACTTTAAGCAAATGAGAGGTTGCATCCCTGTTTTATATGCATCCCTGGTTTATATGTTACTATGGCATTCTTCTCAATATATGCAGCCCTGGATGGGCATCGAGTTGCTTAAAAAGTGTGCTTGTGTTCATGCCAAATTGGATTCGAATACGTCCACTATCATCCTCTACAGCTGCAACAATTTTTACCTATGGTAATTTATATTTGAAAAAATAAATCACATTTTCGGACATCTCTACTCAAACAACTCCCCTCCTCTTAAGAAATCTGAACACAAATTTAAAGGCTCAAATGAAAGTAAGGAATATGCTACTTACCAGTATGCATTTGTTCTTGGCATGTAGAGCTGCAGATCTATACACTGTGCATAGATCGCCATCTGGTGTTGGGCCCGGATGTTTGCAGTTTGTTTTTCCTCTTGGAAAGTCTTTGGAAGTCACGAGTTCGGTGACTCCTCCCTTGGTTCGTATTGCGCATGGGCTTCGGCTCCATCCTCAGATTGTTTTTCGCCAGCAGGGAAAGATGGAGCGTAGTAGTAACAGTAAAGAAACCCATGTGTGTTGTATATAAATAAGATAAGACTGGAACGGATACAGGTACATGCCAAGAACAGATGCATACTGGTAAGTAGCATATTCCGTTCGAGGCATATGAGCTGCAGATTATACACTGTGCATAGATTATATAGCAGTACCCAACCCTAGCGGCGACCACCGGCATCCGTTGCAGTGGTTTGGAACAGTGTTTTTAGTACAGCCTGGCCCACACTAGCTTGTTGCTTGGTTTGCACATCTACACAGTAATGTTTTGTGAAAGTGTGCGGTGTTGACCATGTCGCTGCTTTGCAGATGTTATCTAGTGGTATGTTTTCTAGAAAAGCCATAGAAGCCCCTATCTTCCTTGTAGAGTGGGCTTTAGGGGGAACAGATAGGGTTCGTTTTGCTTTGTGGTAGCAAATCTGTATGCATTTTACAATCCACCTAGCTATCCCTGATTTAGAAATAGGGTTGCCTTTATGTTGTGGAGAGAAGGAGACAAATAGCTGTTTGGTTTTCCTGAAAGGTTGTGTCCGTTGGATGTAGTAAAGTAAAGCCCTTTTAACATCCAGTGTGTGTAAAGCCCTTTCCGCAACGGTTTGAGGTTGTGAGAAAAAGACTGGTAATTCTACCGACTGTTTTAGATGGAATGGAGAAATGACTTTGGGTAGAAATTTTGGGTTGGTGCAGAGTACAACCTTGTTCTGATGCATTTGGAGAAAAGGTTCCTGTATAGTGAGTGCTTGTATTTCACTAACCCTTCTGAGGGAAGTGATGGCCGCTAGAAAAGCTGTTTTCCATGTGAGAAATTGGAGCTCACATTTATGTAATGGTTCGAAAGGGGGTCCCATTAACCGTGTGAGAACTATATTCAAGTTCCAGACAGGTGAGGGTGGTACTCTGGGCGGAATTACTCTTGAGGCCTTCCATAAAGGCCTTGATGGCAGGCACTCTAAAAAGTGATAGTTGCTGCCTGTTCTGTAAGTAAGCAGCAATTGCAGCGAGGTGTAACCTAATGGAAGTATATGCTAGGTTACACCTTTGTAGATGGAGTAAGTAACATATGATGTGCTGTATGGACACATTTAGAGGATTGATTGTGTTATTGTGGCAGTAAACAACAAATCTTTGCCACTTTACAGCATAGCATGCCCTAGTAGTAGGGCGTCTAGCTTCCCTGATAATATTCATGCAATCAGGGGAAAGGTTAAGGTATCCGAATTCTAGGACCTCAGGAGCCAGGTCGCAAGGTTGAGCTGAGCTGGGTCCGGGTGCCTGATCTCTCCATGGTTCTGGGTTAGGAGGCATGGTGAGAGGTGTAGCTTTTGGTGTGGTACTACTGAGAGTTCCAGCAGTGTGGTGTACCACGGTTGTCTGGCCCATGTTGGAGCTACTAGGATCAGTGTTAGGGAATGCTGTTGTAGCTTTCGCACCACTAATGGAATTCGTGGGAGAGGTGGAAAAGCATATGCAAATTTGTTTGACCAGTTCATCCATATCGCATTGCCTTTGGACAATGGGTGTGGATATCTGGCAGCGAAGTTTGGGCATTTTTTGTTTTCGTGGGTGGCGAATAGGTCTATGTGTGGATGCCCCCACTTCTGAAAGAACGGGTGAAGAACTTGTGGGTGAAGTTCCTACTCATGGATCTGCTGCGTCTGTCTGCTGAGCAGATCTGCCACGGTGTTTTGGACTCCTGGGACGTGTTGGGCCAGGAGAAAGATTTTTTGTGGAATTGCCCATCTCCATATGCTCTGTGCTAATTGAAAGAGCTGTGGAGAGTGTGTGCCCCCCTGCTTTTGAATGTAGTACATGGCAGTCATGTTGTCTGTGCGAATGAGGACTGCCTTGCCTGAAATCTGCATCTGGAAGGATTTTAGGGCGAGGAAGATTGCCAGTAACTCCAGATGGTTGATGTGGAGTAACTTCTGTTGTGGCATCCATGTGTCCTGTGCTGTGAGATGTAACAGATGAGCTCCCCAGCCGGAGAGCGATGCGTCTGTTGTTAGGATTATTTGTGGGACCGGGTCCAGGAACGGTCGACCTCTGGAAAGGTTTGTGGTGTTCCACCACTGCAGAGAGCGATGGGTGCGACCGTCTACCAACACCAGATCTGTCAGTTGTCCCTGGACCTGGTTCCACTGGCGCGCTAAGCACTCTTGGAGTGGACGCATCTGGAGTCTTGCATGGGGCACTATGAAGATGCAAGAGGCCATCATCCCTATCAGTTGCATAAACACTCCTGCTGGGAGAGAGTGTTGACATATGAATTTTTGACGCAGAGCCTGTATTTTTGCAATCCTGGCAGGATTGGGATAGGCTATGGCTTTTGAGGTGTCTATGGTGGCACCGAGGTATTGTTTTGTGTGTGATGGTACCAGGTGGGATTTTTGATGGTTCACCGTGAAACCTAGCTGGTGGAGTAGTTGGACTGTAGCGGCGATATGTTGCACACATTGTTCGTAGGACGTGGCTTTTATTAGCCAGTCGTCCAGATACGGGAAGACGTGAATGTGCTGTCTTCTGAGGTGTGCAGCCACTACTGCTAGGCACTTGGTGAATACCCTTGGTGCTGTTACCCCGAACGGGAGCACCTTGAACTGGTAGTGTTGCCCGTCCACCACAAATCTGAGGTACTTTCTGTGAGACTGGTGTACTGGGATGTGAAAGTATGCGTCTTTCAAGTCCAGAGTGGTGAGAAAATCGTTCTGGGAGAGGAGTGGAAGAACCTGTTGAAGGGTTACCATGTGAAAATGGTCTGAATGTATGTAAGTGTTTAGAGGTCTGAGATCTAGGATAGGTCGTAGAGTCTCGTCTGTCTTTGGAATCAGAAAGTACAGGGAGTAGACCCCTAAATTTTGTTGATTTATGGGGACCTGCTCCATGGCTCCTTTTTGCAGGAGGGAGATCACCTCCTGTTTTAGTAGCGCAGTATGTTCTTGAGACATAGGGCGGTGCCTGGGTGGAATGTTTGGGGGGGTAGATGTTAGTTCTAGGCAATACCCTGACTGAATAATTTGTGTCACCCATCTGTCTGAGGTGATTGTCTCCCAGACGTGAAGGAAATGTTGTATTCTGCCCCCGACCGGAGTGGAATGGTCTGGAGGGAGCAGGGGAAAGTCATTGGGTAGTAGGTGTGGCAGAGCGGGCGGTATTTGTTTTGCCTCTGCCCTTATTATTATTGCCTCTGTATCCGCCTCTTTGATAACCCTTTGTGAAGGTAGATTGAGGAGGGGATTTGTAGGACGTGGATGCACTATCCGAGGAGTAGCCTCTGCCTCGAAAGGAAGAGCGGCCAAAAGAGCGCCTAGGAGTGTGTGACTGTAGGGCTCCCATGGATTTCGCCGTGTCAGTATCTTTTTTCATCTTTCCGAGGGCTTCATCAACTTTTGTACCTCGTGTTCAGGGGAGAGGCAGAGGTTGCACACCTCGTGGAGATCAGTGTGGGGAAACTTGGACCCACATCGAGGGCACTTCTTAAAAGGAGTTCTTTCCATCAGCCGAGACCGGAGCCGGAATAGGCCCGAAGGCCGCCGTCGACGACCGGAATCGAAGAAGTGCCGAAGAGAAGGTGATGAAGATTATTTATTATCTGAAGGAGCTCGATGAGCGAGAATTTTTGCGTCGATCGTTGAACTGGGAAAGTTCTGAACCGGAGCGCGAAGTATCACATCCGAGCCCGATGGCGGAAAAAAACAATCTGAGGATGGAGCCGAAGCCCATGCGCAATACGAACCAAGGGAGGAGTCACCAAACTCGTGACTTCCAAAGACTTTCCAAGAGGAAAAACAAACTGCAAACATCCGGGCCCAACACCAGATGGGGATCTATGCACAGTGTATGATCTGCAGCTCATATGCCTCGAACATTACATTCTTTAGACTGGTCATCCACATTTGTCAAAAAGAGGCCCACGTCATGATCGCTGCTTTTCCTATGCAAAGTGCAGCACAATTTATTTATTTATTTATTTTTTGCTATTTTTAAAGCGCGCAAATACCTATACAGGTGTCTCGGCGCTGGCGATCAAAGAACTCCTTACTCCTTATGGGGAATTAAACAGATGAGAAAAGCCATGTCTTGAGGCTCTTTCGGAACTTAATGAGGGTGGGGGCAGTTTTTATATGCAATGGGAGGGTGTTCCATAATTTAGCAGTGGCTATAGTGAAGCACCTATCTCCCCAAGTGGCTTTTTTTGTCCGTGGGACAGACAGCATGAAGGTTGTCGAGGATCGAAGTGTTCTGCGATGCTCCAGTGGATGAAGAGCTATTTTTAGGAACTGTGGCCCTGGAGAGTTCAGGGTCTTGTAAGCTATGCAAAGAGCCTTGAATTTTATTCGGCTCCTGATTGGGAGCCAGTGGAGCTCTTTGATGTGATGAGATACTGATGTAAATTTGGGGATGGAGAGTAAGATTCTTGCAGCCGCGTTTTGAACGGTTTGGAATTTGTTGAGGACTCCTTCTTGCGCGTTAAGAAGCAGAGAGTTACAGTAGTCCGTTTTTGAAAATACTAAAGTACTGATAAGTGTTTTACCGGCTGACTGTGGTAGGTATGGAAGAAGTTTCTTGATTTTTTTGAGTGTGTAGAATGCAGATGATACGACGGCATTAGCGTGATGGTGGAAGGTAAGTTTGTTGTCGAATATGACTCCCAGGTTACGAACCTTAGTCACAGGTTGGGGGGGGGAGTCCCAGCTCCGATGGCCACCATTGTGGGGACCATGCTGGTTTCAAGCTCCCGAATGTCATCACCTCCGTTTTATCGGAGTTAAGCTTGAGGCAGTTTGATGACATCCAGGAGCCTATTGCCTTCATGCCCTCCTGGAAGTTGGATGCCACGCTAGCTCCGTTATTGTACACCGATAGCACTAGTTGCGTGTCATCGGCGTATGTTGTCAGGGCAATGCCATAGGATTTTATCACCCTCGCCAAGTCCGATACATAGATATTAAAAAGCGTCGGACTTAGCGAGGAGCCCTGTGGAACGCCACAGGGGAGAGAGAAAGTCTGGGAGGTGAAATTGGCCATTTTGACAGTCTGTGGCCGATTGGCGAGGAACGAAGCAATCAGGTCTTTAGCTGTTCCTCCTATTCCCAGAGCTGCGACACGGTCGATCAAGGTAATATGATCGACCGTGTCAAATGCAGCAGAGAGATCTAGGAGTATCAAGACAGCTGCTCCTCCCTTGTCCATGGTTGTTCTGATTTCGTCCGCGGCTTTCAGTAGTGCCGTCTCTGTCCCATGTCCCTGCCTAAAGCCGAACTGTGTGTCATCTAGCAAGTTGTTGTCATTGATGTATTTTGACAGCTGCAAGTTCATGGACTTTTCAAAAATCTTTGCTGGAAATGGGAGGCAAGCGATAGGTCTGTAGCTTGATGGGAGAAGAGGGTCTAGCGTCGGTTTTTTCAGTAATGGCTTTATGATCGCTTCTTTCCAGACTGAAGGATATATTCCTGTTGCGAACATAGCATTGCATATGGTGGATAGTGAAGGGGAAATTGCTTCCGGTATGCGGTTAAGAATGGAAGGGGGACATGGGTCAAGGGGGGAGCCGGATTTAGTACTGGCTACTAGATGTTGAATATGGTCTTTATCTACGGGGCTGAAAGACAATAGAGTAGATGGAATACTAGTAGTAGGAAGGCTCGCAGATGGTAGGGGGGTGGATCGTGAAAAAGTCTGGAAGATGGAACTAACTTTTTCCTCGAAGAACCTTGCCAAGGCATCCGTCAGTAGTTGAGAAGCCTCTAAGGGTGGTGTCGGGGGGTTAGATAGGGTGGTAACTACCCTGAATAGTTCTCCTGACGAGTTTTTTGCCTGTTTAATCTGTGTAATAAAGTGATGACTTTTCTCGGAGGTTATTGCTCTTTTGTAAATATTGAGGGCATTTTTATAGTTGGATTTGTCTGCCGGGCTGTAGTTGCGACGCCATTGTCTTTCGAGGTTCCTGCAGTATTGTTTCTGCATGCGTAGGGCTTCAGTGAACCATGGGGCTGAAGGTGTTGTTCTATTTCGGTGTGATGATTTAAGTGGGGCTAGTTTGTTACAGGCCATGTTTATGTTGGTCAAGTAGTTAGAAGATGCTTTGGTAGGATCAAGCTCAGTAGGGTTAAATTTGTCCTGTATCATCTCTGCTAATTGTGATATGTCAATATTTTTCCAGTCTCTGAATATTGAACGGGCTGGTACAACAGAATTTGATTTAGTGGAATTAGTTTGTACTGTGAAGCAAATAGCAGAATGGTCTGTCCAGGTCAAAGGGATTATCTGGGTGATATTTATATGGGGACTGTTTGTAAATATTCCGTCTAATGTGTGACCAGCTTGATGGGTCGGAGAATTAATAAGTTGTCTTAAGCCTACAGCTTCAAGGTCTGTGATAAGTTGCGTGGAATCATGGTTATTTGAAGTCTCGAGATGAAAATTGAAGTCGCCTAGTAGCGTGAAATGAGGAGCATCCGCGACTGCTTCGATTAGATTCCCTATGTTAGCTAAAAACTTAGCTCTTGAGCCTGGAGGTCGGTAAATCAACATTCCCTTGAAGGATGATTTTGCCGATAAGCTTAGGGTGAATGTGAGAGACTCATATTCTGAACATATGTGAGGTTTAGCTGTAAGTTTGAAGTGGCTTTTATACATTATGGCAATGCCGCCACCTCTTTTTATTGGTCTATCAAGTCTGTACACATTGTAGTTGCTAGGAGTGGCTTCTGCAAAATCAGGTCCTGAGGCCTCATCGCCCCATGTCTCGGTGATAAACAGTAGGTCAAGTTTTTGCGAATCGACCAGGTCTGCGATTTCTGTTTTATGTTTGGGGAGGGATCTGGCGTTTATTAGTGCTGCTTGTATTGAAAGTAAGTTGTTTAGTGAAGGTTTGACGGGACATTTAGTGCAGGTTGGACATGGTAGTGGGCCTAAGATATGATTGGAGTATCTTACATGCGGAAGTTTATGCGGATGATCCGCTAGGTGTTTCAGTTGTCGTAATTCGTCGGTGGAATAAGTTAATCTCACCGTAGGTGTAGGAGGCCGAGGCGCTGGAGTTGAAGGGGGGGTGGCCGTTGGCCCGTCCTCGGCGCGGACGAGCGCAGACGAGCTTGCCTTATGCGCGCCTTCGGCGCGCATTCGTCGCGCCCGCTGCGATGATAATTACCGCGAGACACCCGTATAATAGGTTTTATAAACATCACACGTGCAAGGACAGTATCTTCCTTATTTCATGTGGAACAATCCACTGAAAGGTCGGTATAAACTAGGTCAAACCCTAACCAACTTCAGCAACCCTGGGGACCTTGTTAAAACAATGCTTCAGTACCGTTCAAGCAAAATATGGAAATCATTCTAGAAAATCAATACAAGAGACAATATGTAAACTACCCTAAACAAAGAAATTAAATAAATTGCTCTTCTACACTGAAGTTTACTTTGCAATGTGTTCAAGATATGAAGATATTGCTCTATGACAAATTTTTGGAATGTTTCCCACTCCCAGCTTGGTAAAATGATGCTTGAATGCAGGAGATATACGATACAGAAGACAAATGTGTTCAGGACTAGCTTTCAAGACAGAGGAGTACCTGTCACATATTAGGCTTCAATGAGGCATACTGGCCGGGGATAGGAATATAGATAGGTCCCCATGTTTTGTTCTATACAGTATGCTCAAACTGGTGACCTCTGGCCTATTTTTGAGAGCACGACGTACTGTAAACAGCCAGTACCGCATTCTCTTGAAACACACATACTCTCAAATACATTGTTAGTGATACTGTTTCAGAAATTACTTCTATGCAGCATCAAACACTTTAATTAGTCTGCTCAGCAGTCAGCATATTTGGTAGGGAAAAAAATATTTCAGAAAAAATATCAAATTGCCTTTTGAAGGAATGCAATTTGAGCTCATTTGGAAAGTACAAAAGATGTTTAAATCAATTGACCTAAAACTGGAAGACTTTTCAACAGATTTAGTGATCGGATATTTAACATTACAGTACTACCAACTGTCTTAGTGCACAAAGCCCCAGAGGATAGCAATAAATGCACCCATTTCTAAGTTATCTGGGCCGTAAAAGT
Source organism: Triturus cristatus (assembly GCF_964204655.1). Taxonomy (NCBI): domain Eukaryota; kingdom Metazoa; phylum Chordata; class Amphibia; order Caudata; family Salamandridae; genus Triturus; species Triturus cristatus. The sequence goes on from NC_140579.1 coordinate 1,121,275,714, forward strand.
GCATGTGCACTCGTTAAAACATACATAGACTAAAATGTTTATTTAGAATGGGCAAAGCGGCAAGCTGCACTACCCATGTACAATGAAGGGTACCAAAAATATGTTACCTGTTTAACGTAGCAGGCAGCCGTAGCGAGATGTGAACATGGAGAAGCAGCCTCCCGTACGCGTGTCTGGAAGAGATGCCGTGCGCGAGCGAAATCTCCTGTCTGGGTGGGCGGGGCCTAATGGAGACAGGGCGGACACCAACCCCGCTTCCAGAGAAGCCGGAAACAAAAGCAACGACAATAGATCTCGCCAAGGCGAAGCAGAGCATGGGATGCAACGCAGGTGAGACCTAAAAAGTGAGCGCGGTGTAACTTTAACACAGAGCGCGGTGTCCTTTATGCGGGCGCTGCGCTCAGTGTTAAAGTTAGACATTTAAAAAAAATAAAAAAAGATACTCATCAAAATAATCAAATAAAAAAAATAGATCCACTTACCTTGTTGAGCACGTGATCCTCCCTGCTATCTGCTCGCACCAGTAAACAGCTAAAGCATCACAACGATCACATTCACGCATTAACCGCGCATGAAATGTACAGTTACAAAGTATCCCCTTAAAACGCTCCCAGCAAGCGTATAGTTACAAAGTAGCCCAAAAGTAGCAACAATATAGCGTACATACAAAAAAGCATATAACAACAAAATAACGTAACAGAGTAGCGTACAAGGATGCAAAGCATTCCACACAGAAACACATGCACTAGTTTAAATAAATAAAAAAGTGCAGCAAGTTATTATTAAGCCTACTGTGTCACGCCGCCAGTAAAAGATCAAATCCCGCGGGGCGTGGCCTCAGAAGGTAAGGGTGGTAACCAGGAGGGGCTACAAACCATCCGGGACAATCAGCAAAGTCGGATCGGAATAATAAATGACGACAAACGACTCATACCAATGAAATTTACAGGCGGAGCTGAGACACGGTTTCGGAATCAGTATTGATTCCAAGAAGCCCTCGCCTGGCGAGAGCAGCGCATGCGCCGTTTTCGCCAGGCTGAGACCTAAAAAAGCATTGGCACAGCCAATAGGTCTCGCCTTTGAGACCTCATAAGGGTTCAGCTAGAGCTATTGGCAATGTTTTAAGGTCTCTTGTAGAGCAGTTTTTGTTAATGCCACATATCCGTTATTTTATTAAACGGATGCAAAACGCAGATTGTGCTTAAAGGGAGCTAGTAAGATGGAAGAAAACATACTGCATATGTATAATTACAAAAGACGTTACAGAAAAATAAATAAGCATACCTACGATGTTACAAAACATTTCACACTGATTAAAGTACAAACTGAATTGAGAAAGTAAACCAAGGTCCTTTTATTCTGGTAAAGAAGATTGTATAAGTGTTGAGACACAGCCTATGACTGGGTGACATCAGCAGACAGGACAACAGCAGCTGCACTTTTGGGTTATAGTGGGTAAAAGTGTGTAAAACACAGAGTATATTGACACGCAGGGGTTTGTTTCTTAAAATAAATCCTAAGCTGTACCCAGAGCATCAAAGGCTGTGCATGCCTCAAACAATGTAATGGGTTGAGTTTGCCGACCTTACAAGGATGGAAGGCAGAGTGGCCTAAACGAGAAGTAATCCTGTGGCCGGTATACTATTTATTTATTTGTATAAAATATTCGCCAACAGTTATAACACGCAGCATAAAGCCTGGCTCTGGGCCCTGCTAATAGTTTTTAGAAGCAGATCCTGTTAACAATAAGGCGCACTTCTACTCAACCAGTGGTAGGAACCTCGTGCAGGCAGTCCCCCGGGGGACGAGAGCAAATATACCTATCAATAAATTTGCCTCAAACTGGGCCATGCACATTTTCGACAACCACGGACTTTCTACATGCATGAATGTATGTGTTGCACTTCTATAGCGGGAAGCAAGCTAGGAAGAAATGGAGCAGAGTACAAGAGAGTTATACCGTCCGAGGCAGAGAGGTGAACAAAGGACACCGTCGGGGATGAAGAGGGGGCAGAGGCAGTAAAGGCAGGGAGGGAGGGAGGGCAGGTGATTACAGACCCTGTGCCCGGCAACTAGACTAACATCTAGTGAAACCCATGTATATCTTCAGTGGATGATCAGTCACCATCTAGCGTGTTTACACTTCATTTACTTTTCATTTCCTGCACTTGGAGGATTGATAGGGGCGCCAAATAGCCCAGCAGGTCAAAGCAGCAGCTGTGGTATCTCTGCGGCCTCCGCATCACCGGGTGAAATCTTTTTGCTTTGGACACCAGGCGCCTAACCAGATAGCAGAAGAACACACACTGCCTAAAAGTGAAAAACAAGCGCGGTGAAAGCAAATCACGCAGCAAATTGTAATGAAATAAACAAGCGTGGTCCTAAAAAGCTATTGCCACTCCACGCCATAGTGGGAATGAAAAAGAAAGTGCTCACTGAGCAATTAGAAGACAGTGTGTCACGCCGCGGAGTAAAAGATCCAGTCCCAGTGGGCGTGGCCAAAAGTGGACAAGGTAGTAATCAGGAGGGACAGAGAAGCCTCCTTTTCAATCATGAGCCAGCGTTTACCATGGAGGAGGATGCCAGCGTGATGCCAGTGAATGAAAAACGTCAGGCGAGACCTAAAAAACACAAACACGCAGGTGTAACAGTCAGCAGCACATTTCCTATAACCAAGACGTTAAAGGGGGAGGGGCATTCATCCGAGAAATGGGGATAAAAAGTGTTGCAAGGGGAGGGAGATAGTAACAAAAAAAAAAAATAAAAATAACCAGGGAGAGAAGCAGGCGGCAGAATTTTCTGTGCAATTCACGATCTGGTGGGTTGAGTCCCTGCGGAGGTGTCGAACGGGCCTCCAGGTCAGCGCTGGCAGAATTCAGTCCGTGGTTTGTAGGTCTCTCCTCCGTGGACTGCGAAGGCTTCCTGTGAAAAAATACAGCATTGTGGTGAACTGGAAACAGAGATGCAAAGAACGGACTGGACGGGTTGGGTGACCCGGAGCCGCAAAGGCACCTATATTTTGAATTATTTTAAAAGAGGATTGCTTCCAAAGCAGATTAAAAACCCAGAACGACTGTCTATGCTCTTATTTCAGAGATCAAATAAATGGCAAGTACCAAATGCGTTTAAATACCACGATTGTTACTAAAAAGGAAGATAAGGGTCCTTTTTATAAATATTTTTGATTTTACTTTACGTCAGCTGCCGGTTTAGGTGCATTGCCTCTTGGGCTGTTTTGAAAGCGTTTGTTGCGGAATAACCAGTAAATATGGTGTTTATAATCAAATATTTCTTCTTAGCATTGCGATAAGAGTATGTCCAGCCTCCAACAGCAGACAGGTGAAAACCATTTAAGGAAATAGAGCTCGGAGGCTGTAATTAAAGCCTACCAAGTAACAACAAACGTAACAGGGTGTCCTTAAGGGAGGTTACAAAATGAGACAAGGCGGTACTAAGGAGAGACTACTAAGCCTACTAACCAGTGAAAAGCCACAGTTAACAGTGGATAATGATAATGACACGCCAATGAAAAATATGGGCAGAGAGTTGGCGGAGCTTCAAGTCCATACCTAAAAACAGCATGCCTTGCATCGAAGTGCATGCACTGCCCGGGCTCAACCTAAAAAGGACTCTGGTTCCCTCCGGATCTGCGATCTCTGACCGCTCTGCACCCGACGCCTCCGACCGGTGTCCAAGTGGCCCACCAATCCAGAAACAGTTCGCTAGTGATCCAGAGTCCAGGTATAGCGTTGGCTGACCCCTCCTGGACTCCACGACGACGTCTGCAGTGTGATTCCAAAGGTTCTACCGACCAGGTCCGGTAAGAGAAACCCGATGTCAAAGGACACCCCTGCATCCAAAACCCCTGGGCCTTGAGGACCTACAGCATCCCAACTTACCTCTGCTGTCGCTGATGTTCCTCGTGAAGCCTCGGTTTGATGCCTGCAGCTTTGGTGCCCGACACCGTGTTTGTACCCTGCACACGGCCACCCCTGTGTGTGTGGTGTATGTTTGGTGCTGCCTTGTGGCCTCTCCTCTGCTTGTTTTAACCTCCAAAGCTTGAGCACTGTGTGAGAAGTTGGCCTGGCATATGCTGGTCACTAGTTATAGTGGCCACCTTGCACCAGTCCAATTCGACTCTTATGATAGATAGGTTTAAGACAACCTTTTAAAGAAAGCTATCCTAGTGGTAGCTGTGGAGAGCAGCCTTCAGGCTAAATCGCAGAGGAATGTAAAGCAGCTTGTTTTACCTTATAATCTCTTGAATTACCAAATGAAAAGACACCACACAGGTATATATATCAAATACATATGTATTTATTTCTAGACACACTCTACTAATCTCTTTATGAGATTAGAAGTCTGGAACATATGCAAATATCAACGTTTCACAATAAGTTAAGCACAAATATGGCTGGGGCCCTAGGGGCGTACCAGACCATATACTAAAAAAGAGGTTTAGGAAAGTCGACTTGCAAGGGGACAAGGCCTAGGGCCTGTAGAATCGCTGGGGCTTCACTAATCCACCCAAGGCAGGTTAGTAAAAGACCCACGGGAGACGCGTGCAGTGTGAGAACACAGCCGTGGGTTCCCTATTGGTTTCAATGGAGCAAGTCGCGGTTGGATTTTTAAAGTTTGAGGGTACTTCTAGGAAGTCTACAAGCAAGTCAATTACAAGGTAAGCAGTTCGAAGGCCAACACCCACAGGAGCACCAGAGTGCACGGGTTACCTCACCCAGGGAAGCCGGGTGCATAGGTGTCTTTTGGTGTCGGGTCGTGTCGTCGTTTTCTATGGAAGCCGAAGAAGTTTTGCTGCTTGTGAAGACTGAAGAAGTGTCCTGTGGAATCCAAGGTTGGATTCAAGATGAAGAAGACCTGAAAGCAGAAGGGACAGTGTTCACAGTCACTTGCCAGTGACCCGGGGCCAGGAAGATGGATGCCCACGGAAGTCGGGTGATTTCAGGTGCTCAAAGGTGTTTTGACTCTTTAGCCACGCGGTCCAGGAGGAGTCGACGACGGCCAGGAGCTGGATTCGGAGTGTCCCCCGAAGTCTGCAGCTTACTGAGGTGTCGGCAACCGGATTGGAGCCAACAAGCCTTGGCAACAGCAAGTCTTGTAGAAATTGAAGAAAGTCAGCGGTGCAGACCAGCAAGGTCTGAGGGACTCACCCAGCAAGGGTAAGTCAGGGCAGGCCTGGAGCAACCAGGGGAGCCCTTTGGTTCGATGAAGAAGTCTTCAGGGGACCCACAACCCAGCCGGCAAGGGATCGCGAAGACGCCTCGTGAGGATTTGCTTCACAGGAGCCCATGGTCACTCGAGACGAGGTAGGCCTCTGATTTTCGAGGGAAATCCTGCTGGAGGCAGGTCCAATTCACAAGTTCGTAGAACGTCGTGAAGGGGTTGCACTCGACAATAGTGCACGGTACCCGGGTATTGCTGTTCCTCGTCACTCGTGGGGTCCACTCGCCTCAGCTTTGCTGGGGACTCACAATGGCCGTCGAGAGGTCAGGACATCCACTTCCGGGGCTGCAGGGACTTCGGACTCCGGCGGGAGCGGGAAAGTTTGCGACCGTTGATTCGTTTTTGGTGCCTGCCAAGCAGGGGAGTCACTCCTTGACTCCAAGGGGGATTCTTCCGTCTTCCAAAGGTAGTGGAACGTCGAAGGGCCAGGATTCTTCTTGTAGAGCGACGTCCAGGGATATCGGATTTGCAATGGCAAGGTTTCCCCATCTTATACTAAAGGAAAGGGAGGGACTAGCTCTGTGGCCACTCCTCTAGGAGGGTCAGGGGGGTGGGTGGTTACACCCACTTCCCTTTGCCCAGTTTCGCACCAGAGCAGGGGCAGGTAGCCCCTGAACCGGTTTGAGCTGGCATATGCAGAGAGGAGCCTACTGCTCCCCCAGTGCAGGACTTCAAAGCACTCTAGGAGTGCACCCACCCAGCCCCAATACACTAAATCCTGTCAGGAAGGTGGTGACACCTCCCTGTGACAGGATGCCTATTATTGGGCCTCCTCCACTGCGAGTTTCAGTCAGCAGCAGGAGGGCAGCCCAGTGTCTGTGCTGGTGACATCCATTTTGTGATGCCAGGGCTCTTTCAGATTTCTACAGTTTTTCCACAGTAGGTACATGTCGTCCCCTTTAGAAGGGTGGGATCGTACTCCCACACCAGTTACTGGTGTGGGGGTATGATTCCAAGTTGTTTGACTCCAAACACGACATGTTTTGATGCAGTCATTCCAAAGTTAGCATTTACCGGGAGGTTATAATGCACATAAGAGTATATGGTTTAACCGCATCCACAAACAGTCCTGCCCTCAGGATTGATAGGGCCTGCCTTAGGGGTGACTGATAGGTTTATATGTGTGTGTATGGTGAGATACAGGAACCTATACCTCTGTAAGGAGTGCTAACACTACCTCACCCAGGCTGCAGTAGCAGGCCTGTGGTGTCAGATTTAGTCTGCTTCCCAGGGGTGGCATAATACATGCTTCAGCCCCTGGTAGGCCTGTAAAGTACCTATGCCCTTGGTACCTAAGGTACCATATACTAGGGGCTCATAAGGCACCACAGTATCCAATCACTAGTGCATCTAATATGCACTCCAAGGTTTTTAGAGAGAACAGAGAGACTGGGGCCCGGATTAGCAGGGTCCCAGCCAGACTATAGCCAGAAACCAGTGTTAACATCAGAAAAAAAGTGGGGGCAATATAAGTGCAGATCCTACTCTCCTACACACTGCAACCGATCTACTTACCTTCAAGCAATGTGTCTTTCACGTACGCCCATCCAGTCTCCTTTGGGTAACAATTGTCCTGATCTTCAACTTTGACCGCTGTACCAGACTGCTGCTGTGCCGCTGGTGTTGCAGTGTTCATGCTTACCTGGACCTTGCACTCTGCTGACCCTGCAACTCGAAGACTGGATTTGGAAGTTGGTTACTTAGCTGTAAAACTGCATTGTTGTTTTCCTCCATAGGTTAACAGTGCAAAGACAGAAAATTGCACTACGTGTCCACTTTTGAAACTGAAAAGAATTTCTATTTAAAAACGTACTTACATTTGATCTTGGTCTTAAAATATATCTTGAGCAAAGCTTATTTTCATAAAATTGGTGTGGATCTCTTATTTTTGAGTAGGGTGTCATTTTTTGATCATTGTTTGCACAACACTACTCTGTGTTAGGCCTAAGGCTGCTCACCCACACTACCACAAATAGAGCACTTTGGGTTTGCATTGAGCCCTGTACACTTCTGGGGGAATCTCTGGACACTGTGCACGGAATAACCACCAAGAGGTATACCATAATACAGAGCCAGCTTCCTACAATCACCCCATGGACTCCGCCTGATTGCCATGGGAGCTAGGACCAACACCCACACCAACAGACTATGTAGGAAAATCTAGGGATAATCCTGGACGACAAGTTCAACTTGACGGCGCAAGTCAACCCACTGTGCACCTCCTGCTTCCACCTAATAAGTCTGCTCGGAAAAATCTTCAAATGGTTACCTCAGAACACTAGAAGGACCGCCATGCAAGCACACATTGCCAGCAAGATGAACTGTGGCAGCACTGTACGCCAGAATCTCCAAGCAACTCCTACACAGACTCCAGACCATCCAGAAAACTGCTGTAAGACTCATACTCTACCTCCCACGCCGCACCCACAGGAGCTTCATTGGCTCCCCATTCACAAGCTCAGCCAATTTAAACTTCTCACGCACACAAAGACCTACACAACACAGGACCAGAATACCTGAACAGCCGCATACACTTTCACCAACCCACCTACGCTCTGCCACACACACTGCCACACACACACTGCCACACACACACTGCCACACACACACACACACACACACACACACACACACACACACACACTGCCACACACACACAGCCACACACACACACACACACTGCCACACACACACACACTGACACACACACACACACACACTGCCACACACACTGCAACACACACACACACACCCTCTGTATCCGCAAAAGCAAAAATGGAGATCACTCATTCTCCTACATCGCACCCAAGACATGGAATGACCTTCATCAACACATGAGAGCCTCCTTGCTTCTTGAGTTTGACAAGAAGCTGAAGACCTGGCTCGATCACAAACCTACACACCTGCTGAAGCACCTGGATACCCTCTCAGGTGATTAGTGCACTACACAGATCAATATGACAAAGAGCGTTGGTTATATGAAAAGCAGTAACACTGCATACTACTAGATACAGCTTCATATTGCCTGCTGAGTCCAGAACAAGAAGAGGAAATACACATTTTCTTTAATGTAATGGTTCATCAGTTTGTGTGCTTTGTTATTGATTTTGAGTCTTTTTCCCTGCAAGAACACATTTTCAGGTCAAGGTGTTTGAAGATTTCATTTAGACTGTACACGTTAATTTGTAGGACATCAGTCTATTTGGAAAACAGGAGACAACTTCATGCCCGCCCATCTTGGATGGCAGCCAACATGCTGATCTTGAAAAAGTTTTGCTCAAATCCTTTTGCTAAGAGTTACAGGAATCAGAGTAAAATAAGGAAAATGCTACTAACTCTATAAGCATCTGTTTGTAGCATGTACTGCTGTAGATTCACATGTTCAGCGTACTCCTGCCATATCGTGTTGGGTTCAGACGTTTACAGATTGTTTTCTCTTCCAAGTCATTTTTCGAGTCGCAAGATGTACTGTGACTCCTCCCTTAGTTGACAATGTGCATGGGCACAGACCCCATGTTCAATAAGTCACTTATCTTTGGTACCGATTTTTCTGGAAGAGACAATCGAAGAGCAGATTCCTCACCTTCTGAATACTTCTCAAGGCGTCAGACTGGATCCAGACTAGTTCAGCATTACCCCTTCGAGCCTGCAACTACACATGAACAAAGTTCTGCGCCGGATGTGACCTGCACGGGGCTATATAGACACCCTCCATAGATGCCAATATCAGTTGCTTTCTTGACACTTAAACGCCCGCAAACGCGGAGCCAAACAGATTGGTCAAAGCCAGTGGGCAGATTCCTAGATTGGGACGTTTTGTGTGAAGAATTCAGCTCATGAAACAGGGAGGAGGGAGGGTCGGTGAGGAATCTGTGGTTAGATAGAGTCTCTACAAGAAAAGGAAGTAACACATTCTTCTAATAGAGACTTCTAACCACAGAGTCCTCACCTTCTGGATAGTTACCAAAACAATATCACTACATGATGGGTCTGTGAACTGGCTCAAACCAGAAAGTCCTAAAGAACCAAGCAGGTAAAATGCCCTTGGCGGCAGACCTGGGTGTCCAGGCAATAGTGGCTCGTGAAAGTATGGAGTGACATCAATGTACAGGGTTAACAAATGTCTAAAAAAGGCACCCCCACAGGCCAACGCAGTAGTAGCAGCCTTGGCCTTGGTAGAATGAACCTGGAAGTCCTGCTTTTTGGCCAGTGTGTAGAAGATTTTAATGCAGAGAACGGTCCAGCATGAAATGGTTCTTTTGTGCATGGCTTTGCCTCTCTGCACTCATTGAACCTGATAAAGCTGATTGTCCACAATCTCTGGTACTATCGATATAGAAGCTCAGAGCTTTTTTCAGGTCCAATTGGTGAAGTCTTTACCCCTCCTTTGAGGGTTGAGGTGGAGCAGATAACTCGAGAACAGTGACAGTCTGACCAAAATGAAATGGAGTCACTACCTTTGGAAGGAGGAGGCTCATGATCAAAGGATTGATAGTAAGGAGTATCAGAGAACTGTGGAGGGGCTCAAATGGCATACACATGAGGAATATTAAGACCAAATTTGAGTCCCATTGGGAAACAACAAAAAGAGGACGAAACGTGCTGTGAACTTTAGAGGAACCACATACTACAACAGAAGATTTATATAATGCTGGCTGGTCCAGTAACCGTAAAAAGGCCAGAAAAAGCTGATAAGTACCCTTGAGCAGGGCCCAAAGCAAGGCCTTACTGAACGAGGGATCACACAAACAACAAAACTTCGGACAGCTTGGCATGGAGTGGGCCAATCTTTTTAGAAGCACCAGGTAATTAACTTATACGAACAGCAGACATATACACATCTGGCTGATGAACGACTTGCTGCCAAGAGGACATGAACCACTTCTTGGGGGAAGGTCAAAAGAACTAAACTATTGCAGCGCAATCTCCAAGCATGGAGAATGAGGTTGCGCAACCCTGGGTGTAGGACCCTGCTCTGCTGCTGCGACAGGAGCAGCTGATCAGAAGACAGATGCTCATGCCCTGGAGTTCGAGATACTATAATCTCCATGCCCAACCCGGACACACTAGGATGACTTTCTCCCGGTCGGTCCTAATCTTCAGACCTGTGAGCAGGAGAGGTCTAAAAGGAAAGGTGTATAGGAGCCCCGAAGTTCACTCTACTCAAAACAAGTCTCGGAACACTAACCTGTGCAAACTAAAACATGCAACAGTGCTGACAATGCGTGTCCTCAATGATAACAAGAGATGAGCCAGGGTCACATAATTCGTGGAAAAAACCCTGCACCACCTCTGGATGCAACTGCCATTTGTGATCAGCAATGCGTAGATGGCTTACTTTGTCCGCTTTAGCATTCAAGGAATCGCCAGGTGATGTATCACCAGAAAAATCCCTTTGTGGTCAAGTCATGTCCAGCAATGCAAAGGCTCCTGGGTATTGGGTCCACAACCCCACCCCACTCTACTTGTTACAGAACTGCATTGTGGTGGTGTTTTTCAGGAGAAGCTGCATCAGCTTCCTTCGATGGAGGGTAGGAAGGCTTTCAATGCCAAGCTGATGGCTCCCAAATTCAGAAGGGTGATATGGAGCCAGATGACTGATCTCCACCTTCCCCAGATGGCTTCCCCAAGCCTGAGGAGTGCATTGGTCACCAATGTCATATCTGGGTGGGTTAAGGAGAGGTGCCTGCCATGGACCCAATCGCTACCTAAACTGCTACTATTGCAGTCTCCTTCGAAATCTGGACCAGGTCAGAAAGATCCCACTGGGAGTTATTCTAATTGGTTAGATTCTGCAGTGTCGTTGCTAGTCCCTGAAAAAACAATAACTAGTCACAGGATGAGTTTTTCAGCCCCCTGGTACTGACAGGAACTAAAAGAATTAAAACAGAAATGTAGATATCAAGAGCGCAGGTGGAGGAAAGAATATCATTCTGATGAAAACACTACGTATAAATCAATTCTCCATGAGTATAAAGCACTACTTACAGCAGCGAAATCTAGAAAATGCTTGGACAAAGTCTCTCCTAGAGAGCTATTTAAAACAGTCACATCTCTGTGTAACATGAATAATGGATGCACTGTTAATCCTGATCAATCCTTCTGCAACAAATTGGTGGAGTATTTTCAAGACAAGGTGAATCTTATTTTTCAGGATTTCACCTCCAACCAGAATACCTCTTGTGCCGATGGATATTGGTCCACCTCGACCGTGGTAGACATTCAGGAAACCAATACTGGTACTGATCAAAATAGTTTTGATAAATTTACCCTTCACTCTGTGGAGAAAGTAATCAATATAATTAGCTCCACAAAGACGGGGGCTCCTTCTGACCACTGCCCTCCTCATTTACATGAGGTTTCCAGGAAATGTCTGTCTACCTTATGGAACTACTAAATAAAATTCTGACAGCAGGAGAGTTTCCAGTTCTCTGGAAAAAAGCCTCAATACTCCCTTTGATAAAAAATCCCTCATTAGATCCCCAGGATGAGAAAAGCTATAGGCCTATATCTCACCTACCCTTGCCAGCTAAGGTGCTGGAAAGGGCTATGAATGAGGAAATTCAATCTTTTTTAGATTAAAATCATCTTCTTGATTCCTCGCAGTAAAGGTTTAGAGCAATCACTGTACAGAGCTGGCCCTATTGGCAGCCACTGAGGAAATAAGAATGATGGTTGACAAGGGTGGTAAGGAGGGATTTAACCCAGATCTGTGACTGGGGGTCAATGTTTGATTTGTTTAGCATCCCGTCCATCATCAGTACTTTTTCCAACCACAGAACATGACAACCCTGACTCCCCTTCGAATCATGGTAACAGATCTAGAACCCTTTCGCTCAGTCACTCGTACTCTCTCGGAGAAATATAACAGGAATACACAGAGGGGCGTTTTCAATATTTATTTAACAATCATGATTCTTGTATAGAGTATATGTGCTGCAATGATTAATAGACAGAAGCAGATAAAAGTCATTAGTAGTATAAGGACAGTGAACAAAATAAATAGTTCCATCATCTTGCTAAAACAATGTATTTATGCAAGCATATAAAACAGTATATAGCATACTCTTGCTATGTGTTCTCTAACGTAGTGTGTCTAGGATGTATGTATGTGTTCTGACAAGAATCTCCCATTGGAAGATCCAACCCCCATAACCTGAAGTGAAAGTATGTAGGTCCCAGTCTTGGTCACAGGTTGGACATCCCTCCTCGCAGAGGGATTAGCAAGCACCCGGGCTGAGGTTTCACTGTGTAGTGACCTCGCAATGATAGCAAGTGCTCCACTGTCCCAATCCGGAAATGCTTGTTTATTTCTCTCTCTTCTCCCATACCCAGTGAAGATCGCGGAGAGCCTGGTGAGCAGGTCGCTTTCCCAATTCCTGGAGGCTAACAACAAGCTGGAGGAGGAGCAATTTGGGTTCTGCCCAGGTCATGGGACGGAAACTGCTCTGATAACTCAATCAGCCCTATTCTATTCAATGCCTATATGCGGCCGCTGATCGGCATCAAGTCATTTAACATTAGGTCTGTGTATTATGCGGATGACACACAGCTGATTCTGTCTATGGAAGGTGGCCCTGATCGTGCTCTCGAAAATTTCCATGCCTGTATGCGGGAAATGATAAACTGGTTGAGAGATAACTCTCTGAAATTCAATAATGACAAAACTGAGATTCTGCATTGTGGAGTGGGTAGAGTGCCGGCCGTTCTTCCTACCAACTTCTGGCCTATTCCCACGGAGGCTCCTTTGGTACCCGTGGAGACGGTGCGAAATCTGGGTCAGCTTTAACGATAAGCTGAACCTAGAGTCTCATGTCAACAAGCTGGTGGGGAGCTGCTATACTCTCATTAGAGAACTGCTGAAGGTGCTGCCAGTACTACCAACTCAGGCCAGAGCTTTAGTGGTCAGGAGTGTCATGAAGCGCCTGGATTATCGCAATGCCTTGCTACTGGAGTCCCCAAAATATCTGCTTGAGAGACTCCAGAGAATTCAGGCAGCAGTAGCAAAACTTGCACTTATGAGACCACGTCTGTCGTCTTCATCTCAGGCGTTGGCAGAGTTGCACTGGCTCCCGGTGGCTCAAAGGGTACAGTTGAAGTCCCTCTGTATCGTGTTCAAGGCTCTACATGGACTTGGGCCCAAACTGATACAAAAGAGGTTTGGATGGTATGTTCCTACACGTAGCCTCCGCTCCTCATCAGCCAATCCTGTGATCATACCCAAAACAAAGAGAGTAACTATGGGGGGAGAGCGTTTGGCGTGGCAGCTTCCCACCTCTGGAACAGCCTCCCCCTTGAATTGAGACAGACACAGGACCTAATGCTGTTTTGTAAAAAAAAAACCAAAGAACTGGCTTTTTCCCCAGAATATAATCCCCTCAGAATGATTTATAGCATCCCTAGACAGTAATTTAGGTGTCACAGCGCCAGGATGCCCGTAGGATTAGAGTGCGCTCTATAAATGTCCTTACATACTTACATACGTAACAAAAAGGCATCTTCGCTCCACAGCCGAGACCTTAGTCAGGCCGCCATTGTTTATGTTCCATTGATAGCTGCGTTGCCTCATGGACGAATAAGAAACAACTGCATTTGCACAATGTATGTTCAGACCTTGTATGGAATGTTGAATGTACGTGATAGTCTTCTTACGAAGTGGAATTTGTAAGTAATGTAGATTCATATAACCTAATTCTGCATTGTCATGCAGGCAAATATGTGTCAAAAGTCACTGTGTGAAAGAGAAGGCACCTTAAAAAATATATGCATGTTAAAATGGCAGCTTTTCTTCCCAGGGATAACAAAGCCATGTGACACTTGAGTATATGTACCGAGCACTGGTCATTACTAGTTCCCCAGCTACATAATGGTTTCAAAGTGCGTGCTGTGGCCCTGCTATCTCTGAAGCGCTCCAGAGCCAAGTTGACTTTATCTCCAAACAATCGAGGACAATCAAATAGCATGTCCATAAAACTGCCCTGAACGTCTCCCGAAAAACTGGTTGAATGAATACATGCAAGTCTGCTAATGTACACACTTAGGCTAATACCTCTACTGACGGAGTTAGGAGTATCCAGTCCGCAGTCGATGGTGAACTTTGCTGCGTTGCGACCATCTTGCATTGTCTGTAAAAGAATGCCTCTGCTTCTTCCAGAAAGCTGGGCAAAATCTGGGACAGAGTCCCACAAGGCATAAGAATCTCAGCCTAAAAGGCAGGTGACATTCACTGAACAAACAGCTAAACCTGTAAAGGAGATACCCTCTAACCAAAAGTCTCTATCCTCTTAGATTCAGGGTGAGTGATGGGAAAAGAGTTTTGGTTCACTCTGCTGGGCAATACTTGCACCACAAGTCTTTTAGAAATGGAGTGCCGAGTGTGGAATGTAGTCTCGCATTGAGCAGAAAGATGGTAATTTAAACACATCAATTTGACCATGTTTTAAAGGGGAGCACAGGCATTTTACTATTGGTTAGCAAGGGTAAAGTGCACAGGGTTATAAAGCCAGCAAAAATCTAGGGTCCGGCAAAAAGGCGGAAACTCTGGTGAGTCCATGCAGTAAAGGAATATTTCCTACAGTACCGCAACTCTCTTGGCCCAATCTTGAGAAACTAGGATGACTTGGGACCAGTCGTTCTTGATCTTCTTCAGAACTCAGAGGCAGGAAGGCCTACAGGAGTCCCAGGCTCCACTGTATACGGAATGCATCTCAGAAAGAGCCTTCTTGGAAAATCCAGCACCCAAAGTGTCTACATTATGCATTCTGGAAGGTGGAGAAAAGATTGAGCCCGTGTTCTCTCCATTGTTGGAAGACTCCCTGTGCCACCTACAATTGTAACTGCCATTCTTGATCCACTACGTTTCACCGGCTGAGGAATTTAATGATCCTGCCAGGTGGTGTAGCTCAGGAGGATGCCCTGATGATTCATCCAGTTCTAGAGGAGCATGGCCTCCTTGCACAGGGAATAGAATGCCCACCCTGTCCTGCTTGTTGCAATACCATATGGCAGTGGTTTTATCAGTGAGTACCTGAACCAGTCTCCCTTGAATGGACACCAGGAAGACTTTCAACACCAAGCAAATGGCCTGCAACTCCAACAGGTTGATGTGCAGACAGGACCAAAGTTCTCGGATCTCCACCACTCCCAAATGCCCTTCTCAATCCAGCAGTCATGTGTCCAACCCCGCAGTCAGCTTATAGTGGGGTTGGGAGAGGGGTCGTTTGTTGGTCCAATTGTGATTGAGCAGTCAGCACAGCACAGCACAGCAGATCTTTTGTAATCTACTCTGAAACCCGGATAAAAACCAACAGAGTGCTGGGCCCACTGAGACTTTAGTTCTCACTGCAAAACCCACATATGCCAACCAGCATGGTTGACTAGCAGGATACAGGAGGCCTATAGTCCAAGAAACCATAGAGCCACCCTTACTGGGACCCAGGACAGAGGCTGAAACAGCAGGATCATAGCCAAATACCCTGGACTGTTTGATCTGAAGGAAAGGCCTGGCAATACATCACATCCAGGATGGCTCTGATGAAAGACAGCCTCTGTGTAGGAGTAAGGAGTGATTTAGTCTCATTGATCGTGAACAAGAACCAAGTCAGGAGGTCCGCTGTCACCTGGAAATGTTTCATGACTGACAGACAAGCCCACCTTAAACAGCCAGGCATCGAGGTAGGGAAAGACTGATACATCAAACCTCCGAGGGTATGCTGCGATTACCTCCATACTTCAGTGAACACCCATAGTGCACTGGCGAGGCCAAAAAGGAGCACAGCAAACCAAGAATGCCTGTAGTACACCTAGAACCAGAAGAAGCAGCTGTGCGTCTGTGGGCAAGACGAGAATATGGAAATAGAAGTCTTGCAGCTGTTGCGCGACCATTCAGTCTCCTCGATCCAGGGCAGGCAGAGCCATGGTTTTCCACTGAGAAAATTACTGATTCTGCCTCCCACAGGGTGGTCCTGTGCCGCTAAGGGCAAAATCAGAAGCTTGGAGGCTGCTGCAGGAGGGGAAGGGGATTGGGAGGTTCACTGTCCCAGTGGGCCTGAACTCGGTCTGTCGGATTCACCTACATCTATCCCGAAAGGACAGGGAGCCGGCTGTTGGGGTGGTAATCATTGGCATTGCCTCCAAGTGAAGCTCCTGGCGAGGGTCAAAACTGTTACTGCTTTGTTCTGTTGCTTTACTTTCTTTAAAGCTCTCTAGGGTGGAGTTGGCCTTCTACCCAAATAGTAAAGTCCAGTCAAAAGGCATAGCCATGAGCGACACCTGGAAGTCACCTGAGAAGGCTGTGATCTTATCCATGTGTGGTGCCACAGCACCATGCTAGTGCAGAATTCTTAGCCATGTCCAGGCATATTAGGCTGTGTGGACGCTATCCTAAATAGTCTACGCCAAGTTAGCGTGAAGTCCTCCAGCACTGCTGGCAAGAGGTCTACTGGGTAGGTAATCCAATGCATTATGGACATGTTAGCAAACACATGGCATTGACTGAATGAAGGGCACGGCCAGTTGAAGAGAAGGAATATGCTACTTACCAGTATGCATCTGTTCTTGGCATGTAGAGCTGCAGATCTACACACTATGCATAGATCGCCATCTGGTGTTGGGCCCGGATGTTGCAGTTGTTTTTGTCTCGGAAAGTCTTTGGAAGTCACGAGGTAGGTGACTCCTCCTTTGGATCATAGTGCGCAAGGGCATTGGCTCCATCCTCAGATTGTTTTTCGCCAGCAGGGAAATGATGGAGTTTTTGTAAGAAACAGGAAAGATGCCCATGTATGCTGTATCTAAATAAGATAATACTGGAACAGATAAAGGTAGCCGGGGAGGCGGGTGGGCGTGTGTAGGTCTGCAGCTCTACATGCCAAGAACAGATGTATACTGGTAAGTAGCATATTCCGTTCGAGGCATATGAGCTGCAGATTACACACTATGCATAGATTGTATCGCAGTATCCCGTCCTAGCGGCGAGCACCAGTATCTGTTGCAGTAGTTTGAAATAGTGTTTTGAGTACAGCCTGGCCCACACTAGCCTGTTGTTTAGTTTGCACATCTACACAATAGTGTTTTGTGAATGTGTGCGGTGTAGACCATGTAGCTGCTCTGCAGATATCATCTAAGGGAATGTTCCCTAAAAATGCCATTGAAGCCCCTATCTTTCGCGTAGAGTGGGCTTTAGGAGGAACAGATAATGTACGTTTTGCTTTGTGGTAGCAAATTTGTATGCATTTGACAATCCACCTAGCTATCCCAGATTTTGATATGGGGTTGCCCTAGTGTGGTGATGAGAAAGACACGAATAGTTGTTTGGTCTTACGAAAAGGTTGTGTTCTCTCGATGTAGTAAAGCAGTGCTCTTTTGACATCTAAGGTATGAAGAGCTCTTTCTGCGACTGTTTGTGGCTGCGAGAAGAATACGGGCAGCTCCACAGATTGATTGAGGTGGAAGGGAGAGATGACTTTAGGGAGGAATTTAGGATTAGTTCGGAGAACAACTTTATTACGATGCATCTGCAGAAAGGGTTCCTGAGTGGTTAGTGCTTGTGGTTCGCTAACTCTTCGTAGAGAAGTAATGGCTACTAGGAAAGCAGTTTTCCATGTTAGGAATTGGAGCTCGCACTTATGTAGAGGTTCAAATGGAGGGCCCATTAATCTTGTGAGAACGAGATTTAAATTCCACACAGGTGAAGGTGGTACTCTGGGGGGAATTATTCTTTTGAGGCCTTCCATAAAGGCTTTTATGGCAGGTACTCTGAAAAGTGATAGACGTTGTCTATTTTGTAGATATGCTGCAATGGCAGCAAGATGCAGTCTAATAGACGTGTATGCTAAGTTGCATCTTTGGAGGTGTAGTAAGTAGCCTATGATGTGTTGGATAGACACATCCAGGGGATTGGTGGTGTTGTTATGACAATATATTACAAAACATTTCCACTTGGCTGAATAGCATGCTCTAGTGGTAGGCTGTCTAGCTTCTTTAATGACGTTCATACAGTCAGGGGGAAGTTTAAGGTAACCGAATTCTAGGACCTCAGGAGCCAGATCGCCAGGTTGAGCAGAGCTGGGTCCGGGTGTTGGATCTCTCCATGGTTCTGGGTTGAGAGGCGTGGAGAGAGGTGTAACTTCTGGTGCGGAACTACGGAGAGTTCCAGCAATGTGGTGTACCACGGTCGTCTGGCCCAAGTTGGAGCAACTAGGATGAGCGTTAAGGAATGCTGCTGTAGTTTGCGCACCACTAGTGTAATGAGTGGGAGAGGCGGAAAAGCGTACGCAAATTTGCCTGACCAGTTCATCCATATCGCATTGCCTTTGGACAATGGGTGAGGATATCTGGCGGCGAAGCTTGGGCATTTGGCGTTTTCTTGGGTGGCGAAGAGGTCTATCTGAGGTTGCCCCCACATTTGAAAAAACGGTTGAAGAATTTGCGGATGAAGTTCCCACTCGTGGATCTGTTGTGTTTGACAGCTCAACAGATCGGCTATGGTGTTTAGGACTCCTGGGACATGTTGGGCTAGGAGAAAACTGCTCTGAGGTATAGCCCACCTCCTTCTGTGCTAGCTGAGTGAGCTGCAAAGTGTGTGTCCCGCCTTGCTTTTGTATGTAGTACACGGCTGTCATGTTGTCCGTGCGGACTAAGGCAGCCTTGCTTGATATGTGTTTTTGAAATGCTTTTAAGGCTAGGAATATGGCTAGTAACTCCAGGTGGTTGATGTGGAGTCACTTTTTTTGAGGTGTCCACCTGCCCTGCATGGTGTGATGTAGTACGTGAGCCAGAGAGCGATACGTCCGCCGTCATAACTATTTGAGGAATCGGCTCTAGGAACGGTCGCTCTTTGGAAACGTTCTTGGTGTTCCACCACTGCAGAGAGCGATGAGTACGACCGTCCACCAACACCAGATCTGTTAACTGACCTTGAACCGGATTCCATTGGCGTGCTAAGCACTCTTGGAGAGGAAATATCTGGAGTCTTGCATGAGGCACTATGAATATGCAAGAGGCCATCATCCCTATGAGTTGCATGACCACTCGAGCTGGAAGAGAGTGTTGTGGTTGGAATTTGGTGAGAAGAGTTTGCATGCTTGCTATCCTGGCGGGACTGGGATAGGCTAGCGCCCTTGAGGTGTCTATTGTGGCACCGAGGTATTGTTGCGTGTGGGACGGTTGCAGCTGAGACTTGGCGTGGTTTACTGTGAAGCCCAGGTCGTGAAGTTGTTGAATAGTGGCGTGAGTGTGTTGTACACACTTATTGTATGAGCTGGCTTTTATGAGCCAGTCTTCCAGATATGGGAAGAAGTGTATGTGCTGTCTTCTTAGGTGTGCTGCCACCACCGCTAGTCACTTTGTAAACACTCATGGTGCTGTGGTGACTCCGAATGGGAATACTTTGAATTGATAGTGCTGACCGGCCACTAAGAATCTGAGATATTTCCTGTGAGCGTTGTGAATGTGGAAATAGGCATCCTTGAGGTCTAGGGTAGCAAGGAAGTCGCCCTGTGAAAGCAGAGGAAGGAGCTGCTGGAGTGTGACCATGTGGAAATGGTCTGAGTATATGTATAGGTTTAGGGGTCTGAGGTCTAGAATAAGCCTTAGAGAGCCGTCCTTTTTTGGTATGAGAAAATACAGGAAGTAAACTCCTTTGTTTTGTTTGTGCAGGGGAACTGGTTCTATTGCACTTTTTGTAGAAGGGAGATTACCTCCTGCTTTAGCAGTAACAAATGTTCTTGTGACATTGGACGCTGTTTGGGTGGTATGTTTGGGGGGTATGTTTGGGGGGGGTAGATGTTAGTTCGAGACAGTAGCCTGAATGAATTATCTCTTGCACCCACCTGTCTGAAGTGATGTTGGCCCAGGCAGGGAGGAATTGGTGGAGTGTTCCGAATGGTCTGGGGGAAATGGAGGGAAGTCATGGGGTGGAGGTGGAGGCAGAGCGGGAGTTGTTGATTTTGCCTCTACCTTTTCTGTTGTTTCCCCAGTAACCACCACTTTGGTAACCTCTAGTAAAGGTGGATTGGGTGGGAGGTTTATAAGAAGTGGAGGGGCTATCAGAGGAGTAGCCTCTGTGGGTGCTTCTGAAGGATGAGCGACGAAATGACCGTCTGGGAGCTTGCGACTGCAAGGCTCCCATAGATTTGGCTGTGTCTGTATGCTTTTTCATTTTCTCAAGTGATACGTCCACAATGGGGCCAAATAGGTGTTGCTCATCGAATGGCTGATTGAGTATGGAACTCTGGACTTCAGGTTTAAAACCGGAGATGTGTAACCAGGCATGCCTGTGCAAAAGGACACTGGTGTTTATTGCCCTTGAGGCGGTATCTGCTGCATCCAAGGCACAACGGATGGAGGTGTTAGGGATGGTTTTACCTTCCTGTACGAGTTCATTGGCCCTGTTTTTATACCGGTCATGGAGGTGCTGCATTATGGACTCCAGTTCATCATAATGTGCCCTGTCATACCTGGCTAACAGCGCTTGGGTATTAGCAATGCGCCATATGTTTGCTGCCTGTGACGCTGTGAGTTTGCCAGAGGCGTCCAGGAGTTTAGATTCTTGTGGTGGTGCGTCACCTGATGTTTGGGAATTGGCTCTCTTCCTTGCATTAGAGACTACCAAGGAGTCTAGTGGTGCGGGGCCTTTAATGTATGCTGGATCAGTAGGAGCAGCCTTATACTTTTTTTCTATTCCTCGGGTTGACGACTCGAGCCCTGACTGGGTCTTTAAAGATCTCTGGGGCATGCTTAATGACCCCTTTAAGCATGGGTAAAGTTGAGGTGGACCTTTGTGTGGTATCGAAAGTGTCCATGAGAAAATCTTCCTCTACTGGGTCTGTATGAAGGGTAACCCTGTGGTACTGGCCATCTCTGTGAAGGAGCTGGTTGAAGCCGATATTGTCCTCCGGAGGAGAAGGCCTGGAGAGATAGATGTCATCTTGTGGGGTGTAAGGGACGTCGGGGACACTGTAATCATCCCAGGGGTCTGGGAAGCCAGTAGGGGTAGGGTCCCCAAGGGGTTGATCGTCCGCACCTCCCCCTGCATCATCTGAGGTGTTATCATCATCATCATCATCATCATCTACTGGGGTAGGTGATGGTGTAGGAGAGTGGTGTGGTGGGGAGGAGGGGGCGAAGGAAGGGGGGGGAGGAGGAAGAGGGGGAGGGGCAGGAGGAGGAGGAGGAGGGGGAGGAGGAAGAGGAGAAGGGATCCTTAATGGAGAGGTAGCAAAGTCTCTCTTTTTCGGTGGTAGTGCCGGTGCAGGTGTTTCTAGGGGTCTTTTCTTGATGCTAAGCATTAAGTGACCAGTCTTAGGATCCTTCGCAAGGGTCTTTTGGGTAGGATCTGGACGAAACAGTTCTTCAGTGGGAGGCAGATCCTTCGGAATCGACGGCTTTGGTGTCATAAGCTTTTTCGGCGCCGGTAGCGGTTCTAGGTTTGGAAACGTGCAGTTTTGCAGTGTATTTATCTGATGGAACCTGTTGTTTTTTCGGTTCCGATGTCTTTGGCTTTGAAGAATGGCAGTCGGGGCCCTTTGGTGGTCGTTTTTTGGTCAGCTCAGAGGGTGTTGTCGGTGCCGAGGAACCGGTGCTAGCCTTCGACGCCGAGTGCTTAGAAGCAGCGGTTGGCGTGGATGAGGAAGAGGACGTCTTCTTTTTCGGTGCCTGAGTATGTTTTTCGGCACCGAGTGTAGGCTGACTCGAGTCAGAGTTGCCTTAAGGCTTAGTAGGCTTCTTTACCGGGCCCAAAGGCGGGGCATGGGAAGCAGTGTCTTGGTGTGTACCTGGGCCCGAAGGTGAAGGTGGTACCGAAGCCTTTTTTGATAGTGTCAAGGGGGGTTTGGGTCGGGGTCGACGTCTGTACTCACGGTCCTTTGAGCTAGAGTGATGTCCTCGACGTCAGAGTCATCTGCTTCGGAGGCGCTGATGATGGCTTCTTCGACCCAAACTTGCTCTGGAACATCGACGCCTTCCTGGAAGATGTCGTCAGGGATTGAAGATGATGAGCGAGCCATTGTTCTTCTAGCTAGTCGGTCCCAGATTGTTTTCTTGGAGCGGAAGGAGGCGCAAGCTGGACAGTCTCTGGCCTCGTGCTCCGGTGAGAGGCAGAGGTTACACACCTCATGTAGGTCGGTGTGGGGAAACTTCGACCCACATCGAGGACACTTTTTGAATGGCGTCCTTTCCATGAGCCGGAGATGAGGCCCAGGTAGGCCCAAAGGCCTTCGTCGACGACCGGAATCGAAGACTTCGAAGTTGAAGGGTCACGTGGAGTGGGAAAACGCGATCGAAACAATACCGTCGAGAAGGGAAGGATTGCGCATCGAAAGAGAAAACCGTTAACGGTTCCGAACTGGAGCGCGAGAACACATGCGAGCCCGATGGCGGGAAAAAAACTATCGGAGGATGGAGCCGATGCCCATGCGCACTATGATCAAAAGGAGGAGTCACCTACATCGTGACTTCCAAAGATTTTCCAAGACAAAAACAACTGCAACATCCGGGCCCAACACCAGATGGCGATCTATGCATAGTGTGTAATCTGCAGCTCATATGCCTCGAACATTTGTTTTCCAAATGCCTCAATTCTCCTCAACTCTCTATCTTGGGCAGTCATAGAAAAGATGTCTGGATGTCTGGACTGACCAGGCTAGTGGAAGCCTAAACCACCAGGCAGCATCACCCAGAGAAGGTATGTGGCATGCTACCCATCTATTTACATGTGGGCGGGAAGGTGGTGCCCAGAAGGGTGTCAGGGCTTCACTGAATGGCAACAAGGGCTCGAATGAGGTCTGTTCAAGCTGATATTAGTCTGTGAGGACATTGTTTTTCAGTTCAGACAGCAACTGTAACAGTTACCAGTCTGATGACCACAGCAAATAAGGTTGTCTTCTGCTGAAGTGCCAGAGGGACAGCACATCCCCATGTCAGGGGAAGTGTTCATTCTACTGGCCTGTTGTAGGTCCAAACAGAGATTGTCATTGTATTGTAGGGGAATTCACCCCATTGTTGCCAAAGGCTGTATGGTTTTGGTTAGAATCAAATCTGAAATGTTGTTGCAGCGCAGGAGGTAGCACCTTGGCAAATGTGCAGTTTTGTCTGAGCCAGAGCGAACAGAGACTGCTTGCATCCAGACTGTTGCAGTACATGACCTTGGTTGAGGTAGATATGGATTTGGTTCAGAGTCTGACGGGAAAATAGGACTGGTGTCGGCGGCATCTGTGCTGGCGTCATGTGGCTGGAACTGGAGTGGATCGTGATGCTGGATGTGTAATAAGCACCAGAGTCAGAGCTGAACCTAAAGCGGGTTCAAGAAGCATATACGGCACCAAGGGTATGCCAGCAGGCTGTAACCAGACAGGAGGCCCCCACAGATCCATGGGGCCCGAACGTGTGCTAGAGGAAGCCAGCAGGGAGGCAAAGATTCACAATATGGCTTCCTTCAATGCCTTAATCTGCTGCAGCATTGCAGATGGCCCCAGAAATTCGGGGTGTATCGGGATTAGCTCCTCTGTGGCAGAACAGGAACTAGGGGCACTTGGACACCCTTACAACTTCTCTGAAGGAGAGTAGTAAGACTGGGACGAGGTTCACTTGGACTTCTTGTATTTCTTTAGGACTCTGTGCCTGATCTGAAGATATGGACCATGATAAAGATCTGTTGCGGGAGTGGCCCCGAGAGAGAGAACAGGGCTTACATGAGTTCCTGCAGTGTGTGGAGATGCAAAACATAGCTATACGATCCCAAATTGCGTTCAGGTGTATAAAGGCAAACTACTTGCACGACTCATAGCTTGAACACAAACACCTGAGACACACCTGGGGGGGTGGGGGGGGGGGGGGAAGAGTGATCTGTCACAGACATCTGCTTTCTGCATTACCTAAAAGGCTTAAACCCTGTAGTTTTTGGAGGTGACATGTCCTCCCTTGCACAAGAGAAAATAATTTAATTACAAAGAACACGTTACTTGCCTTCTGTAATGCTGTCTCTGGTAGAGACTTTATCTAGCCGCAGATGCCCCACCTACTGAATATTCCCAAGGTGTCCGAATGGATCTGGAAACTTTACCGTAGTACCTCTGTGCGCAGAAGGTGGTGCCGTGAAGCTCTGCACTGATGTTCCACTCCAGAAGTGACATGCAGAGCCTATATTGGCGCCACTCCCGCAAGCTGGTCAGTTGATTTTGAGACTGTCCGTGCCCCCAGAGGTGGAGCCCCAAAAGTAAATTGATAGACCAGTATGCAGATTCCTAGACTTGGGATCTTATCAATGAGTAGAATCTAATCAAAGAACGGGTTAGGATCGCAATGGAATGTGCAACTAGACAGACCAGAAAGAGATTAACAAGTTATTTACCTTTGATAACACTAAAAGACTTCTAGCCACGAATTCCTCAACTTTTGAATAGATACCAAAGTAGCACCGAATTGGTGGGCTGTGAATGGACTAAAAACCAGAAAGTTCTGCAGGACCGAGTGGGCAAAGTGTCCTTCTCAAGGGACTTGGCTGTCCAAACAATAGTTCTCAATGAACATGTGCAGGGACATCCACTTGGCTACCTGGCAGATATCTAGAACAAGGACTAGACCTGCTAATGCAGTGGTAGCAGCTTTGGCTGTGGTGGAATAGGCGTGCAGCCCTTCTGGAGGCTGCTTTTTTGCCAATGCGTAGCAGACCTTAATGAAGAGCACAATCCAGCATGAGATTGTATGCTTCTGCACACCCTTGCCTTTCTTTATTCCTGGGAACCCCACAAAGAGCTGATTGTCCACCCAGTGGTCTTTGGTACAACTGCTGTAGAAGCAGAGTGCTCTTTTGAGGGCCAAGCAATGGAGTCTCTTGTTCTTAGAGGGGTGGGGTGGAGCACAGAACGCCAGCAGAGTGATAGTTTGACCAATGTGAGACGGCATCACAATGTGTGGTAGAAAGGATGCCAGAGTACGCACAACCAGCTTACCAAGGCAGAAGATTGTGTACGTTGGATGGGCACCAAGAGCCTGACACTCACTCACACACTGTACTGAGGTGATGCAATTAGGAACACAGTTTTTGATGATGAAGAGCCGTAGTGGGCAGCTGTGGGGTGGTCGAATGGAGTACACATTAAACAAGTAAGGACAGGATTTCAGTCCCATTGAGGCATCACAAAAGGAGAAGGGTGAAACATATGCTGCAGCCCTTTTAAAAACGTCATCACAACCGGTGATTTAAATAACAAAAGTTGATCAGGTAATTGCAGGGAGGGCGAAAGGGCAAAAAGAAAACATTTAACAGGGCCCAAAGCAAGGCCTTGCCGGGCGAAAGAGAGAATAATTTCATAAATAACTGCACATCAGACAACTGGGCCTAGAGGGGTTCAATCTGGAGTGCACAGCACCAAACAACAACTTTGTCCCCGCGACAGGCGTATGCAGTCTCTGTCGAGGGACGCCTGGCTGCCAAGATGCCATCCAGGAGGAAGATCAAATGCATTCAACAGACACCGCCAAATCTCCATGCATGAAGGTGGAGTCTGTGCAAGCTAGGATAGAAAACCACACCATAATGCGGAGATAGCAGTTCTCCCGGAGAGGCAGCCTAATCAGAGGACATATTCTCCAGTCCAGGAGATCTGGATACCATAATCGCTATGCCCAATCTAGAGCCACTAGGATGACTTGGGCCTGGTCAGTCCTGATCTTCTTGAGAACTCGGGGCAGAAGTGGTATCGGCGGAAAGGCATATAGGTGTCCTGAGTTCCACTCAAAATGGAATGTGTCTCCAAGGGGAGAGACAATTTGAAAACTCCAACACGTAGAAGTGCAGACATTGCGCATTCTCAGTGGTGGAGAAAAAAGACCATGCAAAGGTCCTGCCCATTCGCAGAAGTGGAGGAAGAAAAACTGGTTGCTCAAAGATATGAAGAGTTTGGGTAATAAGTTAAGCTCAAGAGTAGCTGAGCATAAGTCAGAGAATTCACGGTTGCCCAACACCAAGCAATAGAAAATCTGGCAGTCTGAGTCTACAAGGAGGCTTGGAACCCTGATCCCTTCCACCTGGATAGCTGGACTTTGGGTCAGATAATGAGGTGGATGGGCTAACTTTGGTCTATCAATATTTAACAAGGTTTTAAATGTCAACTGATGCATTGAACTACTGCTATTTTACATTGACTACGAAGGGTTCGTAGCCTAACATCGGGGAATACATCAAGCATGTGAATCTATGACAGATACAATGCTGCAGAATACAGGGTTCCATGGTATCTTCGTGTGACAGACTACTAGGATCCAGACTGGGCTAGAGTGGTAGTAATTTAACAGCACACAGTAAAATCTGCTAGTGTACCAAAAGTGGCATGCAAAGAAAGATAAAAAGGGAGAATAAAAGCAAAAGGTAAAAAAACAAATCACAAAAAAATAAAATTGGAGGAAGCACAGCATAGTGAAACAAACTTTTCCAAAACTGTTACCTTTGTAATAGGGGAGTAAAAGGTTCCTGAACAGACCCACTTATCTATCCTCTGAAAGCCCAATGGAGCACTGCAGTACACAGTGAAGAAATGTCCATCCCTTTGAGGGGGGACACGGCTTGTGGTAGGTTCAGGTTGAGCCTATCCAGCAAATGAACATCTTGAATTTCCACTTGACTAGCTGAGCTGAACAGGATAATGTCATACTCGTTAGCATGGCAGACAGACCCATGACGTACATAGGATATTTGCAGTTGCACATCACATACTTGAAAGCAACAGCCATTAAGACATCAAAAGCAGATATCTACAAGACATATGTAACTAAGGCGTGTGAGGTAAACCCCTCATGCAGGATGGCATTGGTTTCTTGTTACAATTTTAGTAAGAGTTCTTGGATTAAAGCATTTGAAGCAATACATTTTTCTCAAACACCAGATATTTTACAATAAAGAATGTTTTGAAGATATACTATACCTCCTCTTAATTGCATGCATGACTTCCAATATGGGGTTCCAATCTCATTTCAACTTCGAGAGTTGCAAGGCGTTTAAAAACAACTTTACAGATTTCTAAACTTAAATTACCTTTCTCATCCAGATTCGAAATGATCATTATAAATAGCAACTCATTAAAGAGACTGAACTTCATTAAACTTAAGAAAAGCATGCACATCTAGGTTTGGTACACCTTACTGTGAAAAAAAAAAACAGTGGGGAACCATATTCTGACAAATCACTAACCAGATTTATCCATGCCAATCAATTCACAACCTTTTGAAAATTGTTGATTTTTATTTTATTTTGGCAATTAAACACAAATTGTGCACTTGCCTACAAAAGCTTCGGCTCAAAGTTCAAGATGGGATTAAATTAGTGGGTTTATGCATAACACTTCATTCCAGATGTCCAAAGGAGCTAAATGGTTAACGATGGGTGATTACACACATGATTAAACAATTTGATCATGAAAGGGTCCTGGTGGAAGCTAAAATACTTCTGTGCCATCAAATCCTAGGTAAGAATCTCAAATATGACATTTAGAAGAATAAGTGGCGCAACTAATATGCTACACACACTGGACAATATGCTATATATGGAAATACTTAACTTCCGTTTCAGACCTTGTAAACTTTTAATGTGGGGCTCAGATTCCAGTAAGAAATGTATACTTGCTTAGATGTTCAGTCGGATCGTTAAAACAATCAAAGTTAAGCAAATGTAAGGGAGAATGCATAAGACTCCTGAGAACCCTATCCAGACAAGTGTTTATCTTTAGGACATACTACTTTCCCCAGATTGATCTTAAATACCCGCTTTTCCTTAGTAAAAGGGATTATCAATTTCCTACAACACTGGAATAATGAAACTCCGAGAATGTCAATGAAAACTGTAAGACCATAGTGAAAGCAAAATCCAATCTTACCAGGCCGAAGTTATGGTCATTGATCACATATTACAAACATTTTGCTACGTCACATTTGCTTACTGAAAGAGCTCTACAGCAAATGCTTTGATGATTTGCAAATGAATCACTAATTAAAACAATGACACTCTTTGGTGACTTCTTAATGTAGGTATGCATCTAGAATGTCCATTTGTGCCTAGATATTTTCATGAATACATGTGCTCGTGTTTTTTTGGTTAATGCTACGACCTGATACAGTGATGTGTCTGGAAAAGTGCTTCTCATGGTAATACAAAATAGGTTTACCCTTGTACTCTTAAAAAAATGGATTTACCCCATTGTTTGATAATTTTTCTTTCAGAAGATAATACATACCTGATTCATGGGTATATCAGTCGACCCATTGCTCAGTGGATCATAGCTATCTCTTAAGTTCCCGAGAAACCACCAGGGCAGGCCGGCCACATCCCACTCCTCAAACACTAGCTCCATTTTCGGCTGCTTACTCAGGAGCTGCGAGGGGTCTTCGGCCAGGTGGTCTGTAGATTCCAAAATAAATAGTCAGGACACAGTGTCAGCATCTACTGTGAAGCATCATGAGGCACTAATGAGTATGAGTACTTCAATGTCCATCCCGCGTTACTGTGGGAAGATTCTCCTGCCCACAGGCCCCCAGTAACAGCAGAAGCAGCTCATCACACTAATTTCAGGCCAGGAGCGAAGTTCTCCTAGAGCCTTTGCTGAATATCTCTGAAATCTCCCAGTGACATCTTAATGCAAGATTGACATTTCTCACTTCAACAACCAACTCAAAATGACAACAGACAGTACATAAATGTGCCACCTGTCGATTTAGCTTTTTAAAGAGCTCACCAGACACAAACGGCACTGCTCCCAACTCCTAACCGACAGGCCATGCTCTTAAACCGACTGATTGCTCCGCTCTCAAGGAAATAGTTTTTATTGAAAAAATACGGTGCCCTAAATGAAACTATTTAGAACTTTTTCATTCCAACCTGTGCACTACAACCACAATTCAAAATCACACGAGCACTACGTGTATACACACTACTGGCCCTCCTTTCCACCTAGAAAGCAAGGCCAGGAATGTAGACATAATTTGTGACTGTTTATTTGCAACACATTTGATAAATCCTTCTCTTTTTAATAGAAAAATACTGTTTTGTAGTGGTGTTATCCCAGTAACACTACAACAGCATCAACTTGCGCTACACCACCAAAAGCACCTACAAAACTTTAGAGATGATAGAATGATGCATCTTGCCTGATCGCATCACACTAAAGCTAAACAAACACACAAATGAGTGCACAATGGTTTAAACCGATAAATCTCAGCATGCAATTTTAGTCTTTCCACCCTGATCAATCAGTATCTAATGCTCCACTTTCACAACTCAAAATGTACGAGCCTAAAGAAATATCCAAGGTCAGGAGAGCGGTACACCTACATCAGACATTGCACCATAACTAAATGACGCATTATTCTGACCAATGCAGATTAATTCTTCTTGAACAAGGCCATCCTCTCACAAGCACTGGCAATATTCTTCAGTTAGCATTGTGTTGCTGAACACAATACTCTAATTGGCTAATTGGCTAAATCAAAAATGAAAAAGAATGCCTTTCAGGACCAGACTGAACAGATTTGGGCCTTCCTCGCCAAGAAAGGTGAGTGAAAAATGAAGGCTATGCCTCAAAACTAAGACCTGCAGAAACCTCAAGGTTTCCCCCACCAAAACACTGCTCAGAAAGCACTATGTCCGCTTGGATGTTGAATGCATCCAAGTATCTTAAACGTTTAACCCCCTAACCCCCCCCCCCTTCATCCCAACCCTCACCCCGGAATTATTCATGGCTTGGAAGAGCGACTGTCTTTAAATAATTTAAGCTCACTCCAGAATAATCATAAAACGTAATGCACTGAGGGGGTAATCCCATTTCAAAAGGTGCTTTATTGTAAACCACACACCCCAAGCTGAAAAGTCACTGAAGAGAATGGGCATGCAAGTCATAAATTAGTATATAACAGCCCGGGTGAAAAATCATTGTCACAAATGAGGAATTTCTTTACGGCGCCATCATTTTCCATTCCTTAGCTCTTTAGTGTGTTACCCAGCAGTGTCTTACCCAGGGAAGATGCCCTCTGAAGCACAAATGAACAATGAGGCATTCCCATTTTATCTGAAAGTCTGAGTGAATCCATGAAGCAGCTCTTACAGAATGTGCAATGAGACTCTAAATATCTGGACAGACTGGATGGAATAACTGTTTTCAAGAAAACATTTCCTGCATGACAAATGATGTTTGGCTTGTGTCATCAAAGAGGAAAGGGAGCACCTTGCTGATCACCATTATTTTTACTGCATACCTTTACTCTTGGAAATACCCAGAAAATGCACCCATAAAGTGCACGTTCCTCTCTTGTAAAGGTTTTCTTGATTGTATGTACAGTAGAGGTTTACTAATGGATATTGACAGTTACATGCTTCAGGGAGAGGGCTATACATTGAAAAAGTAGCTAACTAATTTCCTCATAACCTTGCCATTTTGGGCATTACTGACAGTGTTAGTAAAATCAGACTGTTGTTAGCCTTTCTAGGACGTCCTGTAATAAATCAAGTCCCGGGTTGAAAAAAAGGCGCTGTGGGAAAGTGGGTTTCTGCTGCAGTACCCACTCTACCCCATCCCCTCCCCCCCACACACACACTGCCTGATCTTTGATGCAACTTTGACTGTAGAGTACTGGGTCCCTGCTGTCCAGGTTCCAGTACCAGTGTTCCTTCCCCAAAACTGTACCATGATAGGCACTTTACACCCCCTGTAAGTCCCTTGTAAATGCTACCCTGTTACCTAGTGCATTGGGACTGAAGAGGGTCCCCTAGGAACCCCTCAAGCAATGCAAAATGCCACTGCAGCCTGCATGCCTTGGTGCAGAGAAAAATGACAGTCAACATGGCACACTGCCTGTGTGCCATGCCAAGAAGCACTGCCTAAGGTATAGGTAAGATAAATATAGTTGCAAATATGCCTTGTCACAACCGTTTTGAACCCTTACAGTTGGTTGATGAAATCGCGGATCCACAGGTTGCCCCTACGGAAATAAATCAAGTTTTATTACCTGACAGTACTGTGTCTGTTACTAATCAGGACGTGAATAGCTGTTTTGAAATGTTGGACATCAAACTGGACCACCCAAAAATATAATTTTGCTACGGTCAGACCAAGTTACTAAATTATCAAAAAGAACTTGCTCTTGTGACCACTACAAAATCTGTCACAGGGAAGCTAATGAGTCTTTGACAACAGATCAGTTAAGCACGAATTGCAAACCTCCTTCCTCCAATATATCAAGTAAGGTACCACAACAGGCGTTTCCCACCAATTACAACAGAACGCAACCTGGGAAAATGGCTGTTCCTGGAAAGATGCTGAATGGTTTTCAATTTGTAGTAGACAAATTTAGCCCAGGGCTATTGAGACCACAAAATTACTCAGACCGCTTTAACAATAAACCGACACCCGTCACTTATTCAAGGAAGGTGGGAGATCGTTATAATGGCAGGTTTACAGCATCTACTGTCAATTTTGTGTTGCCCACTTCTAATCTATCAAAGAGATATTGTGATAAAGCCTGTCCCATGGTGTCGCAAGATCATTTACCTACTCCCCTTTTTAATTCAATTTATATGGCCCAGGTCCCGAAGCTGAAACCAGGCTCTTATGAGAACTCAGAAGCCCTGATCAACAAAGCGACCCACTGGCTGAGGGTTGAGCGGAAATGTCTCTCGGTGGTCAGATCTGACATCGTGTATGCTAAAAGGTATTCATCCAGCACAATGACTCATGATTACATTCAAGTTGCTTTTAAGTCACATTATTTGGTAGAAAATCTTGTTAATTTTGAATTGCGCACTTGTCATTTAAATGAGATCAAACCGCTGGGAATAAGAATGAAGGCATCTCCACCACCTACCGAAATCCTACGAGATATTGCTGCTGGCCCAACGAATCAGGAAGAAATTGACTGACTAATGTGTATTCCCAAAACAAACTATAATGCGCTATCAGAACGTATAGACAGAAAAATATCTATAACTCCTAAAGTGCAGGTAACCGCTCATGTATCAGAGTGTATGGACCATTTTGCCTGGTCAGTTGTTAACTTAAGTAAATCCTCTGTTTATTGTGCTGGGGATGAAGTTACAGAGCCCCGGGACAAGGTTAGGGGGTGTTTTGTAAACACACCTACCCTGATACAAGTCGTGAGCATACTGAAACAATGCCAGTACTATTACCTTTGTGTAAACTAGATATTAATCAGATAGTTAACAGATGGGAGTATGTTGCCCCCATTGGTATGAATTCCTTTGTAAATTTAGGTCAAGATGAGGCACTTGATGTCCCACCAGGAAATGGGCTAAGTCGGCAGAGTAACCCCCTACCCACTGTTCGATTACTATCATGGAACATAGCTGGGTTGGGGTTTAAACTGGTTGACTCCGACTGGTTGGCATATATAGCAAAAACATGACATTTGTCTATTACAAGAGACTTGGGCGACAGAAAAAGTATTTGTTGATGGGTTTACTTCCTATAGCGTGGATGCAAAACCAGCAGAACGCTTTGGGAGAGCAGTAGGTGGTCTTATGATTTTAATTAAGAATGGATGCACAAGTAGATCCACATTGATAGCTATTGATAGTCTAGATCTAATGGGGATTACTGTGACTTTCTCATCTGAATTGTTTAAACATTTTTAATATTTATGTCAGAAATATAAGGGGATCTGACAAATCACTTACATTATCCTTTTAGAAGAGACTATGTATACCTTGAGTCCAAATACAAAGGTTGTAGTAGCAGGCGATTTAAATACTTGTTGTGAGCCCTGCCTATTTAAATGAGATAAGAGAGGAGGATGAAACATGGGGTATTCCTCCATTATTAGGTCATCCAAAGAAAAAAACATCAAATCTCGCACTAGAATTAGCCTCCCTAACAATTAGTAGGGGCCTTAGAGCATGTAATGGGCGTGCCCCTTCTGACCCTAATAGAGCAGCAACATTTAAAAGAGGGGATTGTACTAGTGCCATTGATTACACCCTTGTTGATGTGAGTCTATGGTCACTTTTGGAGGACATGAAAGTGGTAACGCCAATTGATAGTGACTACAATTCATTAGAAACAATTCTGACCGGTGATTCCCTGAGGCAAGGTAACAATCTTTATACAACCATTGTGCCAGACCCTCTTGTAACAATCGCCGTTGTATCTCTTGGCCGAATGTAATGTCCAAGCAAAAATTATACAATGCAGACTTACAAACGTTTTATAATGTATTTGGAGACATATGTAGTGCTTAGCGAGGACGATATTCCGATTTTAAAAATACATAATGGTTTATATGAAGCGCTATGAAAAGTTTTTCTATAAAGATATCCTAATGAGGTTTCTAATCCCGCTAAGGTTGAAAAATGGTTTGATCAAGCATGTAAAGTAGCGAAGCTATCTCTGAGGAAGGCGATATTCGAGGGTGAACGTGCTAGTATTAAAGGAGCAAGAATTACCTACAAGACAACTTTGACCAAGGCAAAAAAAGAATTGGGACAATAATTTAGGGCAAGATATCCTGAATGCCAGTAAAATTAATGATACTTGACTGTTTTGGCGCCTTGTGGCCCAAACAAAGCCGGACAAGTCCAAATCACATCATTATAATATTGTCCCGGATAAATGGGTGGCACACTTTTCTGCTCTATATGCTCCAGGGGGCTCTTAGGATTTAAAATATAGTGATATTTCTAATGTTCCTATAGATTTGGACCCCACTACTCCTGTTGTTTTTAGTTTAGAAGATACAACTAGAGTGATTGATGCGCTGAAATTTGCTAAAGCCCCCGGCCCGGACAAAATTCCAGGAAATTTGTACAAATCTGAACCCTTAATCTGATTCATATACTTAAAATGTATTGTCATGCCATAGCAGCTGATGGTATGGAACCAGATTCCTGGCTTGGGGACGAAATTTTAGCAAGATATAAAAAAGGTGACGCAGGTGATCCATCAAACATTTTTTGCTAAGCACATTTTAGAGAGAGTCCTTGATTGGCCAAAAATCATTGAAATTCTGTCTCCCCTTCAGGCTGGTTTTAGAGCTTGAAATAGGTTTTATTACAGAACCAAAAACGTTATGTGGCTTTTATTGGCCTCAGAGCAGCGTTTGATCTTATACCACCCTCAACACTGTGGCAATCCCTGATAAACATGGGGGTCCATCGCAACTTAGTAAATGTAATTAATAAATTGCATGTAAACTATTTTGCTCAAGTTCGCTGGGCCCCAATGGCGAACTAACGGATCGTATTCCCATTCAGAGAGGAGTTCGGCAGGGCTGTGTCCTAGCACCTACTTTATTTTCTGTGCACATTAACGATGTTGTGAAAGCTCTAGAGCACTGTAGAAATCCGTCCCCGGCTCTGAACAATAGGAAAATACCAATTCTGCTCTTTGCAGACGATCCTTTTCTTATATTCAAAACACCTATGGGTCTCCAAATTTTAATTGATACATTTTTAAGCTTTTGTAAAACCAGAGGCCTAGAATTAAATGTACATAAAACCAAGTATATGGTGTTTGAGAAGACCAAAAATAAAAGTCGTACTATCCATGTAGGAAGTGATGCTCTTGATAGAGTACATAATTTTGATTACATGGGCGTTAGACTCCTGGACAACCTGAAGTGGACAAGTCACTTGAATAAATGTACATTAATAATTGAACACAAATCTAATGCCATCCTAAGGTTTTACAACCAAGCTACGTCGCATATAATCTCTCCTGCCCTGGAAACATGTTGCGTTATGGCACAGGGAGCGGCAGTGTATGGGGCAGAGATTTGGGGTTTTGCCAACTCCCATTCGCTGACAATTGCCGAAAATAATTTTATTAGGAATCTACTTGGATTACCATCCAGCTCACCTCTTACCCCAATGTACTTAGATGTCAGGATGAAAAGAGTTGCCGACCTGGCTGTCTTAAAAACTTTAGCACATTGGATCCGACTCTGGACCACACCTGAACTTGGCATCTTTAAAGACTCAAACAAGTTACTTACCTTCGGTAACGATATATCTGTAAGAAACATTGGTTAGTAAGATCCCTCACCTTAGAATCTCCCCAGGCGTCAGGCTCGATCTGGAAAGATTTTTCGTCAGCAGTACCCTTGCGCGTCGCTAGACGTCATCTGCAGCTCCGCGTCCGTCGTCGTGATCGCCGGGATGATGTCGTCTGAGTACTAGGCGCCGCCCTCGCACGCTGACGTCAGTTCTTGTACATAGTTTTCCGCGCCAGGAATACAGAGCCATGCAAGAGACAGACACTGGTGCCAAAAATTCTAGGGCCCTGAAAGGGATGACCTCAACCCTAGATATCGGTTCGCAGAACGGGGTTGATGGGTGGGGCGGTGAGGAATCTAACTAACTAATGTTTCTTACAGATATATCGTTACCGAAGGTAAGTAACTTGTTCATCTGAAAGAAACACGTTAGTTAGATTCCTCACCTTAGAATAGATACCCCAGCAATACCAACCCCGGTGGTGGGTCTGCGAACCAAGATCACACCAGAAAGTCCTGGAGAACAGCACAGCCAAAGAAGCCGTCTCTCCAGACTTGGCTGTCCAGGCAATAGTGTTTGGCAAACGTGTGCAGCGAGGCCCACGTTGCTGCCTGACAAATGTCCTGCAAGGGGACTCCCCAGCCCAGAGCAGTGGTCGCCGCTGTGGCCTGAGTGGAATGAGCCCTCAGCCCTACAGGAGGTTCCTTTTTAGCTAAGGAATAACAGGCATTGATACACAAAACGACTCACTGAGAGATGGTTCGCTTGTGCACCGCCCGCCCCTTCTTAGCGCCCACGTAGCCAACAAAGAGTTGGTCATCCACCCAGAACTGTTTAGTGTGGTCCAGATAGAAGGACAGTGCCCGTTTTGGGTCCAGACGGTGGAGCCTCTCTTCCTCTTTCGAGGGATGCGGAGGCGGAAAGAAGGTGGGCAGTGTAACAGACTGTCCGATTTGAAAGGCAGTTACCACCTTAGGGAAAAAGGAAGGACGAGTCCTGAGAACAACTTTGTCCGGATGGATGGAAAGTAAAGGAGGCTTAGAAGAGAGACCCTGGAGCTCACTCACCCTTCTAGCAGAGGTGATGGCAACCAGGAAAGCAGTCTTAAGAGTCAGAAGACGAAGGGGACAATTATGAAGTGGCTCAAAGGGAGCGCACAAAACAGATAGGTCAACACTAGATTCAAATCCCACTGAGGCATTACGAAAGGGACAGGAGGAAACATGTGAGTAATGCCCTTAAAGAATCGAGAAACAACAGGGGATTTGAAAAGAGAAGGCTGATTAGGAAGCCGTAAGAAAGCAGAAATAGCTGAAGGATATCCCTTAAGGGTACCCAGAGCAGAGCCCTGCTGGGCCAGGGAAGGAAGAAAGAGGAAAGAGGAGAACCTCAGAAAGAGGGGCAGAAAGGGGATCCACAGCCTTTGCTGTGCACTATGCCACAAATTTGTTCCACCAGCAGGCGTATACCGATTTTGTGGAGGGACGCCTGGCTGCCAGAATCACATTACAGACCTCAGGAGGCAAGTCAAATGGCATCAACTGTCGCCGCTCAATCTCCACGCATGGAGGTGGAGGCTGGGCAGGTTCGGGTGGAGGACTGTCCCCTGCTGCTGCGACAGAAGGTCCTCCTGAAGAGGCAGGCGGATCCGGGGATCGATCGATAGACTGAGTAGCTCGGGATACGAGTATCTTCGTGCCCAATCCAGAGCCACCAGGATGACTTGGGCCCGGTCGCGCCTGATCTTCTTCAGCACTCTGGGCTGAAGTGGTATAGGCGGAAAGGCGTACAACAGACCGCAACTCCACTAGCGACAAAAAGCCGGAGACCAGAGGCCTCTGATCTCCGCCTCTCCCATGTGGCCCCCCCATCCCAGGAGGGACGCATCCGTCACTACTACCGGTTGGGGTAGGGAGAGGGATCTGCCACTGACCCAATCGCGGTCCGTGAGCCACCACTGCAACGGTCTTGCAGTGCCCTCCGAGATCAAGACATGGTCGGACAGGTTGCCCCGATGCTGGGCCCACTGAAACTTCAGGTCCCACTGCAGAGCCCGCATCCGCCATCTGGCGTGATGCACCAACAGGATGCAGGAGGCCATCAGACCCAGAAGCCGCAGCACCAACCTGACCCAAACCCGAGAGAGGCCGAAAGATGGGAATC
Organism: Triturus cristatus; assembly: GCF_964204655.1. Lineage (NCBI taxonomy): Eukaryota > Metazoa > Chordata > Amphibia > Caudata > Salamandridae > Triturus > Triturus cristatus. Next base: position 1,121,313,101 of record NC_140579.1, read on the forward strand.
AGAGCCTGAATATCCCGGACCCGCTGTTCCGGAGGATAGGCCCGGAACTGCGCCGAGTCCAGAACCGCTCCGATGAAGAGGAGCTTCTGGGAGGGACTCCGATGCGACTTCGGCCCATTGATGGAGAACCCCAGCAAATGCAAGAGGTCGGCCGTAGTCTGGAGGTGGAAGACTACTGCCTGGGGCGAACCCGCCTTCAACAACCAGTCGTCGAGATAGGGGAAGCCTGGAACCCCTAATCTGCGCAGATGAGCTGTGACCACCGCCATCACTTTCGTGAACACCCGAGGGGCACTGGTGAGGCCGAAGGGGAGCATGATAAACTGAAAATGTTCTTGGTCCACCGTGAACCGCAGGTAATGCCGGCAGGACGGGGTTGTGGAAATAAGCGTCCTGCAAGTCCAACGCTACCATCCAGTCTCCAGGGTCTAGGGCAGCCAGAACCTGAGCTAAGGTGAGCATCTTTAACTTCTCCTTCCGGAGGAAGGCGTTGACGCTCCTGATGTCCAAGATAGGGCGTAGGCCCCCTTTGCCCTTCTTGGGAACCAGAAAGTAGTGGGAATAACAACTACGACCTACTTCTGGACCAGGAACGCGCTCAATGGCCCCCTTGGCCAAGAGGGCCGTAACTTCCTCCTGCAGAATTTACAAGTGATCCCCCGAAATCCGGTGGCATGGCTGGAGGGGTCGCCTCGAAGGGGAGGGAGTAGCCCCTTCGGACGATTTGCAGCACCCACCTGTCCGTTGTGATGGTACGCCAGTGGAGCAGGTGATGGCGAACTCTGCCTCCCACTGGCGTGGAATGGGCCCGAAAACTCGGACTAGGAGGGCTTTGAGGCGGATGCTGCTGGGGTAGATGTGGACGGACCTGCTCGTTGTCCCCCTGCTCCGCCTCGGCAGAATCCACGTCCGCGTTGAAGTTGGTTCTGCGGCCTGTGGCTAGACACACGTGAGGGGGCGCCCCTTCCTTGGCCACGAAAGGGACGAAAAGCGGACGTTTAAGGGCGCAGGGCCGAGAGGCCCAAGGACTTGGCCATAGCTCTGAGGTCCTTAAAGCGCTTCAGCGCACTATCCGCTTTGTCGCCAAAAAGGCGACTGCCATCGAAGGGCATGTCCATGAGGGTGCTCTGGACATCCCCGGAGAAACTCGTGGACCTCAGCCAGGCGTGGCAACGAATCGCCACCGTGGTCGCCATTGCCCTGCCTAGCGAGTCCGTTGTGTCCAGTCCACATCGGATAGCATGCTGTGTCGCATCCCGCCCCTCGACAAGAGCCAGGGCGAACAGTGTCCGGGCCTCCTCCGGACACTGGGGCAGCACGTCCTACACCGTATCCCACAGGGAATGGGAGTAACGGTCCAAAAGGCACGCGGTGTTGATAGACCGCAACCCCAAACTAAGGGAGGGGAACAGTTTCTTCCCAAACTGTTACAACCCTTTGGATTCCCGATCTGGGGGAGCGGACGGGAAGGAGGTCTGGGAGGTAGAGGCCTGGATAACCAGGCTCTCGGGCATGGGGTGCATGGACAGAAAACTGGGGTCGCCCGGTAAAGGGTGGTGGCGCCGGGCCACGTTCCGGTCCACAGGAGGAACTGTGAAGGGCTTGGACCAGGTGCCCTTCAGAACGTCACTCAGTGCTTCATTGAACTGCAGCAGAGGCTCCGAGGAGCTTGCTGACGGTTGAAGCACTTCAGTGAGGAGATTAGTCCTCACGGCCACCGCAGGCAGCTCCAGCCCAAGGGGCTTCGGCCGCCTTGCGCAGCACCACAGAAAATGTAGCACCTTCCTCCGAAGCCACGGTCGGAGGAGAGATGAAGCCAGTGTCAGGGGAGGTGTCAAGACCACTGGCATCCCCCAGTTCGTCTGCCCAGTCCTGAGATAACTGGCCCTGCCGGGCCAGAGGGTCCTCAGACCCCTCCCAGTCGTCACCGTCATCCGATTCCTGGTATACAGGTGGAAGGATCGGAACCGGACGGAAGATGAATCGGTCACCCATCGCGTCGGATGCGGCGCCGCTCCGTCGCCGGGACTAAACCGGGGAATGGCGTCGTCCGAATGCGGTGCCGGGGGCGGCACCGGAGGAGTCGGCGCCACCGGAGGAGTCGGCGCCAGCGGAGGGGTCGTGAGGGGATCCAGGCCTGGATCCTCCGGGGGCCTGCGGCGTCGGGACCGGAGTCTACGACGGCGCCGGGGCCGGAGCCGCAGGCTCGCTAGGCCTCCCAGTCGAGCCTGCGGGGCCCGAAGGCGCGCCGGCAGGCATCGACGGCGGAGCCAGGTACCTCATGGCCGCGAGGAAGTCCCTGACCTCCGCCGGAGTCATGTCAGACCCAGGGACCGGAGGGTATGGGGTCGGACGGGACTCCTGCGGCTCCGACGGAACCGCGCGGGTGGTGCCACCCGAACCCTCAGCCGAGTCGCGCGACCGAAGAGCGATGTCACCTCTTTGACTTCTTGCTATGCTGCGACTTACCGGATCGCGAAGACTTCGACCCCGACGAGCGGTGATGGCTGCGGCTCCGTGACCGGTCCCTCGACCTCCTTTCACATTGTAAATGGTTAGTTCCAATTTGTTGTGACATGGGCACTCATAGTCACTTGGAAGCTTTTAGGATTTAAAAAGTGACACATCGTTAAAAATAGTATTTACAGTTAGCAAATTTTTACAAGCAGTCTGGTCTAAGACAACAAAAATGTAAATGCTATTGATTGATGATATTGCTAACCAAATATGCCCCTCTCATTGAATTGCTGTTTGCACATTTGTACATATGCACGGCCACTTTATGATTCTATTGCACTGGCTTTAAAATGCCTAGAAGAGAATACTGTTCTGTAAAACTGTATAGGCATTTTGTAGATGGTAGGTTTTTAACATTGCTTAGGTAAAAAGCACTGTAAGCCTATAGCTAATTGTTTTTATTTTTTGTGTTTTTAATGAAATATATATTACAAACTATTTTGCAAATTAGTATCTGTTGTTCTTTGCATAGCCACTTTATGAAGTTTTTATATTTTCATCACCTGGAGACATGTTGTTTAAGTATATGAGGTTTTTAAGATGGCCTTCTTAAGAGTTGCTGATGAATTGTAATTTTAAATTGGTAGCTGTGATGAATGAATGAATGAATGAAGACACTTGTATAGCGCACAGCTACTAAACTAGAGTTTCCTGGTGCTCAGAACAGCCTTCCCGACAACCCAACAGACACCCTGTCGCTAATGCAGTAAAAAAAAGCTGCTAAAAGTAGAGCAGTTTATTGACGGAATAACCAAGTTTTAAGCGATTTCCTAAACATGGCTAAATCCGTCACAGATCTTAATGTAATCGGGAGAGAGTTCCACGCCTGTGCTCCCAAGAACCTGAAGGAGGTGCCTCCCGATCGAGTGCGAAATATTCTGGGAACAGAAGCCAGGTTCTGGGAGGAGGATCTCAGGGTTCTGGGTGGTGCATATTGGGCTACTCTCCTGCTGAGGTAGCCCGCGCCGCTCCCATTAAAAGCCCTGATGAATAACACCAGGGCCTTAAACCTGATCCTCTTTTCAACTGGGAGCCAGTGCAGAACTTTTAAGATGAGGGTAAATAGGAGTCCTCGGTTTCAGCATAAGAACTGCTCAGGCGGCTGCGTTTTGGGCCACCAGCAGGCGCATAAGCAGCTATTCAGGCAGGCTCAGATACAGAACATTGGCATGGTCTAATCTAGATGTGACCAATGCCTTGACCACGGTCTTTTTTACAGTCCATTGACCAAAGTAGGTCAAATTTCCTCAGCATTCGCAAAAGGCTGAAGCAGGTTCGCACTACAGATTGGACTTGGGCTCCCATAGATAGATAATTGTCTATCATAATGACCAGGTTTTTTACCATAATTTGGGCAGAGAGCGGAGGTGACATAACTTCAGGCCACCAATGTGATGATCTCTCCACCCTTCCAGTCCCAGACACACCCTCTGTACTGTGGTGTCCCCTAGGGGTAGGCGCGGAGTGCGACCCTGTTCAACATTTATGTTCGACTGCTGGCCCTTTTGGCTAAAACCCGCAATATATCTCTGGTATCATATGCGGATGATATGCAACTGGTCTTTTCCTGCACCAAGGACTCTAGCCAGGATGCGGTCAAATTCCAGGAGTATCTGTAGGCTGTCCGGTTTTAGGTTTAAACCTATAATAACTGATAAAACCCCACCAAAAGGGAAATAGCCCTCACCAGTGTAAACACAAACACTGAAAAAACACCCGCACAACCACAAAATAAATGCCATTCAAAGAAAGGAAAAGAGTTAAAGAGTCTTTTTTTTCCCTGAATGGGCCAATACAATATAACTTGGTTATACAAACTAGCAGCAAGAACGACTGGGCTAACATTATTCTGCTTGAGTTTTGTTTAGGGATGTCACAAAAATATAGTTTGTTCTTCCTTTTGCTTTTTTCGGTTTTGTGGTCTTTGGTCTAAAGATGCCGGGTTAAGAAGCATGTTTTAAGTCTTGGTCAATTATTTTATAAACTGTAGAGAATCAGGACATATCAAAATCATATTTGATATTTTGGCTGCTTTTGAGTCTTTCCTTTCACTGATAGGTAAAATGGCTGGTTTCATAAGACTCGTTTCCAATATGTGCCATCACATTTACCCACAGAAAAAGGGTGAAAACCCGTGACACATCAGCCCCCAGTTTCTAGTGAATCAGTATTGATAGTAGGTGAATTGCCAACCCATCAGGCTTTAAACATTCAATGCAAGGTTTAGTGACAAGTATATGTCAAAAGAGTGCTATCACCAAGCATAAGGGATAGTGGTGAAAACATGACACCAGACTTTTGGAAACCATGGAAACACAGTGCCAATTGAAATGCTGCTGCTGTAAGGTTCTTTCCAAGTTAAACAAAGATTGGAGTGATATTGTTTGTATTTGCAGTGATTCAGATACGTATATGAAAAAGTTGTGTGATTACCTGACACAATCGATACCTGAGCTGAAGTGCTTCCTTGTAAGAGATCCTTGCCACTTGTTAGATGGTATGCTGAAAGCATCTTTACTATCTTCAGAGTTAATAAAGCATTCTATCAACGTTTTCATCCATTCTGGTGCACTGTTTTGTTACGTGAGGGAACTAAAACGCAAATATTTCAAATTTTGTGTTTTGTGTGGCATCAAAGAAAGAGTCATCCCAACTGTGTCACTTAGCTGATGGTTCTCAGTCCAAGGGGCTGTGAATGCTATATTATCCATGTGGCAACCCTTTACAGAATGTTTGCTGAGTGAGGATGCCAAAGGAAAGAAATGTGAGGAACTTTGGTCACACAGCGCCAGGACACCTTCGGGTAACAGTAGCGCTTAATAAAGGTTATAAATAAATAAATAAATATTGATAGTGATTTGAAAAAAGCACACTGTACTGTATTCTTAGATTTTTACAGGAAAACATAACTGCTGTAGTGTTCATAAAACAAAACCTAGAAAACACCCTTGTCTGCCAAGTGTTCAGCATAATTGGTGTATATGTGAAACACCTCCTTGAGAGTAGGCTAGGCAACACGCTTAGTGACTTAGGAATTGCAACATGTTCCACGTTAGAGGTCTTGCCACTTGGTAAGCAAAGCAATGTTGAAAAGTAATTCAGGAACTTTCCTTTTACAGTGTATGAGAAATGGCTTGCAACGATGCATAGAAATGTCCCTTCACCAACCATGGCATTTGAAGTCAATGAAACCTAACTGTGGTACTCTTACAATTTTCTCCGCAGTTTCAAAAGTGCTGCTTCATTTTTGACCGCTTCAATAACTCTGAGGGCATAAGCGCCCAGTTCAACGCAAATGTTGCAGAACCTACCCAGAGAATCGCAATCTTCAAGTGCACCATTATTGGCATGGAAAGCTATGTCAGTGGCCAGAGATAGCAAATTGTCTACTGGCCGTTTTGGCACTGACTGTCTCAAATACCAATGTTGAGAGGGCCTTTTCAGGAAGGAAAGAGCAAGCGCACATGACCAAAGACTCACTGAAGAAGTATTGTATGGTGAACTGCAATAAGCTTGATTTGTAAAAATGTATTTGGACCTCATATACACTGTACGTACACGGTCTATATACCATGCACAATCAGTGCAGAAAGCAAGCAATAATAAAAGCAAAACTTTCCATAAACACTGATTTTAGTGGCGCGAAAATGTGTAACCACTGATGACCACGGTTTTTTTAAAGTATTGAAATCACTTTAAAACACTGGGGGAAAAACATCAGAATTTACCAAAAATAGAAACTTAAAACAGGATAGCCTAAGTATCTGTCAGCTATAGCAGGCTGGATGGAGGCGAATTGTCTTCAGCTAAATTCGTCTAAAACTGAGATACTCTTATTAGGCATTGATTACCATTTCTGGGACAACAATTGGTGGCCGCCGGAGCTTGGTACTCCTTCAGTGTCTAAAGCCATTGTAAAAAACCTCGGCATTCGGTTGGACAATGCCCTATCTTTTGAGGAGCACGCCAAGTCTGTGGCAGGGACTTGTTTCGGCATACTGCGTGGCCTCAAATCCATTCTGGGTCTGTTTGACTCCCACACTTGCCAGCTGGTAGTTCAAGCCACAATCTTGGCCAGGTTGGATTACTGCAATAGTCTTCTGCTTTGCGCTAATAAATCTGTGATCAACAGGCTCCAGCACACCATGAATGCGGCAGCACGCACCCTACTTGCATTACCCAAGCATAGTTCGGTTTCAGGTGCACTGTGCGACTCCACTGGTTGCCCGTTGCGCAAAGAATCCGGTTCAAAGCACTCTGTGTCACACATAAAATACTGGCGGGTTTGGCCCGATGATTCTCATCGACCTAGGCCACCAGTATATTCCTACCTGTGCTCTGCTCTCTGCGGATCTCCATTTGATGCGGGTGCCACGATTCCGTAGAGCCAGAGCTGGAGGTAGTTCATTTAAAGTTTTAGCACCGACTATTTGGAACTCGCTGCCTCTCTCCATTAGGAATATTTCCAATCTCTTGGCTTTCAGAAAGGCAGTAAAGACCTGGCTATTTCAGTAGCAGTATCCTCACATCCACCTTTTCTCAAACTTTTAGCGCTGGGACAGCCATGCGCTCTACAAATTACGTAACATAACATAAAAATGTCACCATTCATCCACAGGATAAGTGCCAAAGAAAATTATTTTGGACTTCTCTGGGTTACATTTCAATTGGTTGGTCCCAAACCACGCAAACACATTAGAGAGGAAGATTCTGATCTTCTCAACCTCAAAGTCCTTTCCCTTGGCACATGTAAACAGGAACTGCGTGTCATCGGCATAAGAGATAATTTTAGCACTGTATGCTTCCGCCAGACATACAAGTGGGGACATATACAGATTAAATAGAGTGGGGCTCAGAATGGAGCCCTGTGGGACCCTGACATTAAGACTGGGGATTGCAGCCACATAGGGGGGTAACCATACCTCCTGACCTCTGCCTTTCAAAAAAGAGGAGAACCAATTTAAAACAGTGCCGCCAATACAGAGTGCCTGCATACTGTCCAAGACCTCATTATGGGGGACGGTATTGAAAGCCGCTGACGGATCTAATAAGATCACAATGGTTTTCCCTCCCCCATCAAGAAGCTCATTGATGTGTTCAGAGACCTCTAATAATGCAGACTGGGTGCTATAGTTGGCTCTGAAGCCAGACTGGTTGATATGTAGGAGGTTATTCGTTTCAGCATAGTCCGCAATAACCGTATTCACATATGTTTCCAGAAGCTTGGAAAAAGCTGGTAGCAAGGAGATTGGCCTGTAATTCGCTGGTACTTTGGGGTCAGCCGAAGGCTTATTAAGAAGTGGCAAATATTTTGGCCTGCTTCCATATAGGAGGCATATGGCCAGTGGCTAGTGAGGAATTAAGAATTTGATGTACCACCGAATTTAATGCTGTGGCCACATTTGCCAACAGTTTAGCGGGGACGGGTCTGTAGGGGAGTCGGATTTAAGGTCCTTGATGATAGCCAGGGAAACTTCAGGTTGCAGCCAGGGAAGCTGCAGGAGAGCAGGGGAAGCTCCAGGATTAGGTCCTGGGGTAGCATTTGGCAAACCTTCATTAACACGTTCGTGGGGGGATCCCCTGCTAAAGGATTCTTGAATGGTCACAATTTTCCTGTGAAAGAAAATTGCAAGTTGGTGCATCCATTCGAGAGAAAGCGGGAGAGCCTTGGCAACAGAAGACGGGGTGGTGAAGGCTTTAATGATGTTAAATAGCTCCTTGCTTTGATTACTGGATGATTCAATTTTGACTGACAGATAATTCTTTTTTACCTCATAAACTTTAGTGTAGTGGGACTTCAGTGCCAGTTTATACTCGCGTTTGGCATCCGGGTCAAAGTTTTTCCTCCATTTCCTTTCTAAGCGTTTGCAGATGCTCTTACTAGATCTGAGCGCCTCGTTAAACCAGGCAGCAGAAGATCTAATTTTCTTAGCTGTACATGTCTGAAGTGGAGCGAATTCATGAGCGCTGGAGCGCACCCAAGTGTCTAAGAGAAGAGCATCTCTCTCAGGATTCCCAGAGAGTATGGAGGTGGAAGCCTCCAGCGCCTGCCCTAGGGTCGAGGATGCGACTCGATTGAAGGCTCTGAAACAGCTTTCTTTTTTAATTACAGGAAGCTGATGACCTTTTCCCAGCTTAGGTACCCTAAAGCTAATAAAGTAGCGGTCAGACCATATCAAAGGTAGAGGCTTATCTACCTCAATTTCTATGTTAGCAAAGATCTGGTCAAGGGTGTGACCCCTATTGTGAGCAGGATGAGAGACAAAAGGAGCACGGTTGAGAGAGATTCAGTCCGGTAAATGGCTTCCGGTTCTGTGGATATATCCATATTGATATTAAGATCTCCCAAAATCATAAAATGGCTGTATCTAAGAGCTTGGGTAGCAATCACTTCATTTAAGGAGTTGAGAATGGAGTCTGCAGGGCCCGGAGGCCCATAAATCAGGGATCCTGCAAGAGATTGCTGTGCAGATAGAGAGCAGTGAAATCCAAGGCATTCTGCACCCAACAGCTCATCCAGGTAAATAGGATTGCATTCATATATTTCTTTATTAATAATTAGCTACACCCCCTCCTTTGCTGACCAGGCGGTCCAACCTGAGGACCTTATAGCCAGGGGGAATCGCTGCTGCAAGGGTGGAGTTTGAAAATTTGCGGTAGCCAAGTCTCCGTAAGAAACATCAAATCAGGAAGATATTCTTGCAATAGATCAAATATCTGGGATTCATGTTTCTGAAGGGAACGTGTGTTAAGTAACAGAGCTTTTAAATAACCTCCGGAGCAGACCTTAGCACAGCCTCCACTAATATTAGCAGGTTTCATGGTTGATATCTTATAACCATGGGTTAGATCACAATTACAGCATGCACATTTAAAAGCAATCGCCCCCTTAGATCAGCAACATTACCAGTGCAATTCCTTGTCGCCCCGGGGCTGCGCAGTGAGGAGCTGTCATACTGGATACTCTGTCACCCCCGATAAATTCGGCAGCATGGCCGGCGTCGGACGCCTCCGGGATGCCACTGCTTATCAACATGAAGACTAGAGCGCGTCAAGCCAGATGTGGCATCGCTCAATGTGCTATCAGGGGGAAGAACCCAGAAATGTCAGTCCCCACCTCCCGGTGCAATTCAAATTCAATTTACAGTATGCACAGCAAACACAAGTTATTGAACAGAGTGCAGAGTGCACGGCGCAAGCTAAAAACAGCGTTAGTATAAGAGCAGAATAATTTAGGAGCAATTAAAAACACGCGTATAGCAGCCGGCGTGTGAGTGGGGTTTAAGCAAAGGCCAACATGATGACATTGTTATCTTGTTTATATAGATCGTTTTAAAATGAGTTTGATATGTATTATTCCCTATGTATTAGGTGCTAGGTGCTAGTGTATTGTATTTGGTTGTGTAAACTTTAATGGTTATTCATAACCTAATAAAGTTTTACTACTACGACTATAGGGAAGTCACCCCTCTAGCAGGCCTTAAAAGCCCCAAGTATCTCAGGTGAGGGCATATCTGCAGAGGTAGATATGTACCTACAATATGCAAGTTTAGTCTTAATATTGTAAGTGCCAGTGAATCCATAGAGAGTACATGGGCTGGAAACTCAACAACTCTAGTTCCCCAGCACCATGATGGCTTTATTGAACCCAGGAGTGTTTGGTACCAGACCCTGAAATCAGTTTCTGCCGACCTAAGAATGGCAAAGAAGACGCCGTGCAGCAAAGCCTGAGGATGCGTACTGAATCGCCCCAGTCCTACCGGCCTGTCTCCAGTTTCAAAGACCCTGCAAAGACGACGACACCTATCCTGCAGCCAGCGACCTTCAGAACCAGAGGAAGACTGCCTGACCTTTGATAAAGACCAGAACTCCTGAGGACAGCGATCTGTCCTCAAGAAAACTACACATATGACTCTGGTGCTCTCCAGAACCGTGAATCATGTCTACTCTGCACCCGATGCCTCCGGCCTGTATCCAGGTGGCCTACCGATCCAGACCAGGTTCCCCAGTGATCCTGACCTCAAGTACAGCATTGGCTGACCCCTCCTGTACTCCACGACGACAACTGTAGTCTGAATCCAGAGGCTCCCCCCTACCGCGACCGGCCCGATAAGAAAAATAAGACGTCAAAGGACATCCCTGCACCCAAAGCCCCTGGGGCTTGGAGAGCTTGACCAATGGTATCCCTATGACCCACAGCATCTCCACTCAGTCACTGGTGACCTGCGAGCAGCCTTGAGTTCAACGCCTACAGCCTGTTTGTCCAACAAAATATCTCTATTGAAAAGCATTTGGCGCCAAACGTGGTATTTGCACCCTGCACCCGGCTGCCCCTGCGCAACTGGTGGTATGTTTGGTACTACCTTGTGCCCTCTGTGCTTGCTCTAACCCCGAAGCTTGGCCCCTACAACCGATTTACTTACCTGCAAGCAGCATTGCTTCAAGTGCCCCCTGTCTCCATTGAAACGCATTTGGACTACTATCGAATTTGACCTCTGCATCTGGCCGTCACAGTGCCGCTGGTGGTGCAGACTGTGTGCTTACCTGAACCGTGTCCTCTAATGAACTTAAACCCCAAAGACTGGAACTGTTAGTTAGGTACTCACCCGTGAAACAGCGTAGTTATTTTCCTCTATGGGTTAACATTGAGCTGTTTGAAAATTGCACTGGTGACTTTTGAAAGATTAAAGATTCTGTGACCCCCAAGATCTGATAATCTTTTGATCTTTCTAAAAGTTGTAGCGATATTTAGTTTTTCTGCCACCAGGTAGGGAATTAAATAGTCTGCAAATAATTTGAACTTGGAAGCCCCTGGCAGTGGTGACCTAATTTGGGAGTCTTGTTGTAAGAGCGAAGCTAGAGGTTCTATAAACAGTGCAAACAGCACTGGAGACATGGGACACCACGTCTAATTTCAAGTGATCCTGCCACATGGGAGTTTGCTATCATTTTTGCTTCCGCTTTGCTATATAGGTTCAGCAGTAGTTTCAACAATTTAGGAAGAAAATTTAACCTAAGAAAAGTGGCAAATAAAATGTCCCCACGGACTAAATCAAAGGCTTTTTCAGCATTGATCATAAGGATCACCGCTTTTACTTTGTTGATTGTGAAATAAACGATGGCCTGAATTAAAAGGTTTGTATTATTTGCAATAGTTCTCCCTAGCAGGAAGCAACATTGATCACCATCCACCACTTCTTGTGCTAGGGGAGTTATTCTAAAGGCCATAATTTTAGCACACAATTTGTAGTCATTATTAAGCAAACTAATTGGATGATATGAGCCGGCTTGTCAGATGGCTTATCCTTTTTCAAGAAGCTTACTATTACTGCTTCCAAGAAGTATTTAGGGATCGGACAGTCCTCCAACATTTCGCTAACTAGCTGAACCAACAGCCTCGATAATTGACCCATAAATGTTTTGTTTTTTATAGTTATATTGGCAATCCATGTAACCCACAAGCTTTTCCATTGGGCAAGCTTTTGATAGCTTCCTGTTCTTCAGTAATCGTTGTGGGAGCCAATGCCTGAGCTGGTTGGTCGCTGCTAAGCATGGGGAGATCTATTGCCCAGAGGTAATCACTGATCGATTCTGAAGAAGCAGGAGATGGAGAAATATATAACTTTGTATAGCACTTAAGAAAAACCTCAACTATTTCTGCCATTTTCTCAACCGTTCAACCCCTATCCTCATCATAAATTGACCTAATAGCGGCCTTATTGCGTCTTTTAGACGGACCATGCCGAAAATTCCCCAGCATACTCGCTCTCCTCGTAAAGTTGCTGGAAGCATGTATTCTGGTTAACTATTGTCTGGGAGTCACAGTGCTTCTTTAAATGTTGCCTAGCTTCACTCAATCTAGACTCAGTCACTTGAAATTATTGCGTTATGTGCATTTGAGTTGCTTGAGCTAGATCGTGCTGAAGTTCCATTATTTTCTCCTTCCTTAGCTTAGATAAGTTTGCTTTAAAAGAGATTGCCTCCCCCCTGATAAAGGCCTTGCATGACTTCAAAACAGATAATGTTGATTCTGATCCGATATTACTCTCGAGAAATTCCATGAGATTGTCTTGCATATTCGCAAACCATCCAGCCTCAGTTAGGAGAGCCCTGTCTAATGCCCACCGAAGACACTCAGTCTGATTAATATTAGCCTTAATCGGGACGGAGTGGTTAGAGAATGGGTTTGTAAGGATGAAAGACTTCCCTGTATCCCATTGATGAAAGATTAAAAAAAGAAAATTATCTATCCTTGAGGCTGATTTAAATCTCTTGGAAAAACAAGTGTATTCCTGTGCCTGCGGGTACTGAGCTCTACAGGGGTCAACTAATGAAAGAACTCGACTCATTCTGGCCAAAAGATTGGAAGCTCTGGGTTTATTTTAGTCATTATTCTTAGGAGAGGAATCTAATTTTTTATTGTGCAAAATATTAACCCCCCCCCCAGCCCTATAACTACGAGGCCAAGCAGTACACGCAGCGCCTTCTCGAGTTCTTCAAGGGCAGTTATATCGTCCACTATTGAGGGGTAGAAACTATCTGGAGGATATGATTTACAATTTTCACACTTGCCACGATCCCTAGTGACCTGAAAGACCCCGCCTCCCTCCTCCAGCCCCCCAACCCCCTACTAAAGCAATGGCACATGAACAGAGTGGCAACCCCCCCCCCCCCCCCCCGATTGCTGCTACTGCAGATGTAAAAAAAAAGCTTGGGAAATTATGCTGCCCATTCTAAGGGGGAGTGGGGTGTGATTTCAGATGCATTTCCTGAAGCAAAATTATTTGAACTTGGGCAGTCGTGAGCCACTGAGCTTAATTTTATTATTTGCCCCGATAATAATGCATGAGGCTATCCTAACAACTTGTCTGTCAGTTAATCGAATTTGAGAAGTTGCTCGTTCTCCTTGGCTGCCCTCTCGACACCTTACTTCCCAACCCCCTTGAAGCAAGTGGCCTGTGACTAGGCCTCGTGACATATGCAAACTTCTAACTCAAAAGATAGAATTTCAACTGTTTCTGCCTGTGATTTTTTCCCTTTTCCCCGTCTGCACCCCTTACCCTCTAATACCCCCTTCTTCCCACACCCCGAGCCCTACCCATCACAGGCTCACTCCCAACCCCCACCCCATCCCTACGCCCTTACCAACCCCCCTTATCCCTGAGTGAGCTCTTTGGTATGGCACTCTATGAACTATTTTCCGTGAGAAGCAGCAAGATGACCTTCGTACATTGCAATACTAATTCCACCCATAACTCAATACTGTACAAAGTGGATTCAATAGGACTTAATTAGTGAACATTCGCTTGCTCCAGCTATTATCGCCATATTACGAAAGACTTATCTTCCAAGATTACAGTCTCTGCGTTCCCCCTCCTCCCTGACTGAAAACAGAAACTCCTTAGATCGGTCAACTGACTGAATATATGGGACCAGCCCTTAAAAAGTACCTGGGGCAGAGATTTGGGGTTTTGCCAACTCCCATTCGCTGACAATTGCCGAAAATAATTTTATTAGGAATCTACTTGGATTACCATCCAGCTCACCTCTTACCCCAATGTACTTAGATGTCAGGATGAAAAGAGTTGCCGACCTGGCTGTCTTAAAAACTTTAGCACATTGGATCCGACTCTGGACCACACCTGAACTTGGCATCTTTAAAGACTCAAACAAGTTACTTACCTTCGGTAACGATATATCTGTAAGAAACATTGGTTAGTAAGATCCCTCACCTTAGAATCTCCCCAGGCGTCAGGCTCGATCTGGAAAGATTTTTCGTCAGCAGTACCCTTGCGCGTCGCTAGACGTCATCTGCAGCTCCGCGTCCGTCGTCGTGATCGCCGGGATGATGTCGTCTGAGTACTAGGCGCCGCCCTCGCACGCTGACGTCAGTTCTTGTACATAGCTTTCCGCGCCAGGAATACAGAGCCATGCAAGAGACAGACACTGGTGCCAAAAATTCTAGGGCCCTGAAAGGGATGACCTCAACCCTAGATATCGGTTCGCAGAACGGGGTTGATGGGTGGGGCGGTGAGGAATCTAACTAACTAATGTTTCTTACAGATATATCGTTACCGAAGGTAAGTAACTTGTTCATCTGAAAGAAACACGTTAGTTAGATTCCTCACCTTAGAATAGATACCCCAGCAATACCAACCCCGGTGGTGGGTCTGCGAACCAAGATCACACCAGAAAGTCCTGGAGAACAGCACAGCCAAAGAAGCCGTCTCTCCAGACTTGGCTGTCCAGGCAATAGTGTTTGGCAAACGTGTGCAGCGAGGCCCACGTTGCTGCCTGACAAATGTCCTGCAAGGGGACTCCCCAGCCCAGAGCAGTGGTCGCCGCTGTGGCCTGAGTGGAATGAGCCCTCAGCCCTACAGGAGGTTCCTTTTTAGCTAAGGAATAACAGGCATTGATACACAAAACGACTCACTGAGAGATGGTTCGCTTGTGCACCGCCCGCCCCTTCTTAGCGCCCACGTAGCCAACAAAGAGTTGGTCATCCACCCAGAACTGTTTAGTGTGGTCCAGATAGAAGGACAGTGCCCGTTTTGGGTCCAGACGGTGGAGCCTCTCTTCCTCTTTCGAGGGATGCGGAGGCGGAAAGAAGGTGGGCAGTGTAACAGACTGTCCGATTTGAAAGGCAGTTACCACCTTAGGGAAAAAGGAAGGACGAGTCCTGAGAACAACTTTGTCCGGATGGATGGAAAGTAAAGGAGGCTTAGAAGAGAGACCCTGGAGCTCACTCACCCTTCTAGCAGAGGTGATGGCAACCAGGAAAGCAGTCTTAAGAGTCAGAAGACGAAGGGGACAATTATGAAGTGGCTCAAAGGGAGCGCACAAAACAGATAGGTCAACACTAGATTCAAATCCCACTGAGGCATTACGAAAGGGACAGGAGGAAACATGTGAGTAATGCCCTTAAAGAATCGAGAAACAACAGGGGATTTGAAAAGAGAAGGCTGATTAGGAAGCCGTAAGAAAGCAGAAATAGCTGAAGGATATCCCTTAAGGGTACCCAGAGCAGAGCCCTGCTGGGCCAGGGAAGGAAGAAAGAGGAAAGAGGAGAACCTCAGAAAGAGGGGCAGAAAGGGGATCCACAGCCTTTGCTGTGCACTATGCCACAAATTTGTTCCACCAGCAGGCGTATACCGATTTTGTGGAGGGACGCCTGGCTGCCAGAATCACATTACAGACCTCAGGAGGCAAGTCAAATGGCATCAACTGTCGCCGCTCAATCTCCACGCATGGAGGTGGAGGCTGGGCAGGTTCGGGTGGAGGACTGTCCCCTGCTGCTGCGACAGAAGGTCCTCCTGAAGAGGCAGGCGGATCCGGGGATCGATCGATAGACTGAGTAGCTCGGGATACGAGTATCTTCGTGCCCAATCCAGAGCCACCAGGATGACTTGGGCCCGGTCGCGCCTGATCTTCTTCAGCACTCTGGGCTGAAGTGGTATAGGCGGAAAGGCGTACAACAGACCGCAACTCCACTAGCGACAAAAAGCCGGAGACCAGAGGCCTCTGATCTCCGCCTCTCCCATGTGGCCCCCCCATCCCAGGAGGGACGCATCCGTCACTACTACCGGTTGGGGTAGGGAGAGGGATCTGCCACTGACCCAATCGCGGTCCGTGAGCCACCACTGCAACGGTCTTGCAGTGCCCTCCGAGATCAAGACATGGTCGGACAGGTTGCCCCGATGCTGGGCCCACTGAAACTTCAGGTCCCACTGCAGAGCCCGCATCCGCCATCTGGCGTGATGCACCAACAGGATGCAGGAGGCCATCAGACCCAGAAGCCGCAGCACCAACCTGACCCAAACCCGAGAGAGGCCGAAAGATGGGAATCAGAGCCTGAATATCCCGGACCCGCTGTTCCGGAGGATAGGCCCGGAACTGCGCCGAGTCCAGAACCGCTCCGATGAAGAGGAGCTTCTGGGAGGGACTCCGATGCGACTTCGGCCCATTGATGGAGAACCCCAGCAAATGCAAGAGGTCGGCCGTAGTCTGGAGGTGGAAGACTACTGCCTGGGGCGAACCCGCCTTCAACAACCAGTCGTCGAGATAGGGGAAGCCTGGAACCCCTAATCTGCGCAGATGAGCTGTGACCACCGCCATCACTTTCGTGAACACCCGAGGGGCACTGGTGAGGCCGAAGGGGAGCATGATAAACTGAAAATGTTCTTGGTCCACCGTGAACCGCAGGTAATGCCGGCAGGACGGGGTTGTGGAAATAAGCGTCCTGCAAGTCCAACGCTACCATCCAGTCTCCAGGGTCTAGGGCAGCCAGAACCTGAGCTAAGGTGAGCATCTTTAACTTCTCCTTCCGGAGGAAGGCGTTGACGCTCCTGATGTCCAAGATAGGGCGTAGGCCCCCTTTGCCCTTCTTGGGAACCAGAAAGTAGTGGGAATAACAACTACGACCTACTTCTGGACCAGGAACGCGCTCAATGGCCCCCTTGGCCAAGAGGGCCGTAACTTCCTCCTGCAGAATTTACAAGTGATCCCCCGAAATCCGGTGGCATGGCTGGAGGGGTCGCCTCGAAGGGGAGGGAGTAGCCCCTTCGGACGATTTGCAGCACCCACCTGTCCGTTGTGATGGTACGCCAGTGGAGCAGGTGATGGCGAACTCTGCCTCCCACTGGCGTGGAATGGGCCCGAAAACTCGGACTAGGAGGGCTTTGAGGCGGATGCTGCTGGGGTAGATGTGGACGGACCTGCTCGTTGTCCCCCTGCTCCGCCTCGGCAGAATCCACGTCCGCGTTGAAGTTGGTTCTGCGGCCTGTGGCTAGACACACGTGAGGGGGCGCCCCTTCCTTGGCCACGAAAGGGACGAAAAGCGGACGTTTAAGGGCGCAGGGCCGAGAGGCCCAAGGACTTGGCCATAGCTCTGAGGTCCTTAAAGCGCTTCAGCGCACTATCCGCTTTGTCGCCAAAAAGGCGACTGCCATCGAAGGGCATGTCCATGAGGGTGCTCTGGACATCCCCGGAGAAACTCGTGGACCTCAGCCAGGCGTGGCAACGAATCGCCACCGTGGTCGCCATTGCCCTGCCTAGCGAGTCCGTTGTGTCCAGTCCACATCGGATAGCATGCTGTGTCGCATCCCGCCCCTCGACAAGAGCCAGGGCGAACAGTGTCCGGGCCTCCTCCGGACACTGGGGCAGCACGTCCTACACCGTATCCCACAGGGAATGGGAGTAACGGTCCAAAAGGCACGCGGTGTTGATAGACCGCAACCCCAAACTAAGGGAGGGGAACAGTTTCTTCCCAAACTGTTACAACCCTTTGGATTCCCGATCTGGGGGAGCGGACGGGAAGGAGGTCTGGGAGGTAGAGGCCTGGATAACCAGGCTCTCGGGCATGGGGTGCATGGACAGAAAACTGGGGTCGCCCGGTAAAGGGTGGTGGCGCCGGGCCACGTTCCGGTCCACAGGAGGAACTGTGAAGGGCTTGGACCAGGTGCCCTTCAGAACGTCACTCAGTGCTTCATTGAACTGCAGCAGAGGCTCCGAGGAGCTTGCTGACGGTTGAAGCACTTCAGTGAGGAGATTAGTCCTCACGGCCACCGCAGGCAGCTCCAGCCCAAGGGGCTTCGGCCGCCTTGCGCAGCACCACAGAAAATGTAGCACCTTCCTCCGAAGCCACGGTCGGAGGAGAGATGAAGCCAGTGTCAGGGGAGGTGTCAAGACCACTGGCATCCCCCAGTTCGTCTGCCCAGTCCTGAGATAACTGGCCCTGCCGGGCCAGAGGGTCCTCAGACCCCTCCCAGTCGTCACCGTCATCCGATTCCTGGTATACAGGTGGAAGGATCGGAACCGGACGGAAGATGAATCGGTCACCCATCGCGTCGGATGCGGCGCCGCTCCGTCGCCGGGACTAAACCGGGGAATGGCGTCGTCCGAATGCGGTGCCGGGGGCGGCACCGGAGGAGTCGGCGCCACCGGAGGAGTCGGCGCCAGCGGAGGGGTCGTGAGGGGATCCAGGCCTGGATCCTCCGGGGGCCTGCGGCGTCGGGACCGGAGTCTACGACGGCGCCGGGGCCGGAGCCGCAGGCTCGCTAGGCCTCCCAGTCGAGCCTGCGGGGCCCGAAGGCGCGCCGGCAGGCATCGACGGCGGAGCCAGGTACCTCATGGCCGCGAGGAAGTCCCTGACCTCCGCCGGAGTCATGTCAGACCCAGGGACCGGAGGGTATGGGGTCGGACGGGACTCCTGCGGCTCCGACGGAACCGCGCGGGTGGTGCCACCCGAACCCTCAGCCGAGTCGCGCGACCGAAGAGCGATGTCACCTCTTTGACTTCTTGCTATGCTGCGACTTACCGGATCGCGAAGACTTCGACCCCGACGAGCGGTGATGGCTGCGGCTCCGTGACCGGTCCCTCGACCTCCTTTCACATTGTAAATGGTTAGTTCCAATTTGTTGTGACATGGGCACTCATAGTCACTTGGAAGCTTTTAGGATTTAAAAAGTGACACATCGTTAAAAATAGTATTTACAGTTAGCAAATTTTTACAAGCAGTCTGGTCTAAGACAACAAAAATGTAAATGCTATTGATTGATGATATTGCTAACCAAATATGCCCCTCTCATTGAATTGCTGTTTGCACATTTGTACATATGCACGGCCACTTTATGATTCTATTGCACTGGCTTTAAAATGCCTAGAAGAGAATACTGTTCTGTAAAACTGTATAGGCATTTTGTAGATGGTAGGTTTTTAACATTGCTTAGGTAAAAAGCACTGTAAGCCTATAGCTAATTGTTTTTATTTTTTGTGTTTTTAATGAAATATATATTACAAACTATTTTGCAAATTAGTATCTGTTGTTCTTTGCATAGCCACTTTATGAAGTTTTTATATTTTCATCACCTGGAGACATGTTGTTTAAGTATATGAGGTTTTTAAGATGGCCTTCTTAAGAGTTGCTGATGAATTGTAATTTTAAATTGGTAGCTGTGATGAATGAATGAATGAATGAAGACACTTGTATAGCGCACAGCTACTAAACTAGAGTTTCCTGGTGCTCAGAACAGCCTTCCCGACAACCCAACAGACACCCTGTCGCTAATGCAGTAAAAAAAAGCTGCTAAAAGTAGAGCAGTTTATTGACGGAATAACCAAGTTTTAAGCGATTTCCTAAACATGGCTAAATCCGTCACAGATCTTAATGTAATCGGGAGAGAGTTCCACGCCTGTGCTCCCAAGAACCTGAAGGAGGTGCCTCCCGATCGAGTGCGAAATATTCTGGGAACAGAAGCCAGGTTCTGGGAGGAGGATCTCAGGGTTCTGGGTGGTGCATATTGGGCTACTCTCCTGCTGAGGTAGCCCGCGCCGCTCCCATTAAAAGCCCTGATGAATAACACCAGGGCCTTAAACCTGATCCTCTTTTCAACTGGGAGCCAGTGCAGAACTTTTAAGATGAGGGTAAATAGGAGTCCTCGGTTTCAGCATAAGAACTGCTCAGGCGGCTGCGTTTTGGGCCACCAGCAGGCGCATAAGCAGCTATTCAGGCAGGCTCAGATACAGAACATTGGCATGGTCTAATCTAGATGTGACCAATGCCTTGACCACGGTCTTTTTTACAGTCCATTGACCAAAGTAGGTCAAATTTCCTCAGCATTCGCAAAAGGCTGAAGCAGGTTCGCACTACAGATTGGACTTGGGCTCCCATAGATAGATAATTGTCTATCATAATGACCAGGTTTTTTACCATAATTTGGGCAGAGAGCGGAGGTGACATAACTTCAGGCCACCAATGTGATGATCTCTCCACCCTTCCAGTCCCAGACACACCCTCTGTACTGTGGTGTCCCCTAGGGGTAGGCGCGGAGTGCGACCCTGTTCAACATTTATGTTCGACTGCTGGCCCTTTTGGCTAAAACCCGCAATATATCTCTGGTATCATATGCGGATGATATGCAACTGGTCTTTTCCTGCACCAAGGACTCTAGCCAGGATGCGGTCAAATTCCAGGAGTATCTGTAGGCTGTCCGGTTTTAGGTTTAAACCTATAATAACTGATAAAACCCCACCAAAAGGGAAATAGCCCTCACCAGTGTAAACACAAACACTGAAAAAACACCCGCACAACCACAAAATAAATGCCATTCAAAGAAAGGAAAAGAGTTAAAGAGTCTTTTTTTTCCCTGAATGGGCCAATACAATATAACTTGGTTATACAAACTAGCAGCAAGAACGACTGGGCTAACATTATTCTGCTTGAGTTTTGTTTAGGGATGTCACAAAAATATAGTTTGTTCTTCCTTTTGCTTTTTTCGGTTTTGTGGTCTTTGGTCTAAAGATGCCGGGTTAAGAAGCATGTTTTAAGTCTTGGTCAATTATTTTATAAACTGTAGAGAATCAGGACATATCAAAATCATATTTGATATTTTGGCTGCTTTTGAGTCTTTCCTTTCACTGATAGGTAAAATGGCTGGTTTCATAAGACTCGTTTCCAATATGTGCCATCACATTTACCCACAGAAAAAGGGTGAAAACCCGTGACACATCAGCCCCCAGTTTCTAGTGAATCAGTATTGATAGTAGGTGAATTGCCAACCCATCAGGCTTTAAACATTCAATGCAAGGTTTAGTGACAAGTATATGTCAAAAGAGTGCTATCACCAAGCATAAGGGATAGTGGTGAAAACATGACACCAGACTTTTGGAAACCATGGAAACACAGTGCCAATTGAAATGCTGCTGCTGTAAGGTTCTTTCCAAGTTAAACAAAGATTGGAGTGATATTGTTTGTATTTGCAGTGATTCAGATACGTATATGAAAAAGTTGTGTGATTACCTGACACAATCGATACCTGAGCTGAAGTGCTTCCTTGTAAGAGATCCTTGCCACTTGTTAGATGGTATGCTGAAAGCATCTTTACTATCTTCAGAGTTAATAAAGCATTCTATCAACGTTTTCATCCATTCTGGTGCACTGTTTTGTTACGTGAGGGAACTAAAACGCAAATATTTCAAATTTTGTGTTTTGTGTGGCATCAAAGAAAGAGTCATCCCAACTGTGTCACTTAGCTGATGGTTCTCAGTCCAAGGGGCTGTGAATGCTATATTATCCATGTGGCAACCCTTTACAGAATGTTTGCTGAGTGAGGATGCCAAAGGAAAGAAATGTGAGGAACTTTGGTCACACAGCGCCAGGACACCTTCGGGTAACAGTAGCGCTTAATAAAGGTTATAAATAAATAAATAAATATTGATAGTGATTTGAAAAAAGCACACTGTACTGTATTCTTAGATTTTTACAGGAAAACATAACTGCTGTAGTGTTCATAAAACAAAACCTAGAAAACACCCTTGTCTGCCAAGTGTTCAGCATAATTGGTGTATATGTGAAACACCTCCTTGAGAGTAGGCTAGGCAACACGCTTAGTGACTTAGGAATTGCAACATGTTCCACGTTAGAGGTCTTGCCACTTGGTAAGCAAAGCAATGTTGAAAAGTAATTCAGGAACTTTCCTTTTACAGTGTATGAGAAATGGCTTGCAACGATGCATAGAAATGTCCCTTCACCAACCATGGCATTTGAAGTCAATGAAACCTAACTGTGGTACTCTTACAATTTTCTCCGCAGTTTCAAAAGTGCTGCTTCATTTTTGACCGCTTCAATAACTCTGAGGGCATAAGCGCCCAGTTCAACGCAAATGTTGCAGAACCTACCCAGAGAATCGCAATCTTCAAGTGCACCATTATTGGCATGGAAAGCTATGTCAGTGGCCAGAGATAGCAAATTGTCTACTGGCCGTTTTGGCACTGACTGTCTCAAATACCAATGTTGAGAGGGCCTTTTCAGGAAGGAAAGAGCAAGCGCACATGACCAAAGACTCACTGAAGAAGTATTGTATGGTGAACTGCAATAAGCTTGATTTGTAAAAATGTATTTGGACCTCATATACACTGTACGTACACGGTCTATATACCATGCACAATCAGTGCAGAAAGCAAGCAATAATAAAAGCAAAACTTTCCATAAACACTGATTTTAGTGGCGCGAAAATGTGTAACCACTGATGACCACGGTTTTTTTAAAGTATTGAAATCACTTTAAAACACTGGGGGAAAAACATCAGAATTTACCAAAAATAGAAACTTAAAACAGGATAGCCTAAGTATCTGTCAGCTATAGCAGGCTGGATGGAGGCGAATTGTCTTCAGCTAAATTCGTCTAAAACTGAGATACTCTTATTAGGCATTGATTACCATTTCTGGGACAACAATTGGTGGCCGCCGGAGCTTGGTACTCCTTCAGTGTCTAAAGCCATTGTAAAAAACCTCGGCATTCGGTTGGACAATGCCCTATCTTTTGAGGAGCACGCCAAGTCTGTGGCAGGGACTTGTTTCGGCATACTGCGTGGCCTCAAATCCATTCTGGGTCTGTTTGACTCCCACACTTGCCAGCTGGTAGTTCAAGCCACAATCTTGGCCAGGTTGGATTACTGCAATAGTCTTCTGCTTTGCGCTAATAAATCTGTGATCAACAGGCTCCAGCACACCATGAATGCGGCAGCACGCACCCTACTTGCATTACCCAAGCATAGTTCGGTTTCAGGTGCACTGTGCGACTCCACTGGTTGCCCGTTGCGCAAAGAATCCGGTTCAAAGCACTCTGTGTCACACATAAAATACTGGCGGGTTTGGCCCGATGATTCTCATCGACCTAGGCCACCAGTATATTCCTACCTGTGCTCTGCTCTCTGCGGATCTCCATTTGATGCGGGTGCCACGATTCCGTAGAGCCAGAGCTGGAGGTAGTTCATTTAAAGTTTTAGCACCGACTATTTGGAACTCGCTGCCTCTCTCCATTAGGAATATTTCCAATCTCTTGGCTTTCAGAAAGGCAGTAAAGACCTGGCTATTTCAGTAGCAGTATCCTCACATCCACCTTTTCTCAAACTTTTAGCGCTGGGACAGCCATGCGCTCTACAAATTACGTAACATAACATAAAAATGTCACCATTCATCCACAGGATAAGTGCCAAAGAAAATTATTTTGGACTTCTCTGGGTTACATTTCAATTGGTTGGTCCCAAACCACGCAAACACATTAGAGAGGAAGATTCTGATCTTCTCAACCTCAAAGTCCTTTCCCTTGGCACATGTAAACAGGAACTGCGTGTCATCGGCATAAGAGATAATTTTAGCACTGTATGCTTCCGCCAGACATACAAGTGGGGACATATACAGATTAAATAGAGTGGGGCTCAGAATGGAGCCCTGTGGGACCCTGACATTAAGACTGGGGATTGCAGCCACATAGGGGGGTAACCATACCTCCTGACCTCTGCCTTTCAAAAAAGAGGAGAACCAATTTAAAACAGTGCCGCCAATACAGAGTGCCTGCATACTGTCCAAGACCTCATTATGGGGGACGGTATTGAAAGCCGCTGACGGATCTAATAAGATCACAATGGTTTTCCCTCCCCCATCAAGAAGCTCATTGATGTGTTCAGAGACCTCTAATAATGCAGACTGGGTGCTATAGTTGGCTCTGAAGCCAGACTGGTTGATATGTAGGAGGTTATTCGTTTCAGCATAGTCCGCAATAACCGTATTCACATATGTTTCCAGAAGCTTGGAAAAAGCTGGTAGCAAGGAGATGGGCCTGTAATTCGCTGGTACTTTGGGGTCAGCCGAAGGCTTATTAAGAAGTGGCAAATATTTTGGCCTGCTTCCATATAGGAGGCATATGGCCAGTGGCTAGTGAGGAATTAAGAATTTGATGTACCACCGAATTTAATGCTGTGGCCACATTTGCCAACAGTTTAGCGGGGACGGGTCTGTAGGGGAGTCGGATTTAAGGTCCTTGATGATAGCCAGGGAAACTTCAGGTTGCAGCCAGGGAAGCTGCAGGAGAGCAGGGGAAGCTCCAGGATTAGGTCCTGGGGTAGCATTTGGCAAACCTTCATTAACACGTTCGTGGGGGGATCCCCTGCTAAAGGATTCTTGAATGGTCACAATTTTCCTGTGAAAGAAAATTGCAAGTTGGTGCATCCATTCGAGAGAAAGCGGGAGAGCCTTGGCAACAGAAGACGGGGTGGTGAAGGCTTTAATGATGTTAAATAGCTCCTTGCTTTGATTACTGGATGATTCAATTTTGACTGACAGATAATTCTTTTTTACCTCATAAACTTTAGTGTAGTGGGACTTCAGTGCCAGTTTATACTCGCGTTTGGCATCCGGGTCAAAGTTTTTCCTCCATTTCCTTTCTAAGCGTTTGCAGATGCTCTTACTAGATCTGAGCGCCTCGTTAAACCAGGCAGCAGAAGATCTAATTTTCTTAGCTGTACATGTCTGAAGTGGAGCGAATTCATGAGCGCTGGAGCGCACCCAAGTGTCTAAGAGAAGAGCATCTCTCTCAGGATTCCCAGAGAGTATGGAGGTGGAAGCCTCCAGCGCCTGCCCTAGGGTCGAGGATGCGACTCGATTGAAGGCTCTGAAACAGCTTTCTTTTTTAATTACAGGAAGCTGATGACCTTTTCCCAGCTTAGGTACCCTAAAGCTAATAAAGTAGCGGTCAGACCATATCAAAGGTAGAGGCTTATCTACCTCAATTTCTATGTTAGCAAAGATCTGGTCAAGGGTGTGACCCCTATTGTGAGCAGGATGAGAGACAAAAGGAGCACGGTTGAGAGAGATTCAGTCCGGTAAATGGCTTCCGGTTCTGTGGATATATCCATATTGATATTAAGATCTCCCAAAATCATAAAATGGCTGTATCTAAGAGCTTGGGTAGCAATCACTTCATTTAAGGAGTTGAGAATGGAGTCTGCAGGGCCCGGAGGCCCATAAATCAGGGATCCTGCAAGAGATTGCTGTGCAGATAGAGAGCAGTGAAATCCAAGGCATTCTGCACCCAACAGCTCATCCAGGTAAATAGGATTGCATTCATATATTTCTTTATTAATAATTAGCTACACCCCCTCCTTTGCTGACCAGGCGGTCCAACCTGAGGACCTTATAGCCAGGGGGAATCGCTGCTGCAAGGGTGGAGTTTGAAAATTTGCGGTAGCCAAGTCTCCGTAAGAAACATCAAATCAGGAAGATATTCTTGCAATAGATCAAATATCTGGGATTCATGTTTCTGAAGGGAACGTGTGTTAAGTAACAGAGCTTTTAAATAACCTCCGGAGCAGACCTTAGCACAGCCTCCACTAATATTAGCAGGTTTCATGGTTGATATCTTATAACCATGGGTTAGATCACAATTACAGCATGCACATTTAAAAGCAATCGCCCCCTTAGATCAGCAACATTACCAGTGCAATTCCTTGTCGCCCCGGGGCTGCGCAGTGAGGAGCTGTCATACTGGATACTCTGTCACCCCCGATAAATTCGGCAGCATGGCCGGCGTCGGACGCCTCCGGGATGCCACTGCTTATCAACATGAAGACTAGAGCGCGTCAAGCCAGATGTGGCATCGCTCAATGTGCTATCAGGGGGAAGAACCCAGAAATGTCAGTCCCCACCTCCCGGTGCAATTCAAATTCAATTTACAGTATGCACAGCAAACACAAGTTATTGAACAGAGTGCAGAGTGCACGGCGCAAGCTAAAAACAGCGTTAGTATAAGAGCAGAATAATTTAGGAGCAATTAAAAACACGCGTATAGCAGCCGGCGTGTGAGTGGGGTTTAAGCAAAGGCCAACATGATGACATTGTTATCTTGTTTATATAGATCGTTTTAAAATGAGTTTGATATGTATTATTCCCTATGTATTAGGTGCTAGGTGCTAGTGTATTGTATTTGGTTGTGTAAACTTTAATGGTTATTCATAACCTAATAAAGTTTTACTACTACGACTATAGGGAAGTCACCCCTCTAGCAGGCCTTAAAAGCCCCAAGTATCTCAGGTGAGGGCATATCTGCAGAGGTAGATATGTACCTACAATATGCAAGTTTAGTCTTAATATTGTAAGTGCCAGTGAATCCATAGAGAGTACATGGGCTGGAAACTCAACAACTCTAGTTCCCCAGCACCATGATGGCTTTATTGAACCCAGGAGTGTTTGGTACCAGACCCTGAAATCAGTTTCTGCCGACCTAAGAATGGCAAAGAAGACGCCGTGCAGCAAAGCCTGAGGATGCGTACTGAATCGCCCCAGTCCTACCGGCCTGTCTCCAGTTTCAAAGACCCTGCAAAGACGACGACACCTATCCTGCAGCCAGCGACCTTCAGAACCAGAGGAAGACTGCCTGACCTTTGATAAAGACCAGAACTCCTGAGGACAGCGATCTGTCCTCAAGAAAACTACACATATGACTCTGGTGCTCTCCAGAACCGTGAATCATGTCTACTCTGCACCCGATGCCTCCGGCCTGTATCCAGGTGGCCTACCGATCCAGACCAGGTTCCCCAGTGATCCTGACCTCAAGTACAGCATTGGCTGACCCCTCCTGTACTCCACGACGACAACTGTAGTCTGAATCCAGAGGCTCCCCCCTACCGCGACCGGCCCGATAAGAAAAATAAGACGTCAAAGGACATCCCTGCACCCAAAGCCCCTGGGGCTTGGAGAGCTTGACCAATGGTATCCCTATGACCCACAGCATCTCCACTCAGTCACTGGTGACCTGCGAGCAGCCTTGAGTTCAACGCCTACAGCCTGTTTGTCCAACAAAATATCTCTATTGAAAAGCATTTGGCGCCAAACGTGGTATTTGCACCCTGCACCCGGCTGCCCCTGCGCAACTGGTGGTATGTTTGGTACTACCTTGTGCCCTCTGTGCTTGCTCTAACCCCGAAGCTTGGCCCCTACAACCGATTTACTTACCTGCAAGCAGCATTGCTTCAAGTGCCCCCTGTCTCCATTGAAACGCATTTGGACTACTATCGAATTTGACCTCTGCATCTGGCCGTCACAGTGCCGCTGGTGGTGCAGACTGTGTGCTTACCTGAACCGTGTCCTCTAATGAACTTAAACCCCAAAGACTGGAACTGTTAGTTAGGTACTCACCCGTGAAACAGCGTAGTTATTTTCCTCTATGGGTTAACATTGAGCTGTTTGAAAATTGCACTGGTGACTTTTGAAAGATTAAAGATTCTGTGACCCCCAAGATCTGATAATCTTTTGATCTTTCTAAAAGTTGTAGCGATATTTAGTTTTTCTGCCACCAGGTAGGGAATTAAATAGTCTGCAAATAATTTGAACTTGGAAGCCCCTGGCAGTGGTGACCTAATTTGGGAGTCTTGTTGTAAGAGCGAAGCTAGAGGTTCTATAAACAGTGCAAACAGCACTGGAGACATGGGACACCACGTCTAATTTCAAGTGATCCTGCCACATGGGAGTTTGCTATCATTTTTGCTTCCGCTTTGCTATATAGGTTCAGCAGTAGTTTCAACAATTTAGGAAGAAAATTTAACCTAAGAAAAGTGGCAAATAAAATGTCCCCACGGACTAAATCAAAGGCTTTTTCAGCATTGATCATAAGGATCACCGCTTTTACTTTGTTGATTGTGAAATAAACGATGGCCTGAATTAAAAGGTTTGTATTATTTGCAATAGTTCTCCCTAGCAGGAAGCAACATTGATCACCATCCACCACTTCTTGTGCTAGGGGAGTTATTCTAAAGGCCATAATTTTAGCACACAATTTGTAGTCATTATTAAGCAAACTAATTGGATGATATGAGCCGGCTTGTCAGATGGCTTATCCTTTTTCAAGAAGCTTACTATTACTGCTTCCAAGAAGTATTTAGGGATCGGACAGTCCTCCAACATTTCGCTAACTAGCTGAACCAACAGCCTCGATAATTGACCCATAAATGTTTTGTTTTTTATAGTTATATTGGCAATCCATGTAACCCACAAGCTTTTCCATTGGGCAAGCTTTTGATAGCTTCCTGTTCTTCAGTAATCGTTGTGGGAGCCAATGCCTGAGCTGGTTGGTCGCTGCTAAGCATGGGGAGATCTATTGCCCAGAGGTAATCACTGATCGATTCTGAAGAAGCAGGAGATGGAGAAATATATAACTTTGTATAGCACTTAAGAAAAACCTCAACTATTTCTGCCATTTTCTCAACCGTTCAACCCCTATCCTCATCATAAATTGACCTAATAGCGGCCTTATTGCGTCTTTTAGACGGACCATGCCGAAAATTCCCCAGCATACTCGCTCTCCTCGTAAAGTTGCTGGAAGCATGTATTCTGGTTAACTATTGTCTGGGAGTCACAGTGCTTCTTTAAATGTTGCCTAGCTTCACTCAATCTAGACTCAGTCACTTGAAATTATTGCGTTATGTGCATTTGAGTTGCTTGAGCTAGATCGTGCTGAAGTTCCATTATTTTCTCCTTCCTTAGCTTAGATAAGTTTGCTTTAAAAGAGATTGCCTCCCCCCTGATAAAGGCCTTGCATGACTTCAAAACAGATAATGTTGATTCTGATCCGATATTACTCTCGAGAAATTCCATGAGATTGTCTTGCATATTCGCAAACCATCCAGCCTCAGTTAGGAGAGCCCTGTCTAATGCCCACCGAAGACACTCAGTCTGATTAATATTAGCCTTAATCTCCGTCACCGGGACGGAGTGGTTAGAGAATGGGTTTGTAAGGATGAAAGACTTCCCTGTATCCCATTGATGAAAGATTAAAAAAAGAAAATTATCTATCCTTGAGGCTGATTTAAATCTCTTGGAAAAACAAGTGTATTCCTGTGCCTGCGGGTACTGAGCTCTACAGGGGTCAACTAATGAAAGAACTCGACTCATTCTGGCCAAAAGATTGGAAGCTCTGGGTTTATTTTAGTCATTATTCTTAGGAGAGGAATCTAATTTTTTATTGTGCAAAATATTAACCCCCCCCCCAGCCCTATAACTACGAGGCCAAGCAGTACACGCAGCGCCTTCTCGAGTTCTTCAAGGGCAGTTATATCGTCCACTATTGAGGGGTAGAAACTATCTGGAGGATATGATTTACAATTTTCACACTTGCCACGATCCCTAGTGACCTGAAAGACCCCGCCTCCCTCCTCCAGCCCCCCAACCCCCTACTAAAGCAATGGCACATGAACAGAGTGGCAACCCCCCCCCCCCCCGATTGCTGCTACTGCAGATGTAAAAAAAAAGCTTGGGAAATTATGCTGCCCATTCTAAGGGGGAGTGGGGTGTGATTTCAGATGCATTTCCTGAAGCAAAATTATTTGAACTTGGGCAGTCGTGAGCCACTGAGCTTAATTTTATTATTTGCCCCGATAATAATGCATGAGGCTATCCTAACAACTTGTCTGTCAGTTAATCGAATTTGAGAAGTTGCTCGTTCTCCTTGGCTGCCCTCTCGACACCTTACTTCCCAACCCCCTTGAAGCAAGTGGCCTGTGACTAGGCCTCGTGACATATGCAAACTTCTAACTCAAAAGATAGAATTTCAACTGTTTCTGCCTGTGATTTTTTCCCTTTTCCCCGTCTGCACCCCTTACCCTCTAATACCCCCTTCTTCCCACACCCCGAGCCCTACCCATCACAGGCTCACTCCCAACCCCCACCCCATCCCTACGCCCTTACCAACCCCCCTTATCCCTGAGTGAGCTCTTTGGTATGGCACTCTATGAACTATTTTCCGTGAGAAGCAGCAAGATGACCTTCGTACATTGCAATACTAATTCCACCCATAACTCAATACTGTACAAAGTGGATTCAATAGGACTTAATTAGTGAACATTCGCTTGCTCCAGCTATTATCGCCATATTACGAAAGACTTATCTTCCAAGATTACAGTCTCTGCGTTCCCCCTCCTCCCTGACTGAAAACAGAAACTCCTTAGATCGGTCAACTGACTGAATATATGGGACCAGCCCTTAAAAAGTACCTTCAGTTTGGACTGCTGCATAATGCCGTCCGGAGCATCAAAGCGTTTGAAATCAATTAATCCAACAATTTCTTGAAGTCAGTCAGTCAGTCAGTCAAAGTACTTTATTTCGATAAATAAATATCATAAAAAGGCATAGAAACAGTACAATCGATAATACATAAACTCTAAAATTCATATTATCTAAAATGTTTAAGAGAGGGGTCAGTAAGATAAGAACATCATAAAAGCATCATTTAACATAAAACATTAAAGTTCTCCCAAATACACCAATGTTAAATTTCATATAGACAATTAAATATTAGACCGATACATTATATTTAAAAGATCTTATTAATAGCAAACTTCGTATTCTTAGCCCTGACAGCGCCCACTAAAAAACTGGCAACATGAAACATAATCCTGGGGGTCTGCAGTAACTGTAGATACAAAAGGGCCGGTTTGACTTGTATGAACCCCGCCTCCTTTAAAATTGGGAACAAATATTTCTTTCTTAAGGCCGTGTAATGATCGCAGAACATCAGAAAGTGCATTGTGTTCTGGACCGAAAAATCATCACAGTTACACGGCGTTCCATTTTCTGGGGGACACCAAGTTTGGAAGTGACCAAGAGTAAGATGAATCAGGTTGAACCGAAAACGTGTAAGTAGAAACCGGTGAAAGGGTTGATTAACAATAGACAAATATAATTCCGGCCCCACATGGGTGCTCAAAATAATACTGGCCCGCACCGAGGGTTTCTTGTATTCTACTTGTTCTCTTTCTAAACATAACAGATCTTTCAACATACTTTTGATCAGGCCAATATCTTTGACTGTAATTGATTCCGGGGAATAAAACAGATCCAGTCTCCCCACTCTATCAAAACAGTTTTTGACATAGACTAGCCATGCTATTTTATTTACTTTGTCCAGCTGCAGGCAATCTTTTAGAATGGAATGGTTGAGCGGAATTTCTTGGTTCAACCAAGTCTTAAGCCAGGCTAGAACAGGGGCCAGTTTAATCAAGTCTGAAATGTAACCCACACCCAGTTCAGTATGAACGATATGTGTGGAAGTAGACTGAGGGAGAGAGAGAACCGATCTTAAAAATTTGTTTTCCGTAATCTGTATACTCTCCACAGAGCAATGGCCCCATAACGCACTTCCGTACGTTGCCACTGTAAGGCATTTTGCTTCATAAATTTTTAACAGAGTAACAATTGGCCTAGCACCCAGTTTGTTCATAAAACCCCGAACAGCAGAGGATGACTTTACTAGTGCAATATTTCTGTTTTTTATCTGGGGGCCCCAGGTGCCTTTCTCATCAAAGGTAATCCCTAGGTATGGAAATGTTGTTACTCTAAGCAATTCTTGCTTCCCACAGGTAAAAGTTTTGGGGGGTTTATTGTTGTTACCCTTACCCATGGTCATAACCTGGGATTTTTTAGCATTGATCTTTAAATCCAAAGAGGTCATAAAGATCTCAAAGGCGTCCAGCAATCGTTGGAGGCCAACCCCAGTACGAGAGAGCAGGACCGCATCATCAGCGTATAGGAGAACCGGGATGCCAAGCTTTCCTATCCGTGGGATGTCCTGAGTAGCATCTTTTAATGTAGATTCCAGGGCATTTATGTAAATAGTAAAAAGAAGGGGAGCCAGGATGCATCCCTGCCTAACTCCCCTTTCTGAGTTAAAATGGCTAGTGCATCGCCCCGCAGAGGTAACTCTAACTGCAGCTATTAGGTCAGTATGTAGATCAGCTAAGAGGTTAACTAGAGCCTTATCCAAACCCAAGTCAAGTAAAATTTTCCACAGTTTAGATCGATTGACAAGGTCAAAGGCTGACGAGAGGTCCATGAACCCCAAATACATGGACCCCTCCTTCGCCTTCGTGTATTTCTCTATTAATAAATACAAGTTTAGGCCTTGATCTATAGTGCCTCTTTTCTGTCTAAAACCATATTGTACATCTGCAAGGACCCCTTTCTCTGTGAGCCAGTCATTTAGTTTAGTTAGAATAACACGACCCAAAATTTTCACAGATGAATCGATCAATGAGATCGGCCTATAACAGGAGGGGTCTTGCCTATTACCTTTTTTGAACACTGGAATAATAATAGATTTCTTCCAGGAAGACGGGATTTTATCAGATGCGAGAGTGTTAAAAACCTTACATAATACCTTAGACCAAAATTTAGGAAAACTTTTAAAAACGTCCCCTGGTACCCCATCTGGGCCCGGTGCTTTGTTTTTAATGGTCTGATCTATAGCCATTTCTACTTCTCTATCTTCAAATATCACTACATCCTTGATAGGGCGGGGTTCTCGGCCTTCGTCTTCTATAATTCTGTCATCGGGGCCAACAATCGAGTATATCTGGCTAAAATGTTTAGTCCAGCCCTCATCTGGGATATTTGCCTCCAAAGGAGTGTTAGTTTCTCCAGAGAAAAAGGGTTGATTTATTACTTTCCAGAATAAACCACTGTTTTTTAAGGTTTCAGGATCTAGAAGTTGACTCAGGGCGTTATCTTTCAAGATCTTTTTCCTTTCTAGGATAGTTTTTTTATACACTTTCCTAGCATTTGCAATAACTGCACGGTCTTTAGGGGTAGTTTTTAAAGCATTTAATAGTACCCCGTGCGCTTTAGAGCATTTTTTGTCAAACCATCTATTGCCCTCTGGTGCCTTCTGGCTAGATTTAACCTGGAGACTACGATTAATTTCTATGCAAATCTGGTCAAATGCCCGTATGACCTCCTTTGGATCAGGGCTTTCCGATAAGCATATAGAGACTTCATCCTCCACTTTAGCTAGGACCTCTTTATGAAATGTTTCAGGGACTATTTTAGTCCACTTCAGTCTTCGATTCTGGTCTTTCACTTTAAGGTTCAAGCCACCACTTATTAACGATTTGAGAGAAATTAATTCAGTATTGAATATGCTACTTACTAGTATGCATCTGTTCTTGGCATGTAGGGCTGCTGACATTCATATCTGTGCATAGATCGCCGCCTAGTGTTGGGTCCGGATGTTTGCACGTTGTTGTCCTGGAAGAGTCTTCGAAGTATCCTTGGATAGGTGACTCCTCCCCTGGACTACAGTGCGCATGGGCATCCTCTCCATCCTCAGATTGTTTTTCGCCATTGTGGCAGTGATGGAGTAGATACAGAAAGTGATGACCATGCTTGCAGTAATTCTGAGAGCTGCAGCTGCGACAGGCGCCGGGGAGGAGGGAGGGCGATATGAATGTCAGCAGCCCTACATGCCAAGAACAGATGCATACTGGTAAGTAGCATATTCAGTTCGAGGCATGTGGGCTGCTGAATTCATATCTGTGCATAGAATACATAGCAGTGCCCTCTATTAGCGGCGGCTACCCGTGCCAGCTGCAGCGGTCTGAAAAAGTGTTTTGAGAACAGCCTGTCCTACAGCTGCCTGCTGTTTTGACTGCACATCTACGCAATAGTGTTTTGTAAATGTGTGTGTAGTGGACCATGTGGCTGCTCTGCATATATCATGCAGGGGAATATTTCCTAGGAAGGCCATGGAAGCCCCCAACTTACGTGTTGAGTGGGCTCGTGGTGGAATAGTTAATGTGCGTTTTGCCTTTTGATAACAGATTTGAATACACTTAACTATCCATCTGGCTATCCCTGCTTTGGAGATGGCGTTACCTTTGTGGTGTGGGGCAAAGGCAACGAACAGTTGTTTTGTCTTCCTGAATGGTTTAGTCCTGTCGATGTAGTACATGAGGGCCCTCCGTACATCTAGTGTATGTAGTGCCCTTTCTGCAACAGTTTGTGGGTTTTGGAAGAAAACGGGCAGTTCAATAGTCTGGTTCATGTGGAACTGTGATATTACCTTGGGCATGAACTTGGGGTTGGTACGTAGTACGACCCTGTTAGCGTGAACCTGAATAAATGGCTCTTGAACGGTTAGTGCCTGGAGTTCACTAACTCTTCTGAGGGAAGTGATCGCTACTAGGAAGGCCACTTTCCAGGTAAGGAATTGAATCTCGCATGAGTGTAGAGGTTCAAAGGGTGGACCCATCAGGCGTGTGAGGACCAAGTTGAGGTTCCACATTGGGGCCGGTGGGTGACTAGGTGGAATGACTCGTTTGAGCCCTTACAAGAATGCTTTGATGGCAGGCACTCTGAATAGAGAGAGGTGCTGCCTGGTTTGCAGATAGGCTGATATTGCGGTCAAATGGACACGTATAGAGGTGTACGCCAGATTGCATCGATATAGGTGTAAGAGATAACAGATGATGTTTTGGATGGATGCGTCCAGCGGGTTGATGTCATTATTTCCGCAATAAATGACGAACCTTTTCCATTTGGCTGCATAGCAAGCTCTGGTAGTGGGTCTCCTGGCCTCCTTGATGATGTCCATGCAGTCAGGTGGCAGGTTGAGATAGCCAAACTCTAGGACTTCAGGAGCCAGATCGCCAGATTCAGCTGTTGCGGATCTGGGTGCTGAACCTCTCCATGGTTCTGCGTCAAATGCGCGGGTTTGATCCGCAGCCTTTGATGCGGCACCACGGAAAGTTCGAGGAAGGTGGTGTACCACGGCTGGCGTGCCCACGTGGGAGCAACTAGGACGAGTGTCAGGGAGTGTTGTCGGAGTTTGCGGGCCACTAGCGGTATCAATGGCGCTGGGGGAAAAGCGTACGCAAATCTGCCGGACCAGTTCATCCATATCGCATTGCCCTGCGACTGCGGATGTGGGAATCTGGCGGCGAAGCTTGGGCATTTTGCGTTTTCGCTTGTCGCGAATAGGTCTATCTCCGGATGACGCCACTGCTGAAAGTACGGTTGGAGTACTGATGGGTGTAACTCCCACTCGTGCATTTGGTGGCTGTGTCTGCTGAGCAGATCCGCCATCTGGTTGTCCTTGCCAGGGAGGTGTTCCGCCATGAGGAACATGTTCCTTTGAATGGCCCACTTCCACATGCTCTGAGCCAGATGAGACAACTGTGGAGAGTGTGTGCCTCCCTGTTTCTGTATGTAGTACATTGCGGTCATGTTGTCCGTCCGGATCAACACGACCTTGTTGCATAGATGTACTTTGAACGCCTTCATGGCTAGGAAGATTGCCATCAATTCCAGAAGGTTGATGTGCAACTTCTTTTGTTGTGTTGTCCATAGTCCTTGCACTGTGTAGTGGAGTACATGAGCTCCCCATCCCTGGAGAGACGCGTCCGCTGTCAGTACTAATTGTGGGACAGGCTCTTGGAACGGTCGGCCCTTGCAAAGGTTTTGTGGATTCCACCAATGCAGAGAGTTGTATGCCCGACCGCTCACCAACACTAGGTCCTTTAACTGTCCTTGAGCCTGATTCCACTGACGTGCTAGGCACTCCTGAAGTGGGCGCATATGTAATCTCGCGTGCGGGACTATGAAGATGCAGGAGGCCATCATGCCTATCAACTGCATGAACACTCGCGCTGGAAGTGAGTGATTGGGTTTGAATTTGGAGATCAGCAGTTGTATGCTGTCGATCCTCACTAAATTTGGCTGAGCTGTGGCCGCCAGAGTGTCTATAGTCGCACCTAGGTACTGTTGTACGTGTGCGGGCTGGAGATGGGACTTTGGATAATTCAGTGAGAATCCCAGACTGTGAAGAAGGTGAATGGTGCGGGACATGTGGCTTGCACATTGCTGGGCTGACTTCGCTTGAACGAGCCAGTCGTCTAGGTAGGGGTAGACGTGTATATGCTGCCTCCGTAGATGTGCTGCCACCGTAGCGAGGCACTTCGTGAAAACCCTGGGCGCTGTTGTCACGCCGAAGGGAAGGACTTTGAACTGATAGTGCTGCCCCTGAACAGTGAACCTGAGGTATTTTTTGTGTGAGGGGTGGATGGGTATGTGAAAGTACGCATCCTTGAGGTCCAGTGTGGCTAGGAAGTCTCCCTGCTTGAGAAGCGGAAGGACTTGCTGTAGAGTGAGCATATGAAAGTGCTCTGAAAGAATGTACTGGTTCAGGGGTCTCAGGTCCAATATAGGTCTGAGCGACCCGTCCTTTTTTGGAATTAAGAAGTAGAGGGAGTACACCCCCGCACCCTGCTCGTGGATGGGTACGACCTCTATAGCGCCTTTTAGAAGCATACTTTGCACTTCTTGCTGTAAGAGCGTTAAGTGCTCTGAGGACATAGGACGGCTTCTTGGTGGTATTGTGGGTGGAGTGGAGGTTAACTCCAGACAGTAACCGTATTTTATAATATCTTTGACCCACCTGTCCGTGGTGATGGAATTCCACGTGGACAGGAACCTTTGTAGCCTTCCCCCGACAGGTGTTATGTGGTCGGGAGGAAGGGAGAGGGCGTCACTGCTTGTTCTTGGGGGAGGACCTGGTGTTGCCGTAGCCGCGTCCTCTGCCCTTTGTGCTGGAGCCACGATATCCACCTCGGGTGTTTTTATCATAGGTGGTCTGTGTATTGCCTTTGTTATATGTTTGTTGTGACCCCTGTCCTCTACCTGCTCCCTTGTTTCCGGGGCGACGAAAGGAGCCGCTCCGAAAGGACTGAGTTTGTAGTGCGCCCATGGACTTTGCAGTGTCCGTATCCTTTTTTATCTTTTCGAGGGTGGTGTCAACCTCTGGCCCGAATAAATAGTCGGGGTTGACGGGCTGGTTCAGTATATTGTTTTGTACCTCAGGCTTGAATCCTGAGATCCGTAGCCAGGCATGTCGTCGCAACATGACGCTTGTGTTTATGGCTCTGGCAGCCGTGTCTGCAACATCTAGTGCGCATTTGATGGAAGCGTTCGTTAGTAGCTGTCCTTCTCTGATGAGCATTTCTGCGCCTTCCTTGAACTGGTCAGGGAGATGTTGGAATATTTGCTCAAGTGTGTCATAGTGCGCTCTATCATAGCGAGCAAGGAGCGCCTGAGTGTTGGCTATGCGCCATATGTTGGCAGCTTGGGCGGCAACTCGCTTGCCAGAGGTTTCTAACACCTTGGACTCTTTGTCCGGGGGAGGAGCGTCACCTGTTGTTTGCGAGTGTGCCCTCTTGCGTGCATTCGCTACGACGATGGAGTCGAGTGGTAATTGTCCTCTGATGTAAGTAGGATCCCCAGGTGCTGATCTGTATTTTTTATCAATCCTGGGGTTTATCACTCGTGCCCTGGTGGGTTCTTTGAAGATGTCCTTGGCTGGTTTGAGGACCCCCTTCAACATTGGCAGAGTCTTTACATGTCTTTCTGAGGATGCAAAGGTGTCCATTAGAAAGTCATCTTCGATGGTATCAGAGTGAAGCTGCACCCCATGGTTATTGGCAGCACGTTCGATAAGAGCATTGAACGCTGCAGTATCCTCCGTAGGAGATGTCTTTGCCCCAAAGAGTTGTGGATCCTGTGCATCGAGAGGTGCACTGGGGTCTGCAGGGTCGCCCCAAGTTTGATCAGGGTCCTGCTGGTCATCAGGGTCCGTGTCTACATGGTAGGGGACTTGGTCAGCCATGTAGTCTCCCAATGCGTCTGTATCGGAGCGTGTGGGGGAGAACCGGTGTGGATCCTGGTAGGATGAATGGAAGGGTTCATAAAGGAGAGGTTCCGATTCTGCAGGCAACTTCCTTTTCAGTGGGATCCTGAAAGGGTCCAATGGCGGCTCCGAAGTTATCCTTCGGTCCTGGAGAATCATTCTGCCAGTGCCGGCGTCGATGATACGAGCTGGAGACGTCTCAGCAGGTGTGACCGTAGGTTGGGTGACCCGTGTCCTGAGTTGGAACATTTTTGGGATTGTTGACGGAGGCAAGCCGAAGGTAATGTTGGTCGGCACTGAAGAGGCTGCGGGAGCTCCGACCGAACCGGAGCCCGACGTGTCCTGGAGGACAGGTGCGGTTTTGCTGCCTTGCGTCACACCAGGTCGTACTTGGGGCGCCTTCGAGGCTTTGGCACCGGCCAGGCTCGTAGAGGCGGCCGTAGATTTTTTCGGTGCCGGAGGGTCATCGAGTCGGGGTGAAGAGATCACCGTCGAAGTCTTCGATACCTGAGGCTTAGGTGTCGTCGAGGGAGCGATGTGAGACACAGCAGGCGGTACGGCCCTTGGTGTCGTCGGTGCCGGTAGCCGAGCAGGTTTGTCGGTGCCGATGGCTTTTTTCCGTTTGTCGACTCCAACGTCGCCCGCCTCAAGTTCGGCACCGAAGTCCCTCTTGGTGCGGTCGGTGCCGACGCGGTGCGCTGGCGTCGAAGTGCTCGATCCGACCAGCGCTACTTTCAGTTTCGGTTTCGGTGGAACCTGAGCAGCTTTCGGTTTCGGTTTTGTGATAGGGAAGCCAGCCTGTTTATGTAGTAATGGCTGCCGCTGAACGTCCGAGGCCGGGCCCGAGGGCGGGGCCGAAGAACTGCGGGATGGGTCTCGGGTAAGGCCCGAAGGCGATCCCTCGACCGGAGCCATAGGCTGTGGCACTGGTGTTTGAACGGTTTGAACAGGTAGGCCTTGTTCATCATTGGAGCTACTTTCTTCGGCCCCGAAGGCCTC
The DNA here is from genome assembly GCF_964204655.1 of Triturus cristatus. Classification (NCBI taxonomy): domain Eukaryota; kingdom Metazoa; phylum Chordata; class Amphibia; order Caudata; family Salamandridae; genus Triturus; species Triturus cristatus. The sequence goes on from NC_140579.1 coordinate 1,121,351,895, forward strand.
CTCGTCGTCTCCTACCTCGGTGTCGTCTTCACCTCTGTGGAAGAGTGACTCGTCTTCCTCGTCCGATCCGGGGTCGTGTTCGGAAACGGGACTGGAGGGCAAGACCTCCAATTCCTCGACGTCCTCGGCCTCGCCGAAGATGTCTGTCGGGGCCGGTGCCGCGTGCTGCGCCTCGAGTCTCGCCGCTCGTCGATTCCGCAGAGTCTTCTTCGAGCGGAACCGGGCACAGGCCATGCATGTTGATTCGTCGTGGTCCGGCGAAAGGCATTTGTTGCACACCGGATGGACGTCGATGTGTGGGTACTTCGCATTGCATACCGGACACCTTTTGAACGGCGTCCTGGATTCCATCGTCGAAGTCGTCGATGGACAGGTAAATGCGAAAGCAGTCGGTGCTGAAAGTTAGTAAACTAACAAATTCTATCGAAACCCGATCGATAAACAGTACCGACGCGAACTAAAGGCCTTTTGGCCTCGAAAAAATATTTTCCTAACTTGAGCTAAGATAGCACATCCGAACCCAATGGCGGAAAAAAACAATCTGAGGATGGAGAGGATGCCCATGCGCACTGTAGTCCAGGGGAGGAGTCACCTATCCAAGGATACTTCGAAGACTCTTCCAGGACAACAACGTGCAAACATCCGGACCCAACACTAGGCGGCGATCTATGCACAGATATGAATTCAGCAGCCCACATGCCTCGAACTCTTAAAAACAAGAACAACAGGGTTGTGATCACTAAAAACTGACACCTCAGTACAATAATTTAACACATAGTTTAACAAAAAAGAAGACAAAAAAATATAATCTATAATAGTACCCTTTTCTTTGCCTTTAAACGTAGGGGACCTATTATACCCATCACCACAACCTGACTCGTATAAATTCCATTTTGCAAGAAAAAACTCAAGACTATCACCCTGCCTCGTATGTTTTGGGTGAATAGTTGAGGAGAGGGGGGGCCTTCATCATCCCCCCTAATGCATGGTAAGGTACATGGGTGTATGTTAAAGTCCCCTAGTAACATTATTTCAAAACTATTTACATTTCTACCATAGACTGACAAGAAGGTGTCCAAGACATCCAGATTTAAACTAGTACATTCGCTAGCATGGGAATTATAAAAATTTATAAAAAGGATCTTGACCTTGTCATAAGAAGAAAACTCAACAATTAGACAGTTTGCTGATGCCGAGGGGCACTGAGTGAAGGTGCCTTTAATATCCAATTTGAAAAGACTTAATAGGCCCCCCTTAGGTCTTCCTGCCATACTATTGGTGGCTGGGATACAAAAATGACAATAGCCATCCAACGAAAAGCTGTTCTTTAAGTCCCAGGTCTCTTGTAAGGCAATAACATCAAAGGATTTTAGTGTCCTTTCCCATTCGGCTATCCCAGTCTTACTCTTTAGGCCAGCGATGTTCCATGAGGCAATCTTAAGGGACTGTGCTGGAGACTGAGAAGAACTCTCCAAATCAATGGGCAGTCAATCATTTTCCTCCAGAGTAGATAAGGCAGCATACCGATTTTGAAGGGGGATGGTGTTAATGAACTCCCCGTTGATCAGCTGAGCACGATTAAAATCCCCACTGACTTGGGACCGGGACATATTCACAGGGATATTCTGGGTACGAGCAACCTTCTCATATAAAGGATGCCCTTGCACATTTAGCGGACGACGTTGGGTATTAACCACCTGATTATAAAAAAAGCCGAGAGGTCTAGCACAAACCGCATTTACTGTGGCTGGCAAGTTAGCAGCTCTGAGGAGAACTGTTGCCACGTGTTGCGGATGTCTAAAGTTTATAATGATACAGTCACCTCCTAGATTTTTAGGGCCATTTCCAACCCATCTAACTCTACGGGTAAATAGGATGTCGTTAGCAAAGGCGCATGGGAATCCACAATTCTTGTTCAACCACGCAAGTGTCTTGTTTTTAAGAGCATGGTATGTTTCTACCCCTGGGCTATTCATACAAGGGTCATCCTCTGGGACATTTGTTAGAACCACAGTATATGGTGCGCACTCTGGCGGAAGATTGATAAAGTTATGACTCTTGGTATTGCCTCTTCCAACAGAGAGTGCCCCTCTTGTAGTATCCCAAGTGCTCCTTTGTGTTAATTGTGGTAGACTAGATGTATTTTCAGCACCTGCTGGTGATATGAGCACAGCTGGGACATTCGGCACAGGTATGGTTAATGGAGCCTGAGCAATAGGCCCCGTGCTCTCTACCCTGTTACTGACCCTGGGGGGTATGGCTGGGTCCGCTAGGCAATTAGCCATAGGGCCTGTTGAGACTTGCTGAGGGCCCGAAAAGACAGTGGACCGAGACAGACAGGATTCTACAAGGCCTTCAAGGCTAGTGACTCTAAGGAGCACCGATTCAACCTTAGCCACCAGGGGACTAATCAATAGTTCCAATTTTGACTCAAGCATTTTAACCAAAATATCAATTTGACTTGAGTGTAAGCTCGTACCCTCTATACTATTAATAGGCTCAGTAATATTACCCCTATTTGTGGCTTGGGTAGTTTTTTTAGGCTTCCAACCCCCCACTTTCTTAACAGGCCCCTTCCTACATGTACGCACTGCTCTCCTATTAGGAGATTGAGTTGGAGAGGACCTTGGTGATGGTGTCCGCTCTTGTACTTGACTAGATTCGGGACAACAAGCCTGCTCTGTCACAGGCACATCAATACTTAGATCCTTCTCAATATTAGATGTGGTCGGGGCACTATGTATCATTGGTGAGGGGGAGAGACATTGCCTTATTGGTGATGTTTCTGGACTGACCCTACTTAATGATAATCTCCTGTCATTATTAATTTTGCTAACTACCTTGACAAGATAATTGTCCAATGTCCTAGGGTCCTTGGTAGTGACCGTTTTGGAGGAGGACCTCCGCTTAGACATGGTAATAACAACAGTGACACCAACTAACTGAAAAAAAGATCCTCAATGAGTTAGCCGGTACCTAGATAATCAAAAGTCCAGGTTTCACTACCTTGAATGTCCACAACGACAGACCTGTGGCCCAGCCCGGCCTCCTTTGGCCCCTGACGGCCACAGACGGCCCGCCCTCTGCCCGGGCTCAGCCCGGCGCCGCCCGCGCGCGTCCCGCGACGCGGAGGAAGCAGCGGGCTTTTAGTGCGCCTCCGGGCGCGTGGATGGCGTCAGGCGGGCGCTGGGGCGCCTGGGAAATGTAGTCTCGAGGGAGACCCGGTATGCAGAGAGCGCAGGAGCCCGGGAGTAGCTGCAGCAGGGCAGGTAAGTAAGAGCGCCAGCAGGGACCCAGCTGCCAAGTTCGCAGGTCTCCGTTGCCGAGTTTCAAAGTTTCCCGCTCCCCCGAGGAAGCAGCGGGCTTTTAGTGCGCCTCCGGGCGCGTGGATGGCGTCAGGCGGGCGCTGGGGCGCCTGGGAAATGTAGTCTCGAGGGAGACCCGGTATGCAGAGAGCGCAGGAGCCCGGGAGTAGCTGCAGCAGGGCAGGTAAGTAAGAGCGCCAGCAGGGACCCAGCTGCCAAGTTCGCAGGTCTCCGTTGCCGAGTTTCAAAGTTTCCCGCTCCCCCGAGGAAGCAGCGGGCTTTTAGTGCGCCTCCGGGCGCGTGGATGGCGTCAGGTGGGCGCTGGGGCGCCTGGGAAATGTAGTCTCGAGGGAGACCCGGTATGCAGAGAGCGCAGGAGCCCGGGAGTAGCTGCAGCAGGGCAGGTAAGTAAGAGCGCCAGCAGGGACCCAGCTGCCAAGTTCGCAGGTCTCCGTTGCCGAGTTTCAAAGTTTCTTGAAGTCTTTGTGCCCCTAAGATCGACATGTAGGAGTATTTTCGGAAGGAAAATGTATCCGAGGTGAAAAAGGTTCTCTCTTTAAAAGCCTGTGTCAGGATCTGCTCTTTAAGCATGATATCGCCAAAGTTAACCAGAATTGTTTGGGGGTTCTTAGAGTTTGTGGACCGAACTGCAGGAACCAGATCTGCCCGTGCACAAGGTTAAATCTCCCCCTTCTGCTGCTTTTTCTGGAAGCACATTTTTATGGATCAGGTTCGATACAAGCTTCGCGGCTATTTGACCTGCCTCCTGATCTTCAGGGATACCTACAAACCTCAGATTGGTGCCCCGGGCTCTGTTTCAACATTGTCTAGCTTTAATTGGAGGTCTCAAAGCCCTGTTTGCATTCTTGCGTAGATTCGTTCTTGTTTACTGCAGGTATCGAAGGTAGATACCTTCAGTTCCAACATGTGGGAGGAGAGTTGTTGAATGCTGTCATTAATCTGCCCGAGCTGCCAGTTAGTTTTTCGATGTGCATTTTCTTTTGACAGCTTCACATTTTGTAAACTTCGCGTAAAATCTGGTTGAGAGTTCTCAGTAAAAGGAGGCGGAGAAGAGTTTGGTGTCAAAGCAAACTACTAGTCACTGGAGATTCTTTATCTAATACTGTGGCTAGCTCACTTCTGTCCTGTAGATCCACCCTTGCACGAATCTGGTCCGATTCGCTCCCTTTTTTAAGCCCCCTTTAAGATCCCAAGCGTAAACAATGGATATGCCTGTTTTTCTTTCTTTGCGGATGGCTCTTCTAGCGGAGTATTCAGGTGGGTTACTGGGGGATTGATTATGGTTCGAATGGGGAGAGAGATCGCTTCAGAACTTAAAGTGGACTCCATACTAACACCAGCTTCTTGCAATAGGTCATACCAGAGCCTGTTGGTGGTGAGAGCCTGTCGAGTTGCCGCCTGTGACCATATTTTCCTGCTCACCGCTTTCGCTTGCCGGCTACGGTCCTTATCCCTGGTAGAGTTATTTGTCATGAGAGTTTTCATTGAGGGATCTCTTGAGATGCGTTTCATTGGAGCTGCAGACAAATTACACAATATACACAGAGAGGTAGCAGAAATCGACAGGGGGACGCCGGAGTTGTTACAAGGTGGCCGCAAGACGCATCTGTGCTACACAGACCGCTTACGCAACTCCCCTGCTGTCTTTCCACCTGAAACAGGACCTAGAGTCACACTTCAGGTTGATTCTACCCCTCTTTCGTTCAGTTTCCTTAGACTGAAGCAAGTCTATACCTTCTGCTGCGACTCGCCTTTTAATACCCAAGCAGAACTTCGTGCTATGCACTGAAGTCACACAAGCCCCTGTTGGCCCTCCTCGCACTCTCCTTGGAGAGGGGCTCAAAACAGTAGCAAGCACTTTTCTCAGCGCTGCACAGGGAATTGCAGGTAGTTTTAAGATATTGATCGCAATCAAGACAATTAAGCAATTCCACCGCGCCTCGTTGTCCCCCTGTGCTGCCCGGTGTTAGAGCTGGCAATGCATCATATAGGCAGGAAGTTTAAGCGGGGCTGCCTTACATTTCCCAACACGGAGGCACTGTGACACGAAATGCCAGTCTTTTGCCATGCTCCATTTGCCATAACCGTTTACTACTCGCCCTTGGTCAATTTGGAAAATGTTCAGGACAGCGAAGCGCACTCCACCATCCATCTTGCAGACTCCTCTGGAAATTAGCTCAACCACGAAGCATAACGGAAGCTCTACGAGGTTCTCCCCTTCCTGCACCTGACCTTTTTCACCTTAATTTCCATGCAGGCGAGACAGACAGACAGACAGACAGACATAGACAGACAGACAGATACACACACACACTTACTTTATCAGGGTCCTCAGTCAATCCTCCAGTGACCGAAATAAGGAGCGGGACACCAAGAGACTGCACAAAATCTTTATTGTGCACCAAGTTTAAGATGACACGTTTCGGCGTATAGCCTTTTTCGAGTAACATTGATACAGCAAATTCCCTTAGAAATAGGAAATAAAACTCATGGAAACCGAAAAAATACTTCCGTGTGCATACTTCACGTTAATGACAAGAAGACATTTTGATATAACAACAACTCCTAGATGAATTCAGTTCCTATGATTTCTTAAACAATATAATTGCATCCAATATATTTACAGAAAAATTTTAAACCCATCACAGTAAACTTCATATGTGTGGCATGAATAATTCACAATTCTACAGTAAAGTTGATTGAAATTACGGAACATTGCACAATTACCAAATGATACTTCAAGCGCAAATTCCCTAAATGCTGTAAATTAATGCGGCATTTAAGATTCAATGCTTTATGCCTGGTATGTGCACTCGATTTGTAATTTTGTGCCAGATTGGATGTATCAATAAAGCTCATTCAAAAATTGTTTTCTGTTACTTTATATGTCTAACACGATTCCATGTTTACATCTCACAAACTGAGGTATACTCATCCTATGTGTCGACAATGATTAAGGGGGCTTATAGGACTATAATGATCAAATCATTTAAAAGGAGTAAAATGACTTCTAGTGATGAAAAATAACTGGAAAATCCATTCAGTAATTCCAAAGCTAAAATCTCATCATCAATAATAAACAGTCAACAGACGGTATGGTCATCCGCAACTTTATGTCGCGTGCTCTCCTATTCAATACGACATAAGAAACAATTAATCTTATTGTCTGTCCCAAATGCCCACAATTCTTTATTGACAAAACAATAAAACCCACAATCCTGAGTAATGTACACTTATGATTGTGACTATAAATGATAGTATTCTAATTCCAGGGAAAAGCTGAATATAGGTGCATTAAGTGAGAGTGAATGGGAGACATTATAGAGTGAGAGGTAAGCCTGGGACCGAGGTGGCCAGCATCGCCATCTAGATTATTAAAAAAACAAACCAAACATCACAGTAGGTCACTTTAGTATCCTTCAATACTGTGTCAATTAACCAAAATTGGGTCATCGGTTTACTCTTGCTGGAATCTCCTCAGAAACTGGCGTTAAAATAGGTGTTAAAGTGTAAAAATTAAGAATAGAAAATAAAATATCTAAAAGCTTCAAGAGATCACATCATATGAGAGAAAGTCAAAAAGGTAACGGCCTATGTGTGTTGTCAATTTCTCCCCACCATTCATTCCATTGGGAGTTTTAGTATTAAAGTCAATTATGTACCTTGATTCCAGGACCTGGAGATTTTTCTCTCTGTCTCTGCCCCGTATGTGTGGTAAAATTCAATCCACCTAAAAAAATTGGAGGAGATTGCTGTTACTTTTGTATTTAGCTGAGAAACGTCCAGCTACAGGATAGCTAAAATCTAGATTCGATATAGCTCGTAGGTGTTGTAAAATACGCATTTTGAGTGGTAACTTGGTACTCCCAACGTACTGGAGACCACAAGGGCACTCCAGCACCTAAACTGTGAAGTCACTATTGCAATTGATCATTTTAGAAATGGGCGTAACTCCCAATGGAATGAATGGTGGGGAGGAATTGACAACACGCATAGGTCGTTAACTTTTTGACTTTCCCTCATATGATGTGATCTCTAGTAACTTTTAGATATTTTATTTTCTATTCTTAAATTTTACACTAACACATTTTAACACCAGTTTCCGGGGAGAGTCCACCAAGAGTAAACCGATGATCCTATTTTGGTTCATTGACACAGTATTGAAGGACAATAAAGTGACCGACTGTGATGTTTTAATAATCTAGATGTCGATGCTGGTCACCTCGGTCCCAGGCTTACCTCCCACTGTAGGAGAACACGCGACAAAGTTGCGGATGACGATACCGTCTGTTGACTGTTTATTATTGATGATAAGTGTAGGAGAGTAGGATCTGCTTCACATAGGTACCCCCACTTTTTGCTGGTGTTTCACTGTTTTTCGACCTTAGTCTGGCTGTGGCCCTGCTAATCAGGAACACAGCCTAGCTGCTTCCTCTCTAAAATGGTTTCCATGTACATTAGGTACATACCTAATTAGATTCTGGAGTGCCTTATAAGCCCCTAGTATATGGTATAATATGTACCTAGGGCATAGGTACCTCAGAGGCCTACCAGGGGCTGAAGCATGTATTATGCCACCCCGGGGAAGTACTCCAAAATTGCACCACAGGTCTGCTACTGCAGCCTGGGTAAGGGTGTGCTTGCACCCCTTACAGTGGTATAGGTTACCTATATCCACATATATATACAGACACATATAAACCTATAAGTCACTCCTATGGCAGGCCTTGACAGTCCTGAAGGCAGAGTGCTTGGTTTTGTGTGAGAGGGTGCCCAAGCATGAGCTGAGCCCCTCTGCAGCTTTCGGAAATACTTCCTTATGGCTGTTCTGTGAAGTGAAAAAAAAAAAAAAAAAAAAAAAATGTTCTGTGATACAGCCATACCATATACTCTTAAGTGCATTAAAACCTTGCGGTAAATGCTAACTTTGGAATGGCTGCATCAAAACAGGTCGTGTTTGGTATCAAACATCTTGGAACTCTACCCCCCCCCCCCACCCCCCTGCCAGTTCTGGCGGCGGGGGTAGCATTCCACCCTTCTAGAGGGAGAGACATGTTCACACTGGTCAAACCCGGTACAACTTTCCTGAGCCCTGGCATCACAAGATGGATGCCTCTGCCACAGACAGGGGTCTGGCCTCTTGCTGCTGACCGAAACTACGGCAGGGGAGGCCTGGACAATGGGTTTCCTGTCGAAGGGAGGTGTAACCACCTCCCCAGACAGGCGGATGTGTATTGGGGCTGGACGGGAGCACTCTCTGGTGCTTTGAAGTCCTGCACTGGGGGCACATTTGGTGTCCCTGTGCATAGTCCAGTTCAAACAGGTTGCAGGGGCTACCTGCCCCTGCTCTGGCGCGAAACTGGACAAAGTAAATGGGTGTAACCACCCCTCTTTCCAAACCCTCCCATAGGTGGGTCCCTAGAGTATGTCCAACCCCCAAACTTAGAATGAGTATGGGAACCCAGTCCTACCGACTTTAGATTACTCTGGACGAAACTCTGCAACATATATCCTGGACCTTCGACCTTCTATTTAGACTAGAAGACTGAAGAAATCTCCCTTGGGGTCAAGGAGTGACTCCCCTGCTTGGCAGGCACCAAAGAAGCAACTGACTGGTCTGCATCGCTGAAGCTCCCGCCGGACACCGAAGTCTTTGCATCACCAGAGGTGGATTTCCAGACTTCCCCGAGGCTACCTTGAGTCCACAGCAAAGCTGAGGCCTGTGGCTATCGTGGGTGACGTGGAACCGTGACCCTTGGACACCATGAACTTTTGCAGCAACACTATCTTCTGGGACTTCCTCGAAGTTGTGCTTTGGGCTCCGAGTAGCCCCAGCCATGAGCACCTCCTGCACCGAAGATTGCTGGCCTCCACTCCACGAGTGACTGGTGGGCCAGTTTCAAGTGCGACCGCTCGAGGCTCCTTGCGATCGCTAGCCCGTTGGCTAGTAGGTCCCCACGAAGGCAACTCCTCTTCTGCTTGGGCTTTCCTGGTTGCTCCAGACGTGCCCTGACTTACCCTCGCTGGGTGAGTCCCTCAGACCTTGCTGGTCTGCACCGCAGTCCTTTCTCTGAATTCCAGTGACTTGCCGTTGCCAAGACTTGTTGGGTCTAATCTGGTCACCGACACCGCAGCACTCGACAGACTTCGTGAGACAGCTGGAATCCGGCTCATGCACTTCGTCGAAGCCTCCTGGACCTCGTGGCTAAGAAGTCAAGTCACCCGTAAACTCACCTGAAGCACCAGACATCGGTGGGCATTGGTCCATCCTGCCCTCGGTCACTGGCTAGTGACCCAGACTCTGTCCCCTCTGCTTTCAGGTTCCTTCCATCCTAGATCCAGGCTCGGATCTTTTCGGACACTTCTGATGTGGTACTTGGTTTCTTTCAGAGTCCATCGCCCTGTATCTGTAGGTGGTCGAAATGCGCACCCCATCCGTGGAGAGAAGCATCCGTTACTATTGTTTGTGTGGGTATCTTCTTGTGGAAGGGAATCCCCCGGAGGAGATTGCATGGAGAACACCACCATCGGATGGACTGATGAGCCTGTTGCGACAATTGAATCCTGTCTTCCCAGTCCCCCATGGTTTGGTCTCACTGATCCTCGAGACATTCCTGCAGGGGTCTCACATGGAGGCGTGCATTCTGAGTGAGGAAGATGCAGGACGCCATTGAGACCTGGAGAGATGATACTTTCCTCACCGTTGGTGCGGGCATGATCATAAGAGTTTGAGCCTTCCGAAGTATTGATAAGCGTCTCTCCTCCGAAGGACACACGTTTGCAGTGCATGTGTCGATAGTAGCTCCTAGGTACTGAAGACACTGAACAGGAGTTGAGACAGACTTCGTGAGGTTGATGTGAAGTTCCAAACTAAGTAAGAGATTGGAAGTCCGATTGAAATGCAGTTGCGCTTCCTGAAACATAGCTGCCTTGATTAACCAATCGTCCAGATATGGATACACAAATATTTTGTTCCTCCTCAGATGCACAGCCACCACTGCCATGCATTTGGAAAAAGTCTGAGGTGCTGACTTCAGGCCAAAGGGCAGCACGGAGTATTGATAATGGTTGTTGCCCACTGTGAAACGCAGGAACTTGCGATGTTTCCTCGCTATGGGCACATGAAAGTATGCGTCCTGCAGATCTATTGCCCATAGCCAGTCTGCCTGATGAAGTTGAGGGTAGATCTGATGCAAGGACAACATCCAAAATGTTTCTCTTCAAACCCATTTGTTGGCTTGTCGCAAGTCGAGAATGGGTCTTAACTCTTTCAGGTCTTTCTTGCGAACAAGAAAGAACCGTGAATACAGCCCTGTTCCTTTCTGTTTTAGAGGGACAGGTTCTACCGCCCTTTTCTCTAGGAGGGTGTTGGCCTCCTTCTGCAACTCGTGCAGCATGTATCTTGATCGAGTTGGAGGGATTGATGGGGGAGGGCTTATAAAACTTATCGAGTATCCACTGCGAACAATATTCAGCACCCAATTGTCCAGAGTTATTTTCTGCCACTCTGCCAGATGTTCTTGAATACTTCTTCCCCCACCGGAGTGGACAACGGACGAGGGGGAAGACACCCTTCAGGGCTTCGGACCAGCAGGAGCCTTGTCCCCCTGCCCAGACTGCTGGTTAGATCTTCCTCGCCGTTGGCGTTTTTGAAACGGCTAAAAAGATCGCTGGAACTGCTGCTGTTGGTTGGACTGACGACCCTGAGATCGTTGGAACCTCTGAGAGGAATAACGCCGCTGGAAAGGACGGATGGTATTACGTGGTTCTTTAGGTTTCTCCAAACCTACAGCCTTCAACGTCTCCATTTCGGTCTTCATGCGGGCCATCTCGTCGTCCGCATGGGAACCAAAGAGTTGTGCCAGAGAACGGGAGATTCGCTGCGTCGCCTCAGGCTTCAGCGATGGGAGACGAAGCCAAGCATGACGTCGTAGAGAGATACCATGGCAATAACCGTGGACTGCCAGAAGTGAAGTATCCGCTGCAGCGCTGATGACTTGGTTAGAGACCATCAGGCCCTCATTCACAATCTCCTGGAAGTCCTCCCTCTTGTCCCTGGGTATGAGATCCACAAATTGATGAAGGGACTCCCACAATGATCTATCGTAACGGCCCAGCAAGGCCGTAGAGTTGGCTGCCTTCATGGAAGTCGCCGCAGTGTTACAAGCCTTTCTGCCCACTGAATCCAGCTTACGGCTCTTTTTATCCGGGGGCACCGTGGAAGTCGGAGCCGTAACATGCTGTTTCCGTGCAGCCACCACTATCACAGAGCCGGAGTAAGGCAGGATCCGAATCTTGCGGACGATACTTCTTCTGCAACCTTGAGGGTGCAGACTTTATAGAAGACGGCGTTAGGAACAGTTCCATAGCTGGTTCCTCCAGATCCGGCACCATCGAAAGCGACGTCTGTCTCTTCTGCAGAGTCTCAAATATCACAAAGGTCGGCTGCACAGGGGTAGACAGGGGAATGCCGAGTTTCGCAGCCCCTCTGACCAGAACCTCCTGGAAGTATCATCAACCGGTGACACCCTTTGCGGGGGAGAGTCCGTGAGAGTAGGAGAGTACCTCCCTGTACTCGTGGAAGATGTTTCCCTTGTATGCGGGGACCGAGACCTCTCATAATGGCGACAACGTGATATTGTGGAAGACTGGTGGCGTCTATGTGACCGATGTCTCAAACGAGACCGTGTTCTTGGCCGTCGAGGTTCAACAGGGCGCGTGGGCTGAGGAGCCACGGGCCTAGGTTGAGGCCGAGTTGGAGGAGGCGGCGGTGGTGGAGGAAGAATCGCTGGAAGAAGCGGAGGCAGAGGAGTAGCTGGAGGTGGAGGACCCAGACTCTGTGTTGGCTGTGGTATTCCTGGTGGGACCACCGGTGGAAGCGGAGCAGGAGGAGACCTAGTTGGTGAGTAGGTACGTGAATACTCCGAACTGGGAGAAGAGACCAACCTCCTCCTTTTACGAGCGGGCCGTGAGGAAGGGACCCTGGATACTCCATCAGTTCCCCTCGACGTCGATCCACTGCTCAACATAGTCTGGAACACAAAGTCCCTGTCAATGACGATAAGCTCACCACTGAGCGAGGCCCTGAACGGGACCTCGACGTCTAACGCCGGTATCAACGTCTCGACGTCGACCTTCTCCTCGATCCTCTCCTTGACGTCTACTACCTTGTAGACGTTGATTTCCTCCTCGACGTCGATCTTCGCATTGACGTCTATGGTGATCAGCGACGACGCTTCGGCGGCGACTGCCGCTTGTGAGACTCCGATCGACGCTGATGATGCCTCGACAGCGATGCTCCTTGTGTCACAGTCGAACACAGGGAACCCCTCGACGGCGATCTCGCCGCTCTTCTCCTCGATGTTGATCGTCGACGTCGCTTCGACCCAGAGCCCTGGGTCGACGGACAGCATATCGTGGTCATACCTGCTCTCGACGTCGTCGTCCTAGACGTCGACCGGGAACGGTGTCATTTTGTTGCCGTTTTTCCACTGGGGAGCCCCCCAGAGGTCGAAGCATGGGACTTGGTAGAGGACTTACCCTCTCCTTTCCCAGAGGCTGAAGAAGCTGCCTTCTGTCTCCTCTGCTCCATGCCTTGGAGCCGAATCTTCTCCCTGTTACGCAGGGTGCGCCTGGAAAAGGTCTTACAAATGGCACAGGTGTCAGGAACATGGGACACAGACGAACACAGTATACAGACTCTGTGGGAATCCGATTTGACCTTCTTCCTACCGCTTTCAGGGCACTTGTCAAATAGAGATGGCATTTTGACAAGAAAACAGCAGAAATACTGCCAAAAAGCTACAGCAGTAGTTAGCTAAAGGCCAAAGACGTCGAATGAAACTGCTAAAAGTCCAGAAATAATCACTAATTTTTATGAAATACCAAAAAAGGTAGAGCTCAATGCTCCAGGGTCCTGCTAGCAGGAGCCGGAAAAAAGAACTGAAAGTAAATGCCTCTGGCTGTGCCACATGGGATACCGGGGGTCTCTGGGGACTCTTAAAGGCACGGTACCCATTTGAGGACACATAATGGCAGCATATGGGGGCTTCTCTATCCATTCCTTTCATCTCTATCATGAAAAAGGAGTTTTGTGAAGGAGAGTTTTCTATGTGTAAAACTCAGTAAATTACTAAACTTAAAGTTAAACTGACTATCTTTTTCACTTCAAGATGAAGAAATGGCCAGTGTAGCCTAGTTTCTTAGGCTGCGTTATTGTCTTTTTATCTCTTGAGCGTCCATACAGGCCTTCCTGAAGAAAGGCAGAAGATGACAACTTAAGAAGATATATCTAATGACGTGCTCTGGGGTCCACGCACATGATTACGACTATACACGGAAATCCCCTACAAGAGAACCCTATCTGTTCTTGAGGGAATCTTGATGTGTGCGCATTCAAATGAAGAAATGGCTATTTGGACAGTGAGCCTTTTACTTCAGCCGCTGTTAGCAGTTGTTTCCAACTAATCAGTGTTCTTCAACACACACAGTTTGCTGCCTTTCCCAAGTCTCTAAAATGACATGGTTATTTTATATCCTGGCAGGTAAACCTAGAAATTGCTTATGAGGGTAGCCTGTGTGCTTTAATACATTTGATCGAAGATTTTCAGAACACAAACACTTAGTTTCATTTTTCAGGAGTGAGAAATCTATGAGCAGTTGTTATAAGGAAAACTGTTGTTGCTATTTTCTTGTTCTACACCCAGTGTTCTCAGGGGTACTTGTATTGTACTATGCTTTACAGAACTATTTCACAAGGAAAGAGCACTTCCGGAAGCGGAAAGGCAAACATTTCCCGGCTTTCTCGGAGACTTGCCTCTTCATCTAAAGTGCAAGCACACAGATGCCTTAATGCCGAAGGAGTAAACAGGCATCTATTACGGCTGTACGCGCCTATGTAGTGACGTGGGTATGTACAGCCAATAGGATGTCATCATCTTTTTTGCTGCCTGCCAGAGACCTTTTTTGTGGCCAAAAACATCAATATCGCAGTCATCGTGCCCTTCAGCTGATTTCGCGATTATTTTGCGAAACACAAAATCACGGAAAACCGGAGGGTCTGACTAGGTGAGATTTGGGCACATTTATCGAAAAACCCAAGTCAAGCAACAGCCGTGCTGTTACATGCAGATGATGCAGGACCATCTCTGGTGACATTGTTTTGAGCAGCCAGTCGTCTAAATAGGGGTATACAGACATCCCCAACCTTCCGAGATAAGCTGCCACCACCATCACCTTTGTGAAGACCCGAGGTGCGAAAGTAAGACCGAACGGAAGGACCGCAAACTGATAATGTTGAGATCCCACCGTAAAACGGAGATACTTCTGACTCTACTTCAGGAAGGGAATGTGAAAATACACATCCTGCTAATACATCGACACCATCCAATCTTCCTGCTGCAGCGCCAGAAGAACCTGAGCTAAATTACACATCTTGAACTTCTCCTGTTTGATGTAAAAATTAAAGACCCTGAGGTCTAGGATCGGCCGCAAACGGCAGTCCTTCTTGGGGGATCAGGAAACACTGGGAGTAGTATACCTGACCCCTTTCCTGCTCCGGAACAAATCTCTATCGTACCTTTTTGTAACAGGGATTGGACCTCTTGTTGCAAAAGCATCAGATGGTCCCCGATTACCAGCCCTGGCGAGGAGGGTAAGGAGGGGGAAACTTACGGAAGGGAAGGGCGTACCCATTTTCTACAAGATTCAAAACCCAAAGATCTGACGAAAAGATTTCCAATTTTGTAAAAAATGGGACACCTTACCTCCCACAGGACCAACATGCTCCAAGATGGAGGATCTAGAGCTGCTTTCCTGTAGAACCAGTGGTGGGGTATGGGAGGAAAAGGAGGAGACCTGTTGGTTAGCAGCCCTTCGCAGATGACCTCTTCCTGTCCCTCTGTATGACAGATACAGACGGTTCTGTTGCTGCTGTTGGCCACAAATAGGAGCCGCCTTCCCAAAGCCCCGGAACTTCCAGACACCAAGCCCATAGGCTCTGATTGCAAGCCTAAGGACCTAGCAGTAGCCCTGCTATCCTTAAACAGCTGTAAAGCATAATCAGCCTTGGTTCCAAAAAGCCTTGATCTCTCAAAGGGAAGGTCCAACAATGTGGCCTGGACATCAGGAGAGAATGCGGACCCTCTCAACCAGGTATGTCTCCTAGTAACCACCGAAGAGCCCATCACCCTGGCAACTGAGTAAGCTGTAAAAAAGCCGGACTGGATGACCGGACGGGCTGCAGCCTGCTTGTCCGACAACTACTTGGCGAAGTGACCCTGGACATACTCTGGCAATTTAGGTATCCTTGGCCGAATCCATCAATGCATGGATATAACGCCTCATCAAACAAGTGGAATTGATCGATTTCAAGGCAATGCTGGCCGACGAGAACCCCTTATCTGCGGATTGCTCCAACTTCTTGGAGTGCCTATCCCCCAGAGTAGAAGGAAAAGAACCAGCAGATTGTTTTGAGTAACAAGATGCTCGGACCACAAGGCTCTCAGATGAGGGGTGCGATGTAAAAAATGCCAGATCCCCTGGGCAACCTTATTGCGCCTTGTCACTGACCATGAAACAGCAGGGGCAGACATTGGCTTCTGCCATACATCCAAAATCGTATCTGTCAGAGCCTAATTGAAAAGAAGCAAAGGCTCCATCGCAGAAGGAGAGTGCAGCACCTTAAATATTAGATTTGACCTCTGCCGTTGGTAACTAAGTCCAGAATGTCAGCAGCCTTTCTAATGACCGAATGGTATGAGGCCACATCCTGAGAGGGAAGAGATTTTGGAGAGGAGAGCTCCCACTCAGGTCAAAACACAAGCCCATTGGGTTCTCGCAGTCCTGCAAAATAATCCATGGAGTCTAATATTTCCCCCTCCTCAGCCTGCTCCTGAAACCCCTCCTCTTCCAGGATTCCTGAGCCTCTCGCTTCGGCAGCACCAAACGCGGAGCCGGAGACATCGAAGCCGGCGTCAACGGAGGACCTTCAGAAGCAGTCAGTGGCGCAGATCGAAGCCGAGACGGTGCCAGAACGGAGTCAAACGGCACCGGAGAATAGTCCATCCTTCCCTCCTGAGAAGGCATTGGTTTCAAGAACCTCGGCGTTCAGAAGAGGCCATGACTGAGTTATTGGCATGAACAGAGCCTGGGAATAATGCTGGGGCACGCACAAATTATAAGAAAGCGGACCCACGGAGTCAGCTGGTGCTCCGGATGGGTTAGCCGCCCTGGCAAACATGCCATACATCGCATTAAGAAAATGTGACAGATCTGTACTCGGAGCCGGGAAAGGTGGAAATGGATCTGGGACCGTCTGGCCTGAGACAGAACGAGGTTGAAGAATGGGCTCTTTTTATGGCGCCGGAGACGCCGGATCTGGGGACGGCGAGTCCCTCGGAGTCGGAAAGCCAGTCAGTGCCGGAAAGTGCACAGGAGACGCCTGCGGTGAAGGAGAGACATCATCCTTCCTACGATGATGTCGGACTGGGGACACAGACTAAGATAACTTTTCCTTCGAGGAAAGATGCTTGGACCGGTGTCGCCTTTTTCTTATGCTTCTTAGATGACCGAGGAGTGCGGAGTCTGCGACTTAGACTTGGTCCTTTTCCGACCCCTCGTCTCCTTCGCTTGGGCCATGAACACATTCGCCTGCCTTTCCTTAAGTACCTTCAAATTCATCTAACGGCACGAAGAACACTCTCCAACGTCGTGGTCCGACGACAAACACCAAAGACCGTCTTCGTGGGGGTCTGTAATCGACATATGGCCCCCACATTCTTTACAGGGATTAAAGCCAGGCTTCCTCCAAGTAGCCATTATTGAAGAAACTGTTTCTGGACAACTGCAACAAAGTAGACTACTAAGAAATGGAGAGACCTAGAAAAAAACGTTACGAGTCAACGGCGTGGAAAAAAGGGAACGGACGTCAACAAGGTGGTCTTATGGCTCCGATGACATCATACGGCATCGCGAGCGGAGTCATGCTATTGTGACGTCCTCGTCGACGTGGGAGAGCTATGGAAAAAGGTTTCCATGGAATGCTGGCGCAAAGGTAATTCAAAAGGTGAGACATCCAGAGGCAGGTGTATCCATCAGAAATGCTGATTACTTAGCTATCCTGCTCTGAAGAGGTGACATCACCTCCAGCCGGAGCAGGTACTGTTTCTGTCCTCAGAGAGCACTCGTTCTCACCTGCAGGGGTGTCAGAAACCGGTCTATGGTGGCAGGCTGGTCTGCACCAGTCAACCAGAACACAGAACACAGGTAGTCGGTAGGTTTTGAGGGGACACCTCTAAGGTGTTCTCTGGGTTCCTCTATTAATAAATCCATCACTGGAATCGGTGTGGGCTAATTAATAGGAGATGTGAAGCCATCATGTATCTGGGGAACTCAAACACCAGTGTCCAGCACATGTACTCAAAAAGGCTTTCCTGTCCACTTCCAATATCCAAGAATCGACTTGGACATCACAGAGGCATATCTGTTCATGTGGATATGTCCAAGCAAGTAGTATAGTGCACCCTGTGTTAGGGTTGTAAGGTCTGCTATAGGGGTGGCTTACCTATACTGCATACAGTGTCTGCAGGCATGGTACACAGGAGGTGTGCCATGTCAAGTCTTCACTTTTCTAGCACCCTGGAACGCAGCCTGCAAATGGCAGTCTACATGTTGGGGCTGAGGGGTCTCTTAGGGTGGCACAATACATGCTGTAGCCCTTGGAGACACTCTTTAGTATCTGGGTACTACTAGGGACTTACAAGGTGTGCTAAAGATATTGCCAATTGTGAGAACAATTTTACAGTTTTAGGGAAAGAGATTTGGCACTGGGGACCTCGATAGCAGGAACCCAGTGCACTTTTGTCAAAATTGCATCAGATACCGGGCAAAAAGTGGGGGGTGACAAATTCAAAAAGGGGCACTTTCCTACAGGTACCACCAAGACCAACAAGTCCTTTAGAATGGCATCTTGGTTTATGTGAAATGCAGCCAACATATCTGGTAGTACTGGCAAGCTGAATAATCAGACAAAAGAGGTAGGTCTAACATTATGTTAATCTTACTATAGTGCTCATTTATGACAGCTTATTGGTGCTATATCAATACAACAAGAGGGAGGAGGTTGTCAATTGGAGAAAACGTTTAAAGTCTAGAACAAAAGAAAATGGGTAAGCACATCAAAGTACAAAACAGAATTAAGACACTACGAAACTAAACTGTAAGTCATTCACTGTTGGGTGCTATGGTTGAATAACAACGTTTTAGCTAGGTCATTGTACCATCCTTGTAGCTGACTCGTGCAGTTTGGGAATACAGATGCTGTGATTCATCGCGCACAGAATATCATCCAGACCGACAGTGCAGTGTCACTGTTTCCAGAATTTACCAGGGATTAACCATACCGCTATGGCTATAGCGAGTTGATGTAAAGAGCCGGTCAGCCAAACCGTAACCCTGACTGCCAGCCTTTCCTCACACTGATTACCTGGACGGGTCCTCTTGTGAGTAATACCCTTTCACTTCTCACTTGTGGCACATCACTAGTTCACAAGGCTGCGCATTAAGCAATCCAGATGTCCCTGCAAAACTAGTCCTGAGGAGACCCCGTACTGATAGAGGGTCGAAACGCTGTCAACAAGCTGAAAGAGAGAACCATTGCCCAGCGCGTATTATTATATACAGTTGCTGTTTACAAAGAAATTATACAAGAATGGTCGCCTTTTAAAGATTTATGGAAACCTTGTATATAAATATACACCCTGTCACTTACGATTAGGTTCCGTTTTTCACTTTGGGACACAGTGCACAAATATCTGTTCTATCGTAAATTTAAACAATGTATATAAGTCTGTTGTGTTTATAAAACAAGTCATAATTGTACAAATGTGTTGGTGGTTCCTTTCCCTCTGACATTATTCTACCCTCTTTTTATTGCGATTGTGCAAATTATATTGCTTGAATCATTTTTTATGAGTCCACAGGAACTGGCATTTAATCTAAGGCAGCTGTTTTTCATCCAATTTGCCAGGTCAGCTAGACATAGCTTAAAATACTCTGCCACTTGGCCGTTGACCTGGGCCAAGGTAAGGATCAGCTGTGTATCATCTGCATATGACACTGTCTGCACCCCATGATTTTCCAAAAGGTCCGCCAGGGGGTGCATATACAGGTTCAAGAGGGACGGGCTCAACGCTGAGCCCTTTGGCACGCCCTGTTTCAATTGTTGAGTGGTCGAAACAAAAGATTACAGGGTGAGTTGGAAGGTGCAATCCACCCAAAAATTAGCCAGCCAACCCAGAGCAGTGCCCCCCACCCCTGCACGGTGTAACCTATCTAATAGCATACCATGAAAGACCGTGTCAAAGGCGGTACTCAAGTCAAGCATGACATGATCCGTCTTATGACCAATCGTCTGCTATTTTGCGGATAGATTCAGACGCAAGTAACAATGCAGATTCTGTACTGAAAGAAGGTTTAAACCCAGATTGTGTCTCATTGACAAGATCCTTATCCTCTACAAACTGCATAAGTTGTCGATTAACACATTTCACAGCATTTTTTGCACAGAAAGGCAGTAGCGAAATGGGTCTGAGATTTTCGGGCAACGAAGGATCTAAAGTGGGCTCCTTTAGGGAAATAAGCCCGAGCAGCACAGTAAGTACTGGTGCAATGGCTTCTCTACCCTGTTCGTGAATTGTCGGGACGCAGGATCTAAACGAGATCCGGACTTAACTTTCAGCATCAGGATGCTGGTTTCATCCTCTGAGGTAGGTTTCAGATTGAGGAGCTTGCTTGAAACAGCTGATGGGGTACAGGCAGGGGTTATCAGTCTAAAGGGCCTGTCATTCTCAGGGAAAGAGGTATAGATGTTGTTAATCTTTTCTAAGCAGGATTGTGCGATCTGATCGCAAAGCTCAGTTGAAGACTTGGAAGAGTTCGCTACACGAGTTTTAAGATTGTTCAATTTTTTGGGCATAGAAATTTGCACAGGCGCGCCCAAGATCTTTATGATAATTTTTCAGGGCCTCAAGGTAGACCGTTTTATGGTGCTCATCATACTCTTTGTGCCACGTGCGTTCTAACCGCTTGCACAATCTTTTTGTTTCTTGAGTGTCTCTGACAACAAAGTTGCGGAGGGTTTGGTCCGCCTACTAGTAGCTATCTTCAGAGGGGCTAGGGTATCTCAGGCCTGGTTTATCCACCCCTTGAGTTGTGTATTGGCAGAAGACAGGCAGGCAGGCTGCAAGTGTAGGTGTGTTTAGGTATAAAACCGCTACTGTAGACAGTCCTGCATCTGAGAAAATTTCATTGGAGGAATGTCTTCCTTTCTGGCAAGAAACAGATGACTGAGACCCAGTGTATTGCACTAACCTGTCCTTGGCAAGCCACATCCATATATGTAAAGCCATGCATTCTTTGCCCCATGGAGAACTGGAATACCCTAATAGTATGGTAGGAGAGATACTGAAGCCCTGAAATTAGGCTGAAGGCACAGGGTTCGGCTCTCCCAAGTTAAGGATTTCAGTTTTATTCTAATCATCTCCTATTCTGCATTAGGAGGTGGACATGGCTGTCCCAGAAAAACGCTTTTCAGAACTCTCAGCTGGATCTCTTTTCTCACATCATGACAACTTAATGAGCTACTTTGCAGACACAAAATCAGAGGTCAATTATTTGGAACTTGATTTCCTCTTTCCAAGTGAAGGCCTGTTAGGAGGGATACCGAACATGTACCACTCTTTTCACATAAGCGGTCATACCCGCGCAGTACAAATGACTATTTAACAGGCCTCACCCCTAATATACTAGTAGTGCATATATTACTTCTCCAATGAGTTGAATAGCTGCAGGTTTGCAAATGGAGCAAAGCAGTTAAGCTCATTTTTGGGGGGAGGGGGGTGGAGTACTTGGCACAATGCATTAGATAAGATAGAATATATAGGGAAGAAAGTATAACGGTTGGGACTTGTGGCAAAGTGAGTTGGAGATTCAGCTATGGTAGGAAATATGTGCATGCTGCCACAGCCCTCAAAGCAAAGGCCATACCCGTCTACTACTCACCGCCAAGACACTGCTCTACTCTGCATTTCACTGAACTCACCCTCATACTGTACACAAGCACCACACATGAACACACAACCACACACAGGCAACAAGCAACAATATTAAATTTACTGAAACCTAGCCATCTCCGTGTCTTTCTAGCAACCAAACACCTTTCACTTCCTGCCACACAAGTCAAAATAAACTGTGTAGCTGCACGATGCAGCAGCCCATCATAATTGTACCATTGTACCTCCAATCATGTAGTCCTAAAACGTCCATGCTCCTCACCCCTCCTTTTAATCTGCCTTCTTCCCCAATCTCTCACTTTATCCATAAACCACCCACTTCTTCCAAACCCTTGTTCTGTCCCCCCTCCTTTATACCCCACTCACCTCCCAAGCACACCACCAACACTTCCATACTCCTCGTCCCTCAATGCTCCACTTCCCAACATACACACTCTGCCTCATCCCATTAGGGCCATTGACTCTCACTATGGCATCACACCTTATACACCCTCTTCACACCTAACCCAGGGATACCCTTTATCTCTTTCAGATCCCTCACAGAATAATTCTCACTGTTCTTTACCTCCTAACACACTGTATCATGGGACCATTGAAAATGATGGATAGTATGCTATACTGCACTGAATGTGAAACCCACTCTACAAGAAATTTAAGATCAAAATAAGTACCAACTTAATGTAAAGCGTCAACGCCACAACAAGTCCTCGAATTCAAGAATGGCATGATCAGACACATCAACTACAATGAACATTCAACATGACAACCACCACAGCAATACAACTCAATACACCCAATGAACAGAAAAAACAGTCTCCAACGCACCTCAAGCTTCCCCAACACCTTGAGAAAACATTACCCCATGCATCTCCTCACCACAACCAAGATGGTGAAATACTAATGTTCGTGTTCACTTTAGGTAGCCCACCCTAGGGGTGTGACTAGTCTGGAGGTGCAACACGCCTTCTTGCACAGTGAATTTCCCGCCTGTCCTGGTGCCAAATGTCCCTCAGGGCAGGGGGTGGCCTCCTCCAGGTCTGGGGGAAGCCAGGCTCGCAGATCAAAGGCAGTGTGCATTTTGAAGCTCCCTGCCTTGACATGCTAATCTCATAATTGTCTACTAACAGGACATCTACTTAGTATCCCAGAGCTGAAATAAATACTTTTAAAAAAACAGCACACTAACACATCTTAACCAAGGCAGCAAGTCTGCACTTTGTCACAAGGTAAAGTAAAAACATTGTGCCAAACAAAGCACCACCCACAGCGGACACAGATTAGGTAGATGGTCAGAAGATCGGTACCTGCACTGATATGCATCCCACAGATACATCCCAAACACACATCAACCTCCTGTGCTTGGTCTACAAGTTGCAAAATTGTTTCAGAACACAGCTGGAGGGAATATCCAATGCCCCTTACCCTCTTAAATTGGCAAAAGTCAATCCAAGCACAGTAGTCAATTTACATTGAAAACTCACTCTTCGCATCCCAAACGATCTCAATTAAACATACCCCAACTAAAGTGTGCCCCAGTGGTGTCCGAACAGGTCATCCAAAGGGAGTGACACAAATCCCCATGAGAGAGAACCCATTCCCCCATCTTCAACTAATTCAGGAATGGGTTCAAAAGACACCTCAACCTTACAGCAGCAATGCTCACAAAAGGAAAGGTGACCAACATGACTAAACAGAGTTACCTGTATGCACTTGGTAAATCCCGTAAAATATGCACATGTAAAATACAGTAAGTAATGCAATACCTTACATGTGACCATTTGGCTTGGGAGAGGGGCTTACTGGTATGCAGTGGCAGGTTCTCTTTGAATATACACTATATGCTCCAAACTATGGCATAAGATGTACAACTTTCCAAAAGGCTGACCTACAAATCTGTTTGGGGGTGGTGCAGAAAATGGGCACAAACTAGTTTGAGAACAGGGCAGACTTCTCATTGGAACTTGCCTTCATGGGGACTTTTGCGCTTCATCCGCAAGGCATCACCGCCACCCTCTGCTCGGTTATCGGAGTCGGTACCTGCACTGCTCTGTTTAAGACGGAAAAAAAAGGTTATGACATCTGCACAGCATCAGAAACAAATAAAAGAGCTGGACAATCGGTGGGGAAAGGTGGGGGATGCAGCACTTCCACACCAAACCACTGGTACTTACCTCAATGCTGTAATGGCAGCAAAGTGTCAGCATAAGTTATAAAGCATACGCTGGTACAGATGTGAAAGGAGAACTTGTGTCAGCTTTTGCTGGAGTACCACTCTCCTTCAGATCTCCCATGATGTTTTCCTTCTACAGGAGGTAGGAAGAAAAAGTTACTTACCTGTAGCTAAGTTCCTCCATCGTGGCATATTTATGGATACTTCTAAATAATGACTATCTCCTCCCATCTACAGGATCCTTGAACACTAAAAAAAACGGTTTAAATAGAGCTAAAAGCAAATGGTTTCGTTTACATTCATTGCTTTAAAGGCTTAGACCTGGGAACATCAATTTAAATGTTTTTCCTACTGACAGATTAATAAATAACACGGAGTGTATAGACATCACATACTCAGCGAAGAAAAAAATGTACAGTAAATTTTAGCAGCCTAGTTCACCTTCTGTCTAGGAAAGCAACAAGTTAAAGGAACTTAGTTTTCTACTTTGTAGAGTAGTATTCCTAAACAGTTTACATCCCCTTTTATTATTTTTTCTTGACAGCGCGACATTCAGAAGGAAACATTTTCTTTTGTGCCTTTTATTTTCAGTAGTTTGCTGCTGCAGAATTTCCCCTCATTTTCGGCAGAATTGTTCATCTTTTTGCAAACAGTCATTCAGCCAACAGTACTTTTTGCAAAATAGCCTATTTTCTGTCAGGCAGGCCAGATCCTAGTCTTTAAAAGTGTGCAAAAACTAGGTCATGACCTCGTCTGCCTTTCGATTGTGGATAAATACAGTAAATACATTTGACCACAGAAACCAGGAACGTGGACAACCAGTGCTCACTGAAGATCGAATAGTTTCTTACCTGTCGGTGTAGTTTTGCAGCTTGAAGATCTTTCTGGATTCACTATGCTGTGCATTATTCCGCGATCTTGTGGTTGGGTCCGGATTCGTAGTCTTTCTTTTTTTTTTTGACGTAGCCCAGGTGGGCGTCGACGTCCCACCATTTGGTGTACCTCTCGTGACGTCAGCGCGCTTCCTGCGGAAGTCCCACCTTGGGTGCGCCATCTTTGGGTTCTTTTTTCCCTTGTTTTGTTATTTTGTCTTCTTTTTTTTTTTTTTTTTTTAACCCCAGGCGGTTTTAGTCTTGTTTATTCTCCAAGTCTCTTTTCAGTATTTTATTCTTCTCAACCTCACTTGTTATTCCACCTTGCACTCCTGCCTCCTCTTTCTGGCGGAGGTGGGTGGGTCCGCTAGTGAATCCAGAAAGATCTTCAAGCTGCAAAACTACACCGACAGGTAAGAAACTATTCGTTTTGCAGCGTGAATCTTTCTGGATTCACTATGCTGTGCATAGACTTGGTAGCAGTTGCTATTTTTGTGGCGGCTGGGTGGAAGATGAGCGTTGGTCGTTGAATATATGTTGGAGCACCTTCTGTCCTACTTGTGCTTCCTTGTTCATCTGTATGTCCACGCAGTAGTGCTTAGTGAACGTGTGTACTGAAGCCCAGGTTGCCGCCAGGCATATGTCCTGAATGGGCGTGTTTGCCAGAAAGGCAATTGTTGCCCCCTTCTTCCTTGTGGAGTGTGCCTGTGCCCCCTCCGATAGTTCTTGTCCTGCCTGCCTGTGGCAGAATTGTATTGTTAGCGCGATCCATCGTGCGATGGTGCCCTTGGTCACTGGTCTACCCAGGAAACTGGTAGCGAATGACACGAAAAACTTTTGTTTTCCTGTGTTCCTTAGTTCTCTCTATGTAGTGCATCACCGCCCTTCTGGCGTCGAGAGTGTGAAGTGCCCTCTCTGCGCCCGTTGTCGGGTTTTGGAAGAAACTTGGTATTTGAATGGTCTGGTTCATATGGAAAGCGGACACCACCTTTGGCATGAAGTGTGGGTCCGTCCTCATGACGACTCTGTCCTTGTGGATCTGTATGTAGGGCTCCTGTAGTGTTAACGCCTGCAGTTCGCTTACCCTGCGTAGCGATGTTATTGCTACCAGGAAGGCTGTTTTCATGCTCAGCATTTGTAGAGAGGCTTTGTGTATGGGCTCAAAGGGCGCCTTCATGAGTTCAGTCAGGACTAAATTGAGGTTCCATGCCGGCGGCGGCATTTTTTTAGGTGGTGCTAATCTTTTAGCTCCCTCGAGGAATCTCTTTACTACCCGAGAGGTAAAGAAACTTCCTCCCGTCTCCCCTCGTGTGTACGCTACAATCGCCGCTAGGTGGACTCTTAGTGACGACGAGCATAGATTAGATTTTAGTAGGTGTGTGAGGTATCTAAGCACCGTTGATTCCTTGGTCATTTTGTTTTGCAGTTTATTTCTGGTGCACCAAATAGTAAACCTTTTCCATTTATCTCCATAGCATTTCCGTGTTGTTGGCCTCCTAGCTTCACGCAGCACTCGCATAGTGCTTTGAGGTAGCTTAAGGTGTGCAAACTCTAGGTCCTCAGGAGCCAAGCCGCTAGACTGAGGCTCTCTGGCTCTGGGTGTAGAACCTCTCCGTTCTGCATGGAGAGTAAGTCTTTGATTTTTTTGAATTTGTGTGGGTGGCCCTCTGCCATCTCCACTATCTGAGAGTACCATGTTTGTCTTGCCCACTGTGGTGCTACTAGGATCAGCGTCATGTTGCTTGTCCTGCATTTGTTGAGTACCCTGTGCATCAGTGGTATTGGTGAAAAAGCGTAGGCAAATGTTTTTGACCAGCTTATCCATAGGGCATTCCCCTGGGATTGTTTTTCTGGTTGTCTGGATGCGAAGTTTTGGCATTTTGCATTCTGGCGTGTTGCAAATAGGTCTATTGTAGGTTTCCCCCACCTTCTGAATAGTTTTTGCGTTTCCCATCCATTGAGCTCCCACTCGTGGGATGCTGAAGTCTGCCTGCTGAGCCAGTCCGCTTCCACATTGTCCTTCCCTGGAAGGTGTATGGCCAGCAGGTCTATTTTCAGTGGGATTGCCCATCTCCAGATCTCCTGAGCCAGTTTGGATAGGGGGAACGATTGCGTTCCTCCCTGCTTGTTGATGTAGAACATCGTTGTAGTATTGTCTGTTTGTATCAACACTCTTTGGTTGTACAGCTGCCTCTGGAAAGCCTTCAGGGCTAGCAGTACGGTCTTCAATTCCAGGTAGTTGATGTGTTTGACCGCATCCGTTGGCGTCCACAGACCTCTCACTCTGAGCTTGTTCATGTGTGCACCCCATCCCCTCTGGGATGCGTCTGTGGTGATGGTCACAGTTGGGTTTGGAGGTGTCAAGGGTTTCCCTGTTGTGATGTTTTCCCTGTTCCACCATGTTCTCTTCCTGCACTGCGTGCGTTACAACCACTAGATCCTCCCAAGTTCCGTTTGCTTGTGACCATTGTGGTTGCAGCCATTCTTGGAATGGTCTCATGTGTAGGCGTACATTGTGGACTAGGTGTATGCAGGACGCCATCATCCCCATGATCTTGCTCGCCGTTCTCACTGTCAGAGCTCGCCCCTTCTGGTAGAGACGTGTCTCCTTCAGCAGGGCTTCTGTTCTCCTGTTGCTGGGCATGACTGTGTTGTTTATGGTGTTGATCTGTGCCCCCAGGAAGATCTTCACCTGTTCTGGTTCCATTGAGGATTTCCCCCAGTGAATCGAGAACCCTAGACTTGTTAGTGTATTTGTCACTATTTCTGCGTGTTCCTCGCACTTGTCGCGAGTACTTGCTTTGATTAGCCAGTCGTCCAGGTAAGGGTATACATGGATCCCTTCCCTCCGTAGGTATGCTGCTACCGCTGCCAGGCATTTTGTGAACACCCTTGGCGCGGACTTGAGGCCGAATGCCGGGGTTGTGAATTGGTAGTGATCCTCGTTGATGGTGAACCTTACCAGGTTTTTGAATCTCTGAGTTTTTATGGATCTGTTTAGGAACCGTAGATTCAGGATGGGTCTTAGTGTTTCGTCCACCTTTGGGACCAGGAAGTAGTTTGAGTACACTCCCTTGTTCCTTTCTCTGTATGGCACCGGTTCTATGGCCTTCTTTTGGAGCAGTTGCAGAGTCTCCTTTTTGAGTTGAGCAAGCTCCTGCCCGGAGCGTTGCCTTCTTTTTGGTTTCTTGTCTGGAGGTCTTTTGTCTAGCTCTATACAGTACCCGTACTGTATGACGTTCAGAATCCATTTGTCTGATGTTATTTTTTGCCATTGTTGAAGGTAAACTTTTAGTCTTCCGCCTACTGGTGTTGCATGCTCGTAGGCGTTTGGTTTGTGAACCCCCCTACTGTGTTCACTATGCGCTTCACCCCCTGGGGTATCCTGAGGGTGAGCCTCTTCTTTCGATGGAAGTCACTTTGATGAGGGTTGGTCTCCCCCTCTTCTTCTCTGTCCACGTCCGTTTCCCCTCCCGCGAAAGGACTGGCCCCGAGGTTGGTACTGCCAGTTCTGCTTCTGCTGGCCCTGCTGGCTGTGACCTTCACCCTGCTGTCCTTGCTAGAAAGTCTGGTGTGACGTTCCCGGCTGGTTTCCTCCCCTTCCGAAGGGTCTCCGAGCTGTGGTGCCTCTTCGCATCCCTCTGAATTGCAGGGCCCCCATGGACCTAGCCGTTTCATTTTCCTTCTTCAGCTGGGAGAGTTTTTCGTCCACCATGGCACCGAACAGCGTCTCACCGTTGAATGGCGTGTTTAGTATGTTGTTCTGGACCACCTGTTTGAAGCCAGAAATTCGGAGCCAGGCTTGCCTCCTCTCCGTGATACCAATAGCCATTAGCCTGCTAGATGTCTCTGCCCCGTCCAATGCTGTCTTAATGCATGCGTTAGAAATGCTTTTGCCTTCCTCGACCAGATGGGAAGCTCTCGGTCTGTACTGCTCTGGGAGATGCTTAATTAGGTCTCCCATCTCGTCCCAGTGTTGGTGCTGGTGCCTGTTCAGAAGGGCATTGGAGTTGGCCATGCGCCTGTGCGTGGCCGCATTTCTCTCCACCTTCCTCCCGGTGAGGTCCAAGCTTCTGCTCTCCATGTCGGGAGGCGGCCCTGAGGTAGCCGGCACATTGGCCCTCTTCCTGGCCGTGGAAGCAATGATGGAGTCAGCTGTGACTGATCCCTTGATATATGGAGGATCCTGTGAAGAGTGCTTGTACTTCTTTTCTGTTCTTGGAGTGATGGATCTGCAAGTTCCGGGCTCCTTGAATGCCTCCTTCCCTTGGTTCATCACACTTTGGAGCATGGGGAGGAACTGGCTCCTAGTCTGGATGGGGAGCAGTGTTTCCAGTAGAAAGTCTGCTTTCTGCTTCTCCTCGTCCAATTTCACCCCAAAGGCCGCTGCTGCACTCCTGACGACCATGTTGTATGCTCCAATGTCGTCTGGCGGCGAAGGCCTCGAAGGATAGGTCTCCATGGGCTCTTCGGGACTTTCGGCGTCGAGGTCTTGCCATTCCATCTCCTGAGTCGTCGACGGCACCGAGCCGTAGATAGACTGCTGCTCGTCTTCTTCTCCCTCATAGTAGGCTTCCTCCTCCTCCTCTTCAGGGTCTCTCGACAGATCTTCGGTGTCGAAGTCCTCCTGTTCCTCGACCTCGACGACCTCGGTCGGCGGCCTTACTGGGATCTTGTACTGTCTCATTTTTTTGTCAAACTCCTTCTTCCTCAGAAGGATACTCTCCATCTCCGCCTCGAGCCTTCTCTTTTTCTTCTCCATTTCGGAGGCGGGATCGGCGTCGAGCGCTGGTCTCTTCGACAGAGCTTGCGTCGACGCGGCCTTTTCTTTAGTCGTCGGGCGGCTCACCTCGAGGCCCTGCTTCGACGAACCCTGCTTTTCGGCGGGCTTCGGCACCTGAGAGTCCTTCTCGAAGTATCCGCCGGGCCTTTCGTCCTTGGATCCACTTGCGGTCGTCGAAATTTTCGGCGCCGGTGTTCCTTTCGAGGACTTTGACTCTGTTTTTCGAGAGTCACTCTCAGATTTTCGGGGCCCTTTCGGGGCTTTCGTACTCGAAGAGTCTCCTACCTTGTCAGGCGTTTTCTTATCGGTCTCTGCGACCGTGAAGACGTCGGGTCCTTCGGCGATGTTGTCCTCATCGTCGGTGGAGAGGCCCAGCTCGTACAGCGATGGGGCCTTACCCTTGCCTTCCATGTTGAAGTTGGCTCTTCTCTGCCTTTCTCTCACTCGGAGCGTCTTCGGCGTGAGGACGGCGCAGGCGTTGCAATCCTTGCTCACGTGGTCGATCGGCAGGCAAAGGTTGCAGACTGGATGCTGATCCTTCTGCGCGTATTTATGGTGGCAGTTATGGCAGAATTTGAATGGTGTCTTGTCCATTGCGCTCAGTCTCTGAGTGCGCATTTTCCAATGGGCGCCGAAGTTTTCGTGGAACTCCACCTTCTTCGTCGTCCCAGCTGTATGTTCTTCTTCTCTGTAATCTTGAATACTTTCTTCTTCGATGAAACTCGCGTATTTATCTTTTCCTTCGTTCAAACTCTGGAGCTTCTCAATGACGATCCAGACCCAACGGCGGAAAAAAGAATCAGAAGATGGCGCACCTAAGGTGGGACTTCCGCAGGAAGCTCGCCGGCATCACGAGAGGTACACCAAATGGTGGGACGTCGACGCCCACCTGGGCTACGACAAAAAAAAAAAACTACGAATCCGGACCCAACCACAAGAACGCGGAATAATGCACAGCATAGTGAATCCAGAAAGATTCACGCTGCAAAACTTTTTTTACCTTGAAGAAGGCCTCTCAGAATACTACAGAGATCCCACTCTGAAAGAATATATGGTCTTTCTAGAAACTCATATTTTGACAGGACAGTGAAAAAGTAGTATTCAAAATCTTTCAAAATAAGCTTACCATTTATCATAAGGCCATCTCCTACACAGGAAGTGCCTTTTCAAACAAAAAACTACTGCCTTACAAGACCAAGCACAAATAGTACGTCAAGCCCCTCTAAAGGAAGGCTGCATTTTTGGTCACCATCACGTGACTCGTAGGGTTAGGGAAATTCAAGGCAAGATGGTTCATAAGGACAACACAATATTCCATGACAATATGGTTGCTTCGAAAAAACATCCCTTCTGTCTGCCTAAAGCAATACTGATATCTACATAAATGAATACATTTCCTGAATAAACAAAGGCAAATAAGTCTCTTCCAAGCAGGACTATAGCTCCATTCAGTAAAGGTTAAATAGGAAAACTGCCACCCTCCGAAATAAATGTCCCAGTTACCTAAATCCAGCAATTTGAAATCGTGTTGGCCACATAAAGTGGTCAAATGCAACTGTCTTAACTCTCAGGTTAAAGCATTCTGTGGCAGAGCAGCCAGTTGCAGTGCAGTTTTCCCTTCCAGAGATTGAAGTCTTGGCCAAGATACTTTCAATACTCCTTTTAAGTAAAGGCTTTAAAACAATTTTTTGTGGGTCAACATCTTTCTAAAAGCCTTTCATAATTTCTAAATGGTTTGGAAAAAAATATATATATCTGTAGATAACTTTCACTGTGTAAAGATTATGCACTTAATCAGAAATATTCAGAGTTAAGAACTAGAATGAAGGCATCCATGATGTGTAACTGATTACAGTTAATTAATTTCTTCTTCTGCAGTCTTCATCACAATGGCATTTAATCAAGTAGCCACATTCTGGAAGAATCTAAATAGGAGGGCCATGGCAAAGTAAACCGCACATAATGGAGAAGGAACATATTTGTAAAAGCTACAAACACAGAGTTGAGGTAACTCATGTGTATGAAGCTGGCATTTCCCAGACCAGTGCTCAGTGAACAACTGCCCTTTATCAATTCACTTTAGAGTCTTGATCAGATCTTTTACAAATATCCTGTTGCATGGCCAAAGCTAAACACAGGAAAGTCAAAACAAAGGGAAATCCAGTAACTAAAACCCCATAAAGTCTCAACCCTTGTACTCAATTGCAGATAACACGCAAATGGCTGAGAACTTTGCAGAGATGGTAGTTGGAATAAGTGCAGAAGTATTGCCTCTATTAAAATATACAGTACATTGGAATCAAAGGAGACAGGAAATGTACCTTCTAGTCCAAGCTTTGCAGCATAGGTATTTTCATTAATATATTTGCATCAATGTGCATGCTCCCACAAAGCATTTCAGTAAATGAAGTCTTGGGAAAGATTTGCAAAACAAAAACATTCACATAGGAGGCACCGTGTTTTTTTTTTTTTTTTTTTTATAAACCCAAGGCAGAGCCCATTTGAAATTAAAATACAAAGCACTCGGAGAAAAAGCCAGATTGTTAAAATAAAAAAATAAAAAACACACAAAAAAAAACAGACAGGAAATAGTGCATACAGGTATCACTCTTAAAGTTTACAAAGACTCCAAGTGTTCCGCTAATCCACAATGGACAACAGTGTCAGGAAGTTAATTTTCAACAGGAAGTTATGAGTAGGAATCCACCCAATTAAACAATTTATCATATTCCTTTAAAGGGAAAATAGGCAAGTTGTTGATTTCAAATAAGGTACCCATGATGGAGAATTACGGCTAAAAGTAAGAAATCGTTCTTTCTACAATAAGAAAAGGCCTGGGCAGAATTCTGCTACACAGAACTCTGCAAAGTGGCAAAAAAATCCACCGTGCTCTGTGGAGTTCCGCAAGCTGCAGAGTGCGGTAAGTCACGCTGGTTTTTAGCACCGGGAATTTGTCCCACACTGTAAAATTTGCGTGAACAGCACCATGCGTAGCGCAAGAGGGCTCTGCTTCTTTAAGCCGCACGAGTAGATGGCCTACTTGAGCGGCAGCTTCTTCCGAACGAGCGATAGTGACCTGCCGTGACCACCAGCATTGAGAAATCTCGCTGGGCGGTGGTCTAGCGTATGATTTTCCTCGCTCGCCAACTTAACGTTAGCGAGCTGCGCGAGAGGGAAAACTCCACTCTGAAGAGTTTTTCGGAACTCCGCGTTGAGTGGTCAAAAGTCTGCAAACTCCGCCGGCGGAGCGGAATCCGTCACCCACCCCTAAATAAGATCTTTGATATCTATAAATATAAAAATAGAACAAATGAGTTAGGGGCCTCCTACTCTTGCTCATGGTGCCCATTTTATAACTGTAAATCTAAATATTAGAGTTTGGTATTCAATGTGCATCTCCTCCAGGTTGGACCCTTGTGTCTCGCTACCAGATACATTTCCAACATTAAGATACAAAAATCCAGAAAATATTAGACTGTAGTGAAGTGCATATATATCTTTTTGTTAGCATTTATAAAGCTACTGAGAGAGGTTATCATTTGAAACAGGAAAGAAGGTTATTGCATATTTTAATTCAACACATTAGCAGATGGTCCGACCAGACCGCATTAGAACTTGACCTTGCCCAACCGATCTGTAGAAACTTCTACTTTGATTCATCACCTGACAGTGCACTCTCTGCCCTGGTCCCTTCTGATCTTCTTACTCCTGGGATTACTTCAACTTGATATACTAAAACTCCTGTAACTTGTAATTACAAGTCGTTTAAGATGAATGATTCTAAAAAAGGAGTAGTGATCAAAACTTTAAATCTAATTTCCAGAACTTCTTGCGCCCTACTATTTCTGTTTCAATTGTGACTTTCACACCCATGTCCTACGGGGCCATCAATCTAAAAACCCTTGAGAAAGCCCATGCCTGAGCATCTGTCACGGGGCAAAATACACGGTGCCTTAACAACAAGAATGGAAATTATAACTATCTGCTTATGTGTTGAAATAAAATAGGTGAAAACTCGCCCATTTGCATTAAGTGTTAACATTTATCACTAACTAACCAAAAGAAATAGATAACTGCTGTCTAACACTATCTGGTATTTAAATCTCAATGTTGGATATAAAAATAGAACCGCAAGCTAATCTTTCTATTCCTGAGGGAGAAATCCCAGGGGCAACAGGTTGCAGTGCCTGGGGATCCAATTGTGCACTGAAATCACGCAACAGGACAGAAGTGACCAATGTATTGCAGTGAAAGGTAGCGCAATGACATTTTAGAGAAGTGTGCACACATTTCCAAGGAGATTATGTACAGAAACCCAGCAGCAGTGCAAGATACTATCCAGTCTAGCTACAATTTAATTTTAGGATGCTAAACCTGTGAAAATGAATCCATAACTTATGTGGGATACATACAAGTGTAGTTCTATTAAGATATTTTGACTTGTAAGTTATTAGGGATCCTCTGTTCGCTGAGCAGATTTGGGACACGGGAGAGCATTGAAATGAGGTTAATATGGAACCCAGATATGCACCTCAAGAAGACATCAATCCAGACTCACTCATTGGGCTAAAATAGTTATTGGAAAAAACTAATTTGGTAACATATGTTGCTGGTAAGACTTATGCATCAGTTAAAAAAGGAGGTCAAATAAGTTGAATGATCTGCTTTCTCAAACACCAAATGCAGAACATGTTCTACCAAAAGGTGTATGGTGTTCTTGTGGAAGGACACCTTGTTGCCGTCATGCACTCAGAATGCAGATTTAAGCGCCTCTCTTGGAGGTATTCAGCAGATAGGCAGTGAAGCTTAAGACTTGTTTGGAAGTTCTAGTGGGGGAAGGGGGTGGGGCGGGGGGGGGGGGGGGGGGGGGAAGAGTTCTAGTACAGGCATATACCCAGCAGCTGTATCGGAGATCAGTGCTTCTTCTATTGGGAGAAATGCCAGTCTCTGCCAACCCAAACAGCTAGGTCAACCTAATCAAACTTAGATATCAGCGGGGTTACAGATGTCAGAGTAAGACCCCCCTCTTATCAGCCAAGCAGTGAAGCTTAGCAAAGAAAGAGTCTTTTATCTACTCCAGCACTGCCTTATCAATTCTGTGGAGATTGTGTATTACCTTCTTTCTGTGTAGCTTCAACTTTGCACACATCTTTTGGAGGAGGGGAACTGGTACAGCAGCATACAGAAACGTTCCTGACAACTCTATAAAACCAGCATTACCCTTCGAGTGGAGTTCAGGAACCTAAAGGTGAATGAAGTATTTGCTAAATATATTTTTGGTGGTTAAAGACATTCTGCCTTCTGAAGGATGGACTTATACCATTTTAGCCAGATCTGCTTGATATTACTGGATAAAGCGTACTCCTGTTATTGATGCAAAAATCGATTGAGGCTCAAACTATGTTGTACAGTGGAAGCTTCTTTTAGATCCTCAATAATCTTCTGGTGAGAATGTGTCTAGAACAGACTTATCTACAATAGGATTATTCATGGTTAGATGAAAACCCTTCTGCTGCCTCTTAAAGTCCACCAGCACCACTATGCACTACGAAAAGGCATGCAAGACTACTATGCCAAAAGAGGGGAGTCTATGTTGACTGTGCATGCCACTTTGAAGTGAAGAAACTTTGTGATTGATATATGGAAGCATGGTTCTTAAGTCTATGGCACCCATCTTTTATTATCTACTTATGTGGGATCTTTAAGTATAACATACACACCAAATTAACAGGAGCACCTCTCATTACTCCTCTGGTTTTCAAAACTCGTTCAACAGGTCTCTGGTTTAGTAGAACCAGTACAGCCTCCACTAGCTTAGCTATGATGTACCGTCAAATGCACTGCAATTTTGCATAATATCCAGCATCTATTTGTCTTTTGTATTATTTTCACATGATGGCGAATAGTTACCTATGCTTTCTCACACTGGGGCTTTCAGCAATGGAGGCAGTGATGAAATCTGGTGGTTGCTGGGGCCTTTACCATTGATAACCAAAGTTAGATTCTTCAGGTACACATTAACTTTTTCTGCCTTTGTTGGTAGATGGTCAACTTCTAGTTGTCCTGCAGCATCTTTAAGTAGGTGTCATAAAACCATTAAGACTTCAAATAATAGAAACCTTGATGCCCAACAGTTGCCTCAATGACAAACGCCAAGCAGTTAAAGCCTCGCAGGTTGTCACAATGGGCCTCAATAAGTGCACACGTAGTGGAATCCTCTGCCTTCATAATTTTGCTAAGGCAGAACCCAAGAGGAAGACTGTTCAACGCTCTTCCTTATAAACCCTTGCTCAACCATGAGGCGAGCTTCCAGTTTATTCTTTAACCTTTTAATATGTCATTTATTGACTAAGGTTGAACTCCTCAATGGTCCCAAAGACCAGCTGACACGTCACATAAAAATCAACCCAAACTCCCCTAGACATGTTCAGGCATTCATCCCTCAAAAAGTAGACAAAATGCACGGACTCACTGACAATGGTGCACATTCAGGGACAGAGGAGCACTTAATACCTCAATGAAGCAGCATAAAAATTCAGACATGTATTTTGTGGTATCAAACCAAAAATCTAGTAGGCTTCTAGAAATAAGGTTTGCCTCCTACAAGCAGGTTTAAAAAAAAAACATTATAAAAAATTAAACTTATCTACTAAAGTTTTTCGGGATCCTGAACATAGGTGGAGATAGTCTAATATTTACTAACGTTAAAGATTGGAGGATGGAGAACAGGGAGTTGAAATTAAAAAAAAACAGATTTAACACTCCACATCACTGAAATCACAGGACTCCAAGAACAGTCATGTTCCAACTGAGCTGCTTGGTAACTTACCTATTGAGGCTACTGTCGTAATAATGCAACACCTGAGAGAAAAGACCAATACCCAAGCAAAAGGCCTGTGCAAACCAGTGCTATTGAGTAGAAATGCAACATCCCCAAGGGTAAGGTGGAAAAAAGGGTCAGAGAAGAGATCTCTGATAGGAAAGGAACAGAGAAGGGGCCACTCTGTCCC
Source organism: Triturus cristatus (assembly GCF_964204655.1). Classification (NCBI taxonomy): domain Eukaryota; kingdom Metazoa; phylum Chordata; class Amphibia; order Caudata; family Salamandridae; genus Triturus; species Triturus cristatus. The sequence goes on from NC_140579.1 coordinate 1,121,388,127, forward strand.
TGCTCTGTGGACTCCAGAGAACCTTTCAGAAGCACTGACACTAAAACGTCAATGTGCTCTAGGAGTCCAGGCCAGGCAGGTACAGAGAAGGGCCGCTCTGCACAGCAAAACAAAAACACAGGGTTTTACCTGCGGCAGGTCCTGGTGGATATCGGTGTTCTGATCCCTTGCGACTGTGAGAGTCTTAGCAGCATCTGTATTGTAGGTAAAAGAAAAGACACCCTCCCTAGTAATATCCATTCTCAAGGAGGCAGGAGAAAACAGGTGAGACAAGCCTGGAAACATACATCACTCTATAAACAGGTAGCTCGAGACGAAGTCATCCCTGCCCCAAATTGTCCCAGTTTCCTCTTACCTAGAACGTACCAGGTGTCTGACAGAGTGGTTTCTTCGCGAGCAGGTGTCATTATATTTGTTTTTATTGAAATTTTAGCCAACAAGATTTCCGAGGATTAATGCAGGTCCTTACAGTATGCTTTCAAGTACTAATATCCTATTGCACGCAACAAAGTTTGTGGTCCCTTCCTACCTCCCTTGGATACCTTTCCATGCTAGGGAAGGAAGAAAGAAGAGATCACAGACCACACCATTCCTACTTTCATATTCACAGCTATGCTGTGAGACAAATGCACAGTTCACTAGCTGCACATTTGTATTTGATCATATGCTGCATTCCACACCCGGAACCTCAAACTATCAAAAAATACACTAGGGAAGAATCAAAATTAAACAAACTGACAGATATGTACACACTCCCACAAAGCGTTACTCTTCCCCTTCACACAAAGAGGCTAAATAAGGAGTTTAAGAGAGATAGATTTACTCCAAGCAATGTAAAAAAAATTGGACCAAATCATAACAGAGCAATAATCCCAAATATTGCTCAAATCGCTAGAAGAAAGTTATTTTAAAAGTGTAACAGACGATGTGCAGCCTCCAAACATCTGTAGCCCTAACCCAACCCCCTCCCCCGCCCCCCCTTTTTTGTTTTTTAGCCCATTCGCTTATGCGAAAGGTTTAGCTCAAGAAAATGTTTTTTTAAGACTCAAGCCACAAAGGGCAGAATGCAATGAACAAATTGATGCTCGAGCAACTAAAATTACCAAGAGACTAGCCACTCAAAGATTCTGTTCAAAACGCCACCATTTTGAGTCTGCTTATTTGACTGGCAATGTACTCCTAAAACACTTAGTAGGTTGCCCAAAATTAGACGTTTTCGGTTATATTGAATCCCATACTCAAGACTTTCTAGTGTGTAGATGCGAAGTCCTGCTAACCAGAAAACTAAAAAGGTTCAATAACTCCTGGCCCAATGACGTTCTGAATAACTTCTAGTGTTGTCCAGAATTGCCAAGTCGTGTGGTACCAATCACCTAGTCTAACATGGGACTTTAATAGCATGACACTGCCCAGACCTTTCAACACATAATATTTAACATTTTTAACTGAGTATATTGAAAAGAAGCAACGAAATGAAAAAAACACGAGCATCTCTCAAAACTAATACGAAAGTTAAAAGAATCAGTAATGCACGCGAAGGAACAGGTAAACTGACTCATTGAATCTGGATTGAGAAAATGAGAAGGAAATTGCGCATGTATGTATTTAAATTGTTTTTTTTTGTTTAAAGTACAAAAAAAGCATGAACCACCACTTACAAGTAAATAAAGATTTATCCAGAAAAGTGCCTCAACGAATCCAACAAGTTTGAATCATAGACTATATACAACTTATCAACCCATTGATTATTTTCCAATCCTCAAATTTGACTAAAAACTTAGCATCACAAAGAAGGGTCACTGCACTGGATCTAGGTTCCGTCCTACATTAAGTGGCCACAGTATACTCAAAAGGACAGTCTATGGTAAAAACATTTGCTTCTCAGAGTCAGGCCACGAGATGCTTCACGGGCCTGCTCAGACCCCCAACACATTTATTCCTATCACCTTTCCACTGCAGGACCTGTTAGCCTCCCAAATGCAGGGCTGTAATTCCTCCCGCAACAACTAAACAGAAATGCTGGCCTATGCAAACACCCTCCCAACTTCCTAAACCAACAATGGCCTTCCCAACTGCAGGCATCAGTCCCAAGCACCTTTAGTATAATCCACTTCACAGCGATCACCTTAGAGCTGGTGCTGTGGCAAATAAAAGACATAACATTTCAAAACTTTCCACGTGTGCCCCTCCAAGCATAACAAGACAGTGACAAGCCATAGCCTGTTTAACATCACTACTGACAGTGCATCTAGAAGGGAAGAAGCTGGGAGCAACTTTCTTGCGAGCTCCGAACAATAGTGAATGGGGTAATAAAATCCAGGCAAGTGGACTAAACACCCTTAATTTACAAACATTAATGCAACAATGAAGGAAGAAAGGAAAGAAAAATGTAAAAGTTATAAAGAGGCCAAGTTCTACGGAACTGCCCACTTTCACACTGGGGGTACACAAATAGATGCATCTGCTTTAATCTGCTCTTCGAGCAGTCAGCAGGTCAAATCAAGAACGTAGAAAAGAAGGAATCTTAGAAAACCAACACAAAAAAAACATTCCTTGGGCCAAAAGAATAACAAAACCCACAACACGTTCACGTCCGCACGCCTCATCCTCGACATCCCCAGCCACATCGCCGCCCACCTGAAGGACCTGCACTGGCTCCCCGTCAACAAGAGGATCACCTTCAATCTCCTCACCCACGCTCACAAAGCACTCCACGACGCAGGACCAGCATACCTCAAAAAGCGACCCACCTTCTACACCCCCAACCACCAGCTCCGCTCCGCCAACCCTGCCCTCGCCACCGTCCCACGCATCCACCGAACAACCACCGGCGGCAGATCCTACTCCCACCTGGTCGCAAAGACATGGAACACCCTTCCTATCCACCTTCGACAGACCCAGGACCTGCTGACCTTCAGGAGACTCCTCAAGACCTGGCCATTTGATCAGCAGCTGCTCCCCCTCCCCCCTCTTCTCCCCCCCCCCCCCAAGCACCTTGAGACCCTCGCGGGTGAGTAGCGCACGTTACAAATGTCTGATTGATTGATTGGTTGATGATGTGCACAAAAGGCCTCCCCTGCAACATGTGCATGACTATACTTGCCACAGTGCGCCATTTTTTGCTCACATAGAACAGAGCATATCTTACCTGGGACAGAGGCTGGTAACAGGTTCCTTTTCAACATATCATAGAGGGGGCTGTGGGAGAAAGGTGGGGTGTGAGCTCAAGTTCGTTTCAACTCGATTTTCACAGGTAAACTTTACCCCAACTGTACAGCAGACAGGCACACAAGCATTCTCACACACTCATGGCAGCGGCACATCAGGCGAGAGGGAATCAGGCGGTCTTTGCTTACGCCAAGGCTCATCCCTCTTTGCTTCTCAGTCTCGAAAGCTATGATTTGAGGCAGATAACTGTATGAGGCTCTCTTCTTTGCAAGGCTGATTCCTCTGCAGGACGGCGGTACAGATATTTCCTTCAAGCAACAAGTCCTATTGGGCGAGGATTTAGGTCTTCTCCACTGGCCAGGAGTGAAGACTTTTAATCCTGGAAGTGATCACTCAATCCTGCAGACTGACTCAAACAGACTGCACCGAATATCAGCCAACACTCCCAATTTTTCCGCCTCCAATATCCAAACTCTGGTGTCCTAGCAACAAAGCATGCCAAGGAGTTGCTGTCGAGATCCCAGTATCTGTGCAGAGGCCAGTACTCGGGCTGCTACAGTAAGCAGGAATACCACATTTGTCACGACGTTCTTCCCCCAAAACACAATTTCTGGCAGTCTTTTCAATGGACTCACATGGCCGCTGTATTGCTGGAAATTTCACATCCTGAGGAGGCAGCTACTTACCGCGGGTCTTTGATGGAGAAGCTGCAAATTCCTAGTAGGGCACCCAACTCATCCTCCCCACAGCGCACAATGTGCTGCTGCTCCTTGTCGTACAACTGCTTGATCATGATATACTGTCCCAGGTAATGCATGACCTGTGAAGAGAAGCGAAGCAGGCGTGAGACCCCAAACAAACAATGCACAGGCTCATATGGTCTGTAAGACTTGGATAAAAATGGAAAAGGAGGAATCGAATTGCATAGGCTCACAGAGTATGAATAACTTTAAAGAGGTGAATAGAAACCACAAACAGTCCAGGTGCGTGCTTACAAGCACCTTAAGGGCATAGTGCACCCCCGCCAAACCTCCCTTCAAGCAAGAATTGGGGGGAGGTGGGGGGGGGGGGAGGGCTTTAGTCAGGCGAGATGATATGAAAGCACCAAAGGCAGGTGTAGATCAAACAATAAAAGCATGAGTTCGCTTTCAAACACTTTAGAAGCAAACCCCGAATTGAAGTGATTATGCTGGAACATATGTGCACTAAATGAACTGTCCCCTCCACACAGGGCACAAGTCCTAAAAAAAGAAGTGGGGGGACGCGGACGTCACAACAGGAAGTGACGTCCCGAAAGGTGGCTTGCACCATCAGACTCATTGCCTCCCCTCGCCCACCCCCTTAGATGAGATTGCATCAGAGAAGCCAGCGCGTGAGCAACGTTCTGAATGAGCTCCGATCTCGCCCCAGAGAGGCCAAAGAGTGAATGTGTGGCTCCATTTGCTCCAGTTATCGAGCTCCCGGTAAAATATATGGGGGGACGCCGTCCACCCGCGTGGTACCCCAACTCGAGCCCTGCCTCCACACCATACGCATTCTCAAGAGGTTGGCAGAGGAGCCGGACTGGTGTAAAGCCCAAATGCTAGAACCACCTTCTCTAATGCCGAATACACCATCCCTTCTTGTATATAATGCTCACAACGTTACCCTTCACCCTGGAAGGGAAAAGGTAAACAAGGGCGGCAAGGAAACATCAACAAGCATTGGCATAGCCAATAGGTCTCGCCTTTATAATAAATAATCCACATTTGTAGAGCACGAACAATCACCCGTAAGGGTCTCTAGGCGCTGGGGGCCGTCGGGAAGATTAAGCAAGCTATTGCCCAGAGTCACATGGTGCTGGGCTAATCTGCCGCCGGCACCGGTGATCGAACCGTGATCCCCAGATTTCGGAGTCAGTCGCCCTGGCCGCGGCGCCTCACCTCTTCCCTATAAGGCCTTTGAGGCCTTATAAGTGTTTAGGCAGAGCTATTGACTTTGCCAATGTATTTAAGCTGTGCTGTAGAGAAGGGTGGCTGCTGTGCAGCATGCTGAAAAGTTGTAATAAAAAAGTGCCAGAAGCATTATTGTTACCTTATATATGACCAAGAAGGCATTATGTCCAACAGAACGACCATATTAAAAAATGTATGTACAATAAAAAAATTCCTCATTTTTCTTTTGTTCTTGCAATGCTGGCAACTTGTTTTTGCCTATTCCAATAGTTGTTTGTTAAAGTTTTTTTTTGAGAGGGCATAAACAATTGGAGGTTGAAGGTTGTGAACTAGTACCTGTATTAGAACACTAGCAGCGGCCAGACGCTAGGGGAGAATCAACAGATGGCAAATTCCGAGAGCAGGCTGTTGAGTGATGTTGAGGTGGTGGTGGTGACTGGTGTTGAGACAATGCTGAGGTGATGCTGAATGATACTTAGGTCTTGCTGAGTGATGATGATATGGTGGTGTACTATTGCAAAGGCGATGCTGAGTGATGTTGTGGTGGTGCAGAGTGATGTTGTGGTGGTGCAGAGTGATGTTGTGGTGGTGCAGAGTGATATTGTTGTGGTGGTGCAGAGTGATATTGTTGTGGTGGTGCAGAGTGATGTTGTGGTGGTGCAGAGTGATATTGTTGTGGTGGTGCAGAGTGATATTGTTGTGGTGGTGCAGAGTGATATTGTTGTGGTGGCGCAGAGTGATATTGTTGTGGTGGCGCAGAGTGATATTGTTGTGGTGGCGCAGAGTGATATTGTTGTGGTGGCGCAGAGTGATATTGTTGTGGTGGTGCAGAGTGATATTGTTGTGGTGGCGCAGAGTGATATTGTTGTGGTGGCGCAGAGTGATATTGTTGTGGTGGCGCAGAGTGATATTGTTGTGGTGGCGCAGAGTGATATTGTTGTGGTGGCGCAGAGTGATGCTGTGGTGGCGCAGAGTGATGCTGTGGAGGCGCAGAGTGATATTGCTGTGGTGGCGCTGAGCGATATTGCTGTGGTGGCGCTGAGCGATATTGCTGTGGTGGCGCTGAGCGATATTGCTGTGGTGACGCTGAGCGATATTGCTGTGGTGGCGCCGAGCGATATTGCTGTGGTGGCGCCGAGCGATATTGCTGTGGTGGCGCCGAGCGATATTGCTGTGGTGGCGCCGAGCGATATTGCTGTGGTGGCGCCGAGCGATATTGCTGTGGTGGCGCCGAGCGATATTGCTGTGGTGGCGCCGAGCGATATTGCTGTGGTGGCGCCGAGCGATATTGCTGTGGTGGCGCCGAGCGATATTGCTGTGGTGGCGCCGAGCGATATTGCTGTGGTGGCGCCGAGCGATATTGCTGTGGTGGCGCCGAGCGATATTGCTGTGGTGGCGCTGAGCGATATTGCTGTGGTGGCGCTGAGCGATGATGGTGGCGCGGAGCGATGATGGTGGCGCGGAGTGATAGTGATGATGCTGCGGTGGCGCTGAGTGATGATGCTGCGGTGGCGCTGAGTGATGATGCTGCGGTGGCGCTGAGTGATGATGCTGCGGTGGCGCTGAGTGATGATGCTGCGGTGGCGCTGAGTGATGATGCTGCGGTGGCGCTGAGTGATGATGCTGCGGTGGCGCTGAGTGATGATGCTGCGGTGGCGCTGAGTGATGATGCTGCGGTGGCGCTGAGTGATGATGCTGCGGTGGCGCTGAGTGATGATGCTGCGGTGGCGCTGAGTGATGATGCTGCGGTGGCGCTGAGTGATGCTGTGGTGGCGCTGAGTGATATTGTGGTGGTGCAGTGATGCTGTGGTGGCGCTGAGTGATATTGCTGTGGTGGCGCTGAGTAATATTGCTGTGGTGGCGCTGACTGATATTGATATTGCTGTGGTGGCGCTGAGTGATGATGCTGCGGTGGCGCTGAGTGATGATGCTGCGGTGGCGCTGAGTGATGATGCTGCGGTGGCGCTGAGTGATGATGCTGCGGTGGCGCTGAGTGATGATGCTGCGGTGGCGCTGAGTGATGATGCTGCGGTGGCGCTGAGTGATGATGCTGCGGTGGCGCTGAGTGATGATGCTGCGGTGGCGCTGAGTGATGATGCTGCGGTGGCGCTGAGTGATGATGCTGCGGTGGCGCTGAGTGATGATGCTGCGGTGGCGCTGAGTGATGATGCTGCGGTGGCGCTGAGTGATGATGCTGCGGTGGCGCTGAGTGATGATGCTGCGGTGGCGCTGAGTGATGCTGTGGTGGCGCTGAGTGATATTGTGGTGGTGCAGTGATGCTGTGGTGGCGCTGAGTGATATTGCTGTGGTGGCGCTGAGTAATATTGCTGTGGTGGCGCTGAGTGATATTGCTGTGGTGGCGCTGAGTGATATTGCTGTGGTGGCGCTGAGTGATATTGCTGTGGTGGCGCTGAGTGATATTGCTGTGGTGGCGCTGAGTGATATTGCTGTGGTGGCGCTGAGTGATATTGCTGTGGTGGCGCTGAGTGATGATGCTGCGGTGGCGCTGAGTGATATTGCTGTGGTGGCGCGGAGTGATATTGCTGAGGTGGCGCGGAGTGATATTGCTGTGGTGGCGCGGAGTGATATTGCTGTGGTGGCGCGGAGTGATATTGCTGTGGTGGCGCGGAGTGATATTGCTGTGGTGGCGCGGAGTGATATTGCTGTGGTGGCGCGGAGTGATATTGCTGTGGTGGCGCGGATTGATATTGCTGTGGTGGCGCGGAGTGATATTGCTGTGGTGGCGCTGAGTGATGATGCTGTGGTAGCGCTGAGTGATGATGCTGTGGTGGCGCTGAGTGATATTGTTGTGGTGATGCAGTGATGCTGTGGTGGCGCGGAGTAATATTGTTGTGGCCCTGAGTAATATTGTTGTGGCCCTGAGTGATGCTGTTGTGGCGCTGAGTGATATTGCTGTGGTGGCGCTGAGTGATATTGCTGTGGTGGCGCGGAGTGATATTGCTGTGGTGGCGCGGAGTGATATTGCTGTGGTGGCGCTGAGTGATGATGCTGTGGTAGCGCTGAGTGATGATGCTGTGGTGGCGCTGAGTGATATTGTTGTGGTGATGCAGTGATGCTGTGGTGGCGCGGAGTAATATTGTTGTGGCCCTGAGTAATATTGTTGTGGCCCTGAGTGATGCTGTTGTGGCGCTGAGTGATATTGCTGTGGTGGCGCTGAGTGATATTGCTGTGGTGGCGCAGAGTGATATTGCAGTGGTGGGGCTGAGTGATATTGCTGTGGTTGGGCTGAGTGATATTGCTGTGGTTGGGCTGAGTGATATTGCTGTGGTGGCGCAGAGTGATATTGCAGTGGTGGGGCTGAGTGATATTGCTGTGGTTGGGCTGAGTGATATTGCTGTGGTGGGGCGGAGTGATATTGCTGTGGTGGGGCGGAGTGATATTGCTGAGGTGGCGCGGAGTGATATTGCTGAGGTGGCGCGGAGTGATATTGCTGTGGTGGCGCGGAGTGATATTGCTGTGGTGGCGCGGAGTGATATTGCTGTGGTGGCGCGGAGTGATATTGCTGTGGTGGCGCGGAGTGATATTGATATTGCTGTAGTGGCGCTGAGTGATATAGCTGTGGTTGCCCTGAGTGATATTGATATTGCTGTAGTGGCACTGAGTGATATAGCTGTGGTTGCCCTGAGTGATATTGATATTGCTGTGGTGGCGCTGACTGATATTGATATTGCTGTAGTGGCGCTGAGTGATATTGCTGTGGTGGCGCTGAGTGATGATGCTGTGGTTGCCCTGAGTGATATTGATATTGCTGTGGTGGCGCGGAGTGATATTGCTGAGGTGGCGCGGAGTGATATTGCTGTGGTGGCGCGGAGTGATATTGCTGTGGTGGCGCGGAGTGATATTGCTGTGGTGGCGCGGAGTGATATTGCTGTGGTGGCGCGGAGTGATATTGATATTGCTGTAGTGGCGCTGAGTGATATAGCTGTGGTTGCCCTGAGTGATACTGATATTGCTGTAGTGGCACTGAGTGATATAGCTGTGGTTGCCCTGAGTGATATTGATATTGCTGTGGTGGCGCTGACTGATATTGATATTGCTGTAGTGGCGCTGAGTGATATTGCTGTGGTGGCGCTGAGTGATGATGCTGTGGTGGCGCTGAGTGATGATGCTGTGGTTGCCCTGAGTGAAATTGATATTGCTGAGGTGGCGCGGAGTGATATTGCTGAGGTGGCGCGGAGTGATATTGCTGTGGTGGCGCGGAGTGATATTGCTGTGGTGGCGCGGAGTGATATTGCTGTGGTGGCGCGGAGTGATATTGCTGTGGTGGCGCGGAGTGATATTGCTGTGGTGGCGCGGAGTGATATTGCTGTGGTGGCGCGGAGTGATATTGATATTGCTGTAGTGGCGCTGAGTGATATAGCTGTGGTTGCCCTGAGTGATATTGATATTGCTGTGGTGGCGCTGACTGATATTGATATTGCTGTAGTGGCGCTGAGTGATATTGCTGTGGTGGCGCTGAGTGATGATGCTGTGGTGGCGCTGAGTGATGATGCTGTGGTTGCCCTGAGTGATATTGATATTGCTGTGGTGGCGCGGAGTGATATTGCTGTGGTGGCGCGGAGTGATATTGCTGTGGTGGCGCGGAGTGATACTGCTGTGGTGGCGCGGAGTGATATTGCTGTGGTGGCGCGGAGTGATATTGCTGTGGTGGCGCGGAGTGATATTGCTGTGGTGGCGCTGAGTGATGATGCTGTGGTAGCGCTGAGTGATGATGCTGTGGTGGCGCGGAGTGATATTGTTGTGGTGATGCAGTGATGCTGTGGTGGCGCTGAGTAATATTGTTGTGGCCCTGAGTAATATTGTTGTGGCCCTGAGTGATGCTGTTGTGGCCCTGAGTGATATTGCTGTGGTGGCGCTGAGTGATATTGCTGTGGTGGCGCTGAGTGATATTGTTGTGGTGATGCAGTGATGCTGTGGTGGCGCTGAGTAATATTGTTGTGGCCCTGAGTAATATTGTTGTGGCCCTGAGTGATGCTGTTGTGGCGCTGAGTGATATTGCTGTGGTGGCGCTGAGTGATATTGCTGTGGTGGCGCTGAGTGATATTGCTGTGGTGGCGCTGAGTGATATTGCTGTGGTGGTGCCGAGTGATATTGCAGTGGTGGGGCTGAGTGATATTGATGTGGTTGGGCGGAGTGATATTGCTGTGGTGGGGCGGAGTGATATTGCTGTGGTGGCGCGGAGTGATATTGCTGAGGTGGCGCGGAGTGATATTGCTGAGGTGGCGCGGAGTGATATTGCTGAGGTGGCGCGGAGTGATATTGCTGTGGTGGCGCGGAGTGATATTGCTGTGGTGGCGCGGAGTGATATTGATATTGCTGTAGTGGCGCTGAGTGATATAGCTGTGGTTGCCCTGAGTGATATTGATATTGCTGTAGTGGCACTGAGTGATATAGCTGTGGTTGCCCTGAGTGATATTGATATTGCTGTGGTGGCGCTGACTGATATTGCTGTAGTGGCGCTGAGTGATATTGCTGTGGTGGCGCTGAGTGATATTGCTGTGGTGGCGCGGAGTGATATTGCTGTGGTGGCGCGGAGTGATATTGCTGTGGTGGCGCGGAGTGATATTGCTGTGGTGGCGCTGAGTGATGATGCTGTGGTAGCGCTGAGTGATGATGCTGTGGTGGCGCGGAGTGATATTGTTGTGGTGATGCAGTGATGCTGTGGTGGCGCTGAGTAATATTGTTGTGGCCCTGAGTAATATTGTTGTGGCCCTGAGTGATGCTGTTGTGGCGCTGAGTGATATTGCTGTGGTGGCGCTGAGTGATATTGCTGTGGTGGCGCTGAGTGATATTGCTGTGGTGGCGCTGAGTGATATTGCTGTGGTGGCGCTGAGTGATATTGCTGTGGTGGCGCAGTGATGCTGTGGTGGCGCTGAGTAATATTGTTGTGGCCCTGAGTAATATTGTTGTGGCCCTGAGTGATGCTGTTGTGGCGCTGAGTGATATTGCTGTGGTGGCGCTGAGTGATATTGCTGTGGTGGCGCCGAGTGATATTGCTGTGGTGGCGCCGAGTGATATTGCTGTGGTGGTGCCGAGTGATATTGCTGTGGTGGTGCCGAGTGATATTGCTGTGGTGGGGCGGAGTGATATTGCTGTGGTGGGGCGGAGTGATATTGCTGTGGTGGGGCGGAGTGATATTGCTGTGGTGGCGCGGAGTGATATTGCTGAGGTGGCGTGGAGTGATATTGCTGAGGTGGCGCGGAGTGATATTGCTGAGGTGGCGCGGAGTGATATTGCTGTGGTGGCGCGGAGTGATATAGCTGTGGTTGCCCTGAGTGATATTGATATTGCTGTAGTGGCACTGAGTGATATAGCTGTGGTTGCCCTGAGTGATATTGATATTGCTGTGGTGGCGCTGAGTGATGATGCTGTGGTAGCGCTGAGTGATGATGCTGTGGTGGCGCGGAGTGATATTGTTGTGGTGATGCAGTGATGCTGTGGTGGCGCTGAGTAATATTGTTGTGGCCCTGAGTAATATTGTTGTGGCCCTGAGTGATGCTGTTGTGGCGCTGAGTGATATTGCTGTGGTGGCGCTGAGTGATATTGCTGTGGTGATGCAGTGATGCTGTGGTGGCGCTGAGTAATATTGTTGTGGCCCTGAGTAATATTGTTGTGGCCCTGAGTGATGCTGTTGTGGCGCTGAGTGATATTGCTGTCGTGGCGCTGAGTGATATTGCTGTGGTGGCGCTGAGTGATATTGCTGTGGTGGCGCCGAGTGATATTGCTGTGGTGGTGCCGAGTGATATTGCTGTGGTGGTGCCGAGTGATATTGCAGTGGTGGGGCTGAGTGATATTGCTGTGGTGGGGCGGAGTGATATTGCTGTGGTGAGGCGGAGTGATATTGCTGTGGTGGCGCGGAGTGATATTGCTGAGGTGGCGCGGAGTGATATTGCTGTGGTGGCGCGGAGTGATATTGCTGTGGTGGCGCGGAGTGATATTGCTGTGGTGGCGCGGAGTGATATTGCTGTGGTGGCGCGGAGTGATATTGATATTGCTGTAGTGGCGCTGAGTGATATAGCTGTGGTTGCCCTGAGTGATATTGATATTGCTGTAGTGGCACTGAGTGATATAGCTGTGGTTGCCCTGAGTGATATTGATATTGCTGTGGTGGCGCTGACTGATATTGCTGTAGTGGCGCTGAGTGATGATGCTGCGGTGGCGCTGAGTGATATAGCTGTGGTTGCCCTGAGTGATATTGATATTGCTGTGGTGGCGCTGACTGATATTGATATTGCTGTAGTGGCGCTGAGTGATATTGCTGTGGTGGCGCTGAGTGATGATGCTGTGGTGGCGCTGAGTGATGATGCTGTGGTTGCCCTGAGTGATATTGATATTGCTGTGGTGGCGCTGACTGATATTGATATTGCTGTGGTGGCGCTGAGTGATATTGCTGTGGTGGCGCTGAGTGATGATGCTGTGGTGACGCTGAGAGATGATGCTGTGGTGGCGCTAAATGATATTGCTGTAGTGGCGCTGAGTGATATTGATATTGCTGTAGTGACGCTGAGTGATATTGCTGTGGTGGCGCTGAGTAATATTGCTGTGGTGGCGCTGAGTAATATTGCTGTGGTGGCGCTGAGTGATATTGCTGTGGTGGCGCTGAGTGATATTGCTGTGGTGGCGCTGAGTGATGATGCTGCGGTGGCGCTGAGTGATATTGCTGTGGTGGCGCTGAGTGATATTGCTGTGGTGACGCTGAGTGATATTGCTGTGGTGGCGCTGAGTGATATTGCTGTGGTGGCGCTGAGTGATGATGCTGCGGTGGCGCTGAGTGATATTGCTGCGGTGGGGCTGAGTGATATTGCTGTGGTGGGGCTGAGTGATATTGCTGAGGTGGCGCGGAGTGATATTGCTGTGGTGGCGCGGAGTGATATTGCTGTGGTGGCGCGGAGTGATATTGCTGTGGTGGCGCGGAGTGATATTGCTGTGGTGGCGCTGAGTGATATTGATATTGCTGTATTGGCGCTGAGTGATATTGATATTGCTGTAGTGGCGCTGAGTGATATTGCTGAGGTGGCGCTGAGTGATATTGCTGAGGTGGCGCGGAGTGATGATGCTGTGGTGGCGCTGAGTGATGATGCTGTGGTGGCGCTGAGTGATGATGCTGTGGTGGCGCTGAGTGAGGATGCTGTGGTAGCGCTGAGTGATATTGATATTGCTGTGGTGGCGCCGAGTGATATTGATATTGCTGTGGTGGCGCCGAGTGATATTGCTGTGGTGGCGCCGAGTGATATTGCAGTGGTGGCGCTGAGTGATATTGCAGTGGTGGCGCTGAGTGATATTGCAGTGGTGGCGCTGAGTGATATTGCTGTGGTGGCGCTGAGTGATATTGCTGTGGTGGCGCTGAGTGATATTGCTGTGGTGGCGCGGAGTGATATTGCTGTGGTGGCGCGGAGTGATATTGCTGTGGTGGCGCGGAGTGATATTGCTGTGGTGGCGCGGAGTGATATTGCTGTGGTGGCGCGGAGTGATATTGCTGTGGTGGCGCGGAGTGATATTGCTGTGGTGGCGCGGAGTGATATTGCTGTGGTGGCGCGGAGTGATATTGCTGTGGTGGCGCGGAGTGATATTGCTGTGGTGGCGCGGAGTGATATTGCTGTGGTGGCGCGGAGTGATATTGCTGTGGTGGCGCGGAGTGATATTGCTGTGGTGGCGCGGAGTGATATTGCTGTGGTGGCGCGGAGTGATATTGCTGTGGTGGCGCGGAGTGATATTGCTGTGGTGGCGCTGAGTGATGATGCTGTGGTAGCGCTGAGTGATGATGCTGTGGTGGCGCGGAGTGATATTGTTGTGGTGATGCAGTGATGCTGTGGTGGCGCTGAGTAATATTGTTGTGGCCCTGAGTAATATTGTTGTGGCCCTGAGTGATGCTGTTGTGGCGCTGAGTGATATTGCTGTGGTGGCGCTGAGTGATATTGCTGTGGTGGCGCAGAGTGATATTGCAGTGGTGGGGCTGAGTGATATTGCTGTGGTTGGGCTGAGTGATATTGCTGTGGTGGGGCGGAGTGATATTGCTGTGGTGGCGCGGAGTGATATTGCTGAGGTGGCGCGGAGTGATATTGCTGAGGTGGCGCGGAGTGATATTGCTGTGGTGGCGCGGAGTGATATTGCTGTGGTGGCGCGGAGTGATATTGCTGTGGTGGCGCGGAGTGATATTGCTGTGGTGGCGCGGAGTGATATTGCAGTGGTGGCGCGGAGTGATATTGATATTGCTGTAGTGGCGCTGAGTGATATAGCTGTGGTTGCCCTGAGTGATATTGATATTGCTGTAGTGGCACTGAGTGATATAGCTGTGGTTGCCCTGAGTGATATTGATATTGCTGTGGTGGCGCTGACTGATATTGATATTGCTGTAGTGGCGCTGAGTGATATTGCTGTGGTGGCGCTGAGTGATGATGCTGTGGTTGCCCTGAGTGATATTGATATTGCTGTGGTGGCGCGGAGTGATATTGCTGAGGTGGCGCGGAGTGATATTGCTGTGGTGGCGCGGAGTGATATTGCTGTGGTGGCGCGGAGTGATATTGCTGTGGTGGCGCGGAGTGATATTGCTGTGGTGGCGCGGAGTGATATTGATATTGCTGTAGTGGCGCTGAGTGATATAGCTGTGGTTGCCCTGAGTGATATTGATATTGCTGTAGTGGCACTGAGTGATATAGCTGTGGTTGCCCTGAGTGATATTGATATTGCTGTGGTGGCGCTGACTGATATTGATATTGCTGTAGTGGCGCTGAGTGATATTGCTGTGGTGGCGCTGAGTGATGATGCTGTGGTGGCGCTGAGTGATGATGCTGTGGTTGCCCTGAGTGATATTGATATTGCTGTGGTGGCGCGGAGTGATATTGCTGAGGTGGCGCGGAGTGATATTGCTGTGGTGGCGCGGAGTGATATTGCTGTGGTGGCGCGGAGTGATATTGCTGTGGTGGCGCGGAGTGATATTGCTGTGGTGGCGCGGAGTGATATTGCTGTGGTGGCGCGGAGTGATATTGATATTGCTGTAGTGGCGCTGAGTGATATAGCTGTGGTTGCCCTGAGTGATATTGATATTGCTGTGGTGGCGCTGACTGATATTGATATTGCTGTAGTGGCGCTGAGTGATATTGCTGTGGTGGCGCTGAGTGATGATGCTGTGGTGGCGCTGAGTGATGATGCTGTGGTTGCCCTGAGTGATATTGATATTGCTGAGGTGGCGCGGAGTGATATTGCTGTGGTGGCGCGGAGTGATATTGCTGTGGTGGCGCGGAGTGATATTGCTGTGGTGGCGCGGAGTGATATTGCTGTGGTGGCGCGGAGTGATATTGCTGTGGTGGCGCGGAGTGATATTGCTGTGGTGGCGCGGAGTGATATTGCTGTGGTGGCGCGGAGTGATATTGCTGTGGTGGCGCGGAGTGATATTGCTGTGGTGGCGCGGAGTGATATTGCTGTGGTGGCGCGGAGTGATATTGCTGTGGTGGCGCGGAGTGATATTGCTGTGGTGGCGCGGAGTGATATTGCTGTGGTGGCGCGGAGTGATATTGCTGTGGTGGCGCGGAGTGATATTGCTGTGGTGGCGCGGAGTGATATTGCTGTGGTGGCGCGGAGTGATATTGCTGTGGTGGCGCGGAGTGATATTGCTGTGGTGGCGCGGAGTGATATTGCTGTGGTGGCGCGGAGTGATATTGCTGTGGTGGCGCGGAGTGATATTGCTGTGGTGGCGCGGAGTGATATTGCTGTGGTGGCGCGGAGTGATATTGCTGTGGTGGCGCGGAGTGATATTGCTGTGGTGGCGCGGAGTGATATTGCTGTGGTGGCGCGGAGTGATATTGCTGTGGTGGCGCGGAGTGATATTGCTGTGGTGGCGCGGAGTGATATTGCTGTGGTGGCGCTGAGTGATGATGCTGTGGTGGCGCTGAGTGATGATGCTGTGGTGGCGCGGAGTGATATTGTTGTGGTGATGCAGTGATGCTGTGGTGGCGCCGAGTAATATTGTTGTGGCCCTGAGTAATATTGTTGTGGCCCTGAGTGATGCTGTTGTGGCGCTGAGTGATATTGCTGTGGTGGCGCGGAGTGATATTGCTGTGGTGGCGCGGAGTGATATTGCTGTGGTGGCGCTGAGTGATATTGTTGTGGTGATGCAGTGATGCTGTGGTGGCGCTGAGTAATATTGTTGTGGCCCTGAGTAATATTGTTGTGGCCCTGAGTGATGCTGTTGTGGCGCTGAGTGATATTGCTGTGGTGGCGCTGAGTGATATTGCTGTGGTGGCGCTGAGTGATATTGCTGTGGTGGCGCTGAGTGATATTGCTGTGGTGGCGCCGAGTGATATTGCAGTGGTGGGGCTGAGTGATATTGCTGTGGTTGGGCTGAGTGATATTGCTGTGGTGGGGCGGAGTGATATTGCTGTGGTGGCGCGGAGTGATATTGCTGAGGTGGCGCGGAGTGATATTGCTGAGGTGGCGCGGAGTGATATTGCTGTGGTGGCGCGGAGTGATATTGCTGTGGTGGCGCGGAGTGATATTGCTGTGGTGGCGCGGAGTGATATTGATATTGCTGTAGTGGCGCTGAGTGATATAGCTGTGGTTGCCCTGAGTGATATTGATATTGCTGTAGTGGCACTGAGTGATATAGCTGTGGTTGCCCTGAGTGATATTGATATTGCTGTGGTGGCGCTGACTGATATTGATATTGCTGTAGTGGCGCTGAGTGATATTGCTGTGGTGGCGCTGAGTGATGATGCTGCGGTGGCGCTGAGTGATATTGCTGTGGTGGCGCGGAGTGATATTGCTGTGGTGGCGCGGAGTGATATTGCTGTGGTGGCGCGGAGTGATATTGCTGTGGTGGCGCTGAGTGATGATGCTGTGGTAGCGCTGAGTGATGATGCTGTGGTGGCGCGGAGTGATATTGTTGTGGTGATGCAGTGATGCTGTGGTGGCGCTGAGTAATATTGTTGTGGCCCTGAGTAATATTGTTGTGGCCCTGAGTGATGCTGTTGTGGCGCTGAGTGATATTGCTGTGGTGGCGCTGAGTGATATTGCTGTGGTGGCGCTGAGTGATATTGTTGTGGTGATGCAGTGATGCTGTGGTGGCGCTGAGTAATATTGTTGTGGCCCTGAGTAATATTGTTGTGGCCCTGAGTGATGCTGTTGTGGCGCTGAGTGATATTGCTGTGGTGGCGCTGAGTGAGTATGCTGTGGTGGCGCGGAGTGATATTGCTGTGGTGGCGCGGAGTGATATTGCTGTGGTGGCGCGGAGTGATATTGCTGTGGTGGCGCTGAGTGATATTGCTGTGGTGGCGCTGAGTGATATAGCTGTGGTTGCCCTGAGTGATTGATATTGCTGTAGTGGCGCTGAGTGATATAGCTGTGGTTGCCCTGAGTGATATTGATATTGCTGTGGTGGCGCTGACTGATATTGATATTGCTGTGGTGGCGCTGAGTGATATTGCTGAGGTGGCGCGGAGTGATATTGCTGTGCTGGCGCGGAGTGATATTGCTGTGGTGGCGCGGAGTGATATTGCTGTTGTGGCGCGGAGTGATATTGCTGTTGCTTTAGTGGCGCTGAGTGATATAGCTGTGGTTGCCCTGACTGATATTGATATTGCTGTGGTGGCGCTGACTGATATTGATATTGCTGTGGTGGCGCTGACTTATATTGATATTGCTGTAGTGGCGCTGAGTGATGATGCTGTGGTGGCGCTGAGTGATATTGATATTGCTGTAGTGGCGCTGAGTGGTGATGCTGTGGTGGCGCCGAGTGATGCTGTGGTGGCGCCGAGTGATGCTGTGGTGGCGCCGAGTGATATTGCTGTGGTGGCGCTGAGTGATATTGATATTGCTGTATTGGCGCTGAGTGATATTGATATTGCTGTAGTGGCGCTGAGTGATATTGCTGAGGTGGCGCTGAGTGATGATGCTGTGGTGGCGCTGAGTGATGATGCTGTGGTGGCGCTGAGTGAGGATGCTGTGGTAGCGCTGAGTGATGATGCTGTGGTGGCGCCGAGTGATATTGCTGTGGTGGCGCTGAGTGATATTGCAGTGGTGGCGCTGAGTGATATTGCTGTGGTGGCGCTGAGTGATATTGCTGTGGTGGGGCTGAGTGATATTGCTGTGGTGGGGCTGAGTGATATTGCTGTGGTGGGGCTGAGTGATATTGCTGTGGTGGCGCGGAGTGATATTGCTGTGGTGGCGCGAAGTGATATTGCTGTGGTGGCGCGGAGTGATATTGCTGTGGTGGCGCGAAGTGATATTGATATTGCTGTAGTGGCGCTGAGTGATATAGCTGTGGTTACCCTGAGTGATATTGATATTGCTGTAGTGGCGCTGAGTGATATAGCTGTGGTTGCCCTGAGTGATATTGATATTGCTGTGGTGGCGCTGACTGATATTGATATTGCTGTGGTGGCGCTGACTGATATTGATATTGCTGTGGTGGCGCTGAGTGATGATGCTGTGGTGGCGCTGAGTGATGATGCTGTGGTGGCGCTGAGTGATATAGCTGTGGTTGCCCTGAGTGATATTGATATTGCTGTGGTGGCGCGGAGTGATATTGCTGTGCTGGCGCGGAGTGATATTGATGTGCTGGCGAGGAGTGATATTGCTGTGGTGGCGCGGAGTGATATTGATGTGGTGGCGCGGATTGATATTGCTGTGGTGGCGCGGAGTGATATTGCTGTGGTTGCCCTGAGTGATATTGATATTGCTGTAGTGGCGCTGAGTGATATAGCTGTGGTTGCCCGGAGTGATATTGATATTGCTGTAGTGGCGCTGAGTGATATAGCTGTGGTTGCCCTGAGTGATATTGATATTGCTGTGGTGGCGCTGACTGATATTGATATTGCTGTGGTGGCGCTGACTGATATTGATATTGCTGTAGTGGCGCTGAGTGATATTGCTGTGGTGGCGCTGAGTGATGATGCTGTGGTGGCGCTGAGTGATGATGCTGTGGTGGCGCTGAGTGATATAGCTGTGGTTGCCCTGAGTGATATTGATATTGCTGTGGTTGCCCTGAGTGATATTGATATTGCTGTAGTGGCGCTGAGTGATATAGCTGT
Source organism: Triturus cristatus (assembly GCF_964204655.1). NCBI lineage: Eukaryota > Metazoa > Chordata > Amphibia > Caudata > Salamandridae > Triturus > Triturus cristatus. Next base: position 1,121,407,274 of record NC_140579.1, read on the forward strand.
GGTTGCCCTGAGTGATATTGATATAGCTGTGGTTGCCCTGAGTGATATTGATATTGCTGTAGTGGCGCTGAGTGATATTGCTGTGGTGGCGCTGAGTGATGATGCTGTGGTGGCGCTGAGTGATGATGCTGTGGTGGCGCTGAGTGATATTGATATTGCTGTAGTGGCGCCGAGTGGTGATGCTGTGGTGGCGCCGAGTGATGCTGTGGTGGCGCCGAGTGATGCTGTGGTGGCGCCGAGTGATGCTGTGGTGGCGCCGAGTGATGCTGTGGTGGCGCCGAGTGATGCTGTGGTGGCGCCGAGTGATGCTGTGGTGGCGCCGAGTGATGCTGTGGTGGCGCCGAGTGATGCTGTGGTGGCGCCGAGTGATGCTGTGGTGGCGCCGAGTGATGCTGTGGTGGCCCTGAGTGATACTGTTGTGGTGGTGCAGAGTGATACTGTAGTGGTGCTGAGTGATGCTGCCGTGACACAGTGTCTTTGCTAGTTACAGTGGGTAGAAGAGGGGAAGAAGAGAGGTAGAAGAGGGTAGAAGAGGGGTAGAAGAGGGGTAGAAGGGATAGTAGAGGGGTAGAACATGGGTAGAAGTGGTGTAGAGGGGTAGAAGAGGTGTAGAGGGTTAGAAGAGGTGTAGAGGGTTAGAAGAGGGGTAGAGGGTTAGAAGAGGGGTAGTAGAGTGGTAGTAGAGGGGTAAAGGGATAGTAGAGGGGTAGAAGAGGGGTAGAAGAGGGGTGGTAGAGGGGTAGCAGAGAGGTAGTAGAGGGGAAGTAGAAGGGTAGTAGAGGGGTTGAGGGCTAGTAGAGGGGAAGAAGAGGGGTAGAGTGGTAGAAGAGGGATAGAAGAGGGGTAGAGGGGTGGTGAAGGGGTAGTAGAGGGGTGGTAGCAGGGTAGAAGATATTGTTGTGGTGGTGCAGTGATGCTGTGGTGGCGCGGAGTGATATTGCTGTGGTAGCGCCGAGTAATATTTTTGTGGCCCTGAGTGATGCTGTGGTGGCCCTGAGTGATATTGCTGTGGTGGCGCTGAGTGATATTGCTGTGGTGGGGCCGAGTGATATTGCTGTGGTGGGGCCGAGTGATATTGCTGTGGTGGGGCCGAGTGATATTGCTGTGGTGGGGCCGAGTGATATTGCTGTGGTGGGGCCGAGTGATATTGCTGTGGTGGGGCCGAGTGATATTGCTGTGGTGGGGCCGAGTGATATTGCTGTGGTGGGGCCGAGTGATATTGCTGTGGTGGGGCCGAGTGATATTGCTGTGGTGGGGCCGAGTGATATTGCTGTGGTGGGGCCGAGTGATATTGCTGTGGTGGGGCCGAGTGATATTGCTGTGGTGGGGCCGAGTGATATTGCTGTGGTGGGGCCGAGTGATATTGCTGTGGTGGGGCCGAGTGATATTGCTGTGGTGGGGCCGAGTGATATTGCTGTGGTGGGGCCGAGTGATATTGCTGTGGTGGGGCCGAGTGATATTGCTGTGGTGGGGCCGAGTGATATTGCTGTGGTGGGGCCGAGTGATATTGCTGTGGTGGGGCCGAGTGATATTGCTGTGGTGGGGCCGAGTGATATTGCTGTGGTGGGGCCGAGTGATATTGCTGTGGTGGGGCCGAGTGATATTGCTGTGGTGGCGCCGAGTGATATTGCTGTGGTGGCGCCGAGTGATATTGCTGTGGTGGCGCCGAGTGATATTGCTGTGGTGGCGCCGAGTGATATTGCTGTGGTGGCGCCGAGTGATATTGCTGTGGTGGCGCCGAGTGATATTGCTGTGGTGGCGCCGAGTGATATTGCTGTGGTGGCGCCGAGTGATATTGCTGTGGTGGCGCCGAGTGATATTGCTGTGGTGGCGCCGAGTGAAATTGCTGTGGTGGCGCCGAGTTATAGTGGCGCCGAGTGATATTGCTGTGGTGGCGCCGAGTGATATTGCTGTGGTGGCGCCGAGTGATATTGCTGTGGTGGCGCCGAGTGATATTGCTGTGGTGGCGCCGAGTGATATTGCTGTGGTGGCGCCGAGTGATATTGCTGTGGTGGCGCCGAGTGATATTGATATTGCTGTGGTGACGCTGAGTGATATTGATATTGCTGTGGTGGCGCTGAGTGATATTTCTGTGGTGGCGCTGAGTGATATTGCTGTGGTAGCGCTGAGTGAGGATGCTGTGGTAGCGCTGAGTGAGGATGCTGTGGTGGCGCTGAGTGATGATGCTGTGGTGGCGCTGAGTGATATTGATATCGCTGTGGTGGTGCTGAGTGATATTGATATTGCTGTGGTGTGGCTGAGCGATATTGCTGTGGTGTGGCTGAGTGATATTGCTGTGGTGGCGCTGAGTGATATTGCTGTGGTGGCGCTGAGTGATATTGCTGTGGTGGCGCTGAGTGATATTGATATTGCTGTAGTGGCGCTGAGTGATATTTCTGTGGTGGCGCTGAGTGATATTGCTGTGGTAACGCTGAGTGATGATGCTGTGGTGGCGCTGAGTGATATTGATATTGCTGTGGTGGTGCTGAGTGATATTGATATTGCTGTGGTGGTGCGGAGTGATATTGTTGTGGTGGCGCTGAGTGATGCTGCTGTGGTGGCGCTGAGTGATGCTGCTGTGGTGGCCCTGAGTGATATTGTTGTGGTGGTGCAGAGTGATGCTGTAGTGGTGCTGAGTGATGCTGCCGTGACACAGTGTCTTTGCTAGTTACAGTGGGTAGAAGAGGGGAAGAGGGGTAGAAGAGAGGTAGAAGAGAGGTAGAAGAGGGGTAGAAGGGATAGTAGAGGGGTAGAACATGGGTAGAAGTGGTGTAGAGGGGTAGAAGAGGTGTAGAGGGTTAGAAGAGGTGTAGAGGGTTAGAAGAGGTGTAGAGGGGTAGTAGAGCGGTAGTAGAGGGGTAAAGGGATAGTAGAAGGGTAGAAGAGGGGTAGAGGGGTAGAAGAGGGGTGGTAGAGGGGTAGCAAAGAGGTAGTAGAGGGGAAGTAGAGGGGTAGTAGAGGGGTTGAGGGCTAGTAGAGGGGAAGAAGAGGGGTGGAGTGGTAGAAGAGGGGTAGAGTGATAGAAGAGGGGTGGTAGAGGGGTGGTAGAGGGGTGGTAGAGGGGTGGTAGAGGGGTAGAAGAGGGGCGGTAGAGGGGTGGTAGAGGGGTGGTAGAGGGGTGGTAGAGGGGTGGTAGAGGGGTGGTAGAGGGGTGGTAGAGGGGTGGTAGAGGGGTAGAAGAGGGATAGAAGAGGGATAGAAGGGTAGAGTGGTAGAAGAGGGGTAGAGTGGTAGAAGAGGGATAGAAGAGGGATAGAAGAGGGGTGGTAGAGGGGTGGTAGAGGGGTGGTAGAGGGGTGGTAGAGGGGTGGTAGAGGGGTAGAAGAGGGGCGGTAGAGGGGCGGTAGAGGGGTGGTAGAGGGGTGGTAGAGGGGTGGTAGAGGGGTAGAAGAGGGATAGAAGGGTAGAGTGGTAGAAGAGGGGTAGAGTGGTAGAGTGGTAGAAGAGGGGTAGAGTGGTAGAAGAGGGGTAGAGTGGTAGAAGAGGGGTAGAGAGGTGGAAGAGGGGTAGAAGAGGGATAGAAGGGGTAGAGGGGTATTAGAGGGGTAGAGGGATAGAAGAGGGATAGAGGGGTGGTAGAGGAGTAGAAGAGGGTTAGAGGGGTAGAAGGTTAGAGGGGGGTAATGGGGTAGAAGAGGGGTAGTAGAAGGGTAGAGGGGTAGTAGAAGGGTAGAGGGGTAGTAGAAGGGTAGTGGGGTAGTAGAAGGGTAGTGGGGTAGAAGAGGGGTAGAAGAGGGGTAGAAGAGAGGTAGAGGGGATGTAGAGGGGTAGTAGGGTAGAGGTGTAGTAGAGGGGTAGAAGAGGGGTAGAGAGGGGTAGAGAGGGGTAGTCGAGGGGTAGAAGAGGGAAAGAGGAGAGGTAGAGGGGTAGAAGAGAGGTAGAGGGGTAGAAGAGAGGTAGAGGGGTAGAAGAGAGGTAGAGGGGTAGAAGAGAGGTAGAGGGGTAGAAGAGAGGTAGAGGGGTAGAAGAGAGGTAGAGGGGTAGAAGAGGTAGAGGGGTAGAAGAGGTAGAGGGGTAGAAGAGGTAGAGTAGAGGTAGAGGGGTAGAAGAGGTAGAGGGTTACTAGAGAGGTAGAGTAGAGTTAGAGGGGTAGAAGAGGAAGAGGGGTAGAAGAGGAAGAGGGGTAGAAGAGGAAGAGGGGTAGAAGAGGTAAGGGGTAGAAGAGGTAGAGGGGTAGAAGAGGTAGAGGGGTAGAAGAGGTAGAGGGGTAGAAGAGGTAGAGGGGTAGAAGAGGTAGAGGGGTAGAAGAGGTAGAGGGGTAGAAGAGGTAGAGGGGTAGAAGAGGTAGAGGGGTGGTAGAGGGGTAGAAGAGGTAGAGTGGAGGTAGAGGGGTAGAAGAGGTAGAGTGGAGGTAGAGGGGTAGAAGAGGTAGAGTGGAGGTAGAGGGGTGGTAGAGGGGTAGGAGAGCGGTAGAGGGGTAGGAGAGGGGTGGAAGAGGGGTAGAGGGGTGGAAGAGGGGTAGAGGGGTTTAAGAGGGGTAGAGGGGTAGAAGAGGTAGAAGAGGTAGAGTAGAGGTAGAGGGTTACTAGAGAGGTAGAGTAGCGTTAGAGGGGTAGAAGAGGTAGAGGGGTAGAAGAGGTAGAGGGGTAGAAGAGGTAGAGTAGAGGTAGAGGGGTAGAAGAGGTAGAGGGTTACTAGAGAGGTAGAGTAGAGTTAGAGGGGTAGAAGAGGTAGAGGGGTAGAAGAGGTACAGTAGAGGTAGAGGGGTGGTAGAGGGGTAGGAGAGCGGTAGAGGGGTAGGAGAGGGGTGGAAGAGGGGTAGAGGGGTGGAAGAGGGGTAGAGGGGTTTAAGAGGGGTGGAAGAGGGGTAGAGGGGTAGAAGAGAGGTAGAGGGGTAGAAGAGAGGTAGAGGGGTAGAAGAGAGGTAGAGGGGTAGAAGAGAGGTAGAGGGGTAGAAGAAAGGTAGAGGGGTAGAAGAGAGGTAAAGGGGTAGAAGAGAGGTAGGGATATATAGGCAGATGAAAAGGAAGCTATCTACTTCAGGAATGTGAAAGAAAGCTCTTGTATCTTGAAAGCTGATGACCCATGACGAGAGAGGAAAGCCAGATGGCGCCTCTGCAAGTAAGCCCATGCGCGTAACCGCAAGCTCTAGGCCACAGTGGTAGCATTTTCTGAAGCCCTTACTAAAAGTCTCGCCAGAGCAACGCATGCGCTGGCTCAGGCGAGACCTAAAAACAAAAGATGCACAACATGGACATGATAAATGAACCTCACTATGCCTGTACGTCATGAAAGCACAATTTTCTTTGACACTACGATTAATAAAGGAAGTGCAAATATGGCTTGGGACATCTACATTTCAACTATACACAAAACAAAACAACTAAATGAATACATAAAACGCACACACCATGTAGACAAGAGGCACGCATTGGAGAACCTGAATAACCGTACTCATTGGCACATAATGACGTTAGGAGGTGGGAAGGACCAAAGCAGACATGACGCTTCTTGCAGTTACTGTATACTTGAACACTTCTGACCTTGATTGGTAGAGGGAAGGAGATCAGTGCTACAGACTATCACCGGCACTGCAGGCCGAAGGAAACGAAAAATCACAGACCACTGTAATTTGTAGTGAGGAGGAGAAAGACATAGGCTGCCTCAAATAACTAGTGACTTACCATGTGATCAGATGAATACTCGTTCATCTGAGACAGCCTTGGCTGGCAAGTAGTATTTTCCTCTCTGCCAACAAGGGAAATGCAACAGAATGCCTCGAGTCCAACCCTTTTAAATTTGGCACAATACTATTTTTCAGCAAACTATTGTGAACAATATTCTCTGCACATTCTCAATCCAGCAAGAGATGCAGTTTGCTTATGCCTGCGATTCATCAAGGTTACCATTTGCAGGTTTTCATCATATGTGAGATCATAGTTATGTCACTTATGACGCTTCCTACCAAATTTCAATAGACTACTACCCCCATTAAGGATACTACACACGCTTACTTTGGACGCCCTACATTGGCCACTTTGTCAATTTGATCCAGACAAATGAGCTGTGACTGGTGGGGATTGGAAGTCATATTAACAGTTTATCTGTTCATTAGTTTTAGTTCTTAAGGACCTACAGGGCTACAGCCGTCACAACCAATGTACCAAGCCTAACGTCTCCTTAGGACCTCGGGGAAGCAGGTCTGGTCATACATACCGGTCCAGTTTCTGTAGTACGTATTCAAGAAACAATCCAATTGCAAGTCTCAATTCGAGTAAATTAGGCAACTGAAACCCATTATCGGACAATTAATCTTTTTAAAATGCTGAAACTGGAAGACAGACTCCAGTGTTATGATTTGTAACGTATTACAAAATAGGCCTGGGCAGTCACCTACCCTTTTACCTACATTTACCCTCCTACTGTACTACATAACGGTTTTTGGAGCGGACCTTTTACCTAGTTAGGAGCTACATAAATGTGTGGTTTTCCCCGAAAACTGGTCTCATACTATGCATGAGGATTCTCAGAATCACAGCAGGATTACCATCTTCTGCATAATAACTGTGTATAAGGTTCATCACCATCGTCATCCTAGTCCGACATGACACAGCTAGGTAGAACCCCTGAGGGTATATACCCTTTTGGGTATATAAGCACCATATCTTTGCTGGGGCAGGCAGAGGATAAAGACTTGCATGCGGACACGAGACGCTGAGGCTCCTGCAAGCAGGCACTCCAGCACGCAGTGGTCTGACATTACTTGCGGGGTGTCTAGCTTGAGACCAAGACGGGGTCCTTCGCTCTCCCACATCAGGTAATGGGGTTAGCTCCTTCCCGAGGAGATTCTTGGCTATACACCTAGATACATGCTAGGTACACTTGGGTACATCTAGTTAGGGTCTACATCGTAGGAGTACGCATTATTACGGTCATGTATTTATATGCCTGCATATATCCATTGTTTTAGCACTATAGTAGAATTCTACCATCTATTTACTCTGTTGGTGCTTATACCAGGATATATCTGTTTCCGTCATATGGTTGTTGCAGCACACATATTTTACACTAGAATGACACTGGTTCAATAAAAGCTTATTTAAAACCGTCCCCACCGTTCATTCTGTGTATCTCTCCGAGACAAAGTAAGCATGAGTGACTGAGCAAAAAGTACTGTACTCTTTCCACAATCCCTGAGGTGTCAGGGTTGTCATGTTCGATAGATGCTTGAAACTATTCTCTCCTTGGTAAGAGGGGATCATAGTGGCACTGTGAGCTTGCTGGTATATAAGCTAACATATCCGGTGGGGGTGTCCGGAATCAGTCTGGACACCAGTCCCACAGTTTATGCTGTCTAGACGCACAGATCCTATATAGATTTATAGGAACTACACGACACTGCACCGCCAACGTTAGTTTGGTTCTTATTTAACAGTCAAATCTGAGTAGTTCAGTCGTGCTTCCTCAGAGACCCCTACTCACATTTACCCAGAGACATCTGGAGTGGGAAGGGTAAAATCCGCTACAGCTGAGTAGGCATGTCTTATGTATTGGCTGTAGGTTTATTCAAGCTTGAAGGATTAGAGTTCCCTACATTGTGCATAAAACCTTCTCATTGTCCTTGAAACTCTTTCGGTAATGTCTGTTGAAGAAAACTCTGCAGCAGCATTACATGCGACTGCAGCAGGGGAAGAAGAGCAGTATGGTGCTATAAACATTTCAAAAAATGTCATAAATGCACTTACTTTAAAACTAACAGAGTTTGGAGTCTCAGCATTAGGTGGGACTAAAATTTGTGATTGAGGCACACAAATCATTTAGGACGGAGTTCTATTCATGGGTTAAATCCCCACCTGCAGATGCACGCACAAATACATTTCATACGTATAACCGAGAAGAAACACCAGAAGAATACTGTCTGTAAGAGGACATTGAAGTTCCACTCAGTTACCAGGAGCATATAAACTGGTTTAAAGGCGCCCTCCCACACACCATTGAAAAATGTAGACTCGATCCGCTCAGCAGAGATGGAGTGACTTGGCCAGTCCTAGTGGCTTACACACCGTATCCAGATGTTGACACATTGCCAATAAAAGACTTACGTCCACTTCACAAAGAAATAATAAAACTTTACAGAAATTGGACACAGTTTGTTATGAGAACACACAGTTCAACCTACGAGGGTTACACCAGCAGGTTAACTACAAGGGACTGCAACTAAGATCACCCCACAAACGCGAAACGCGGTTATGGGATGAACGTCCACTAAACGTGAGCAAATGCCATTCTGGATAGCACAGAAAATAGCAGTTAGGGGCAGTGTTTCCACACACAGGCCCAAAAGAAAAACACAGAATACTGACAATTTGGTTGCCAATGGGAATAGATCCCGCGATAGAGGACTGTACTTCTTGCGGTACAGTTTTCGCTGCCATGTGTGAGAAAGTGCCATCTTTCTTGCATGGTATGCCCCCACTTTTTGCTGAATGTACTTTGACTGTCAATCAGGTGCCCAGGGCCTATGTTCCTTCCCTAAAAACTGTGCTGAAACCTAAAACCCAAATTGGCAAACCCTGGCAACATGTCAGCCCCTGGTAAATGTTACACTAGGTACCCAGGGCCTTGTGACCAGGGAAGGCCCCTAAGGGCTGCAGCACTTATTGTGCCACCCTTAGAGGCCCTGTACCCTGACACAAACACACTGCCCTTGCAGGCTGAGTGTCTGGGTATAGAACAAAACAGAGAGTCGACATAGCACACATCCCTGTGTGCCATGCCCACAACATACACTGCCCTGGCATACATCAGCCACCCCTCTAGCTGGGTGCCCTATGCCAGTGGTGTGGGTACAGGAGCATGAGCTCTTTGCCCCTACAGTACCCAGGTCCATTCTTGGGCACTGTAAGTGCAGTGCTGCCACTTAAGAATATATGGTGCTGGGAGATCGTCAACACGAACTCCGCAGCACCATGATGGCTCCACTGAAGACTGAGAAGTTTGGTATCAAACTTCTCAGCACATTAAACCCGCACTGATGCCAGTGCAGGATTTAAAGTACAATGCACGACAGAGGGCATCTTAGAGATGCCCCCTGAACCTAACCTACAATCCACGTCTTGTCTGAGGGGCTGCCTAGGCTGCCACACAGCAGACAAATCGCTGGACCCCTGGGTAGACAGCCATCCGCTCTCCTGGGCCTGCAACAATGCACATCCTGGGCGAGGTGCTAGGTCTCCTCCCCCAGAAAGGGCAGGGGAATCTTCAAAAGGCATGCCGCCTTTGTGAGCTTCTCCAGGCCACTTGCTCTACTCAGCAACTGGCCCCTACCGGTTCTAAACCCCCACTCTGGCGGGAAGAGTGTCTGGAAACTCCACGGAAGGACAAGGGGTGTGCCAGCCTCTGCCAACCCCACCCCTCAGGTGGGGGAGGCGATGTGAAGCACATCTCCGGGCTCTCGCCATCTTGAAGATGGGGAGCCCTGCCCAATCAGGACTAGGCCACTGCCCCCTCCCACAGGAGAGTGGCAGGATAGGGGGTGTACCCACCCCAGGGCAGGGACTCAGTGGTCCCTGCCCTTTACCTACCTGTAACGCCCCTAAATTCAGTATTTAGAGGCACCCTGAACCTTCCTTCCTTAGATCCAGATTTCGAAACAGCAAAGAAGATCAAGAAGAAAGAAGACCTGCCGTGCAGCTGCTAACAAGAGGAAGACACCAACTGCTTTGGCCCCAGCCCTACCGGCCTGTCGACACTCGAACCTGCTCCTGCTAAATCCCGGCATCTCCCGTGGCCAGCAATCTCACAAACCCCAGAGGACCTGGCTACCTTGTGGCTCTGAGCATCTGGGACTCCCACGAGCAGTGGAACTGCTCAAAGCAAGTTACTGACCCCTGGCATCAGCCAGGAACCGCGAATCCTGCACACTCTCCACCCGCCGAGCCTGGCCTGTGCTGGAGTGGACAAAGACCACGAGGCCGTCCCCCCGGTGACTGTGACCCCGAATCCGGCACCCAAGGACCCACCTCAACGCTCCTGACGGCTGCAGCCTCAGAACCAGGGACCCCCCCCCCAAACCGCGATCAACAGAGTATGATTTCCCGACACCAAAAGGCACCCCTGCACCAGGCGCCCTGCGGCCCCCTGTGCCCAACTCCTGGGTACCTACCTATCCTCCAACTACCCAACTTACCTCTCGAAGTGGTGGTCGCACCAAAAGAATCTTCGTCCCAGAGCTTGCAGCCTTTGTTCGTTTTTGAGCTTCTCCATTGCAATCCATTGAGCGCCCGACGGCTCAAAAGCACCCTGCACCCAGCTGCCCAAGTGGCCCTGGCAGTGCACCTTCTACTCTAACCTACTTCTCCATTTGCCCTGAGCAAGTGACCAAGAGCCCATCTCTCACAGCTGCGTGGCCTGCTAGCCAGCAGCCACCAACCATGGGCCCCCTGCCTCCCATAGGATAACATTGGGCCTACCTCACTCTGCACCCGGCTCCTCCTGTGCCGCTGAGGGTGTAATAACTGTACTTACCTGACCCTGGGAGACCCCCTGAGTCTATGCCCAGCACCTTAACTCTGCCACCTGCTATTAGGAGAGATCCCAGTGCTGGATCTTGGTGCCCAGCAATGACCCTTGAAAAGTAATTACAACCATACTTACCGCTAACTAGAATTTCTCCCATAGGAAACCATTGACTGTTTTTGCTGTGAAATTTCTTCTGTCGATTTTTGCAAACTACAAATATTCTTTAAAAATCATACCAACTGTGAAAACGTAATTACTTACCTGTTTTAGATAGATGTCCCAGTACTGAGCCTAGGAGCCCAGCACTGGATTACAAAAGTAACGAGAACATACTTTACCTGCAACTTTAATTTCCTTCTATAGGATAACATTGCCTGGTTTTTGATGAAAAAGTATTGATTTTGCAAACTTACAAATATTCGTTAAAAATCGCCTGTATAACCTAAACACATTCCCTTAACTGCTTACAGGTGGTACACTAGTGCTGGATCCAGGATCCAACACTGAGCTAGAAAAAGTAACAATAACCCCACTTACCTGCTAAGTGAATTTCCTCCCAAAGGATAACATTGGTGATTTCATTAGAAAAAGTTTCCAAGTGTCAACTTTTAAAATACCAGAATATTGCTTAAAAATCACAACAGTAACTAAATCGTATTTACTTACCTATTTCGAGGAACTGTCCCAGGACTGAATCTAAGATCCACTACTGGAGTTAGAAAAGTAATCCTAAAAGTAATACATTGCATTTAACTTGAAATTCCCATTGAGCTCAATGTACTGTGTATGAAATTGTGTTGCCTATTGCAACAAACTGTACCTATTGCATTTAAAAGTCAATTGCATATTGCAAAGTATTTAACTAAAGCATCTCATTCTGAGAAAGTATATTTTGATACCTATTGTTGGTTCTAAAACTAAACAACCATATATTTTTTATATACAAACCATTGGCCTAGAGTTTAGTTCTTGAGTGTGTGAGACCATTTGCTGACTAAGTGTGTACAACAAATGCTTTACACTGTCCTCTGATACTGCCTTACTGCTCGACCAAGCTACCACTTTAGAGAGTAAGGTTATATCTAACTTGAGCCTCTGCCAAACCTCTGGGGACTGAGGACTCTGTGCACACTGTACCTATTTGAGAACAGTATACACAGAGCCACTTTCCTACACCATCTATAGCAGAACTCATGGTATCCCTTCAATAGCAGTGATACCAAAAGTACTAAGAACAAGCATTGGCATAGCCAATAAGTCTCGCCTTTGGGACCTTATAAATGTTTAGTTATCCAGCACAATATCCTTGGTGCAACAACATCAAGTGTTGCATGGCTAAACACTTATAAGGTCCCAAAGGCGAGACATATTGGCTTGTTTTGAGTGAGTGGCTCGTGCAGGTATGCCTCTTGTGAGGTAGAGATGCTGTGAGTGCTTTTACAGGAGCCCCTGTGACACTGTGCCTCTTCAAAATGTATCTTGGGTCTGGTGTAATACTTCTAGCCCCTATTCCCGTCTTCTCGCACCCAATGCATCCTTAAATGTCCCATGTACAGCCGGGGTTGACACTCCTATTACCCCTGCCCTCCAGTGACATTTTACTTGTCACGGTTGGTGGTGGTGGTGGACATGGTGGTGGAGGTGAACGTGGTGGTGGTGGTGGTGGACGCGGTGGTGGTGGTGGACGCGGTGGTGGTGGACATGGTGGTGGTGGTCATGGTGGTGGTGGTCATGGTGGACACGGTGGTGGTGGACATGGTGGACACGGTGGTGGTGGACACGGTGGACGTGGCGGTGGTGTTGGCGGTGGATGTAGTGGTGGACATGGTGGTGGTGGACATGGTGGCGGTGGATGTGGTGTTGGCAGACGCGGTGGTGGCAGACGCGGTGGTGGCAGACGCGGTGGTGGCAGACGTGGTGGTGGCAGACGTGGTGGTGGCAGACGTGGTGGTGGCAGACGTGGTGGTGGCAGACGCGGGTTGGCAGATGTGGTGGTGGCGGATGTGGTGGTGGTGGATGTGGTGGTGGACGACGTAGTGGTGGACGACGTAGTGGTGGAGGACGTAGTGGTGGAGGACGTAGTGGTGGAGGACGTAGTGGTGGAGGACGTAGTGGAGGTGGACATGGACATGGTGATGGTGGACGTGGTGGTGAACGTGGTGGATGGGGTGAATGTGGTGGATGGGGTGAATGTAGTGGATGGGGTGAATGTGGTGGACGTGGTCTTGGTGGACGTGGTGGTGGTGGACGTGGTGGTGGTGGACGTGGTGGTGGTGGACGTGGTGGTGGTGTTCATGGTGGTGGTGGACATGGTGGTGGACATGGTGGTGGACGCAGTGGACGTGGTAGTGGTGTTGGTGGTGGTGGACGTGGTTGTGGTGGATGAGGCGGTGGTGGATGTGGCGGTGGATGTGGTGGGTGTGGTGGTGGAGGACGTAGTGGTGGTGGACATGGTGGTGGACGTGGTTGTGGTCAACATGGTGGTGCTGGATGATGTGGTGGTGGACGTGGTGATGGTGGTGGACGTGGTGATGGTGGTGGGTGTGGTGGTGGTGGACATGGTGGTGGTGGTGGTGGACGTGGATGTGGTGGACGTGGATGTGGTGGACGTGTACGTGGTGGTGGTGGACGTGGTGGTGGTGGACGTGGTGGTGGTGGACGTGGTGGTGGTGGACGTGGTGGTGGTGGACATGGTGGTGGTGGACATGGTGGTGGTGGACATGGTGGTGGTGGTGGTGGTGGACATGGTGGTGGACATGGTGGTGGTGGTGGAGGACGACTATTGGGTAGGAGGGTTCTGGCAGAATGCGGATGGAGAAGAGGATCTCGAAGGGGGCATATGGGAGAGCAGAAAGAGGCCGAATATTAGATACAATAAAATTTAAAGCGCAATGCTCCTTTAATTTAAAAAAAAAAAAAAAACACATCATGTCTGCAGTGAGAGTGGCTCACAAAGAAAAGAAACAAGTTTGCCTCCGGTGTTCAGTCCGTTTAAGCTCCTTTTATCTAGACACCCAGTTTGTTCAGGTGTGTGCGTGCCCAGTGAAATCTGTCACAAGACAAGATGTTAAATGCATGCAGTCACAAAACTCTGAATCTAGGAGATTTTATGGAACAGCAGAGTCCCAACAGAATCAAACTGAAGTGTGTTCAAATTATGAACCTTCTGTCAGTAATGAAATAAAAGATTTGGTGAAACAACAGCGAAACCTTTCTGTCATGTTTCTTATGTGGAAACATTAATAAACTATACAATGCAAACCCAGGTCGGTTTCAGAGGCAGACATGAGCATTGAAAAAACAGCTCTGTTTTAGAATTGCTTTTCTTCTGCTTATCTGCGTGAGAGAGAGGGGGAGCAGGAGGTGAGCCCGGGAGTGGTGCTTGCGTGCGCAGTCTGCTCATTTTCAAGCACTGCACTCATGCTTGTGGCGCGCCCCTGCTCGCTCCCGCAAGGTGGATGCCGCCACAAGCACGTGTGTGCTTGAAAATGAGCAGAGCAACGGCTAAAGGCCCTCCTATGCAGTGCATGCGCGCAGCGTAGGCGAGACCTATAAATACAGAATGAATATGGAGCAGAACCTGCTCTAAACTTGGGGATGAAATTATTAGGCAATTTTTCGAAGGTGTCAACGATTATGTTAGCAAACATAAAAGGTGAGGCAGCAGCGGTGGCTATACGCCAACACTTGAGGGAATTGCACTCCTGCACAACAGGAGCAAGAATTACCAAAAATTATCGAAGATGCATAATTCGAATTAGGTAGATATAATTTGGGAGATAGAGCTACAAAAACGCAATTAATGGTTAGTCCTGGAAAGGCTAACACCAAGCAAGCAACTGATCCTTTAAAGAAGAAATTGGATAATAAAAAACAAAAAAAATAGAGAGAATAGTTCACAATCTAGGGGTGGGTCTCCTCAGCAGGAGCCCTCCGAAAGGAGGTAAAACCTTAGAAATGATGACAGGTATCAGGATAATGATACGGGTTCCTCTCGTTCCTTTCAGGCTTCATCAAAAAACTCCGGGAGGGAAGGACAGGCAGGACACAGACCAGAAGAACGAATAAAGTCAAGAGACGTGCATCGCAGTTCAGGCTTTAATATCAAATAAGAAGATAAACAAAAATCAAAACCTCAATTTAAGAAAAAGAAGGTAGGACTTAAAATAAGAAATGCCTAGGCTACTGAGGACTCTGCTTCTGAACGGGGGAATGGGTTCGGACGATGCTAGACAGCGCAGCAGAAGTACAATAGCTTGCCAGAACCTGATGTATTTCTGGTGACAGCGGTGTTGAATGAACATATCCCGGTGGAAACACCTGATACTAGGCTAAGTGCCCCACACCAGTTATACGAAATAACACTCCAGATGGAGGGGGACATACGCAGAAAAGTAAAAGGTCTCTTTTGGGAGAACCTGTTCTTTGGATACAACATTCTTTAAGCAGAAAAAGATTGGCCGCCTGATTTTGACATGGACTGCCCAAAAGGAGAACTGGTAATTTTACCAGCCTTCTCTGATCTCATTCCAGAATCTCTGAAACACTCATACCAGCAGGAGTGGGCAATAGCACTTGCTCCTGCATTGTACCGCAACCATGCAGGGTGGGATGCTGAGTCACCTCACCATGTAATCCCAGTAAAATCTACTCCAACTCTACAGCACCAATACCCAATAAAACATGACGCGAAAAAACTAGTCAGGGAGCTCGTAGATCAACTTGAATATCAAGGTGTAATAGAAAATTGCACTTCCTCCATAAATAATCCTTGGTTTCCCGTAATGAAACCTGATAATTCAGATCGTCTAGTTTTAGACTACAGGCATTTGAACACTTGCACAAAGACATTTGCAGTACAAAATGCACACAGTACCGCACTGATGAATAACATTTGGCGGAAAGAATACTTAACACTAGATATCTCAAATAGATTCCTCTGCCAAAATATAGCACCTGAGTGCAGATATTTGACAGCATTCTCAGACCTAGGCTCTGAGCGTCAATTCGGTCGACAGCCCCAAGGGTATAAAAATAGTCCCAGGTTGTTTTTAGCAAGGGTAACAGAGTTACTTAAAACGTTTGATGAAGAGGCATTGTCCTATGTAGATGAGATTTCCCTGACTGATGGTGACTTATTGGATCACTAGACCAGGGTGAACAACTTAATTTTAGGGTTCGTCTCTGAGAGCTGTAAATGTAACTTTAAAAAAATCAAAAATTGCCCACCTCAATGTCCTATTTTTGGGATATGAACTTTCAAGTGAAGGGAAAAGCTTGGCAGCTAACTTTTAAGAAAAGTGTGCGCTGCCCCAACCTCCGAAGACTCTGAAAAACTTACAATCCATCTTAGGATTTCTAAATTTTGGCAGGACATACATTTTAGATTATGCATAAAAAGTAAAACCTTTCTATGACTTAATCAGACCTAATTTTTCAGTCCATCATTGGACACAGGAACACATTGAAATCTTTTCTTTCTTACTAGCCGACATGATAGCTTCCAAACACTTACACACATGTGTAAACACTAAAAATTTGGTGATCCGTGTATTGGTGGATCAATATGGGTACACTTACCGCACCTTCAAAGAAGGCAAAACCAACCAACTGCATACAAATCTCATCTGTACACAAACGCTGAGATGCGCTTTGCATCCACAGAATAGATTTTAACAGCAGTACAGACTGCTGTAGTGAGAGAAAGAGCACTGGCTCAGGGGGAAACTAATAATTGCCATAGCTCCAGTACCAACCTTAGAGGTGGTTACAAAAGCTAGCATTCCAAACGCAAAAGCACTGCATCCACGATGGATACAATGGGCTAATTCTCTCACTGCAACAGATGTAGAATCAAATTTGATTCTACATTAAAACCCCAAGCATTTCTGCAGTACAAACAAGAATATCCTCTCCCGAATGAAATAATGTCTCTAGATCAGTATGAATACATTATTTACACTGACGGATCTGCCCAGCCTGCCGTGGGAAGTAAACAGTAATACAGCGCAGCATGTGCAATTGATTGTTAAGGGTCGTATGCGGGACAGCAAGTTCCATCCTAGCAATACGCAGAAGCAATCTTCAGGATACTGCATGGCTCAGCTGTCAGAAGTAAAGGCCCTTGTACTTGCACTAAAAAAAAATACACAGATCAAGAATTTCCCACACTTACTGTGTGCGATTCATTTTATTGTGTCCAGTCCTACAATGAATATCTTCACTACAGGGGTCAGAACGAAGACTCAAAAGGTTGCACATAAAGCATAAGTTTCTTTGGGAACAAGGGCTAGAGCTGAAAAAAAGGCTTGCCGCGGACTCACGTGATTCATACGCTGAGTTATCAACGTGTTGGCGTGCACATTGAAGGGAATTCATTGGCTGATGAAGCCGCCAAGGCAACAGTGCGAACTGCTGCCGTAGCTGCAATCACTCGTTCTTGCACGAGGATAGATGGACAGATAATGGTAGCCGTCACTGCTTCACGCAAAAACAGCTTACCCGTGCCAAAAAGCTTTCCACTCAAGTACTCCTACAAATTAGATGCGCAAAATATTCCGAATGCGCAAATTCCAGGATTGGGGCATAGAGTAATACCAAACATGGATCGCAGTTCAAGTTTAATTTTAGCTGCACACGGGGGTCTGGGCTCAGCACACGCAGGGATTACTGCAACAGTTTCAATACTGAAACAACGTTATTGGTGGCCAGGTTTAACGAAACAGACAAAAGCATTTGTCCTTAAGTGCGATATCTGTTCGCAGATGAAGGGTTCCACCGTTACACGTCGACCGCAACCATCACTACTGATATCGGACAGACGTCTCGCCTGTGTCTATTTGGACTCACTGCAGCCCCTTACAATCTGATGGGGCTTACAAGTACATCTTGGTGGCAGTGGTTTCATGCTCTAGATTCCTGTGGGTTAGGACTCAGCGCTCGGCTGACGCCAAAACTGTTATAAAGGATTTGCGAGTCTTCATAGGGATATACGCAATTGGCACATTGCATTCTGAACGTGGCACCGCGTTTAGCTCTTGGGCTTACAAGAAAGCCATGGGAAGTTTGGGTGTAGCATTGTGGTACTCCTCTCTGTATCATCTTGAGGGAAATAACATTGTGGTAAGGAAAAACCGGGACTTAAAGCAATCCTTACCAGCAAGGGTATTAGGCTCGGGGGGCAGTTGAGTCAATCACCTATATGGGTCCAGAGGGCACTCAACATGCCAAGAAGCTCCCTGGGAGATCGTACTCCTTATGAGGTCCTGTTTGGGATGAGAATGTGGGTATCCGACCTCAATAGTAACACAGTGGCGGATGAAAAGGGATTTGATATAAATGATCGTTTGGCTGCTTTACAGGAACTCAATGAATTCCGGGCACTACAAAGCAACGTCTAAGTAAAACACACCACCAATGGGGAAGTAAAATCAGTTATGGCAAGACCTGCCTGGGTCCCAAAAGTCGCGGATCTGGTCAGAGAAAAGACTGTGGACAAGAAAGAATTTGGGCCATCTTACAGAGCGCCTGTATCTGTCCTGGCTGTCAAAGGAACAAGAACAGCCCTTCTTCAGCCTCTTGCCGGCAAAAAAGAAAATAGATTAGTCTCCATTGATCTGATCAAACCACACTATGTGGCCGATACTGAATAACAGGCTGCGTGGGATCCTCTGTAGCCACCCATCTCCTCTTGCTACCATACAGGAGATTCAGACAGAAAGACTAACAACATTTGAAGATTCTACTATATGTAGTAACGGGGTTGCCAACAATGGACTGGAACTTGTGCCTACTGAAATTGAACATCAAAGTACAAATGAAACAGATATCAATTTGGTCTAATACCGACATCTATGTGAATATGCCTCAAAAAGAGTCATCTGCCAGTTCAACAAAATCTGCTGAGCTACCAAAGATAGATTGAACTGCATCTGCTATTTCATCAATTTGAACACCTTCTCTCTGGATCAAAGTGAACCGGAGTCAACACCAGCGCCGGTTACCCACACAAAACATACTCAGGAGTTCTACCTTTGGGTGGGAAACACTTACCTAGTTTCACCCTGGCTACAACTCTGGATAGCAATTGGTCTACTGTTCCTAGTTCTCTGGATAAGCTTAGTGACTGTCTGAATGGACATTATCTTCCAGAACGCTCCGTAGCATCAGATGTAAACTTGGTGCTGAAACCACATACATCATCTCACAGTGAACAGAGAGATCTGTCCTTTGTGAACATTGCAGCAGTTCCAGTTACTGAAGGAATAGTTTGGGATAGGGTTTCATATGACGTATTTGGTCCCACTGAACTTTTGAAAATACCACATGTATTTAAAATGTCTTTGAATAATATCATCGCCTTCAGTACATTCTCTGATAATTGGGATTTTGAAATAGTAAATAGTATGCCGTCTGATTTAGAGCAATCTGCTGCATTTTCGAAAAATGAAATGTATGACGATACATCTGATTTTGATACCATGTATTGTTACCCACATTATGGTCATCATTTTTTGCATAAAGCAAGCACCGCACGTAATGTTTCCACATACCACCAATAGGAGCACTGCGCCCTACACCACCGAAAGTAGTTCACAGACATTTGCACAGAAGTTTCCTTATTTTTCTGGGTTTAACACATCAGATCAACACTCATATTATTATAAGCTTTTTCTCTGTGAAGAAAAATATGCTTACTAACACTAAACACATAGACTCTGCATCCTTTTCCCCCAACTGTCTGAACAGGGTTTCGACTTATGGAAAAACACGATAGACATGCAATTAGTCTGGGAGACTAAAGAATGCAAGGTTCAGGGAACTGAGGCACTATTTAGAGCATGCCTCATACCACAGCAGATTATCGGTTTGAACAACACTGTGTAACAGACTTCCTGTCTTGGGTTAGCCAAGATTAAGGACTTGAACACACCTCGTATTCACTCACCTTCACAATCTGAGAGGTACAAAATCATACAGAACACAATGAGGGTACGCTAGATGACATCATGCATGAGGTTTCATACAATTCATCAGACCCCAATTGAAAGGGATGGTTTGTTTGGCCTATCGATACAAATGTGTGTCAGTCAAGATTCAAGGGTACCACCGAAGGATTTAGTATCCATAAGCCTGACCAACGCTAGGTACAACGAGAACATCTGGGAGTGGTGACATCCTACAGTGTTGGGAAGTTATGCCTAGATTGGTTGAGAACCTCAACACGTTCCTAGGTGAAACAACACTTGTCCTTACTCTCAGATGACATGGATCTTAGGGAACTTTTGGTAGGCCCCTGGAAACCACGTCGTAAATGCTTTTTATACGCCATCTATAATAAAATTTGGAAAATCCCTCAACATGAATCTGCAGAGAGACTGCTTGAAATTGACAGTTAACCTAGAACAAGGCTTTGGCTGTGGTTGACAATGGTATGACCACACTGACGTCCAGGATGTATTCATTGGACAACTTTGTGTCTTTAGCAATAGATATAATGAAACAGGATCTGTCCATCTTATAACACAGGCAATCACAGTTACAATCCATTGTATCATTGCGCTCTGGTCATGTGCCCCGGCTATAAAATAACAGTATGTCTCTGTTTTCTGCTTATAATCTATCAGAAAGGCAGACAAGAACCGCACAAAGATGTGAAATATACAAATGCTGCACACTAAAGAATTAGACCAATTACCTTACACCGTGGCAGAGTCACCATTCATGGCCATATAACATTGCCAGTAGCAACTTTCCAATTTCAATATTGCCTAGAAGTCCACCAGGTAGGCAGATACAAAGTAGTGGGTAATGACTTCATTCATGAATCTTGGGAATTAGCGTATACATTTCTATGCAGGAATGGGGACACTGAAGTGTTTCTCAGCGGTACAGACTGCGGGACTTCATTAAGTGGGTCTTCGATCTGCCAGGATATTATGTGTCATGGGGCCTGTGACAGTTCAGTTGCAAATGTATCCTGTCATTTAAAGGGATCCCCAGCTGCACTGATTAATCCAGTGTTCAGGCTGCTCTCGAATGGGAGTTACTTAATGCTGAATGATCAAGTTTGTTGAGGGATGCTTTCAGGCATTGCATATCTAGTCACAGTAAGTTCCAGGGTTACTTGTTGTATGCAACTATTGTTTCCACTGACCCAGGGAGGTGCTGTTATGGCCTTCATTGAATATTTCCTATACGGTTTGATTGTCTGAGCCGACTGAAAGGTATTCTTTTACAGAAGGATGCGCCCTTATTCTCAGTCCGAGAGACTTTAGATCTTCAGGATGCAAGGTCCTCAGCTGAGATACAGGCACTGGTACGAACAAATTGCCATACAACGTATCTTGAACATGTCGAATGCGAAGGGTATAGTACACCTATTTAAGACCATAGGTTCGGGGCTGTTAATCACCTTTCAGACAGTCGTCGGAGTGATTCCAGCTTTTATACAAGCGTTTTTGGAGGGCTTCCGCTAATCCTGATACTGGTAGTGGGTATCCTGATTTTAATTTTTCTGCTATGCAATGTGCGTCGCAGTCACCAAGGAGATGGAAAAAACGCTCTTGGAGCGACATTACAGTGACCGCATGATACTCCCATCTAGGCAAACTTCGACTTCGGGAGCTAAGCGAGTCATGGTTCCTATCAGTCAGACCCGTCTGGATTAACTGTTTTTTGCCTTGTCTCCACTGCTTGTTATGCGGACAAGAACGCATGTTGGACCTCTAACACTTCCATCAGTTGCGCCTCAGGACGTGGGTGTATTGCTGGACCCGATAAAGGCCTACTTAGTGCAGTGTCCTCAGAGTACTCCCATGTTGGTGTCGCCATTCTTAGAGCCACCACGGGATGCTTCAGCTCCTGTTGGATTGGATACCGGCTCTCCTGCAGGCACACAGGCTTTGGATGTTTCAAATGCTTCCTCAGCATCGGCTGTGGGAACTGAAGAGGATCACCTTTGCTCAATTGACCTGATCTGTGAGGTGTTTCAGGGACCGTCTTCTGCGAAGGCAAGCAGCAGTGATGTAGCATTTCCCACACAGGATACATAAACATTTGGCTCTCCGTGTGCTGGGAACAATTCGGCCTCTTTTCCAAAACAACTGAAATTGGAATTTTAAACAATTTTTATTTTCTCGCTCTTACTAAGCACATTGGCTTTCAGTCGTACTCAGTTGCTCAAACTATATATGAACATATTTCAGAGGACTTCTAGAGCTTTTTTACTATATATATATATATATATATATATATATATATATATATATATATATACACACATACATATATACATATACACACACACTTAAAACCCATAGGTTTCACACACGTTATAGTTAGGAATTAGCATTTAAAAAACCTTGCAAATTCACTGAAAAAAACATAGGTTTCACACATGTTATAGTTAGCTGGACATTTCACTCGTAAAAAACCATTGAAATTCCCCCGTTATAGTTGGTTCAGCTAACTGTAACTCGCACGACCGCAATCCACTGCTGATGACGTCACATATTACATCACTGTATTCACTAAGATACTGTTAATAAGTCAGTTATACAATTAATTTTACAAAACAAAAAACATCCATTTAGACACTTATTTACCCATTTATTCTTCCATTAACCTTTAGATATACATATATAAAAAAAAAAAAAAAATTCAGAAAGACACATATTCACTGGATGATGTCATCAGTGATGTCATTTGAGATGTCATCAGTGATGTCATGAGTGATGTCACCGACCATGTCATGAGTGATGTAATATGGGACGTCATCAGCAGTGGATTGCGGTCGCGCCAGATATAGTTAGCTGAACTAACTAGAACGGGGGAATTTCAATGGTTTTTCACGAGTGAAATGTCCAGGCAACTATAACATGTGTGAAACCTATGTTTTTTTCAGTGAATTTGCAAGGTTGTTTAAATGCTAATTCCTAACTATAACGTGTGTGAAACCTATGGTTTTTTAAGTGAGTTTGCAAAGTTTTTTTAAATGCTAATTTCTAACTATAACGTGTGTGAAACCTATGGTTTTTTAGTGAATTTGTAAGGTTTTTTAAATGCTAATTTATGTATGTATTATTATATTTTTTATATATTTATTTTACAATAAACCACCTATGTATATAGTTATAGGTTGACTGTATCCTGTAATATGGAATGGCTCAGCTCTTTTTTTTTTTTATTTGGATAAAGTTGAACAGCATAGTTAATATCTTCTATAAACTTATAAACAGTTTAAAATGTTTTTTTAAGGGTTTTTCAATGTGCGCGCAACGTGCGCGCACCCCGCGATTTTTTGAAAAAAAATAAAATGTTTTTTTCACCCTTCGGGGTCCTTCAGGGACCCCCTGACAAAGGCTAGGGGGTCAGGAACTCTCTACCCTGCCCCCTTTTCACGTTCTCCAGCTTTCTTTTTCACTGTCACACACAAAATGGCGTCCAACACTTCCTGATTTCAACCGATTGGAATGTTGACTGACATCTAACCACCAATCAGAATTACGCTCGCGGACATTTGGTGCGCGCACGGTGCGCGCATATAGATATTTATGTACTTTTAACTGCAATTTTCTCAGGAACTACTGAACAGATTGACACCATATATGCAAAAGGCACATGCCTGACCTGAGGACTACCTCTTTGCCAAATTTCAAGTAATTCTGTTCAGCCATTCGGGCTGTACCTTCGACTAAAGGTCCTATGGGAAAATGCATGGGGAAAACGCGTTTTGGGACCCCCCTTTTTTCTCAGCCCCCGCTTGACGAATCACCCCGAGACTTTCAGGGTAGGAGCTGAGCGGAGCGCCCCATTGGTTTTGAAAATTTCACGAAGATAAGTCAACCGGCGCCAAAGTTATTCAAAATAGAATTTTCAGATTTCCTATGGGAACTCGGTCCTAACTATAACTATCTATATATATGATTTATAACGTTTCCGAAGTATTTTTTATAACTTTTAGAATATAATTTTTTCTTTCTCTGAACATTTTAACGATGTTTTTTATGATTGATTTGAAGGCCATTCCTTTCTTTAGTATATCGTCTGGTCGGATGAGAAGTGGGTGTTATGATTTGTAATGTTCGCCAATATAGGCCTGGTTAGTCACCTAACCTTTTACCTACATTTACCCTGCCATTGTACTACATAACAGTTTTTGGTGCTGACCTTTTACCTAGTTAAGTGCTACATAAATGTTCTGCGGTTTTCCTCAAAAACTGGCCTCATTTATTATGCATGAGGATTCTCAGAATCACAGCAGGATTACCATCTTCTGCATAATAACTGTGTATAAGATTCATCGTCAGCCGACATGACACAGCAAGGTAGAACCCCTGTGGGTACCTTTTGGGTATATAAGCACCATATCTTTGCTGGGGCAAGCAGAGGAGAAACACTTCCATGCTGACACGAGACCCTGTGGCTCCTGCAAGCAGACACTCCAGCACGCAGAGGTCCTTGCGGGGTATCCATCTCGAGACCAAGGCAGGGTCCTCCACTCTACCACATCAGGTAATGGGGATGGCTCTATCCTCAGGGGATTCTTGGCTATACACCTTTATACATGCTAGGTACACTTAAGTACATCTAGTTAAGGTTTGCATCGTAGGAGTATGCATTATTACTGTCATGTATTTATATACCTGCATATATCCATTATTTTAGCACTATGGTAGAATTCTACCATCTATTTACTCTGTTAGTGCTTATACCAGTATACATTGGTTTCTGTTGTATGGTTGTTGCAGAACACATATTTTACACTAGAATGACGCTGGTTCAATAAATGCTTATTGAAAACGTCCCCACCGTTTATTCTGTGTATCTGACAAAGTGAGCACGAGAGACTGAGCAAAAAGTTCTGTACTGTTTCTACGATCCCTGAGGGGTCAGGGTTGTCATGCTCAATAGTTGCAAGAAACTATTCTCTCCTTGGTAAGAGGGGTTCATAGAAGCACTGTGAGCCAGCTGATATACAGGCGAACATATCCGGTGGGAGTGTCTAATCAGTCTGGACACCAGTCCCACAGTTTATGTTGTCTAAATGCGCAGATTCTATTTAGATTTAAAGGAACTACACAACACCAGCTTTTAAGTCCAGTGGACAAAGTAGCGACCACACCTGCCTGTCCTATCATTCGTTACAATCAATGTCTTGAGATGCACGAATGGGAATAGGAAGAAATGAGAGCATCAACTGAGAACTAAGGCAGAAACTGGGTGCATTTTTATTTACACATGCCTATCTATAATAATTTGTTGGAGACCCGACAGGAATATCTAGTCGACCGGTAGCGTGCATGGCTCTTGAGGCACACTAGCCCTGAAACAATCGATGGGAATTAGACTTGTGACCCATAATGCCTGATTCTAGAAAAATACAATATTGAAGGATTATCATACCCAACAATATGGAATGACCAGAAAAACAAATGGCTGTGTTTTACACAGTGTATAATTAACGCTGTCTAAAAGCCAAGAAAACATTGCCCTGACGAAGTTCTTTTTCAAGAACGAAATGCGTTGGCTGTGTATGAACTATCAAATTGTAAGAAGAATAAAGAGGAAGATTTGAAAATATATACATCACTGGATGGACACTTTTGTTTGGACTTATTGGAGTGGTGCGACCTGCAGTGGGCCTAAAAGTTTTGGATCAAGTGGATCACCCCCGGGAAACGGTGGGGGTAGTAAGGTTGCACACCACGTCAGCTAAACAGCTTTCTTTTTCATCTAATATTTAGGAGATCGGGTGAGAGATTTGTCAGGAGAGGTGCGACCTGAACCTTTGGGTTCAGCAATTGAACCGTTTCTCTTTTTGGGCTAGTACCTATCTATAATAATGTACAAGTTACTTACCTTCGGTAACACTATATCTGTAAGACACATAGGTTAGTTATAGATTCCCTACCTTAGAATTACCCCCAGGCGTCAGACTGGATCTGGAAAGTTTTTCGTCAGCAGTAACCCTGCGCGTCGGAAGGTGGAGTCGGTCGACTCCACGTTAGTCGTTGGCGTCGTGGTCGCCGGGATGACGTTGCGGTAGCTACATAGGCGCCGCCCTCATGCGTTGACGTCAGTTCTGTACACGATTTTCCACGCCAGAAGCGCAGAGCCATGCAAGACACTGACCACTGGTGCACAAAACTAGGGCCCTGAAAGGAAGTCCTTAACCCTAGAAATCAGTACGCAGAACAGGGAGGATCGGTGGGGCGGTAAGGAATCTATAACTAACCTATGTTTCTTACATATTGTTACCAAAGGTAAGTAACTTGTTCATCTGAAAGAAACAGTTATAGATTCCTTACCTTAGAATAGATACCCCAGCAATACCAACCCCGGGTGTGGGTCTGCAAACCAAGTTCTCACCAGAAAGTCCTTGAGAACAGAACGGCCAAAGAAGCTGTCTCTCCGGACTTGGCTGTCTAGGCAGTAGTGTTTGGTGAACGTGTGCAGAGATGCCCACATGGCTGCCTGACAGATGTCATTTAGGGGGGACACCTCATCCTAAAGCAGTAGTAGGTGCCGTCGCCCTGGTGGAATGGGCGCGCAGCCCCACTGGAGGCTCCTTCTTAGCCAAAGAGTAGCAGGCTTTGATGCACAGGAGATGGTTCGTTTGTGAACTGCCCGACCTTTCTTAGCACCCACATAGCCGACAAAGAGCTGGTTGTCCAACCGGAATTGTTTGGTGTGATCCAAGTAGAAGGAAAGCGCACGTTTTGGATCCAGACGGTGGAGACTCTCTTTTGAAGGAAGCGGAGGCGGAAAGAAGGTGGGCAAAGTGATGGTTTGGCCAATGGGGAAGGAAGTAACCACCTTGGGAAGAAAGGAAGGTCTAGTTCTCAGGATGACCTTGTCCGGATGGAAAGCCAGAAAGGGAGGCTTGGAAGAAAGCTTGTAGCTCACTCACCCTGCGTGAAGAGGTGATGGCGACCAGAAAGGCTGTTTTCAAAGTGAGAAGTTTGAGAGGCCAGTTATGTAGCGGCTCAAAGGCAGAGCAAATGACGTAGGTAGGTAAGAACCAAGTTCAAGTCCCAATGAGGCATTACAAATGGAACAGGAGAAAAAAAGAGGAGTAATGCCCTCAAGGAATATATTTACAACAGGGGACTTGAAAAGAGAAGGCTGATCAGGAAGCTTAAGGAAGGCTGAAATGGCCGAGAGGTAGCCCTTTAGAGTGCCCAGAGCAGAGCCCTGCTGGGGCAAAGAAAGGAGGAACAAGAGAACCTCAGAAAGCGGGGCGGAAAGGGGGATACACAGCCTTTGCTTTGCACCATGCCACAAATGTGTTACATCTGCAGGCGTATACCGTCTTAGTGGAGGGATGCCTGGCTGCCAAGATAACATCGCAGACTTTGGGAGGCAGGTAAAACTACATCAACTGCCGCCTCTCAATCTCCACACAAGGAGGTGGAGAATGGACAGGTTCGGGTGGAGGACCGTCCACTGCTGCTGTGACAGAAGATCCTCCCGAAGAGGCAGTCTAATCGGAGGATCGATGGCCATATTGAACAGCTCATGATACTAGACTCTTGAACCCAATCCGGAGCCACAAAAATTACTTGGGCCCGGTCACGCTTGATCTTCTTCAGCACTGTGGTCAGAAGTGCTATAGGCAGAAAGGCGTACAGAAGACCGCAAGTCCACTCGCAACTAACAGCGTCGCCTAGCGAGTGCCGCCTTGGAAATTCCAACAAGCAGAACTGCTGACATTGCGTGCTCTCTTTGGTGGCGAATAGATCTAACCAAGGCTCTCCCCACTGCTGAAAGAGACCTTGCACCACCTCAGAGTGAAGACGTCATTTGTGATCCATCATGCACCTGCGGCCCTGGGGTTCAGAGAACCTGCCAGGTGTTGAACCACCAGGGATATGCCCCGATGTTCCAGCCATGTCCAGAGGCAGAGGGCCTTCTGACATAGGGTCCACGACCCCACCCCACCTTGTTTGTTGCAGTACCACATGGCGGTGGTGTTGTCCGTGAACACCTGCACTACTCTTCCCCGGACAGAGGGAAGGAATGCCTTAAGTGTAAGACGAATTGCCCGAACCTCCAGCAGGTTGATGTGGAGC
Source organism: Triturus cristatus (assembly GCF_964204655.1). Classification (NCBI taxonomy): domain Eukaryota; kingdom Metazoa; phylum Chordata; class Amphibia; order Caudata; family Salamandridae; genus Triturus; species Triturus cristatus. The sequence goes on from NC_140579.1 coordinate 1,121,434,810, forward strand.
CCAGACTCCGCCGGAGACCAGAGGCCTCTGATCTCCGCCTCCCCCATGTGGCTACCTCATCCCAGAAGTGATGCATCGGTCACCACTGTGAACTCTGGTTGAGGAAGGGAGAGGGATCTGCCGTCGACCCAATCCTGATTCGTAAGCCACCACTGCAATTGGTGTGCAGTGCCCGCCGAGATTTGGACATAATCGGACAGATTCCCCTGATGTTGTGCCCGCTGGAACTTCAGGTCCCACTGCAGAGCCCGCATATGCTATATGGCATGGTCCACCAGCAGGATGCAGGAGGCCATCAGACCCAGTAGCCTGAGGGTTATCCTGCCCGAAACCCGGGATATAGGCTGAAAAATTGGAATCATAGTTCAAATATCCCGGACTCGCTGGTCGGAGGATGAACCCGAAACAGCGTCACGTCCAGAACCGCTCTGATGAAGAGGAGCTTCTGAGAGGGGGGGGATCAGGTGTGACTTCGGCACGTTGATGGAGAACCCGAGCAAATGCAGGAGGTCGGCCGTAGTCTGGAGGTGGAAGACGACAGCCTGGGGTGACCCCGCCTTCAACAGCCAGTCGTCGAGATAGGGGAACACTGAAACCCCTAATCTGCGCAGATGAGCTGCAACCACCTCCATCACTTTCGTGAACACCCGAGGGGCGCTGGTAAGGCCAAAAGGAAGCACGGTAAACTGAAAGTGCTCGTGGCCTACCGTGAACCGCAGGTTACGCCGGTGGGCAGGCAGGACGGGGGTATGAAAATAGGCGATCTGCAAGTCCAGCGCTACCATCAAGTCTCTAGGGTCGATGGCAGACAAGACCTGAGAGAGCGTCAACATATTGAACTTCTCCTTCCGGAGGAAGCGGTTGATGTTCCTGAGATCCAAGAAAGGACGCAAGCCTTGGTCCTTCTTGGGCACCACAAAGTAGGGGGAATAGCAACCATGACCTACTTCTGGGGCAGGGCCGCGCTCGATGGCTCCCTTGGCCAAGAGTGCCAAAACTTCCTGTTGGAGAAGGGCCAGATGATCCTCCGACATGCGATGGTACTGCAGTGGCATGGATGGAGGGATAGTCTCGAAGGGGAGGGAGTAGCCCCTTTGGACTATACGCAAAACCCACCTGTCCGACGTGATCATGCACCAGTGGGGAAGGTTATGGCGAATCCTGCCGCCCACTGGCGTTTGGTGGCCCTGAAAGGTCGGACTAGGAGGGATTGGAGGATGCTGCAGAGGGGGCTGTGGTGGACTGACCAGTCTGCTGGCCCCCAGAACCACGGCGCTGGTTCCCATGTCCCCGGGCGTGCAGAGGCTGAACAGCTTGCGCTGACCTGTGGCCCTGGGTGGGACGTGGCGGTGCACCACTTCCGTGGCCGCGAAAGGCAGACTGCGAAGGTCGGGTTGTGGAGAGGCCCAAGGACCTGGCCATAGCCCGAGAGTCCTTAAAGCACTCCAGCGCATTGTCTGCCTTGTCGCCAAAAAGGCAACGGCGATCAAAAGGCATGTCCATAAGGGTGGATTGGACATCCCCAGAAAAACCAAATCGACCGCAATCAGGCATAGCGTTGAAGGGCTACGGACGTGGAAATCGGACTGCCTAGTGCGTCTGCAGTATCCAGCCCACAGAGGATGGTAAACTTCGCAGTGTCTCTTCCCCTCGGCACCTGCACGGGAGAGCATGGCCCGGGCCTCCTCCGGGCACTGGGGCAGCACCTGCGCTACCGTATCCCACACAGAGTGGGTATAACAGCCCAACAGACATGCAGTGTTTACCGACCGCAGTCCAAAGCTGGCGGAAGAAAACATTTTCTTTCCAAGGTGGTCCAGCTTTTTGGATTCCCTATTGGGTGGCGTGTTAGGGAATGCGCCTTTGGAAGTAGAAGCTTGGACCACCAAGCTCTCAAGGGTGGGGTGTTGGGAGAGGAAAGTGGGGTCGCCCGGGGCCGGGTAGTGGCATCGGGCAATCATCCTGTCCACAGGAGCCCCTGTGTTGGGCCTGGACCAGGGGCCCAAAAGGATGTCCATGAGGGCTTCATTAAGCAGCAGAAGGGGCTCTGAAGAGCTCGCTGCCGGTTGAAGGACCTCTGTCAGGAGGTAAGTCCTAACTGCCACCGTAGGTAGCTAGAGGTGGAGAGCCTCGGCCACCCTACACAACACACTGCGTATGACGCTCCCTCCACCGTAGCCACGGTAGGAGGAGACAACATGCCAAGGTCTGGTGAGGTATCCAGACCACTGCCTTCCCCCAGTTCCTCTCTCCAGTCCAGCTCATAAGTCAACTGGTCGGTCAAAGGGTCCCCAGACCCCTCCCAGTCCTCCTCACCCTCCTCTGTCTGCCAATCTGGTCTCAAAGAGCCAGGGTAGAACAGGGGCACAAAAGTACCCGTCACCGTCGGATCCGGCGTCGGTCCGACTCCGTGCCTACCTCGAGGTGGAGGACGGGGTTGACATCGGCTGGGGACACAGCAGACGCTGGTTGCGGACGTGGTGCCGGTGGAATCGGCGCCGGGGAAGGCGTAACAAGGTCTACCAGCACCACACCAGTTCCAGGCCTGAATCCAAGGGGACCCTGTGCCGCCTAGGCAGAAGCCGCCGGTGCCAAAGACCCAGGGCCCCCAGCTGAGTCCGCGGGGCCCGAAGGCACGCCGGCGGAGTCGCGCTGCCCTTAGATGGCAAGCATCGCTTCGTAGAAACTCCGAAGCTAGGCAGGGGTCACATCGGATCCCGGAAAGTGAGGGAAACCTAAAGTCGACCCAGCGGACTCCGCACGCGGAGCCGCAGGAGGGGCACCATGCGCATCCCTCGTCGCATCGGCCGACGGACGGGGAAAAGTCGAAGAGCGACGATGCTTCTGCGACTTCTTCTTGTGCTTCGACTTACCTGACTCCGAGTGTGAAGACTTAGACGAAGAATGGTGATGGCTCCGCGACCGGTCCCTCGACCTCCTCCGTGACCGAGACCTTGAGCGATGCGGAGCCGACTGCCGGGCCTCAAGTAGCTTTCGGGACTGCTCCCGCAAAGACTTCGGAGCCATGGTCCGACAGTCGGGACACGACTTGGGGTCGTGATCACGCTCCAGGCAATAGAGGCACACGCGGTGCGGATCCGTCACCAACCTCAGTCGGTTACAGGAACCGCAGGCCTTGAATCTTGGCATCCCTTGTGCACCAGGAGTTGATAGACTCAAAAGACTAAGTCGACAAAAGTTGAGAAAAAAGTCAGTCAAAAAAAGACTGGAGGTACCGCTCTCTCCGGATCTGCGCTTGCTGGCACGGAAAAATAAAGAACTGACATCAGCGCGCGAGGGCGGTGTCTATCGGCGTCATCCCGGCGACCACGACGAACGCGGAGTCGACCGACGCCACCTTCCGACGCGCAGAGGTACTGCAGACAAAAAACTTTCTGGATCCATTCTGATGCCTGCGGGTCATTCTAAGGTAAGGAATCTATAACTGTTTCTTTCAAATGAATGATTTAGTTGCCTTGTTACTTCATCAAATTATATATTTAATATGGTTTTGGGGGATTAGGGTGTAGGCTGCTACAAAACTCTTGAAATATACTGCAATGATGGGGAAAAAAAACATAAAATATTACAGCAATGTTAATTATACAACCTCAGCAGAAACCGCAATTCACTTCTGTGACAGTTCTAGGTGGTCCGCACTGTGTCAAGCAAATGATATGAACGCATACCATGACGGATCATATATTTGATTACTGAATTGTGACGAGAATTCTGTGCCAAGAAGGTGTCTTGCTCAGATGGTTTACACTTCAACTTTCTGGATGGTGCCTTCTTACCTTCTTATTTGTGGTGTGTAAGAAACTGTTGTTTTTTTCCGCAGTAGTCTGCCCCACTTTTTGCCTGGTATTTGATGCAACTTTTGACTGAAGTGCACTGGGGTTCCTGCTAACCAGGTGCTCAGTTGCCAGTGTTCTTTTCCCAAAACAAGACAACTAGTCACTTGATCCCCTTTAGCACCTCATAAGTCCTTACTAAGTGGTACCTTTGGTACACAAGGCATAAGTACTAAAAGAGGTTCCCTAAGAGCTGCAGCATACCTTGTGCCACTCTAAGGGACCCAGCGCCAAAAACTCATATAGGCTGCCACTGCAGGCTGCGTGACAAGGTGCTTCAAAAAGTGAAAACACGACATGGCACACAGTTGTGTGCCAGGTACCCCAACACTGCATGTAATATTTTTAGGTCACCCCTACAGAAGGCCTTAATCCTAAGGCAGGGTGCATTATATTACGTGCGAGGACATCTGCATGAGCAGATATGCCCCTGTGCCAGTTCAATTACTGACAGTACAAGTGAACAGGTAAGCCATCTTTTGGTACGTACTGGGCACTTGTCAAAACAATTTTGCCAGCAACATAATGGCTTCACTGAAACCTATGGTGTTTGGTGATTAACTTCACTTCATTTAATTTTAATGTTCTCCCTTTTCAAAGTGTCACATTTACAAACAGCCAGAATCGTATTCCCAGTGACTTTTAAATTGGGGAAGTTTAAAGTAAAGAAAAATGTTTCTATTAAATATTGTCTGAATGTTTCTCTATTTTAATTTGTCTTAATGTTTTTCTCTACCTTAAATTAAGCCAATTAAGTCCTAATGTTTAATGAAGCATGCTTCTTCACTTTAAATTCCTCACATTTAAACAAATGACTATTTTTCAGTTACAAATATGGTACTATGTCTACAGGTAATATGCTTGCTGTTTGTAAAGACACTTTGATATGGGAGAAAATTAAAAAGGTGTGTAAGACCTGGGGTCTCCAGGCCCTAAGGGGGTAACGTGACACGAGCTGCTGGGCACCCAAAGGCTTGTGTGTAAAGCGACCATACAACACACACATCCACTGAAGCCAGGAACGCACAAAATAAGGGACGCCACACTGTAGAGATTTATGCAAATAACTCAAGTTTATCCAAGCAGTTCGAGATAAATGCAGTTCATGGGATAACAAGGCAATTCATAAGATATATATGCACTTCAGGAGATATAAATTCAGTTAAGGAGATGACAATGGCAATTCACTTATGTCAGCGTTTGATCCGCCAGCACCATATTCACTAGTATGATATTCACCAGTATGATATTCACCAGTACGATATTCACCAGTACGATATTCACCAGTACGATATTCACCAGTACGATATTCACCAGTACGATATTCACCAGTACGATATTCACCAGTATGATATTCACCAGTACCTTGTATATTTTACTCCCCGTGGTAGGGTTTGGGGATTGTAGCGCCACTCCTAGGGGCGTGCAGGGACCCAGGGCAGACCTCGCGGGCCTACCGCTATCTTGGGACAAATCTGACGAACACCTTCAGAGCAGAGCATTAGAACACAGTGCCACTCGTAACCAGCACGCAGTGCATACTTCAGAGCAGAGCATTAGAACATAGCGCCACTCGTAACCAGTAAGCAGTGAATACGTCAGCACTGAGCATTAGAACATAACGCTACTCGTAATCAGTAACAATGATTACTTCAGAACGGAGCATTTCGAACATAGCGCTTCTCGTAATCAATAGCAAGGAATACTTCAGAACGGAGCATTTAGAACATAGCGCTTCTCGTAATCAATAGCCATGAATACTTCAGAGCGGAGCATTTAGAGCATAGCGCTACTCGTAATCAATAGCAAGGAATACTTCCGAACGGAGCATTTAGAACAGAGCGCTTCTCGTAATCAGTAGCAATGAGTACTTCAGAACGGAGCAGTTCACGGAGCACCACGAGTCGCACGGAGCGAGCCTCTCGTACTCCGGTGCAGTTCGGGAGACACAAAGTTCCTGAATACTCCGCAGTCCGCAGGCGATCCTGTTGCGACAGGGGCCGGCCACGGCCTCACGCACCTTCACCACAGCTGCGACGGCAGCGACGGGGCCCCGGGCTTCTCCTCGGGCCTCGCGACGATGAGGGGCACTCTTCCGGCCTTCGGGCCGCAGCGGTGAGCGCGCTTTAGCCTCCGCGCCACAGGGGGGTTGGGGGGGGCTCAAATTAAGCTGGGGGGCTCAAATTAAGCTGGGGGGCTCCGCACTCAACGGAGCACGCTGCCGGGGATCCCAGGCCTGGTCAGGGAGCGCAGGGGTCACAGCGCTAAGACCTGGTTGATCCTCAGCGATACCACAATTGGTTTGGTAGGTAGTTTCAAGGTTCAGTCTGGACACGCAGTCTCAGCATTCCGTTCCAGCAATCAGTTGCTCTTGAAAGTCTTGATGGCACAGATGTATCTGGCGCCCTTAAGGGGTTCTGTTACAGGGGGGTAGGGGGTGAGTCGGCGACTAGGTCCTTCCTAGTCAGGCTGGGCAGAGGTTCCCTGGGTCCTCCTACTGCTGGGCAAGATCAGTGGGTTTCACGGGATCCCTCACTCACTTAAGAGGCAGCACCTAAATCCTGTCACGCTCAGAGGCATAAGTCACTGGCTAGGCCCTACCGCCTACACTCCTGCGTGGATTCTCCAGCTCTGCTTTAACCCACTGGCCAACTGACTAGAAAAAGTTCCCCCACTCACTTATGTATCCCTAGGTCAGGTGACCTCTAGCCAAGGCGGCAAAAGTAAAACCACACCTCCCTTCTAGAAGGTTCCAGCACATTCCAGGAGCTTCCCCATTCTACCTATGGGACAAAAAAGGCAGGCTGGTGTCGCAACATTGTTGTGGGGTTCCAGCCAGCTCCTGGCAGCTAGGGTGCTACTAATAAAGACCACTCTGCAGTAGCAGGGGCCTGTGGCAGCCATCTTGGGAGAAGGGAGCACCTTAACACTGATTGGCAATGAAAATGCGCCCGGAGACCCAAGTCCAACATCAAAATGAGGGTGGAAAAATGAGGCACGATCAAAAATAAATGGGGAGACCACCCTAGGGCTGACAGGTCCAACAAGGTGACTTTTACGTAATGCATATAAATATAAAAGTTAAATCTTTAGTTGAATTTTCTCCTATTACAATGTGTCACACAGCAAGCATCTTGCTCCCAGTGGCTGGTAGAAACAACAAACACAAACTGAATCGATTTGAGTTCAAATGGATGTTTTGAAATAATTCTGTTCCGAATGGTTTGACCTCACAAAAGGAATGGCATTTTATAATCTTTTCTTTTTCCCTGTAAGGTAACACTAGCCATAGCATTACTGATAAGCTCTGGGTAATTACTATCCGTCTTTAGAATTTGAGTGTTAAACAAAATGGATATGTAAATGTGTATTATATGTTTAAATTGTGGTAATAATGTTGTTTGCACACATTTGAAAAGATGTCATGTTTTTTGTTAAATTGTGGTTTATGTGTCTTTTGGTATGAGGATTAAATACGTTCTCATTCTTATTTTTGAATCTATACCGGTATCCTATCGATCTCTGGCAATTTTCAAACATGCCGTTTTGTTTTCTCCTGTGGCGACAGGATTCCTGTTCCGCCTGGCAATTTTTCTCCACAACAATCCATTCCCTGGCGATCCAGTGGTGCAAGGCGCACTTCGTCATCACGTTATCTTCACTGCGTCGCGTCGCATAGATCTGCCATTTTTTCTCCACATCGATCCGTGGCGGTCTTGTGGTGCAACGCGTGCCTCGTCATCACGCACACTCTGGTGCGCTGCATTTCATGTATCGCTATCGCTCAAGCCCACCTCCAGGCCGATTGGGCTGACACCGGCTCCCGAGAGAGTGTGAGACTCGCTTCTACACACACCGCCGAATATTTACTGTAGGCTCTTTGACTAAGCAGAAGACTGATATTACAGGTGGTTTCAATCCCGCTCGGTCACCTCGCAGTAACAGGAGCATTCCCGCTCTCTTGCCCTTTTTAGGTCAAGCCTGGGCAGACTTGCGCTGCACTGCGAGCTATGCTGTATTAGAGTGTGTTTTCCGCCCATTTTGGTCACTGACTTGTGTCACTGTCCTTCGTAAATGCTGGTTTCTGATTCCTTAATAGCCTTGTCGTCCCTCCTTAGTACCGACTTGTCTTAATTTGTAACCTCCCATGAGGACTGGCCTTTTTACTTTGGTTGTTACACGGTACGTCTTGTTTAGTCTGTAAGCACTATTTTCTTTAATGAGCTTCTCTTACTGCAGGAGGGCCTCTCATGCGCAGTTGTGACCACTGGCTTGTTTAACTTGTTTAACTCGTTGATTCTAAAACTGTTGGCTCTTTTTGTCAATGTGCACATCATGCGCAGTTAAAGTCAGCCGTATAACTTGCATTCTTACACGTAGCAATTCAATTTTTTCTGTTTTAATCGTTAATTACTGTACAAGTCTCTGTTTGGATTGGCTGCAGCTTTGTTCCACTCCTTTACTTCGGCTGCAACAGACAATTAAAATGCACAGTATGAATATGCTTCAGTGTAAATTGCCACTTTGTTTCATTTTCTATGAATGGGTGTTTTTTTTCTTTTTCACCCTGTAGCTCCGCTTAACTGAACTTCTGTTTTACCTTAAATGCTTGTGAAAAATTGCAGGCGCCAAACTGACATTTTAAGACTGTTGACAGCTAAAGGTTGCACACTTGGGTTGCATGGCAGAGTTAACTTTTGCTCCTTTTGTAGAAGAGGGTTAAATGTAAGAAATGTATTGCATGGATCAGTGTATACCAAGCGAAAGTGTTGTTCAGAAGGTTATGCAAGAGTTCTTGTGGTTTGCTTCAACATCTCATCCCTCAGCATAAATGACTGGGAGGTGGTTGTCGGTATTGACGAACTTTGAACCTTACAATGTGTTTTTTAGGTATTGCCCGAGACAGAGCATGAGCTTTCGTTTGCGAGGTCTCTGGTAAACGAAACAAGCATCTGCAATGCAATAGGTCTCGCATTTAAGCGATTGACATTGTAAATGACAATGCCTTATGTTTTGGTTTTAAAACCTAAATTAAAAAGGCATGGTCATTTACAATGCCAATAACCTCTTGCAAACGCGAGACCTATTGCATTCCAAATGCTTGTTTCTTACAGCGGGCAGTAATGCGCTGGTACCGCTGGCAGTTCAATTGTCTTCTCTTGTATGCAAATCATACAAAGCAGTACGTTTTTTCTTTATGCACCCTATTTTCTTTTTGTAATTAACATACCGGGACTCAAGGTTGCTACCAGATTCTCACTGTGGCACTCTAATCCCACAGGAACCTGCTCCATGTGCTTCCTATTCCTTGGCATCCATGTACTGCTGAGGAGCTTGCGATACTTCTTTATTCTTAAAGTTCTCCGCATTGTCATCAGTTATCACAATCTTGTACCATTACTAATATCATTCCTGTGTAGGTTGATTTTTAAAAACATTGATAATATATTTTCTCAACCTTAGTCACAGCCACATGGCGTAACTGATGTTTTTGCCTCACACCAGCTGATCATGAAGACACAGGTGTTTTTTCTCTGTCTTGCCCAGCTACAAGCAGCATTCAGTGATGTCTGCATCAAGGCTCCACTACTTACACCCACTGCTGATCAATCATTGTCACTCTTGGCTCCCGTACAATGACCAAATTGGTCTGTGCACATGTGAATTATTCTTCCGGGTCTATTTTTCTAAATTCTTACTTTATTCTTTGTCCGTCCTGATAATGACCTCAGAATAACGGAGGTCAAAATGTCGTTGAAACCAGACCAAAATTGACTCTTTTTTTATTGTGAAAAGCCTATCAAGATAGGAGCCATTTGTTTTTTTATAAGTGATGCACTGTTTGTTATTTCGTTCATCACACCCCACCGCACCTTCCCTTCACTGAGAAGCATGAGCACCATACATTTCTACGATTACCAAAGAATTAAGATATTCTAAGTAATGAAGCAGTATCTTTTTCTATGAATATGAGTCAGTGACCCTGGTTCATTAAAAGTTTGCTAAAAATTGTTCTTTTGCATAGACCATTTGTTTTCCGGCTGGTGAAACTTTAAAAGAGATTCATTTCCATGTGAGCCACTGTTTATACAAACACCCGGTTGCTGGTAGACATGCTGCCAAATTTAGAACTGAAAAATACAGTCATTCTTTTTTTTGTTTTTAAACAGGAATAATTTTAAGTGCAGAAAAATGTTAAATACGAAAAATTTTCTGCACTTCATATTTCGACCATGTTAAAAAAAAATGGTTGTGTGTTTGTGTTGTACATGTGACAGTGCCACATATGGAGAAAGGTATGTCCTATGGAAGAACAAAACACAGGCTCTCAGTCACCTATACAATCCCATTCATTCACACAATATTCATATATCCTCACAAACCATGCACTCACTGACGCACATGGTAGTCCTATCACAGTACCCCTAGTCACAGTATTTTGCTCAAACCAGAGTACTGGGCTCCATATACATTAGGTTTAAAGTCAAGGAAGCTGGGGGAGGGGGTGTCTGGTAACAATGTGCAAGTTACTTGACCTTCAGTATCTCACAACAATTTTCACTGATCAGAAGCAGCTCTCATTGCAGAAAAGGTTGGAGACCCCTGCTTTACACAGGGAACTTCTTTGTAGTCCAACATTTAAAGAGCCAGCTTCCTAAATGGTGGAATAAGCAAAAATGTCAATGACTGGTTCCAGCATAGCAGGGGCAAAAGGAGACCATATTTAGTCACATTGGGGTATTGAACTGCCTCGAATTTGAGGGATTATTCAGTCTAGGCAGTTGAAAAAGGAAGTTCAATTTCACAGCTCCATTAAAAAAAAAACCCTACCTTTATATTCCCAAAATTCTGGATGAAATATTGTTCTTTACTTAAAGCTAACGATTGCTGCCTCTGTTTTCCTTTACCAGACCCCCTGCTTTACTTCCATTTTCTGCATACCACTTCTCTGAGTACCTTTCATCTAAGTTACATGCATGTTTGCCCTAATCCCTATTATTGTATCTCTGCAGATTGCTTACAGTTCTTTTCAAAGATCACAACTTCTCCTTCGTTGAACGGTATACCACTGGAGCCCAACAACAACGAATTTCCTCTTTCTCATCTATTAACCCCACAACCATCTGCATGACCTCACAAACACTGCCCCCACCCCATGATCACACCCATTTCCTATTAATTTAAACTACAACAAAGGAACTGGAGCAAATACATAAAATGGCCTACTTGAGAGCACAAGAACAATGCCAATAACCAACAATAACCCATAACCCTGGACTACCACCAACTCTGGTTTACAGAAAAGCGTTCTGGTCGGCATAAACAGCTTCAATGCCTTGTCCAGGGTAGTAAGCGCTGTATAAATGCAATTACCATACAACACAGTACTCTGCTAGCTTATCTGGGTTATACTGCTGTGTATACGATCGCCAGCCTTTTACATCTGAGCAGCACCTTTATTCAAGAATGTTTACTGCTCTCTCCAAACGTATGCTCATTCACTTGAAAAGCTTGAAGATGCTGGCTGTTTTACAGCAAGCTCTACAATCTCTACAAAGGGAGATTATGTGGCCATGAGGCTAGAGCTGCCGACCTTTGTACTGGGAAACTAGGTTTGAATCCCGGCCTAAGCTCAATATTCTGTGATTCCCGGTAAAACACTTACTGTCCGTCTGTTAAAAAAAATGTGTAACATCGGTTTCTCTTGTACAACGGGCAATATTGGTCTAGATGCAACAGGAAACTAGCATTAAAAATGCAATAGGTCTCGCCTTTGATTAAGTTAAAGCCATTTGCTTTTGGTATTGTATTCTAGCTTTGCAATATTTAGTGTATATTTGTGATATGTGCATATATTTCAATATATTTGCTCTCCCCTCGCCCCTTAGGTCTGCCTCATGCTATTGTAATCCTCACTATACGAAATTAACACGCATACTATTCTTATATTCATTTACCTCCCAAATCTGAAACACTGCTCTTTTCCTACTAACGCTATGCTTTAAACTACTACACAGCTAACAAAACAATTCAAACTACATACAACTACAACATATCACAAATATACACTAAATAATGCAAAGCTACAATACAATACCATTAGCAAAGCAAATGGCTTTAAATTAATCAAAGGCGAGACCAATTGCATTTTCAATGCTTGTTCAGTTTGAGTCGTTTAAGTCTAAAAATGAATTTCAGTACATTGAAGTGTTTGTCTTATTTGTTTTCCCAAGAACCTGGGACAAGTACTGACAAGTACTGGCAAGTGACTCCTGGTGTGGGTGGGGGCACAAAGGGAAGGGATTATCGCCATCCCTCGATGTCATCATATCTCGCTGCACTTACACACAAGACATAGAAACAGCACTGGAACTTAATGTATTGAGCCAAGGAAAACACTGAAAAAATAAACGGTAAGCATAGAATGATTTTAATGAAACACTCCTGAATCTGGAGTAAATTAAATACATTTTAACAAATTAACTGTATGGGGTTGGGCAACTATTTGTTTCCTAGTTGGTCAATCATTCACAGCATTCAGAGGTGCAAAACGGAAGGATGGGTTTAATGGTGTGTGCATGGTGTTTGACCTCTGTAGTGAGTACTTAAATATTTTTCATCATCCATCCATGCACTCACTGGTTTGAGTTGTATCCCTCTGTTGGCGCTCCATGTAATTGTAACCAAATAAGATTTATTCCGACACAAACCCCAATAACAGTGATAGGCCGTACCTTAATTTGAGTAGCCAATGTGGGTAGAGCGAGACAAAAGCAGAGTATGAAGACATCAGGGTTAGTAATCTCCAAAAGGGATAGTGTGCTTGAGTGAGGTGTGTTTGTGCGTGCACATAGATGTTCAAGACAGGGGGCAGTGAACAGACAAAGAAGATCTTTGGTCATCAAAGGGACATGGAAGGCAGTTGAACCCTTGATGTACCACCAGAGTCAAATATATAAAATAAAATTTAAAAAAATTACAGAGATCACTAAGCAGACTGTGCATTACCTAGACGGACCTTGCTACGTGTACACTACATAACACAGATTATCCACGCAAAATAGTGGAAAAAGCAGTTGTACTTGTCTTTTTTTTTTTTTTTTTTTTTTTAATCTGACCGAGGCAATGAGCCATTTGTCGAAAAATGCAAATGACAAAATATTATTTTTTAAAACAGCACCAAGTCAACATATCTGTCAAACGTTTCTCTCTCAAAACGGTTTGGTCATAGATGCAACAGAATTACTTCTTTTGTTAATATAGCCCTTACTTTAACCGATTTTGCCGTTTTAGAGTCGTTAAACTGAATTCCCCATCTCAATTGCACTTGTATCATCTTCAGAAGGAGGAACGACAGAGGTAACCCTGTTGGCATTCAGCATTTACCATGGACTGCACCAAGATTTGCCTAATTGACCAAACTATCCCTCTTACAGAAAAAATACAGCAATCCGTTAAAACACGTAGACACCACAGATTCTGTATGTGTCCCGACAAATTGTGAAGCGCAAATTTCCAAAGAGAAACAGATCCATTCGTCCCCTTTAAAGTGCAGCGCCGCAACTACTTTACACCTTTTCGTGCATAGTTTACGCGTTCTCAGCATTTCATGGTAGAACAAAGTAAAGCCGGTTTATTCTCTACAAAGCAACACGTTGAAGCAGATCTCTGCACGGTGTAACCATTTGATAAATTCCCCAGACTACGTGCATGAGTTTAAGTAAGGTTGGGTTAGGTTTAAGCGGGCAAGGAACTTTCATACTTTCTCAGACTAGCTTGGGTCAGGAAATATTAGGCAGACATGTTCAAATACAATTATGATTATAGGAATGTTTTCGTAAACACCAATTTTCCTGTTCGAATTTCCTCTTTGATTAGACACCCAGCGTTCATGCAAGATATATCCTGTCCCAAGTCCTGGTAGGCGTTTTCTACAGCACTTCTCCCACCAACTCTGGAGGAAGCAACTTGTGAAGAGGCCAGTCTAACAGAGCAAAAATTAAAGCAGAAAAATACCAGAGAACTCCGGAAGAAACACACCTACAAGCTGTGACCTTTGCCTCCTAGCCCACGCTAAGATAATATCGTGTTTAAAATAAGTGTGGTAGAGCACTTTGAAAACAAGCTAAAGCGTGCCATGTGCGCGTTGTGCAGAAACGCCGCGACCCGTACGCTTGCACATCTTCTGTCCGTCCGTGTGCACATCGGAATCCGTATTGATTCCAAAAGGCCCTCGCAATGCGAGAGCAGCGCATGCGCGCTGATAGCGCCAGGCAACACCTAAAAAAAGTCTGTCTCATTTCCTAAGCGTGCATGCATGATTAAGTTAATGCACCTACCTGGGGAAAGACCGGTGCCTTTTTACAATTTATTTCCCGATCCATGATGGTTGACTACAAATTTAGTTTTAGTTGTGCCAACGTGCTTGTCACTCCGTAGAGCTTCCTGGCAACAAATTACGGTGGAGTGAGTGGGGGAGCAGGTGGGTAAGCGGGGAATAAAGTAAAAATAATGGCAGGAGAGGGTGGGGGGAGGGGTGGAAGAGCGAGAGAGTGCACCGAGTTACAGTGAGGGGTAGGCTTGGCCTGAAAGAAGAATGTACGCGAGAAATGGTAGCCCACAAGGGAGAGAACACCACAAAGTGTGGGGAGGTGGAAGGAGAAGCACATAAGAGCTAGAACACACGTACTCTCATGGAGTGCTTAACTGAAAAAATCGTAGTTCCCCTAAAAGGAGGCAGTGGAAAGAATACAAATCAGTCAATAAAAAAAAGATATTAAAGAGGCCATCCATCAGCGGTGAGAGAAACACAGGAAGAGCTAGGAAAGTCATTGAATAAGCAAGCAACAGCATGATTGACAAAGCCAAACAATGGAAGCAGTAGGTGGGCTCTAAACCCACTTTCAGTTATGTCATAAGGAACAAAAAGTTTTTCACAACCTAGAAAGGAGATTCCTCTGCTATGTGGGAATCAGGCAGTCAAACTACACAGCGCCTATGATCTTTTACAGATTTCTCTACATCACAGGACAGACGTCTGAAAAAAGTGAAGCCATTCTAATGTGTTAGAAATTAGAAAAGCAAATTGAAACCGTCAACATTCACTAGTTTACATACACAAAGGACCAAGGCGTCAAGGAAATAAAGTTGTTTTGCAAAAGTGGGCTCTGAAACTTTTCTCATGGCTTCATTAGTCCATGTGCCTACCACCACTCACTTGTTCCCTTTGCTTTCAGATTATCCATATGCAGACTTCTCTCTTTGGCGGCATGCAATGCACATGCCGGTAGGCTGTGTGGCACGCTCCACATTGAAGCTTCCCCTCACCCTGCTGGTATGCTCCCTGTGGGGTCTTTGCAAGTCTTCAGTGCTCTGTCTCAGACTGTCCCTTTAAGGATACTCTCAGGCAACCTGCATTGTGCATGACACACCAAATAGCAGCCATTTTAAGTTTAGGCCATCACCCATTAGCAATAATTCATTTCACAATCTTCTTTAAAAAGTATTTCGTTACCATGGCATGGTTTACAAATCTAGTAAAGCTTATATTGCGCTGGCATTCCAAAATGTTCACTGTTTTGCTTAAAAGTAAGAAAGTTTACTTGTGCAAGCCATTTTGAGACTAGTGGGTTGGGTTTTTTATGGAGTTTGATACATCAAGTTTGGTGGATGTGTCCACCTACTGTTTTAATAACTCACACATGAATATTCATGTTCCCTACTCGCCCTCTCCACAACCCCACCAAATAAGCTATTAATCTTCATACTTAGTCCATTAAATCCGATGCCAATAGGTATATGTTGGAGTCTAATGAACATAGTATTCTAAGTTTCTTAGGAAAAGTTACTAATGACCAAAGTCTCTGTATCCATATTTCAAATGTTGGTAACACACCCATACACCGAATGGACCATATAACTTATTTTACAGCTCCAACTTGCAGAAAAATGTTCTTGCCGCTGCTTGAGTGCAGGAGATACAAGGATGCTACTGTGCAGCACAGTACTTTTCTAGTTCAGTCCTTTCTCTCTTTCTAATGCAGTTTAGTAAGCCTGTCACGACAATCCGCTCTGGGTAGGGCAGCGAGTAGGGTCTGCCGCCAGTCCAATTGTTTTAAAACAGCCGCAGATTTTTTGCAGTCTCCTCTGAAACCTGGATAGAATTTGAAAGGTTCCCTTGGTGCTGGGCCCACTGAGACATCAGATCCCAAGGCAGAGCCTCACATACCCAATCTGGTAGGATCGACTAGCAGGATGCAGGAGGTCAGTAGGCCTAGAAGCCTCAGTACCATCTTCACCAAGACTCAGAAGAGAGGATGAAACTGCAGAATATCCTGGACTCGTCATTATAGAGGGAAGACTCAAAGTTGCAGTTTCTAGGATGGCTTCAATGAAAGGGAGCCTCTGCGATGTGACTTTGGCACATTGATCTTGTACCCCCCCAAGGTAGAAGGAGGTTGCCACCCTAAAAGAACTGGTGAGGCCAAAGGGGAGCACCAAACTGAAAATGTTTGTAGACCACCTTGAACCGCAGGCAGGTTCTGTGGGCTTACAGATTTGGGACACAGAAAATGCTTCTTGTAGGTCTACCACCACCATCTAATATCAAGGATCCAAGGCAGAGAGAACCTGGGCCTGTGAGAACATCTTAAACTTGTGCCTCCACAGGAAGAAATTGAGAAGAGGAGGGTGGGGGATGGTTGAAGAACTAAAATAAGGAAAAGCATATGCCCTTCTTCAGCAACAGGTAATAGGATTACCATTCAGGGGTAATTTCCAATTCCTGTACCTTCTATGAACCCTTTCTCCAGAAGAGCCTGAATGGCCTAGAGTAAAATGGACAAATGGTCCTCCAAAAGCTACCCTGCTGTAGGTGGATTAGCAGAGGGATGTAAAGGAAATGCAGGGCGTAGCCTCCTTGGACTATATGCAGAACCCACTTGTCGGATGTTATTGCTTACCACCCCTGGAGAACAGGAGTGATCATGCCTTCTACAAGGCAGTCATGTACCGCTAATGGCAAACTAAAGCAGCTGGGGAAGTGCTTTGTCACTGTCGGGGCTAGGGGATCTACCAGGTAATGCTTAGGCCGACACAAAAAGGACTGGGTAACTTGTTGTTCAGGTAACTGACCTTAATGTTGTATGAAGGGAAAGCCCCTAGAGTCTGTAGGGTGCCCATGGCATTCGCTGTCTCAGTATCTTCTTTAATTTTTTCCCAACATCTAATCAACCTGGGTGCAGAATAGATGCTCCCCATCAAAGGGCAGGATGAGATGTTGTTGAATGTCCGGCTTGAATCCTGGAGACATGGAGCCTGGGGTGTCTAAATGAGTAAGCTGGAGTGGATGCCCCAAGCAGCGGTGTCAGCAGCATCTAGGGCACTCCTAATGGGGATGTTGAAAATCTGCTTGCTTCATAAGTCTCCATCAGCTGCCTATAAAGGCACATAAAAATAAACCTATGTTAAAGAGGAACGGGGGCAGCCCGTGACTTCTGTGAGCGGCTCCTCTGGTCCCTGACTCTAATGATGGGAAGGGATTAGGCTCTGGCTGTCAAAGCCTGACTAATTAGGATAACCCGCAGAAGATCTGTAAGCGGCGCTGGCAGATGGTGCACCCATGTTTCTATTCCCTGTTGTTTGCATCGGCGATTTCACTGCCTGACAGCACAGCGGGGGTCGCGTGTGATCGCTTCGGAGCCTCACTACTTACAGTTGTGCTCAGAAGTCTGTGTGCTTGTTGTGTGAGGAGCAGTCAGGTCACGTCAGGAAACAAGCATTTGTAATGCAATAGGTCTCGCATTTACGCAAGTTTGAGCTATTGGCATTGTAAATGTCATTGCCTTTTATTTACATAGATAAAAGGCATTGTCATTTACAATGCTAATAGCTTAAACTCTCGCAAATGCAAGACCTATTGCATTGCAAATGCTTGTTACTGCTGCTGTTAAACAATGACAAAAATCGACATTGGCAAATGCAGGATGTCTCAAAGGCGAGACCTATTGGCTTTAGCCATTTTTTCCTGTCTCTGTATGGCTCACTGAACCTTCTATTGTTCAGGTTTTCCTTTCACCATGCACATTTGTCACAATTACGATCTTTCCTGTTCCTTAATTAAGAGCTTTTTCAATGGCAGTGTTCTTCCTTTTGAACGATTTCCCCCATGTGATAACAGCAATGGGTATCACTATCCCATAGCAGTGAAGCAGTTATGCATTTTTAGTAGAAGCCATGTACATTACAAAACACAAACCATTATGCACAGATTTTACCTCCTTCAGTGTAAAGCTTAGCTCTCGAGCCCCCGCTTCCTGCAGGATCCTCAAAAGTGGCAGTTTAGGTCGTACCTGCAACACAATGCAGAATAAAATGAAAAGCTGCATAGGATAATCCTAGCCCATTCCATCAGATTATTGGCATAGGTAACACTCAATACACTTAGCAGAACTTAGCTTCAATCTTTAAACTAGGATACTTTTCAGTGGTACCCTCCACACAACTGGAGTGTTAGCATCTATTGACTGATGCTGCTTGGTCTCTAGTTTCCAATATGATATTCATATTGATTCCATTCCAGGCCCTTAAAAAAGTTGCAGATACTGACCCCATCTTTCATATGAAGAATTTTTAAAATTTCAAACTTCATGGGATAGTGCACAGAAACATACTCTGCTATATACCGTAGACCAGATAAGAGCCGACAAAGAGAGAATAACACAAAAAAAAGACTTCAGCATGCTAGACAATGAGGTGTGAGTATGTGATTACGGTCCTCAACAATTTGACATATGATTGTAGATTGTGCGACCGCGTTTTTCTGGTTGGTAGTTAGTATTTATGGCCCTGTCGGGAACACAAACATTTTTTGCCCAAGTGAGTATAGCTCTCAAACTATTAAGAGATGCAAAGCCCCCCTAAAGAGGTAACATTTAATAAGAAGCCTTTGGAGCTGAACTGCCGAAATAAAACAGTTTCTATAGGTATAAAGCAGGCCTCCCCAACGAGTAGCTTGTGACCTACTGGTAGCTCTCCAGCTACCAGCGAGTAGCTCTCCTGTGTGCAGCCCAGCCTACTTATCTAGGGACTTTTTCTAGGCTGAATTAATAAAAAGTATATCAAAATTGAAACTCGAGTATTCACGTTGAAAAGGTGCGTTTTCAAAACCTCAAAATTCCATACTATACTTAAAGCACAAGTTACTACTTGTGTAATGATGTATCTGTAAGAGACATTAGTTATTGATAGATTCCTTACCTTAGAATATCCCCAGGCGTCAAACTGGATCCGGAAAGTTTTGTTAGCAGTACCCCTGCGCGTCAGTAGGTGGCGTCATGCGGCTCCGCGTCCGTCGCTGGCGTCGTAAGCGCCGAGATGACGTCACAGAGACTACTTAGGCGCCACCCATACGCGCTGACGTCAGTTCTGTACACGACTTTCTGCGCCAGGAACGCAGAGCCATGCAAGAAACTGACCACTGGTGCCAAGAAACTAGGGCCCTGAAAGGGATGACCTCAACCCTAGAAATCAGTTCACAGAACGGGGAGGATGGGTGGGGCAGTAAGGAATCTATCACCAACTAATGTCTCTTACAGATATATCGTTACACAAGTAACTTGTGCATCTGAAAGAGACACGTTAGTGATAGATTCCTTACCTTAGAATAGATACCCCAGCAATACCAACCCCGGTGGTGGGTCTGCGAATAGATTACACCGTAAAATCCCGGAGAACAGAACGGCCAAAAAAGCAGTCTCTTCAGACTGGACTGTCAAGGCAGTAATGCTTGGTAAACATGTGCAGCGAGGCCCACGTAGTTGCCTGACAAATGTCCTGCAAGGGGACACCGCGTCCCAAGGCAGTAGTGGCTGCTGTCGCCCTGGTGGAATGGGCACGCAGCCCCACAGGAGGCTCCTTCTTAGCCAACGAGTAACAGGCCTTGATGCATAGAACGACCCACCGAGAGATGGTCCGCTTGTGCACAGCCCGACCTCTTTTGGCGCCCACGTAGCCAACGAAGAGCTAGTCATCCACCTGGAACTGTTGTGTGCGCTGCAGGTAGAACGAGAGTGCACGTTTTGGGTCCAGACGGTGGAGCCTCTCTTCCTCTTTCGAAGGAGGTGGAAAGAAGGTGGGCAAAGTGATGGTCTGCCCGATGTGGAAGGGCGTGACAACCTTTGGCAAGAAAGAAGGACTGGTCCTTAAAACCACCTTGTCCGGATGAACAGAACGGAAAGGAGGTTTGGAAGAAAGAGCCTGGAGCTCACTCACTCTTCTGGCAGAGGTGATGCTACCAGGAAGGCTGTCTTGAAAGTGAGAAGACGCAAAGGACAGGTATGAAGGGGCTCGAAGGGAGTGCACATCAGATATGTCAAGACAAGGTTTAAGTCCCATTGAGGCATTATGAACGGTACGGGAGGAAACGTGTGCGTAATGCCTTTTAGGAAACGGTTAACAACCGGGGACTTAAAAAGAGAAGGCTGATCTGGAAGCCATAAAAAGGCGGAGATGGCCGAAAGATAACCTTTGATACTGCCCAGAGCAGAGCCCTGCTGGGCCAAAGAAAGAAGGAAAGAAGGACTTCGGAAAGAGGGGCAGAAAGGGGATCCACAGCCTTAGCTGTGCACCATGCCACAAACTTGTTCCACCTGCAGGCGTATACCGTTTTAGTGGAGGGACGCCTCGCTGCCAGAATGAACTCACACACTTCAGGAGGAAGATCGAAAGCTGTCAACTGTCGCCGCTCAATTTCCACGCATGGAGGTGGAGGCTGGACAGGTTCGGGTGGAGGACCGTCCCCTGCTGCTGCGACAGAAGATCCTCCCAAAGACGCAGTCGGAGCGGGGGATCGATCGCCATGCTGAGTAGCTCGGGATACCAGTATCTTCGTGCCCAATCCGGAGCCACAAGGATGACTTGGGCCCGGTCGCGCCGAATCTTCTTCAACACTCTGGGCAGAAGTGGTATAGGCGGAAAGGCGTACAATAGACTGCAACCCCACTTGCGACAAGCGTCTCCTAGCGAGTGCCGCCTTGGAAATGCCAACGCGCAGAACTGAAAACATTGCGCGTTCTCTTCGGTGGCAAATAGATCTAACCAAGGCTCTCCCCACTGCTGAAAGAGACCTTGAACCACGTCCGAGCTCAGACACCATTCGTGATCCATCAAGCACCGGCGGCTGAGTTTGTCCGCCCTGGCGTTCAGAGAAACTGCCAGGTGTTAAACCAACAAGGTGATGCCTTGATGTTCCAGCCATGTCCAGAGGCGCAGAGCCTCCTGACATAGGGTCCAGGACCCCACCCCGCCCTGTTTGTTGCAATACCACATGGCGGTGGTGTTGTCCGTGAACACCTGCACCACACTTCCCCGGACAGAGGGAAGGAATGCCTTCAGTGCAAGTCGGATCGCCCGAAGCGCCAACAGATTGATATGGAGCCGGAACTCCGCCGGAGACCAGAGGCCTCTGATCTCCGGCTCTACCAAGTGGCCTCCCCATCCCAGGAGGGACGCATGCGTCACCACTGTGTGCTCCGGTTGGGGAAGGGAGAGGGATCGGCCATTAACCCAATCACGATTCGTGAGCCACCACTGCAATTGCTGTGCAGTGCCCTCCGAGATCTGGACATGAACGGACAGGTTGCCCTGATGCTGCGCCCACTGGAACTTCAGGTCCCTCTGCAGAGCCTGCATATGCCATCGGGCATGTGTCACCTGCAGGAGGTCATCAGGCCCAGAAGCCGGAGGGTCATCCCGACTGAAACCCGGGACAGAGGCTGAAAGATCGGAATCATAGCCTGAATATCGCTACTCGGGAGGATAAACCCGAAACGGCGTTGAATCCAGAACCGCTCCGATGAAGGGGAGCTTCTGAGAGGGGCTCCGGTGCGACTTCGGCACGTTGATGGAGAACCCCAGCACATGCAGGAGGTCGGCCGTAGTCTGAAGGTGGTTGACAACTGCCTGGGGCGAGCCCGCCTTCAACAACCAGTCGTCGAGGTAAGGGAAGACTGAAACCCCTGATCCGCTCAGATGAGCCGCGACCACCACCATCACTTTCGTGAACACCCGAGGGGCACTGGTGAGGCCGAAGGGGAGCACAGCAAACTGAAAATGCTCCTGGCCTACAGTGAACCGCAGGGAACGCCGGTGGGCCGGCAGGACTGGGATGTGAAAATATGCGTCCTGCAAGTCCAACCCTACCATCCAGTCTCCAGGGTCGAGGGCAGCCAGGACCTGAACCAGAGTCAGCATTTTGAACTTCTTCCGGAGGAAACGATTGATGTTCCGGAGGTCCACGATGGGGCGCAGGCCCCCTTTGTCCTTCTTGGGGACCACTCCCTACTTCCGGCCCAGGAACGCACTCGATGGCCCCCTTGGCCAAGAGGGCCGTGACTTCCTGCTGGAGAAGTACCAAGTAATCCCCCAACATGCGGTGGCACCGAGGTGGCACGGCTGGAGGGGAAGACTGAAAGGGAAGGGAGTAACCCCTGCGGATGATCTGCAACACCCACTTGTCTGATGTGATATCGCGCCAGTGGGGGAGGTGGTGGTGGATTCTGCCACCCACCGGCATGGGGTGCACCACAAAGCACTGGTTAGGAAGGTTTGGAGGTAGAAGCAACGGGGGTGGAGGTGGACTGACCCCCACGCTGATTTCCAGACCCGCCCCTGCAGAAGCCGCGTCCACGCTGAAGCTGGTTCTGCACAGGCTTGCTGAAGGAACGTGCCTGGGCGCCTCTGCCGTGGCCACGAAAGGAACGAAAACCAGGAGTGGCCCAGCTCTTTGCTGAAAGACCCAAGGATTTGGCCGTGGCTCGCGAGTCCTTAAAACGCTTCAGTGCACTGTCGGCCTTTTCGCCAAACAGGCGAGTGCCATCAAAAGGCATGTCCATGAGCGAGCTCTGGACATCGGGCAAGAACCCGGTAGACCGCAACCAGGCGTGGCGACCGCCACAGTCGTAGAAATCACCCTACCCAGTGAGTCCGCGGTGTCCAAACCACACCGAATGGCGAACATAGCCGCATCTTTACCCTCAGCAACAGCTTGGGACAGCACAGCGTGGATCTCCTGAAGACACTGTGGCAACACCTGCGCAACTGTATCGCACACCGCGTGGGAATAGCGGCCTAATAAGCAGGCGGTGTTCACCGACCGCAGCCCCAAGCTGGCCGAAGTGAACAACCTCTTACCGAACTTCTCCAGCTTCTTAGAGTCCTTATCCGGCGGGGCCGTGGGAAAAGCACTCTGTGACGTTGAGGCTTGGATGACCAGGCTCTCAGGCGTAGGATGAGTGGTCAGAAACGCGGGGTCGCCGGGCGATGACGCCTGGCGACATTCTTATCCACAGGTGCCCCTGTGGCTGGCCGCGACCAAGTGCCGAACTAGACGTCAGTGAGGGCGTCGTAAAAGGGGAGCAGGGGCTCCGACTAAGTGGACGCCGCCTGGAGCACCTCAGTGAGGAGATTAGTTTTGGAGGGCCACCGTAGGAAGATAGAGGTTGAGAACCTCAGCTGCCCAAAGGAGCACCATTGTGTAGGAGGCGCCCTCCTGCATGGTAGGCGGGGGAGAGGCAAACCCCTGGTCAGAAGAGACGTCGAGGTTGCCGGCGTCCTCCAAGTCGCCCACCCAGTCCTGCTCGGAGTCACACTGACGGGCAAGAGGGTCCTCGGACCCCTTCCAGTCGTACTCCACCTGTTTCGCATTGTGAACAGACCGTGGTAGCAGAGCTGGAGAAGGAACATACGGCGCCGGAAACGGCGCCAGGAACAGCGCCGGCCGGGGCCGAGTTGGCGCCATGTCCCAATGCGGATCCCAGGTAGGAACAAAATGGTCCTGGAACCGGGGCAAGGGCGGGACAAACGGCACCCACTGCGGTGCCGGAGCAGAGGGTGGCGCCGGGGCCAGAGCTGGCAGCGCTGCACCTTGTGGCGGCGGGGCCGGAGCCAATGGCGCAGAATCCTGTGGCGCCGAAGCTGGATCCGCCGGCTGCCCCACAGGATCCGGACATGGGACCGCTGGGCCCGAAGGCGAGCCAGCAGAGCCCGAAGCCTAAAAAGGCGGTCCATGGTAGCAAGAAATTCTTGCACCTGTTCGGGAGTCGCCGACAGACCCGGGTATGGCGGGTAGGCCACGGAACTCCCAGGCTCCAAAGGAGCTGCAGGGGCAGAACCCCTGTCCCCCTCGTTCGCACCCGAGGACCAACGGGGGGACACCGGAGAGCGAAATCGCTTCTTCGGCTTCTTTTTATGTCATCGAATCCGAGGGCGAAGACTTGGAGCCCGAGGAGCGACAAATGCGGCCCCGCGAACGTTCTCGGGAACGGTCCCTAGACCTGGAACGGCACTGGGACGAGTGCCGGACCTCCAGCAGCTTCCAGCGCCGCTCCCTCAAGACCTTCGGGCCATGGCCCAACAGGACCGGGAGTCGTGGTCGGTCTCCAGGCAGTAGAGGCAAACATAGTGGGGGTCTGCCACCGACATACTGCAACGGCAGGGCCCCACAAGACTTAAATCCAGACATCCCTACGTGCACCAAGGAGAAAAGGAGACAAAAACTCTCAAAAAGGGTAGTCAAAAAGTGACTAAGGTACGTGCTCTCAGCGGATCTGCGCTTGCTGGCGCGGAAAAAGAAAACGGACGTCAGTGCGCATGGGTGGCGCCTAAGTAGTCTGTGACGTCATCTCGGCGCTTACAACGCCAGCGACGGACGCGGAACCGTACGACACCACCTACTGACGCGCAGGGGTACTGCTAGCAACACTTTCCGGATCCAGTCTGACGCCTGGTAAGGAATCTATCACTAGCGTGTCTCTTTCAAATACTGATATTTGAATAATAAATGTATGACTAATAATGTTACAGTGGTATTATTACCTTGGTGCCAAGGCCATTGCAGATGTGGTCGTTATGCATTGGCCTTGAAGAGGCTTTCAAAATTTAAAAGGCCTTTTTAGGTCGAGCCTGGGCAATGCATGCGCTGCTCTGCGTGGCATGCTGTATTCACATATGGACTTGAAGCTCCGCCCATTTTTTGTCCATCTTTGCAATTGACTCCCGTTACTGTCCTTTCTAAAAGGTTGCATTTCATCCATAAATAGGCTTATTAGTCCCTCCTTAGTACTGCCTTGTCTACATTTGTAACCTCCCATGATGACTGTAATTTTTACTTGTGTTGTTACACAGTCTGTTTTATCTACAGTCTGTGAGCACTACTTTCTTTAAGGATTTTCCCTTATTGCAGGCATAACGTGCTTTTCTGCAAGGGTGCCCTCTTTGCCTCCAGGCGCTGCGCTACGGTTTCAGCACGGCACCCGCATTTACATTTTATTTGTCAATAGCGACCAACTTGCACCTTTTGATCTACGTTATTTTTTATTTGACTATAGAGGCCTTGCCCTTCCGTTGTTTTTTTTGGCAGTGCAACATACTTGCACCTCATTGCCGTCCAGCCCCAGGGCGCTGTGAAAAACGTTCATCATTAACAACAAGCTTCATATTTTAGCACGCGCCCGCTTTTATTATTGTATTTTTGTCAATTACTATTACTTCGCCTGTTTTTTTTATACTGTTCGCAACACCACATGTAATCAAGGCTGACCGGGAAACTAAGTAAACAATGGTGGCCACACAGCTGCCCAATTCTTATTTAAACATAGCCGTTTATACACGTTTATATTAACACGGGCGCTGCACCTTAGGTTGCAGTGCGGTGCCCTCTTTTCCACTCTGCTGACTGCTCATCGCTCCCACCCCGCCTATTTTCTTGCCATCGCTGGTTGCACTCTCTCCTCTTTGCTGCTAGTAATACCAGACACTTGCTGTCCACGCCCCTGTACCATTACCTCCCACCTCAACGGCTATGGTTCATGCTTCCATTTCAGTCTGTGCCACTTCCCCCAGTGCTGCAGGCAATGCACCCTCCCCTCGCCTTTTGCTCTAGGTTATGGCCTAGGGTGCACAATTGTGCCCCCTCCTCAATTGCTACAGGTAATATCCCCCCGCCTCTCTGCTCCATTTGCTCCTCCCCAGTGCTGTCTGTGCTCGGATGCTAATCTCAGAGAAAATACATTGTGTTCTTCTCCTCTCCTCACATGTCCTGAAAGCTGAGCCCAGTGTGAAGGAGCAGCGTGACCTCCCCACCCCCTCCCTCCTGCCACTCCATTCCTGCTTCCTGTTTTGCTGCACAAGACACCGTGTAGACTTAACAAGCATTTGCAGTGCAAAAAGTCCTGCATTTGCAAGATTTTGAGCCATTGGTATTGTAAATAACAATGCCTTTTACTTATGTGATTTGAAAACCTGCAAGCAACGACTAGAAGCACAAAGCGCACATAAATAAAATTTACAATGCCAATAGGTCAAAGTTTCAAAAATGTAAGACCTATTGCATTGTAAATGCTTGTATACTTTACTGCTGGTAATCCTGCACTGAGGCAATCACGGATGGTAATCTTGTATTGGATGGCCACTAATAAAATCTTTTCTTATGTCTATGGCACTAATATTACTAGCTAGGGATCATTTTCCTTGAACATAAGTAGCTTTTATTACTGAAAAGGTTAGAGACCCCTGGTATAAATCTTCATCTAGAAGAAAAGAAAACGATACGGTTGCTTTAAGGCAGCTAAGGGTACCGCAGCCCAAGAGCACCACAGTTGCAATTAGGCTACCTTTTCGCATTATTTATCTTTGCAAAGTGCGTGTAAAATCATAATTACTTGAGCAGGGTTGCCGGACATCAGTCTACTACTCCCCAATTAAGCAGGTTTCTAATTTAGTGTAAAAATATTCTTACAATTTCACTAAGTGGCAAAAAACATTAGCTTGCCCCAAACAAATATTTGAAAAAAACTAAGACTTCACACACATTGGTAGCACCTTGGCCAGCCAATGGCTGATTGGTATTTCTGCACTTGTTATGGTACATCACTGAATGTTCTACAAACTCTATAGTGGGGTAAGCCATTGCATTCTGCAGGTCTAATCAGTAGAGGAAATCCCTAATTTGCTTTGACAGGGTTTCCACACATTTAGTGCAGTAAAGAAACCATATCTTTTGATTAGCCAGACTTGCTTCTCGAGCTTGATTTCAAGGCTGGCTCAAAGTAGCTTAGCCTTCTTTAAGACTACATTGGCTCAAAGTAGCTTAGCCTTCTTTAAGACTACACATTTCAAGTGTTCATGCCACCGTGGTCGATTTCTTCTGCTTCCACTGGATACAGGTCTCCCACTCCCATTATCAAGGCACGAGTACTCAGGTTTTTGAATATTAATGAAGATCTCATGATAAACAATTTTCAAACATGTAGAACCAGCTTTCTACTATGGGCATCGTCTTTAAATTTACTAAGGCACTGCTTTTTCCCCATTTAAAGCGGAGTGGGTTGTCAAAATTCCACGTCCTGCAGTTTAGGGTCAAAAACAAATGATGAACCAATTACCATTGTCTGAATGTTTAAGTTGCTTAGCTGCCTAAAAGTAACAGTTAAGTTTTAAGGTGAAGGTTTTAAGGTGAAGCTGTATACACACGGAAACGGTTTTATTTATTTTTGCTAATACATGTGGGAAACACGGTTTGGTTAGCAGTGCAGATGCATGTACTTTTAAAACCAATTTGGACTTACAAGGTTTTTTTATGTATAAATTTGTGAAACAAAATAAAGACAGCAAGAAAGATTTTTTTGAAGGAAGCTTGTATCTTTCCATAAAGAATACATTTGGGATTCTGTGTACAAGCAGCAATTTCTCACTCTTAACGCGGAGGTTGCATATTTGCAGAAATGAGCAGTCGTGGTTTCAAGGTTTCTAAGTCCCTAGTCACAAACCGGACCTGTAAGGCAAGCAGGCTGGAGAGGCAGCAAGCACAGACGCTTCGTGCTCCTATTTTCAGCCCAGCTCTCCATTGACAGCAAAAACTGCTGATAAGATGACCGAAGCTGCTGATGTGAGGAGGACCCCATACCCACACCCCTCATGGAAGCAACACAGATTTCTGCGCCTCTTAAAAGCCAGACGCTTGCCAGTTCTTATATTTACATCTCCATTCCCTAGGTTAGTTGTGGAAAGCAAACCTGTACTCCACATTTCAGGAACCTGTTGAATGGGTAGTCTGCAATGGAGGCAAGGGATAATTGCGTTTCCAGAATTCAAAGAATCGACTCCGAAAGCGGTCCCATGTCACAAAAGGACTGCTGCAGTCGGGAATTATTTTTTTCTTAGAGAGAGGGTGGGAGGGGGGGGCGACTTTACATTCTCTATAGAGCAAAACCTGTACAGGCCCAAGATGGTGTGTTTAACCAGAATAAGCATTTGCATCTCATTTTGCACAAATTAAAAAATGCGCCCCTTGGCAAAGGAAAGGAATACATTGGGGCCTCCACGATTATGAATTTGAGGATATGCCCGTAGTTGAGAAGTGCTGTTAAAGGAAACTATTCCTTTCTACTCGTAGGTACTAGTTAAGAGACGTCTACCCCCTCATTAGTTCCACCCCTCCTCTCTACCTACATCCTCAGCAATTCCATCATCCCCATTAAAATAGCAGTTGTCAAGTGCTAAAACGTAGAATGAGTAACAAAGCTAAAAAAATGTCCTAAAGAAAAAGTTACTCACCTTCAGTAACGCTCTTTCTGGTGGATACTCTATCTACCATGAATCGAGGGAAGAAAGGCCTTGAGCACTAGCTGGAATCCTCCCAGTTCTAGCAGGTTAATGTGAAGCACCTGCTTCCTTGGAGACCAAATGCCCCTTAACCTCTAGTTCCTCTAGATGAGCTCCGCACCCAAGAGTAGTCATGGTCGGTAGTGGTGAGCGGGGGCATAGGATAAGATGACAATTTTCTCCCTTGGAACACTTAGAAGCACTCTGGGTTTCTTTTGGTCTGCACAGCGGCAGGACGCATCAGTTTCTCCATGAAGGTCGGGTGCATAAGACAGGCCGGGGGAGTTGGCGCCAAGTCAGTCATGCTCCTCGGTTCTCGGGTCAGCAGTCTTCTTCCACTCCTTTGGAATTCAACAAAACCTAAAGAGCTGGTATCAGGGGGTCTCCTAAATACTCAAATTTAGGGGTGTTAAGTGTATTGAGTGGTAGTAGCCAAATGGCTACTTACCCCAGGGTTCAATAAGCCTCATATATGACCGCTTCCTGTGGGAAGTGGGCATAACCCTGTCCCAGAATCCAAGTTTGCCATCATCAAGACGGCCAACTCTGAGGTCGTGTCAACTTCAGGTAGCCCACCTAAGGGGTGATCGTAGCCTGGGGGTGGGCAAGACTACCTGACTAGCTAAATTTCCCACC
This sequence comes from Triturus cristatus, assembly GCF_964204655.1. Lineage (NCBI taxonomy): Eukaryota > Metazoa > Chordata > Amphibia > Caudata > Salamandridae > Triturus > Triturus cristatus. The sequence continues at coordinate 1,121,463,960 of NC_140579.1, forward strand.
TGTCCACGTGCCAAACGGCTCTGTACAAAGGGGGGTGGCTTCCTCTCCAGTGAGGTAAGATAAACTTGTCAAAGGCGGTAGCTTCTTAGAAGCATCCCTGCCTTAGAATTCTAATCAAAACCAAAGGGGATGTTGGACGAAGTGTTGAACATTGCAAGCACTCACCCCCAGTCAACTGATCTGGGTTTAATCCATCATCATTCTTTAGCTCACTCCGCCACCCCAGTTCAGACATAGCCATATGCAAATTAGTCTGACCCTATGCCTCATGGGAACAGTCCAGCTCGAACTGCCAAGCCATGTCTTCCCTGGACCGGAAACAAGCATCCTGGGACCGGTTTCTGGCTAATCAGCCGTCATCAGCCAGGCTAGCTTGAATCCAGTGGCAAAGTGGGACGGGTATGCCCAGACGTGGGTCCCGTGTTCTCCATGCCACTGGAATCAAGCTATCCTGGCTGAAAAGGGGTGAAACTCTGAAACCGGTCCTAGGATGCTTGTTTCCAATCCAGGGAGGACCTGGCTTGGCAGTTCGGGCTGTACTGTTCCCATGAGGCACAGGGTCAAGACTGATTTGCATATGGCTGGGTTCAAACTGGAATAGCATGGTGAGCAAAAAAACTATGGATTTAGGCCCAGATCTCTGTACTGGGGTGAATGTAGGACATTGTTCTGCATTTTGTCCATCAACTGTTGTTTTTGCAATAGAATTCCAATCAGCAGCTCATCCTGTGGGAGAGGGTGTGAAAGCCCCCTTCCAGAGCAGGCTTTGTTTCTAACCTCCTGACAGCAAAGGCCATCAGCCTTGGGGGGTCAAAAACCAGTCTCTGGTGGCAGGCTGGCAAGAACCAGTTGATCAACACACCATAGACTAGTAGGTTTTATGGGGGCACATTTAAGGTGCCCTATGTGTGCATGTATTAATAAATCCAACACTGGCATCTGGGTGGGTTAATTAATACGAGATGTTTGATACCAAACATCCCTACTTTCAGTGAAGCCATCATGTAACTGGGGAACTCGTTTTCACCAGTGTCCAGCTACTGCTTTTAAAATGACTTCTCTGATCACTTGCAATATACAGTAATAGAATTAGACATCACAGGGGCATATCTGCTCATGCAGAGATGTCCTCACATAAACTCTGATGCACCCTGCCATAGGGCTCAAAGGCCTGCTGTAGTGGTGACAAATATATTAGATGCAGTGACTTTGGCATGACACACTGGAGTGTGTCATGTGTTTTCACTCATTTTATTTAGAAATCTGTTTATTGAAGTTGCAACATTAGTCATACAATACATCTTGCATCAGCTTAGCGCACAGTCACAGTCAAGGCATGGCATAGATTCGTAAGATTATACAAACAATTGCAGTAATCCGTAACAATTGGGTGGCATTCAGCATTGTCTGAAGTGATAGCCTCTGAGGCTACAAGTGAAATTACCTCTGTGTCGCGTGTTTTGAGGTCTTACCCCATATGGGGACGATAATTTAGTAACCTAGGTTGTTATGTACGTTCTCTCCAATTGTTCCAACAAACAGATAACCAACTATTATGTCAATAACCCTTCTCTGCAGCTGGGGAGTGGTCTCCTCTACAGATTAGCAACTAAAAGAACAACAGCAGTCATGTGTTTTCACTCATGGTTTGCACCACGTTTCGCAGCCTGCAATGGCACTCTGTGTTGAATTTGCATGTAGGTCCTTTCAGGATATCACAGGATAAATTGCAGCCCTAAGGGACCTTCTTTAGTACCCTTGCCCTGGGTACCTGGATTATACTTTACTAGGGACTGGTAGGGGTGCTTAAGTCCATAGCCAATTATAGCACAATTAGACTTTACTTTGTTTTGGGGAAGGAGCACTGGCTCAGATCTGATTAGCAAAAAAACTACTTACCAAGACACTTAATAAACCTATAGATGAAAGTGACAGAGGTAAAATGCTTTTAACCTTGACTCGAAAGAGCAAAAGGTAGACTGAGACAACTGTCACTGATTGAATTGCCATTTGGAAAGCGCAAACAACTACTTCAAAAGAAGAGTCCCAAGGCTAACCAGCAGGTCACGGTCTAGCCTTCCGCTACATTAAAAAGGAAAGTAGTCAGCCTCTTTGTAAACACTTCGAGGTGGGTCAATTTCAATTCTGGAGACAGCTTATTCCATGGTTTATGGATATTACAGAGAAAGAACGACTGCCCCTCCTGGCATTGTAGGCTCTAGGCACTCAGAGCAGTCCCTGAAGAACAAAGTGCTCTACACAGAAAATATTCACAAAGTCTATTCCTGAGATAGAGAGGACCCAGTTCGTGGACTGCTCTAAAGTTAATCAACAAGGTATTGAATTTGATTCTTTAATTAACCGGTAACCAAAGAAGACTGCTTCCTAGAGCAACTAAGAGTCAATAGGCAGCACCATTCTGAACCAGTTGCAATTTATTTATCAGAAAGCCGGGAGCCCCTAAATATGGAGAATTAATGTAATCTAATCTTGAGATCACTTGCGCCAACACACATGTTTTCCAAGTATGCATTGCAATACATTTTAAAGTTTTTTTTTAAAGACTTCAGCAAGGAGAAACAGCCTGCAGTAAATGGTCGTATCTGCAATTTAAGTGAAAGGTTCTGGTCAAACTTGATCCCTAAATCACCTACCACTAAAGAGGGAACTGGAGGATCTCCAAAATTAGCTAGCCACACATTCCATAAATCATGTGGGGGGACGGGGGAGTGGTGGTGTGGGGGGTTGACACAAAAAACAGTAATTCTGACTTATTGGCATTAAGATTCAATTTTATCTAGGCAGCCACATCAGAAAGATAGCCTTGAAACCAGTCTATCAGGGATTTATCAATCTGCAGAAAAAAAAGCCTTAATTGCGTAACAACTACATATGGTATAATGTTGAAACCTCAACGTTCCACTACTTTGCCTAAAGAAGCCTTATAGCTACTGTATAAGGTACGGCTAAGGGCCGAACGTTTGTAGCTTAAGGTAAACTGGTGGAGACAGACTACCTGCACCCGATCCCTTAAAAAAGAATGAAGCCATTGTCTCGCTCTGCCGACAACTCCAGCACCAACCTATGATGTCACATTTGTAAAAAGCATCTTAACATTTGATCTTTAGTACTTTTCAGACTGTCTTTAACTGTACTCCGCACCCCCCTTAATTTCCACTGCAAATATTTTTCCCCAATTAGTTCAGATCTAATGAGAAAAACTGGGAGAGGCAAACTTCTTCAGTCAATTTGCCTGTAAAGCTGCAATGACCATAATGTGGACTGACTACACATACTTTATGCAAGCTAGTCAATGGACTTTACTGGGAAAGGTTTCTCACACGATTCCCATGCAGCACAGTTAAATAGTGTGCAACAGGGTAGACCACACAAATGCCTCACCAGTAAGTTTTCTCATAGGTATCCCAGAACTGTGGTATTTTTAAACAAGTGAGAGGGAAGGGCATTACCGCATTAGGTAAAGTCTCTTGCCAGAACTCTTCAGGGTGTTGACCTTTTGCACATACTGATTAGCTAGTGAACAACATGTAGTAGTGTAAGTTACTCACCCAATTCCCCTGTACCGTTGGCAAAATCCTGCAGGATTCACTCTCCAGGGCTGGAGGTTGCACAGAGGTAGAAGTAGACATTTTGACAGCTACGTATCTGAAACAGCTGATCTAAAGAGAATAAAATACACCAGTTAAGGAGAAGAGAATATTTACAACAGTTTTTTAAAGTCAAACCTAACAATGAGTCTATTGGATACACACTTATTACAGACAGTTCCTAGGCCAATATTTATTTTCTCAACAACTACTTATTTTACTGACTTCCTTATCCAACGTAAAACAGCAGCATCCTGTGAGAAAGTGCCATCTTTCTTGCATGGTATGCCCCCACTTTTTGCTGAATTGCTGAATGTACTTTGACTGAGTGTACCCTGGACTCCTGCCAATCAGGTGCCCAGGGCCTATGTTCCTTCCCTAAAACACACAAACTCCCAATTGGCAAACCCTGGCCACATGTCAGCCCCTGGTAAATGGTACCCTAGGTACCCAGGGCCTTGTGACCAGGGAAGGCCTCTAAGGGCTGCAGCACTCATTGTGACACCCTTAGAGGCCCTGTACCCTTACACACACACTGCCTTTGCAGGCTGGGTGTCTGGGTGCAGGACCAAACAAAGAGTCGACATGGCACACATCTCTGTGTACCATGCCCATCACCTACACTGCCAAGGCATATATCAGCCACCCCTCTGGCTGGGTGCCTTATGCCCATGGTGTGGGCACAGGAGCAGGAGCCCTGTGCCCCTACAGTACCCAGGTCCATTCCTGGGCACTGTAAGTGCAGTGCTGCCATTTAAGAGTACATGGTGCTGGGAGCTCGTCAAACACGAACTCCACAGCACCATAATGGCAACACTGAAGACTGGGAAGTTTGGTATCAAACTTCTCAGCACATTAAACCCACACTCATGCCATCTGGGGTGCTTGGTACATTAAATTCCACACTGGCATCTTAGAGATGCCCCCTTACAACTAACCTACAATCCACGTCTGCTCTGAGGCTGCCCAGGCTGCCACACAGCAGACACGTTGCTGGACCCCTGGGTGGGAGAGCCCCTGCTCTCCTGGGCCTGCAACAATGCACATCCTGGGCGAGGTGATAAATCTCCTCCCCCAGGATGAGCAAAGGGAAGCTTCAAAGGCATGCCGCCTCTGTGAGTTTCCCCAGGCCACTGCAACCCCCCCACTCTGGCGGGAAGCTTGGCCGGAAACCCCAAACAAGGACATGGGATGTGCCAGCCTGCCTACCCCACCCCTCAGGAGGGGGAGGCGAGGTGAAGCACATATCCAGGCTCTCGCCATCTTGAAGATGGGAGGCCCTACCCTATCAGGACTAGGCTACTGCCCCCCTCCCACAGGAGAGAGGCAGGATAGGGGGTGTACCCACCCCAGGACAGGGACCCATTGGTCCCTGGCCTTCACCTACCTGTAACGCCCCTAAATCTAGTATTTAGGGGCACCCTGAACCTTCCTTCCCCAGATTCCAGAATCCGAAATTACAAGAAGAGCAAGAAGAAAAGAAGACCTGCCCTGCAGCTGCGAAGGAGAGGGAGACACCAACTGCTTTGGCCCCAGCCCTACCGGCCTGTCGACCTCGAACCTGCTCCTGCTCCAATCCCGGCATCTCTTGTGGCCAGCAAACTCAGAAACCCCGGAGGACCTGGCTACCTTTGAACTCTGATCCCCTGGGACTCCCATGAGTAGAGGCTCTACTCAAAAACTACCTTTCACCCCTGGCAGCAGCCCGGAACCGCGATCCCAGCCCACTCTGCACCAGCCAAGCCTGGCCGGTGCCGGAGTGAACTAAACCCACGAGGACGACCCCACGGCGACTGTGACCCCGAGTCCGGCACCCAAGGACCCCCCTCGACAATCCTGACGAAGCCTGCAGCCTCAGAACAGTGTGCCACCCCAACCGCGATCAACAGAGGGTAAGATTTTCCGACACCAAAAGGCACCCCTGCACCCAGCGCCCCACGGCCCTCTGTGTCCAATCCCGGGGTACCTACCTATCCTCCAACTACCCAACTTACCTCTCGAAGTGGTGGTGGCACCTGAAGAGTCCTCGTCCCCGAGCTTGCAGTCTTTTTCCTAACCGGAGATTTCCCATTGATATCCATTGAGCGCCCGACGGCTCAAAAGCACTCTGCACCCAGCCACCTGAGTGGCCCTGGCAGTGAAAACTCTGTTCCTTCCTACTTCCCCTGAGTAAGTGACCAGGAGCCCAGCTCCCACAGCCGCGTGGCTTGCCAGTCAGCAGCCACCAAACAAGGCCCCCCCTATCCCTCATAGGATAACATTGGGCCTAACTCTCTCTGCACCCGGCCGCCCTAGAGCCGCTGAGGGTGAACCAACTGTACCTACCTGACCCTGGGAGACCCCTGAGTCTGTGCCCAGAACCTCAACCCTGCCAGTCGAGTACTTACCCTTAAACCGCAAACTCTATTTTCCTCAAAGGGTAACATTGACTGGCTTTTTCCTGAGTGTGGAGTTATCAAATCTTCAAATATTCACCAAAAATCAGCCGAGTGACAAAAACGAATTTACTCACCTGTTCCTAGGTGAACTCCCAGTGCTGGATCTTGGTGCCCAGCACGGACTCTGAAAAATCTCTACAACTGTACTTACCCTTAACTCAATTTTCTTCCATAGGAAACCATGGTCTGTTTTTCTGTGAAATTTCTTCTAAGTGTCGATTTCTGCAATCTTTAAATATTGTTCAAAAATCATATACTATCTGAAAACGTAATTGCTTACCTGTTTTGGATAAAGGTCCCAGTACTGAGTCTAGGCACCCAGTACTGGATTACAAAAGTAACGAGAACGTACTATACCTGTAACCTGCATTTTCTTCCATAGGGAATCATTGATTGTTTTCTCTGAAATATTTTCTAAGTGTCAACTTTTAAAATAGCTAAATATTAGTTAAAAATCATTACAGTACTTAAGTCGACTTTCATCACTTGATTCTGAGAACTGACCCAGGACTGAATCTAAGATCCAGTCCTGGAATTACAAAAGTAATCTATAAAGTAATCTGTTGCAAATAACTTGAATTTATCATTGAGCTCAATGTATTGTTGTGTTTAGAAATAGAGTTGCCTACTGCAACTACTTGTAACTGTTTACTAAAGTCTATTGCATATACAAAAGTATTTATATGAAACATCTCCTGTCGAGAAAGTATATTTTAATTCCAAGTGTTGGTTCTAAAATAAAACAAGCATATATTTTTTTTATATAAACCATTGGCCTAGAGTTCAGTTATTGAGTGTGTGGAACCATTTGCTGACTGAGTGTGTACAACATATGCTTTACACTGTCCTCTGATACTGCCTTACTGCTCGACCAAGCTACCACTTTAGAGAGTAAGGTTATATCTAACTTTAACCTCTGTTAAACCCTTGGGGTCTGTGGACTCTGTACACCCTGTACCTATTAAGGAACAGTATATACAGAGCCACTTTCTCACACATCCTGAAAGTACATACTACTTATGTTCAAAACAGACAATCCAGTTACTAAATGTGGATTACTTTTGATATTTTTATATCATGTCACTTCTCAACGAGAACCTGAATTTTAAGACTCAGTTGCAAAAATCTCAAAGCCCCAAATCTGGCCTGTTTCAGCCTAGGGGGAAGAAGGGAATATCTTGCCATTTACTGCTTTGAGTAGGTTCTGCTAAGGTTTTTCTAAAAAAAAAATTTATTTAGGGATAGTTCATCAGAGCAATACAGTAATTCATTATTACACTGTCTCCTGTTTCCACATGATTAAAAAATGTAAAAAACATATACAAGATAAAAGACGGAAATAAAATATTGCACAATTCATGAACAGCATTTCTTAAACCATAGTTATTGTATACCCTACCTATCACCCACCAAGTGCATACTAACACTTAGCACAGATTTTCCCATAGTTTCGCAAGCTTCCTATATGAACCCGATCTTAGAACACATTTTCTTTCGAATCCCTTAATCCTATATAATTAACAAAATAGCTGCAGGAAAGTCGGGATATTATTGGACCGCCATGTTTGAAGGATCAATGACTGAGCTACCAGGACCAGAATATATTAGTGGTTTTTTTTGCAGTAAATTAGCTTTTAAATCGGGCAAGTATCCTAGCACAACAGTCTGGATGTCAAGCGTCTGCTGAACTTTCAATCTATTAAAACAATACAGATTGATTGCTCCCCAAAATCCATTTAGTCTAGGGCACTCCCAGATGATATGTGTCCAGTTCCCTCCTTCCCTCTATATTGCAACAGAAACAGTTTGAAGAAATCTGAAGATTTATTTTATGTAGAAAATCTGCTGTTCGATATAAGAGCCGCTTGGTGTAATATTGCATTGGTCTTAGGTTGGCCGCTTTCAAGAAAGAGTTATAAAACTTATTGCTCTGATTCCAGGCCAAGGTGGAGATCTGTAGCCCTTCCTGGGATTCCCATTTTCTCTGTGCTTTCAGATCTAGTCTACCTGTTACCAACCTCCTGCAGACGAACGCTGACTACTCTTCCGACCGGCTGGGAAGGAGGGCGTGGACCTGGGAAAAATGCGATGCAGTCTAGTGGGCGTTGCAGGCAGGGTGGACGGATGACAGAAACGGCCGTAATCCAGAAAAGTAAGGGAACTGCAGTTCCCGAAACCTGTGCGGCACGCGCGCCCACAAGAAATTACGTGGCTCCGTGACCCTGACGGTTATGAAAGCCAGCACACACGTTGGAAACATCGCAGATTATTCAGTTTTGCTGGAAACGCAGAGGACGAAGGAGTTTAGAGATCTAGCGTGTCAGGTGCGGTAAGGGTGTCTCGGACACCGCCTTCCGAATTGTTTGGCTTTTGATAGGGAGCATGCCGCATTTGTGTAGAACTACAAACAGTTGTACTACATCTTGTTCAGGAGCCAGTACTTTGAAGTGAAGGCTCGTGTAGATTCTCAGTATTGCCGTTTCCAGGATTTGGGTCTACCACAAAATCTTAAAGACATCATATATACCAGGTGGTATAGTACCTGCTTTATAAGGATATACTATCAAGTTTATACTTTCTCAAAACTCATCATTACCGAATTGATTGTGTGTTTGTTACCACGTGAAATCCATGGAATGATATCCATATGACTTATGGTTATTCTTTCTGGGTAGGTTATATGTTATGTGTTTATTTACGTTCTAGCAGGAGATCAGTGAGAGGTTGATGCCAAGCCTTGTCCTTCCTCCCTTGTGATGTTAAACCTTACACAAACATTGGTGGGTACCATTTGATCTAGAGCGTTTGCATCTCTTGTATATATATTAAGCACAGCATAACCTATTGTTTCTGTTCGCAGTATCCAATGAACGGGATCTGAGTTTAAGCAACATTTGTTCTATAGAAGACGCGGTAGTAATGTGGAAGTTCTTTGATGAATACAAATCGTCCTTCCAAAGGCTACTGCAGGATATTGTTATTTTTCTCTTCAGGTGTATAGGAATAGAGAAATTCCATAAGTATAAATTGCGAAGGATTAGACTGTTTTCTACAGCTAGTTTTCTAAACAAGCCTTTTTTTTTTTCACAGATCTCCCTCCCCGCTGTTCCCTTCCTTTCCTTCCCCAGATTGACCACCTTAAATTTCCGTGCTATAATGGCAAGCCGGAATTGAGGGTGTCAATAGGTGGACTCATTTGAGCAACGAACCGATCCTGAGATGCCGCCGAGGTACCCGTGACACTACCTGCCGCTCGGTCTCATTGGAGGGTGGCCCTGCCACTGATCATTTTACCATTTTTAGGGTCTACCAATTGTCCCGCTAGCTTGATAGTCTCATTAACCCCTTCAGTGCCCGCCCCTTTCCCCGCCCAGTGCCGGCCGTTGCATTAGCGGGCGGGGTCTATGACGAGCTGGACTCGTCATGGGCACAGCGCCACCGCGGCCCATGACGAGTCCAGCTCGTCATGGGCACTGAAGGGGTTAATGTGTATAGATGACTGTCTAGTGGTTAGGACTCCTCAGGGTATTTTAATCAAATGGCACCACTGACGCACAGCTAATGATAGCCTGAGACAACAGAAGCAAGTGTGCCGAAGGCTGGAAAGGAAGTGGCGCTGGCATTACGAAACAGAGGACAAGGCAATGTACAAAAAAGCCATTGCAGACTATAAAACGAAAATCCGAACTACTAAAAAACAATATTATTCCACCAAAATAAGTGTCTCCCTTAACTCCACCAAAGAACCTTTCGCCACGGTGCAGAAACTGAGTAAACTCCCCGCCCAGAAAATACAGGAGTAAACCAAGACTTTTGTAAGCAGTTAGAACTTGCCTTTCAAGCTAAGGTCATAGCAGTCTCAGACTCCTTCATTTCCACTCAGGGACTAGTAGGAGAGCAACCCAAAGGACCCCCCCCACCACTACGATGGAAGTTTCAAGCAAGGAAGGCTTTTCAGCAGACACTATTGTAGGGAAGTATCCAGTAATCCACTCAATTGCATGAATAACACGGGACAATTCAATGGTCGGAGCAGCGAGGTTTATTTCCAGTCCTCACTCTCCAAGCTCATAACATTAATGCCCTCACAACGATCCCAACCGTCCGCACACATACTTGAAACAACACAAACCGCGTGATCTCCACGAGCATGAAGGAAACGCTCGTGAAGGTCACGCTACACATGCAATATGATTCGTGTATATACAACACATCTTCCCCCTTTTATTTTTCCTCTTTTTTTTTTTTCTTCTTAACTAACACATGGCATAATCCTTGAATCTTCCTGGGTAACGATGTTCACGTTTTCCCATTGATTCACCCCCCCAATTTGAACAATGAGGGTGTTGTTCATTGTAATCTTCAATTAATTGTCGACTCATCCCAACACTTCTAGCTGGATGGGAAACACCTTTAAACAACGAGATCCTATTCAAATTCCAGACACTTCCTCCCTCTATACGCACAGCGCTGTTAAACACTTCTATTACCCTCTTAGGATCTGACCAACACTGTGAACCTTTAGGAACACTTTCCTTCCTTTTCACCCGAACAAAATCACCAACTACAACCTTTGCTTTACTACAGGTACCTCTTTTCTTATCCATAAATAATTTCATTTTTTCTTTTTGCTCATTAACCCTTTAACAACTTCATAGTCAATAGCATTGAATTTCTTATCATTCCAATCCTTTTTTAACCCCCATGGAACTAAACTAGTGCTTGGTTTACGTCCCCTTAACAATTCAAATGGACTAGCTAGTGTTACCGAATTTGGAGACGTCCTGTAAGACAATAACCTAGATTGCAATGCATTGCTCCAATTTAAGCCCCCTTTCAGTGACAACTGTATCGCTTCCTTCATAACACGGTTAAACCGTTCCACCTGACCATTTGCTTCTGGATGGAAAACAGCTATTCTTCTATGTATTACATTACATTTCTCCAAAAATGCCTCCATCTCCTTACTGATAAATTGAGGCCCATTGTCCGTGACTATTTCTTGCGGAATACCTTCCCTACAGAATATCTCATCTAAAAATTCGATAACACTCTGTGAGGTGACTTCTTTAACCATCTTAACTTCAGGCCACTTCAAAAAATAATCAATAAGTACAATACCAAAACATTTATCCTTTGGCAAGACTTGAAAAGGACCAATGATATCAAGACCTAATTTCCTCCATGGACCACCGGGATAAGAAACAGGATGAGATTCTACACGTAAGGGAACAGCAGATTTATCACTACTGGAACAATTACTGCATTTGCTTACAAATTGTTCGATGGATGAATCTATGCCGGGCCACCAAAATGCTTCCCTAACTCGTCTTCTAGTGAATGAAATTCCAAGATGGCCCTCATGACCGATCTCCATGATTGTATTCCTAAATCCAAAAGGTGGAACCATTTTGTCCCCCCTCATAACCAATCCATTTTCAAGTGCTAATTCTTCATGAATTTTCGAAAAACTCATGTCACCCGACAATTTCCTTACTTCTGGCCAACCTTGCACAATGTATTTCTTTACAATTTTCAATTCATTGTCTTTCTCCATTTCCAACATCCAATCCTCCTCTCTTAAATTCTTCCCCTTACTATGTATTAAGTTTAAATCATGCGTAGTGTATGCCACCTCACAGTCATCATCTTGGTAATTTTTCTCACCATCAATAGCCTTGACATACAGTCTGCATGCATATTTGCTTTCCCTTGAACATACTCAATACTGAACCGGAATAATTGTAATCTTGAGGATAATCTTGCTAATCGTGCTGACATTGATCGACCACCTTCAGGAGACATTAAAAACACAAGAGGCTTATGGTCAGTTTTGATAATAAACTCAGTCCCCCACAGAAAAATTCTAAAGTGTTCTGCACCCCATACACAAGCAAGAAGCTCTCAATCACAGAATAATTTTTCTCTGCATCTCTTAATTCTCTAGATGCATAGGCTACGATCCATTCAGTACAATTGTCTTTTGGTATCAAAACACCTCCCAGACCAAAATTACTTGTGTCTACCATGACTATGCACTTTTCCCCAGGAACAAAGGATTTCAAACAGGGTGCATTTACTATGAACTTTTTCCAGATTCTCAAATGCCTGAGGCATGTTTTCTGACCATATAAACTTTGCTTTTTTTTTTTAGTAAACATCTGAAAGAGTCAACCTTAACCGAGTAATTTGGAATAAATTTTGCATAAAATTCAGTCAGACCAAGAAAAGCAACTAACTGTTCTTTTGATAATGGTACTGGAGCATTAATGATGCTTTGAATATGTTTCTGCTTTGGTTTAATACCCTTCCCGCTAATCGTGTGTCCTAAATACTCTACTTCCCTCGCTTTCAACTTGCATTTATCCAATCGCAGAGTAAGACCTTTCATAGCTAGTGCTGCTATTACATTATAGAGATTTCTATCATGCTCCTCATCATTCTTCCCATAAACTAGAATATCGTCCTGGAAAGCTATTGCTCCCGATAATCCCTCCAAGGTTTCTTTCATTAATCTCTGGAAAACTGAAGCTGCACTAGCTAATCCAAATGGCATACGTCGGTATCTAAATAACCCGTCCGGAGTAATAAATGCTGTGAAATTCTTAGAGTCCTCTGAAAGAACTACTTGATGGTATGCACTCGCTAAGTCAATGCACGAAAACACTTGTGCATTACCTAAACTGGATACCATTTCATGTAAATTGGGGAGAGGATGAGCATCAACCCAAATTACGCGATTTAGGCTGCGTAAGTCAACACACAAACGGAGTTCCCCTGAAGATTTTAACGAAATAACTATGGGAGAAACCCATGGGGAAGACTCTATGGGTTCTATGATACCATCATTGCAGAGATTTTTTAACATGGCACTCAATTTATTCCTGTAAGAGAGTGGAACATTCCTTACTTTATGCCGGATGGGAACTGTATTCTCATGAAGTTTAATCACATGTTCAAATCCTACATATTTCCCAAGTTTCCCGCTAAAAACATCCGGAAATTCACTAATCAATTTATCCACCAAATCGGACGCACACCGGGAACCAGAATCTATTGCAAAAACAGGAGGATTTGCTCTCGGATCAAGTCTAGTGCCCAATTCATGTTGATGTGGCCACCCTAAGAGAGATTCTCCCGACTTTGCTACATAAATTTTTCCAAAAGTACATTGGCCAGAAAACGCTATGTCTGCGTTGAAATAACCTATTAGATCAATTTTATGACCAGTATAACCCCCCCTGGAGATACATCAGGATGGGTTAGTAGCCTATTAGGCCAATTCTCATAGAATACTCTCGCTGAAATAATTGAATACAAGGCACACGAATCAACAAGAAATCTCAAACTTTTCCCATCAACATTAATTATACACGATGGAAACTTTGATTTCCCATCCTCACTACAAATATTAATCACCGTATTGATCTCATTTTCATCGTTACTGTGAGAATTATAATCATCATCTAAACACTGTATATGGTTTACTTTCCTCATAACAGTTTTGCAATATTTACTGAAATGCCCCTTCTTATTGCATTTTGAACACACTTTATCAAAAGCTGGACAACCCTTAAAGTTCGCTAAATGATTGGAACTCTCACATCTAAAACATTGTAAAGAAGAATTCCGTTTATCTGGACCGGTGTTTTGACTCTTATTTTTGTTCTCATATTTATTTGGATGGTCACTTCTCTGACTTGAATTTTTTTTTTGTTTGACGTGTTCTTTTGAGTCTTTGTTGATACTGAATACATCTCCTTTTTCGTTACCTCTGATCTCTTTTACAAATTCTTCTGAGTGTTCTATAGATTTAGCAATATCGATGGCAGCATTTAACGATAAGTCAGAAGTGGACCATAATTTTTCTTGAACCTTCTTACTATTGGTTCGCATAAGAATTTGGTCTCTCAAGACTTGTTCATATGAAATACGTTCAAAGTCACATGAGCTTGCCAATGACCTTAGGGCGGAAACATAATCCTCAATTGATTCATCAGGGCGTTGTTTCTGTGAGTAGAAGATGAATCTTTCCATTACCACATTTTTTTTTTCCAAAACGAATGTTTAATTGAGATGAAGCGTACTGGTATACATTTATTCTGCCAGGATTGATTAAAACAGGAAGTGTTTTAAATTCCTTTAGACCAAAACCCCCAAGGCAATGTTTTAATAAGGATAGTTTTGTTTCAGGTTCACAATCGTCCCCTTCAAGAACCTCAACATAAGCCAAAAATACAGGTTCCCAGACTTCCCATGGCATGGGGGGATCACCTGATGACGAAAGGAAGGAAGGAGGTGGTACAATGCCTGACATATTTCTTAACACTAAAGATTGTCTTCAATGAATTTTAAATGCACTTAGTTTGTTGTTTCTTATATATATATATATTTTTTTTTAAATTGAAGCAAACGGATAAAATTCTCCTTCACATAACCAGTATGACAAGCTTCTTTAAATTGTTCCTTCCCACATGAAATGAGTGTTATTTACCTCCTTCTATGAAATACAAAGAGTTGCTTCCACGTGTTTGCTTAGATTCTTTAAAAAAAAAAAAAACTTGTCTTCACACGGACTCGTTTCTCTTTTACCTTCTGTGTATGTTTATTCAAAATGGAGGCAGAGGGTCAAAGGTAATGTTTACAACGTGTTGTGATGGTAACGCGGCATGACCTTATCGCGTTACATCACGTGATCGGAACACAACCTTACGTGACAGAGACTCAGCAAGGACGCGATTCGAATGCTTCAGAGAACTGCGATGTCTGATTTCGACTCAAAACAGGCTGCGGCAGTGTTCCACCAACTCACGGTAGCTGTTACACAAAACGACTTCTGCTGTTTCCTTCTTTTGTAATATTCCCTCTATATATTGTATCCATCAGATTCCCCTTTCCATGTCGCTCAAGCTCTTGTTCTCTTCCTTTCTTACGGGAGTTTCAATATTCTTTAACTGTTTGCAATCCAACAAAATACAGCAAAAACAAACTCACCGTCTGTAATTATTCCATTTCCATTCTCGTTACGTTACATCATATCACATTAGGATGAATGGAAACGCAGAATCCTCCCTTTTTTTTTTTTCCTTTAAATTGATGTAATTTTTTAAAATTCCGAATCCTGCCGAAATTGGCCCGGTTCGTGCCCGCTCGTCGCCAGTGTAGGGAAGTGTCCAGTAATCCACTCAATTGCATGGATAACACGGGACAATTCAATGGTCGGAGCAGCGAGGTTTATTTCCAGTCATCACTCTCCAAGCTCATAACATTAATGCCCTCACAACGATCCCAACCGTCCGCACCTCGAGCCCCCATACTTGAAACAACACAAACCGCGTGATCGCCACGAGCGTGAAGGAAACGCTCGTGAAGGTCACGCTACACATGCAATATGATTCGTGTATATACAACAACTATCCCTTGCCCTGACAACTTTAGCACCATCTCTGAAATTCAGGTTAGGACTATGCTTAGTCAGACAAGATCAGGATCATCCTGGGACCCTTGCCCCCCCACAATTCTCCACATGGTCCCAGAGGCTATGGCCCCTTACCTTACAGGTATTTTCAACCGGATGCTTTCGGTTACATACTTTCCGATCGCCTGGAAGAAGGCATCTATTTTCCCGCTGTTGAAAAAAAAAAACCTGGATACATGAGATGCGAATAGCTACAGGCCAATCTCTCGTTTGCCCCTGCCCGCTTAGATCATTGAGAAGGCCATGAACAAAGATCTTACCAAGTTCATGGAGGATAACAATATATTAGACTGCGCGCAATATGGCTTTAGAAGTCAACATAGTACAGAGCTGGCCCAGATCAATGTGTCTGAAGAAATTTGAGAGGCTCTGGAAAAAGGTGGGAAATCAGCTCTGATCCTTTTGGACCTCTCGGCAGCCTTCGATATGGTTGACCACAATCGGCTTGTTAGCCGTCTCTTTTCGGTTGGGATCAGGGGCAAGGCTCTGGCTCGTCTGAAGTCCTTTCTCTCTGACAGAGAACAACGGGTGGAGCTTGACGGGCATAGCTTGTCCTGGTTCACCTAGCCTTGCGGGGTCCCGCAAGGCTCTTTACTGAGCCCAACACTTTTCAACCTGTACGTCACCCCTCTGTTTGCTCGTAAAGTCCTTTGGATTCGAAACAGTGTCTTATGCAGACAACACACAAATTGTGGCGTTGTTCTCTGGAGTCCCAACGGACACTGCACAGAGATTCCAAGTGTGTCTACGCAAAATCGGACATTAGATGTCCCAAAACTGCCTCCAGCTAAACACAGGGAAAAAGTGAGGTGCTTCTAGTTGGTCGTGACACCTCTTTCTGGCAACCAGGCTGGTGGCCACAGGAAATGGGTGAAATCCCCACCCCGTCTCTAAGGTGAAAAACCTTGGAGTTTACTTTGATTCCAAGCTATCCTTCGAGGGGCAAACAAACTCAATTACCTCCACCTGTTTCTTCATGATCAGAACCATCAGAAAGACCCTTCCCTTTATCCCACTTAAGCTCCAGAAAGCGGTGGTAAAAGCACTTCTATTATCTAGAATAGATTATTGCAGTGGGCTGCAGCTCGTCTGCTGACTGATACCCCGAAACACCAATCAGTGGCTCATGCATTACCAACCTTGCATTGACTACCTGTTGAACGAAGGATCGAATTTAAAGCCCTCTGCATTGCCTTTAAGGCACTTCATGGACTCGGCCCTGACTTTTTGACAGACACGTTCAAGTGGTATCTTCCAGTGAGGCAGCTTCGCTCCACAACATCTGCAAACCTCGTAATTCCCAGGGCCCGAATGGCCTCTTGGGGAGGGAGAAGTTTCATCGCAGGCACAGCTAGACTGTGGAACTCACTTCCAAAAGCATTGAAAACAAAAAACAATCTCCTGGCTTTTCGTAAAGCCTTAAAAACTCAGCTTTTTAACAACTAGCCCTTCCTCACTTTCCGAACTCCCTGCACAGGCTTATATATCATGAAGAGATGCCACGCCTAGACACCTCCGGGTATTAGCGCGCATTATAAATCTAAATTTCATTTTCTTTCCTACAGGAAATGCCTAATCCTAATAAAGGACCATTTAAAAATAATTTTACTATGTTCAATGCACGGCTCTATTTCAGTCCAGGTTTTCCAGTTCTCATTTAAAAAGTTGCCTATTTTGCTAAATCCCCGACTTCTCCATTTAGCTATACTTGCCGTATCTAGCAATGGATCTTGGCCTATATATATATATATACTGAAGCACCCATAGGTTTCAGGGGTGTTATAGTTAGCTGGACTTTTCACTTGTACAAAACCATTGAAATTCCCCCGCTATAGTTAGTTCAGCTAACTATAACTCGCGCGCCCGCAATGCACAGCTGATGACGTCACATATTACATCACTCATGACATGGTCAGTGACATCACTCATGACATCACTGATGACATCTCAAATGACATCACTGATGACATCATCCAGTGAATGTGTGTTTTTATGAAAATTAAATATGTTTTATATATGTATAGCTCAATGTCGATGGAAGAATAAATGGGTATATAAGTGTCTAAATGGATGATTTGTTTTTGAAAAATTGATTGTATAACTGACTGATTAAGTGTATCTTAGTGAATACATGGCTTAGTGAGTAATGTTTAAATGTGTAAATATCTGTATCAGTCTCTCACTTTGTGTATACGTGGCTGCATGGGTTGGTGAGTAGCTACATGAGTGTCTATATAGGTTATTAGTTGGTTTTTTGAGTATCAGTATGAGTGTCTGTATGGTTCGGTGGGGGGTATTACGTAGTGCATAGGTGCATGAATGAGTGACTCACTCTTTGTATGTGTTGAAGACAGCATGTGTGCAGGACTGTATGAGTGTGTGTATGGGTGTGTTAGTGAGTGAATGACTGTCTCAATAGTGTCTTTATGAGTAACTACATATGTTTTAAACTAGTATATGTGACTATTGGTGTATATAAGTGAGTATATGTGAGAGTGAGAGATTGAAAGACTTCCTGTATGAATAAGTATGTGTTTCAATAAGTGATTGTTTAAAAGACTAAGTATGTGTAAGTTTCCGTAGAAGTAAGTGTGGTGGTGGGTGTATAACTGTATATGCAAGTAAATGTATGTTTGATTCTTTATTAGCATGAGTGACTATGTGTGTGAGTAACTCTATGGATGAGTGGCATTGTGTAACGGGATGTCTAGGTGTATGAGTACATATGATGAGTGAGTACATGTATGAGTGACTGTATAGGACTGTTGGTGAATGAGTGAATGTGTATGTGGATCTTAGAATTACTGAAGAGGTTGTTGTAACTGGTATTGGTATGTCCATTGTTTTGAAAAGTTTAGTCTCTATTTTTGAATGTGTGTATCAAAGGTTATATTAGGGTATGAGGAGGTCTGCCACTCTATCACAAGGATGATGTCATCAGTGATGTCATCAGTGATGTCATGAGTGATGTCACTGACCATGTCATGAGTGATGTAATATGTGACGTCATCAGCAGTGCATTGCGGGCGCGCGAGTTATAGTTAGCTGAACTAACTATAACGGGGGAATTTCAATGGTTTTGTACAAGTGAAAAGTCCAGCTAACTATAACACCCCTGAAACCTATGGTTTTTTCAGTGAATTTCTGAGGTTTTTTAAATGCTAATTCCTAACTATAACGTGCCTGAAACCTATGGTTTTTTCTGTGAATTTCAAAGGTTTTTTAAATGCTAATTTCTAACTATGCCTACAGACATATGACATGTGAAGAAAGAAGAAAAAATGCACAGAAAGAAAAAAAAGAAGTGCAGAAAGAAGCAACAGAAGTCCTCAAAGACGAAGAAAAGTGCAGGAAGAAGGATAACGTGCAGAAAGAACAAAAAGAAGAGCAGAAAGAAGCCTTGTTGCAAAATCATCCTGTACCCTCAACTTTTTCAGACGGATACTGGTGGTAACTGAGTCTGACTAACCAGTCCTAGAGCCAGTGCTATGTTAAAAGACACTCAGAATACAGTGAAAACACCTACATACACTAGGGAACATTATGCGTTGGGGTCCCCCTGTGATTAGTATGACCTCCTCTGTAAGCCCCTAGTATATAATAGGGCAGGGGAATTAAAACTACCTCTTAAAACAGGCCACAGGGCGTTTTTGCACACGTTAACTCAGGCCCCGTCCCCTCCCTTCACCACTGTGTAAACACGCCCTCTGTCCGTTATTAGTTGGGAGATTAAGTTCATTTGAATCCTGAGGGTCCCTAGGGTCAAACTAGACCACTAGGTACCTCCAGTAAGCGCCACAGAGCTGCGTTGCAGAGAGGTGTAAAAAGCGGCGTGGCCTCAGAACACCTGTCTGCAGCGCAGCTCCCTGGCGCATACTGGAGATGCCTGTTGGGCTAGTTGGCCCTCAGGGACCCTCAGTATTGAAGAGGAATTAATTCCCCAACTTACAACTCGCCAGGGGGCGCGTTTGCAGAGTGCTGCAAGGAGGAGGCGTGGCCTCCGGCACGATGCCAGTCTTTTATTTCTTTTAATTTTTTTTAGAAGGGGGGCTGTGTGGTTCCCCTTCTTATTCTAATTTATTGGCCCTGATGACCCCATCCCCCAGGGCCTGTCTCCTAATTATATTTTTTTGACCCCAATCCCCAGGGCTGGCCACTGTTTTTTATTGTTTAAAAAAAATATATATTTATAGACACACCTAGGACATGCTGGACAAACCGTACGTACCTATCACCATGACAATTTGCGTGATATTCATTAAAAGGAGACTATGCATACAATGAATCCACGTGGAATGTATTTACACCACTAGTGAAGCTCTGACATGTCTGATGCCCTACCGTGCCTAATCCCGGTAGACACCCTTGTCATTTATTTATACAAACATGGGTAGCTATTGACGGGCACATTTAATACACATGCACACCAAGCCATTCAAAGGGGATTCGACAAAAATTCGACCAAAACTATGCAAGAAACCCCCCTCACGGTTAATAAAACACACATCCACTGCCGGATGTGTAATACTTTTTATTTTACTCTCTGGAAAGGGGACGAACATCACGAGAGTCACAGCGCGCTCCTGGCAGAGCCCAATGCTGTGTTACACCCACCATTGCCTGCTGAGTGCCACACACCTCTGTGTTGTATTCCACTAGCTAGTGCATATGCAATGACACTCTCTAGCCCATGTGCACTGTAACACCACCCCGTGAATATGTCATGCCACACTTGTCTTCGCACGGGTTATATTGCCCCATCTAACGTGCCTTCCTCGATGCCTATGTTATAACGCACAGTGCTATGCCATACATATTACAATCTGGGATCCATATCTTTGTCACAGTGCATATACAACGTTACACTCCCCAGCACATATTTTATATTACAACTTTAGAGACTAGTTAGGTTACACAACACTGCCCTGTGCATATTACACTCCAAGGCGCATATCGCATAGCACGCGCTAGTGCCTGTGATATCTCGCGCTCTCCAATGAATCTGTCATTGCGCACAATGTATTGCATATTATATTTCACGCCCGGTTCATCTTGTATCACACTTTTTGGTGCATAGTTTATACCATACACTATATCTAGTTTTCATTTTCAATCGTGCTCTCAGGACTATGTTCTATATAACACTGTGTTCACCTACCCTTTTCACGGGCATTACATTTTGCGATAGGGGGTGGAGGGTCAGGGGGTGTTTCTGCCAAGTGAGCCCGGAGTCACAGTCACAAACGTCCTCTTCTTCCTGAATAAAAGTGAGATTATGCTGCATACTTGTTCATATTTTAAGTAGTTCGCACAGACACACGTTTTAAAAACAATAAAGTTCCTAATACCCTCCTTCTCTGAACAGTTAGCTTGCTGCCCCATCCCCCTCCTCCCTATCCTCTGTTGTGTGAATCCATGGACTAGCCTCCTCCCATGCATGGTCTGATGTGCTGCCACTGCCCTCAATTTAGTATGAAGTACCAGTCCACTCCTCCTGCCCTCCATTGCCCAATTCTATGCCCCATCATTGACCTCCTGCTTAAACTCTGTGCTTAGCTTGCTGCCCCTATTCTCCTTCCCCCTGCCCTCCGATGTCTTTGTGCATGCCCCTGCTCCATCCTTTTTGACCACCATGGACCTGCCACTCATATCTACTCTGAGTGTTCTGTTGAGCTGCCACTCCCCTCCCACCTGCCTAGCATTGTCAGATGACTGTAACCTGTCCCTGCCACCTCCACCCTGCCTGTCCACATGCCATGCCCCTATCCTCTTCCTCCTGTCCTACATGGTCCATTGTACTGCCACACCCTTCTTCCCTCCCTGGTCTGTTGTGCTGCAACTGCTCCTCCTGCCTGCCCCGTGCGGTCTGTTGTGAGGCCCCTTCCCCTGAACTTTGTCTGTGCACAGGTCCTGACCCTCCCTTCTATCCTCCATCGTCCTTTGTGCATGTCCCTGCACCCTCCTTCTTGCCCATCATAGCCATTGTGCTGCCACTAACCCTCCCACTTGCCATGCATGGTCTTTTGTGCTGCCATGGCCCCTCCCACCTTCCCTGTGTGATCAGTTAGCTGCCCCTGAACCCCTCCCACCTTCCCTCCATGGTCTGTGTGTATGCCATCATAGTCTCACTGTTGCTCTTCATGGTGTGTCTTGCTTCTAGTGCCCATCCTGCCTGACCTCCATGGCTGTCTTGCTGCTCCTGCCCTGCCCCCTTGCCCCCAGCCCTCTGTTTCCATGTGCAGACCCCTATTCCCTCCCTCCTGGCTTGTCTGTTCCATTGTAATGCCCCTGATCCGTCCCTCCTGCCCTTTATGGTCTGTTATGCTGCAGCTTTCTCTCCTGTCTGTCCATTATGGTCAGCTAGCTATCATTGCCACTTGCCCCTCTGTTCTCTGTTGTCCATGTGCATGGTCCTGTCCCCTCCCTCTTGCTTTCTATGGATTGTTGTGCTGCACTCCCGTCCCGCATGCCCTGTGTGGTGTATTGTGCTGCTGCAAACCCTGATGCCTGCCCTGCAGGGTCAGTTTGGTGCACCTCTCCATGTCCCTCCTGTCCTCTGTTATCCAAGTCCATGTCCCTACCCCATTTCCTTCCATGATCCAATGTACCATACTTGCGAACATTTTGAACTTGGTAAGAGGGAGATTTTGAAAAAAAACTGGGGTATTGATTTTCACCTTTGAGTTACATTGAAAAAGAGGAGATTGTAGACAGGAGACAGATCAAATAAAGCCCATTTGAGCTTAAAAACATTGGACGTTTCCTGGCTGAATCGGGTCTGTTGGCATGTATGGTTGTACTACCATTGCCTCTTCCTTCTGCCCACAATGGTCTATTACATTGCCACAGCCTCTCTTGCAAGTCCTGTATTGTTGGTTTGTTGCCCCTGCCCCCCTTTCCACTGCCCTCCATAGTCTGTTGTGCTGCCACGGCCCTTCCTGCCTGCTCAGTGTGGTTAAATTGTGGCCTTTGCACCCTCCTACCTGCCTTCAATTTTCAGAGTCCGTGCCCCTGGCCTCTGCCTCTCAACAGTATCCTAATGAACAACTAGATTGCTAACATTCTATATTTATTACAAAAGTGTGGAACGCCTGACGTCATCTTGATGTTATCAAAACTGTAATACCTAGAGCATTTCCTTTAGAAATTACATATATGAGAGGGTCTTATTGGCATCAAAATTATGGTTAGTGCTCTAAAAGACTAAAATAAGGACATATTTTCTGAGTTTTCAAATAGCGACAAAGCACTTTTAAATTATTTGTTACCTTTATGTTTTTTTATCCAGTTGACCACTTGATTAAATGTTGCACTTAGGGGAGAGGATGTGGTGTTACTTCCAGAACTGCAGACTTTGCAACTGGGGAACCAGGTTGGAGTTTCTGCTTCAGCTCGACATTCTGTGATTCTGGTCAAATCACTTAGTCTCCCCATGTCTACATCCAAAATGAATTTGTTCTTGTGTGATGTAACCAATGCTCATGTAAAGCACTCCAATACCTGACAAGTCTGCACTATATAACACTGCAAAAACACAAAATAATAAGTGTTTTGCACACTTCTGTCATTGGGCTATATTTGGGCTACATCTGGGTGATTTTGGGCTACATTTGGGCTCTTTTGTCTCCGTTGGCCATCTTGGGAGATTTATTTGTTATGAAGTTTCCTAATTTCCTCATGTACTGCAGTCTCCTCAGTAGGAAATGCTTTCAGTTTTTTACTTTGATTCCATCATGAAGGTATTCAGATATGTCACACATTTGCCATAAATTCTGAATGTTAGCACTCTAGTTGCTCATTAGATCACTGTAGTAAAACTACTGTTCACCATGGAAGTCTGCTCCTGGTATTAAAAGTGCATGTTTCAGTCTGCATGTCAGAATTTTTTAATGAAATAGAAGAGGATTTGAGAAGTCACTCAAAATGTGCCCTCATTTTCTTTCTTCAGCATTAATCATAATTTCTATGGCAAAATGAACCCCCTCATTGTGTTCCTTTTTAAATTAAATGTTTTAAGTGTTACCAGTTTATTCCAATCAAGATGGCTTCAGGTGTGCCATACTTTTGTCATAATGAAGACAGTAAGCGCTCTAGTTGTTTTTAAGAACACTCTGGGACATTCTGTCATTGGGCTATACTTGGGCTACATCTGGGTGATATTTGGGCTACATTTGGGCTCTTTTGTCTCTGGTGGCCATCTTGGGAGACTTATTTGTTATGAAGTTTCCTAATTTCCTCATTTACTGCAGTCTCCTCAGTAGGAAATACTTTCAGTTTTTTACTTTGATTCCATCAAGAAGGCATTCAGATGTGTCACACATTTGCCATAAATTCAGAATGTTAGCACTCTTTTTGCTCATTAGATCACTGTAGTAAAGCTACTGCTCACCAGGAAAAACTGCTGCTGGTATTGAAAGTGCAGGTTTCAGTCTGCATGTCAGAATTTTTTAATGAAATAGAAGAGGATTTGAGAAGTCACTCAAAATGTGCCCTAATTTTTCTTTCTGCAGCACTAATCATACTTTTTATGGAAAAATGAACCCCCTCATTTTGTTCCTTTTTAAATTAAATGTTTTAAGAGTTACCACTTTAATCCAAGCAAGATGGCTTCAGGTGTGCCATACGTTTATCATAAGTAGGACTGTTAGCGCTCTAGTTCTTTGCAACACTCTGGGAAGCTGCAGTAGAACACAAAGGAATCAACTGACAGTCTCTGCCCTTGTTGGATGTACATGTTTTACTGAGAATGTCAGACTTCATTCTCACATGACTGAGAAAGATAATGTGAATTTACAGAAAATAAGCTCTCAGTTTAGCTTATAGATCACCTTCCAAACCTCTGTGGGAAAAGCATGAGAAAATATTTTTCTCTCAATCATGATATCCCAGCAGAAGGCTTTTTCACATGGTGAAATCACCTTAGAACATACCACAATTCCTAAAATGAGTATGGTACCATCAACAAATGATTTATAATGTAACTAAAGTCTTAAAATCTTCTATTAACTGCAATGCTTTTTAATGAGGTGCTATCATGTATATTGGTCCCAAGATGGCTGCCAACACTTCTTGGATGAAGTGCTGACAGCCAATCAGATCTCAGGAAGAGATGTGTGGTTAGGCTCCGCCCACATATATATATATGATTTTACTTTTGATTTTCTCAGGAACTACTGAACAGATTGACACCAGACCTGCAAAAGGCACATCCCTGACCTGAGGACTACCTCTCTGCCAAATTTCAAGTAATTCTGTTCAGCCGTTCGGGCTATACCTTGGACTAAAGGTCCCTATGGAAAATTGCATGGGGAAAACGCGTTTTGGGACCCCCCTTTTTTCTCAGCCCCCGCTTGACGAATCCCCCCGAGACTTTGAGGGTAGGAGCGGAGCGGAGCGCCCCACCTATTTTGAAAATTTCGCGAGGATTCGTCAACCGGCGCCAAAGTTATTCCAAATAGAATGTTGCGGATTTCCTATGGAAACACGGTCCTAACTATAACTATCTACTGTCGACCGCCAGTAGATTATATATATATGTCAGACAGCAAAGTTTCCCCATTAATATTGGGTATCACATAATGACTAAACAATTGTTTTTTCTGCTTAAAACTCCATTGTAATGTTTTAGATCAGACTTTGTGTTAAACGCATAAAAACCTTGATTTCATATTCCTTGGTAGATTAGATCCAAAAAGAAATTATAGCTATTATTATTTAAAATCTTTGTTGTTCTGTACATATGTGCAAAGTTTGCAGTATTCCCTTAAATCAGGAACAGCTAAACCACCTTCTTCACCAGGTCTATATA
Organism: Triturus cristatus; assembly: GCF_964204655.1. NCBI lineage: Eukaryota > Metazoa > Chordata > Amphibia > Caudata > Salamandridae > Triturus > Triturus cristatus. Next base: position 1,121,489,292 of record NC_140579.1, read on the forward strand.
GTGCCCCAATAGAGGTTCTGGATACCTTGTTTGCACAAATAAACATAGAAAACAAGCCTTGCACTTCTTAAAAAAATTTCATTTGGACCGCATTTGGAATGGCTAAAAAGAGGAAATTGCATAAAGGTAAAATCTTCATTCGAATTATAGCTGCCTGACCTATTTTTGATATAGGATGGTCTTTCCATTTTATCAATTTTTCCCTTTATCTTATTATAGAGAGGGATATAATTTAAGGCATAAAGGTCATTAATATTTTCAGTGACATATACGCCTAGATACCTCTTAGGCTTAGTATGAACTAGTGGGCTCAATTCTGCCAATAAAGAATTAGAAGAACAATTGCAGAGCAGTATCTCTGTCTTTGATTTATTTATTCTGTAACCTCCGATAGAGAGAAATTCCTGGAAAATATTAAATATTTTATTTTGAACTTCTAAATTAGTTTTTAAAAAGAGAGCGATATCAGCGTAGAGCTTCATGTTTGTCATTCCAGGCATTAGAGATGACAAACTGCTAAGTGAGCGAATGGCTATGGCAAGGGGCTCTATAAAACACACAAAGAGTAGGGAGGATTAAAGGGGCTTGTCTTGTTCCTCTAACAACTCAACAATTACCAACTTTATTAGTGTTCACAAGTGTTTGTGTTGTGGCCCTCTTATAAAATTTAGAGATTACAGATATCAGCTCGGAAGGAAAACCAAATTCGGCAAATATGTAAAAGAGACTTTCCCAACATGCAATGTCAAAAGCCTTTTCAGCATCAAATAACATAATTTGAAGGTTCTGCTAAGGTTGTCAACTTTGATTGATCTACTTACTTGGCATAAACGTATAGCAATGGACACTATGCATGCCTTTAAAAGGGTACAACATTTCTGACCAACCAGGACTGCTCCACCAACAGTTTGTTTATCTAGCAAAACATTACTTCTTTGGCAGCATGTTACTAGCGGTCGTCTTTGAAAATGCTCTTTAGGTGCTGCTTTGGCTTGATTGGTGCTTTGCAGATGTCTATAAGCAAGCAAGAAACCTGAGGACCAACCATCAACCAATAATGGATTATATGGCAAAAGAAGTACATCTTACACTACACCAAACTGCCATTTGGGTAAACTAGGCTCGGTTAAGAAACTCCAATTTACTTGCTCACTAGGGGTACGGATAGTGCACTGTGAGCTCGCAGGACTCTAGGCCAACATATCCTGAGGGGTGCTCAGAATTATTCTCGCAAAGTTCCAATGTTTATGTTGTCCAACAAAATGCAGTTTTTCTTGAGAAAGTATAGCCGTTCAACATGGAGCTGCCAACGTTCTAGCTTGGGTTCTAATTTAATAGATCGGCAAAGTAGTTTTCTTTTGTATACCCAAAGACACCTACTAACAGGAAACGCCCTTGGTGTTGGGGAAAATATCCTCCTCAGTTGAGTAGGTAAATCTTATGTACTAGCTGTAGGTTGTTCAAGTTTAAACCTTTCAGAGGAACTCCCCAAAGAGGTACCCTCTGAGTCCATATATTAAAATGTTTGAGGACGAACCAACAATTAACATACCAGCCAATTGCAGAACATGCGGTTACACAAATGCTGTTACAACGTGGTCTGCCCGAGACGCGTGGAGACAGCACCTTCGCAGTTGAGGCCCACAAACCATTCAGGACAGAGGTATTCTATTCATAGATTACATTCCAGCAGCTAATACAACTTCAAGACTGTTTCACACACACACTGCAGATACAGCTCCTAATAACTACACAGCTGATGAAGCACTAGAAATACCATTACGTTACTGCAAAAAAGTGTTTGAATGAGCACTACCACATACAAACAACAATGTTAGACTAGGTACCCTTAGCAAAGAGGAAGCAACATGGCCAGTCTTAGCCGGTGTACATACCATATCCGAATATACAAAAGACAGAGCTCCAGAACTACATACATTATACACAGATCTGGTTAGAACATATAGGTGTTTAACACAGTTTGTCATGAAAACAATGACAATCAATCCTGTGAGGGCTGCTCAACCGCAATTGGCTACATCGGGAATTAGTCCATAAACCATATGTCGCCGATTGCAATGACCAGGCAAGAAAAATAAAGAACTTTCAATTGTATTCATTATTATTAGTTGTCTTTAAGTCTGTTCTGTTTCCTTCTCTCGTTTCCCATTTGTTCTATATGTCCTGTTAGTCTTCTGGTTTGACTGCCCATCTTCCTCTGTCCAGTGAATACAGACGTCTGTCGATGCCCCTCAAGAGATATAGAACAAACACAGGTAAGTGTTCCTGGCACATCACCAATTCTTATAAGGGAAGGGAAAGTGAGGGTTCACCCAGGGGTTGATCATCCACCACCATGTGCTTCTGTAAGGTAAGGGGAGGGATAAGCATGCAACTGTTCTGGTTTTTTTTTGTAGCCTCCCAGGTCGTGCCTCTTGCCTCCCTCCTCCCAATAAAACCTGGAACTGGACACGTACCTGTGTGAGCCATGCTCTTCTATGAGCGTGGCGGGATGATTCACTGGATAGTTCGTCTCTGTGCTTCTCCTCGGGCACTTTGTCTCGTGTTGGGACTTCTCGTCTTTCCAGGGCGTTGCTCCACTTCCTTTTACAGTCCTTTTCCGCATCTTTGTGTCTCAGCAGTCGCAGTCTCGGGCGTCCACACTCCAGCGGCGTCTCGATTCTCCTCCGTGTTGGAAATGACAGACTTCTCAGTGGCAGGGCCTGACAAACTGCCTTCCTTTGAAGGGGACACGCCGGTCCACAGGCTCAATGTCTCGACTGGTGATTAGAACCTCAGTCCAGTCTTCAGCAGTTGTGGGCTGTGAAAACAGAAGGTGGTCTATGTGACGTAGAACACACCACCAATCTACATCTGTGAGAAGTTGGCCTGGCATATGCTGGTCACTAGTTATAGTGGCCGCCTTGCACCAGTCCAATTTGACTCTTGGTAGATAGGTTTAAAGACAACCTTTTAAAGAAAGCTATCCTAGTGGTAGCTGTGGAGAGCAGCCTTCAGGCTAAGTCTCTGAGGAATGTAAAGCAGCTTGTTTTACCTTATAATCTCTTGAATTACCAAATGAAAAGACACCACACAGGTATATATATCAAATATATATGTATTTATTTCTAAATATACTCTACTAATCTCTTTATGAGATTAGAGCCAGGTAAACATTCAAAAGATCAACAGTTCTCAATAAATTAAGCACAAACATGGCTGTAGCCCTAGGGGCGTACCAGACCATATACTAAAATAATGGGTTAACAAACTCGACTTGCAAAATGAAGAGGCCTAGGGCCTTGGGAATCGCTGGGGCTTCACTTCTGCAGTGTTAGCAGGTAAGTAATCAGCCCACAGGAGACGCGTGCAGGGTCTAAACACACACGGCAAATGTTGCGGTTTGTATTTTACAGTTCTAGGGCACTCCGCAAAAGTCAACAGGCAAGCAACTTACAGGGTAAGTATTTCGAGGGCCAACACACACTTGGGCACCGGAGTGCACAAGTTACCTCACCCAGGGAAGCCGGGTGCATAGGTGTCCTTTGGTGTCAGGTCGCGATGCTGTTTTCAATGGAGATCCTTGAAGACTTGCTGCTTGCGACGACTGGAGAGGTGTCCGTTCGAATCCGACGATGGATTGGAGTTGCAGAAGACCTAGAAATTGAGGGGACAGAGTTCAAAGTCACTTGCCAGTGACCGGTGGCCAGCAAGATGGATGACCACAGCTGTCGCGTCTCTTCAGGTCAATGATGGCGTTTTGTCTCTTCGCTCACGAGGACCAGGAGGGAATCGAAGATGACCAGCAGCTGGCTTCGGAGGTTCCCATGACGTCTGCAGCTGATGACTGTGTCGGCACCCGGATTGGAGCCAACAAGCCTTGGCAACTGCAAGTCTCGTGTAGAGTGAAGGTTGGCAATGGTGCAGAACAGCAAGGTCTGATGGACTTACCCAGCGAGGGTAAGTGAGGGCAGGCCCAGAGCAACCAGGCGAGCCCTTGAAGTCGATGTGGAAGTCCTCAGGTGAGTTACTAGCCAATGGGCAAGCAACCGCGAAGACACCTTTGCAGGAAAAGTTTAACAACAGCCCACGGTCACTCGGGACGGGGTAGGCCGCTGAATTTCGGTACTAGACCTGCTAGGGACTTGGACAACAAGTGGTCCAAAGCAGAACTTCGTTGAACGTAGATTAGGGCTTGCACTCGAAATCAGTGCACGGTTCCCTGGTATTGCTGTTCCTCGTCACTCGTGGGGTCCAGATGCCACAGCTTCGCTGGGGACTCAAAATGGCCGTCGAGAGGTAAGGAAAACCAATTCAGGGGACGCAGGGACTTCGGGCTCCGGCGGGAGCGGTAAAGTTTGCAACCGATGTTGAAGAGTTTTGGTGCCTGCCAAGCAGGGGAGTCACTCCTTGACTCCAAGGGAGATTCTTCAGTCTTCCAGAGATAGTGGAACGTCGAAGGGCCAGGATTCTTCTTAGTAGAGCGTCGTCCAGGTGTAATCTAAGTTGCATTTGCAAGCTTTGGTATCTTATAGTAAAAAGATGGGAGGGACTAGCTCTATGACCACTCCTCTAGGAGGGTCAGGGTAGTGAGTGGTTACACCCACTTCCCTTTGTCCAGTTTCGCGCCAGAGCAGGGGCAGGTAGCCCCTGAACCGGTTTGAGCTGGCATATGCACAGAGGAGCCTACTGCTCCCCCAGTGCAGGACTTCAAAGCACTCTAGGAGTGCACCCACCCAGCCCCAATACACTAAATCCTGTCTGGAAGGTGGTGACACCTCCCTGTGACAGGAAACCCTTTGTTGGGCTCCCTCCACTGCGAGTGGGTAAATGTCGGCCCCTCTAGAAGGGTGGGATCCTACTCCCACACCAGTTACTGGTGTGGGGGTAGGATTCCAAGTTGTTTGACACAAAACACGACATGTTTTGATGCAGTCCTTCCAAAGTTAGCATTTACCGCGAGGTTATAATGCACTTAAGAGTATATGGTTTAACCGCATCCACAAACAGCAGCAGAGAATAGACTCTGCCAGCTGCAGAGGGGTCCTGCTCAGGCAGGAGCACCCCCTCACATAGTAAACCAAGCACCCTGCCCTTGGGATTGATCGGGCCTACCATAGGGGTGACTGATAGGTGTATATGTGTGTGTATGGTGAGATATAGGAACCTATACCTCAGTGAGGAGTGCTAACACTACCTCACACAGGCTGCAGTAGCAGGCCTGTGGTGTCAGATTGTGAGTGCTTCCCAGGGGTGGCATAATACATGCTGCAGCCCCTGGTAGGCCTGTGAAGTACCAATGCCCTAGGTACCTAAGGTACCATATACTAGGGGCTCACAAGGCACCACAGTATCCAATCACTAGTGCATCTAATATGCACACCAAGTTGTTTAGAGAGATCAGTTAGACTGGGGCCCTGATTAGCAGGGACCCAGCCAGACTATAGCCAGAAACCAGTGTATACATCAGAAAAAAAGTGGGGGCAACACAAGTGCAGATCCTACTCTCCTACAACAACATCATCCTCCTCCTTTGGTTCTACGTCGGAGGTACCCTCTCCGTGACACCATAAATGCAGTCATGGGTAAGATGCCTGTCAGAAGGGAGGAAATATTGTTCTGGATTGCACACAAAAAAACAAGCTAGCTTGAAGCAGTGTTTCCCCATACAGTGCCTCAGGAAAACACAGAATTCTCACAATATGCTTGCCAATGGAGATGGCTTCCCTGACGGAAGATTACACCACTTGGGGTACAGTCTTTGCTGCAGTATGTACCAGAACACACAGTACACCCTCATTCACTGTTTTGCCAGAGCTGCTTAAACAGATCCAGAATAAGTATGGGACAGCCCCGGCTCTGGATTTCAAGATGATACTGATGGGCAACTTTGCCGCAGAATCCATCATAACGTTGAACAACATTAAAGGGGAAGAAGCAGCAGCATTGGCGGTACACTAGTGACTCACAAACTCGACGCTGAAAGAACAGGCGCATGATTTACCTTAAATTGAGGAAACCTATGCATCCATAGACTGAGATAATTTGGGAACCAGACCTCCCACACCACAAATTAAGAGTAATTCTGAAAAGGATAACTCAAAGCAAGCTCCGGAATCTTTTAAGAAGTGGGATAATAAGAAACGAAGAAAAGACTGATTCAAGGGCAGATCTCCTCAAAAGGAGACACTGAAAAGCGCTATAATTAGTGTGTCGTGATAATATTAAGACGCCTGACAGGTACCAGGATACTAATACATGTTCATCTTGTTCCTTTCAGGATTCATCCAAAAAACAGTTGGTGAGGGGAGGACAGTAAGAGTGCAGATCAGAGTGTGTGAAACTGAAGAATGACATGCAGTGCTCTTCTAACTTCATAATAAAAAAAGGAATCCAAACCTCAATTCAAAAAGAAAAAGGTAGCAGACATTACTGTCAAGCATGCTGTGGATATAGAGGACACTGCTTCTGAGCAGGGAGTGGGATCTGACCATGCTGGACAGCGCCGCAGAAGTCACAATAGTTCACCGGAGCCTGATGGATTGTCTGGCAGCAGTACCGTTGATTGACTATGTTCAGGTGGAGACACCGGACACAACAGAGTGTTCTGCATCGATTATACGAGATACAACTCCAACTGGAGTGAGACCTACAAAGATATATTAATGAACTTGTCATTCCGCTAAAATATTCTCTTGACCGGAAAGGATTAGCCACCAGAATTTGTGATGGATTGCCCAGAGGGAGAAACAATAATTTTACCTGCATTCCCAGAGACGGTTAAAAATGTATAAACCAGGAAGTGAGCATTGGCGCTAGCGCCTGCATTATACCGCAACCATGTGGAGTGGAATGACAGTTCCCCATATCACGTTATACCAGTTAGGTCATCCCCACAACCTCAAAGACAATATCCTAATAAACAGGAGGCTAAAAAATCAAGTTACAGAGATCCTCACACAACTTGAATACCAAGGCGTAATTGAAAGGTACACCTCCCATATGAATAATCCTGAATTTCCAGTAATGAAATCGGACCACTCACATTGTCTAGTATTAGATTACAGACACTTGAACACAGCTACACGTACATTTGCTGTACGAAACGCACATAGCGCAGCACTAATTAACAGCAGTGCGGAAAAAATACAAAACCACTTTAGACATTTCAAATGGATTTTTCAGCCAAAACATAGCGTCTGAAAACAGGAATTTGACTGCATTCAACGTGCTCGGGTCTCAAAAGCAGTTCTGCCGATTACACCAGGAGTATAAGAACAGCCCAGGGTTGTCTGCAGCCCGAGTTACAGAACATTTGCAAGGTTATGATGACATGATGTACATCTGACAGATAATGACCTTTCAACACATTTGGTCAGATTAGATCGCATTCTGTTCTATAAAGCACTTGTAAAGCGCATAGCTACCCGTAGGCATCCCAGCGCTGATAGTGCAGCACAGAATCTTCAGAAGTTTTTCATTTTTGTTTCCCTCTTTTGAAGGGAAGGTGTAGAGAAAGAGTCATGTTGTGAGCATTTTCCGGAAGGGAAGTAGCTTATTAACAGAACATAAAGAGAAGGGGAGGCTGTTCCACAGCGTAGCCGCCTTATATGAAAAGGAGTACCCTCCAAATCTTTCTCTTCTGACCATGGGTACTTTGGAGAGGTGTGCATTAGAGAATTGCAAGGTTCTTCCAGGGGAACAGGAGGAGAGCAGAGAACGGGAGATCAATGGCCCTTTATCTAAAAGTGCCCTGTGGGCAATACAGACATGTAGAGGCCCGAAAATGGCACGACAGTTTCATGCTTCAATGTGTGAAAGCCACCACCAAATTCTTCGCTGGCTTCCTCTGAAAGAGGGACACGCTGGGAATACAAAAGGCCATGTCGGAGGTGAGCCGCTTTTAGCAGCTGAAGGGCTCTGAAGTGAAGGCAGCAGGGGAAGATGGCCTGGATCGAGGAGTAAGTATTGGTATAGGAGATTGAAAGGTGCACACCTGTTTAGCTCAATATTATGTTCAGTCAGAAATGTGAAAGAAATATATGTATATAGGTGCCACGGTACTACATCCTCTGTCAAACAGGATGAAAAGGGAAATCAAACATGAATGTAGCAGGGAAACCTGCTAGTACTGTGCACTGTTCAATAGGTTTTTTCCAAAACCATTCAAGATAGGAAAACATCAACAAGACTAAATAAAAAAATAAACAAGAAATTGGGTATTGATTATTTTCATTAATCAATCACAAGATAATATGCAAATTATATAAACAATCGTTATATGCTTAATTCAGCAATCCAATAAATGCACTTGTGGATGTAGAGAACATAAGATACAATAGTTCATTGCGTTATCCAAAATTCACTTGAAGCCAATTTCAATTGTAGCCCACTTGAAGCCAGTTTCTATTGAAGCCCGATGCATTTCGGGACCAGAGTGTCCCTTCCTCAGGGGCAACCTTGTCACAGGTAATCGGTTTGTATGGTAGAGTACACGAAAAGCAGAGTATGGCTTAAGTTTAATGAAAACTGGTGCGAAATATCTGCAAGCCTTGATCACGATAATTTGTAGAGTATACAAACCGCACGGTTCCAAGGGTGTCTCATCTGGTTGCGGGGGAACGGGGGTGGGGGGGGTTTTACACTGCCGGGGCATTTAGGGGTTAGTCCCCAGGAAGGTTTGCTTGATCCTGTCAAAGGCATCCATATCTACCCCAGAATCTTGTGTGCTTTTGCGCAGCTCCTCGGGGGGTGGGGGTGGAGGGGTAGTGGCCTGCTCCAGAGGCTGTGGGGCCAAAGGCCCAGGGAGGTCCTCTCACGGTCAAGGGTTTGAAGGCATCTTTGTGCCATCGCCATGAGTCTCTTCTCTAGAGGGGCCACTGCGTTTGAGACAGCCTTAACAATGGAGGAGTCTACTGCGTAACAAAACTCACCTGTGACCAGAAAATACTGAATGTCCTCTTCTTCCTCATAATAATCGCCGTAATCCTCCATGAGATAAGTAGCAATAATCGAGGACCGACCGAGGTCTTGGGTGGCCACCCACCAGGCAAGAGGGATAACAGGAAACAATCTAAATGGGGGGGGACCCCTTAATAAACCGCCTGTAAGGTAAGGAAACCCTCCAGAGAGGGACACAAGCAAGCAGGCGAAGAGAGCTGCAGGCTCTAAACTGAGGTGGACCAATGCCCCACACTGTGTCAGGCCCAAGGAGGCACACACAGCCCTTACGAGGGCGGGCAGACCGGCTTGCCCTTGTGGGTAAAAAACAGGCTCAGTTTAACCTATTTGGCAGCCTGGGCAGAGTCTGCCTCATTGGAGACCGTGCTCCTCAATCACCTTACCCCCGCAGGGTGTCAGCCTCCAGGCTGGCGGAGGCACAGAAAGCTTGTTGCGGCTGCAGGCAGAGGCGCTCAGTTCTGACAGAACCCGACGCTCCTTCCACTCAGTGGTTCAGCGAGAGATAGAGCGTCTCAGGAAAGACACGCTGGAGGTGTGCCGCCCCTAGCGGCCAGTAGACCGCCGGGGACCCGCCCCGAATCTCTCACATGAGGGAGAAACAAATTAAAGATTATAGTTCGGCCACGAGTGTAGTGAAACAGCGCTCCCACTGCCACGAAGTTCAGAGACACTAGACCTCAACCTAAGTAAACCACAACAACAAACATCGTAAAACAGAGATAGATAATAAGTAAAAGGGACCAGAGTAAAACAAATTCTAGCTATCCACTGCATCCTCCTGAGGCTTGAGCCGGGAGTGACGCGACTTTTGCTAGATAGAATCGCTGATTTGCACAGTTTCTCTTTTTAAATATTTTAAATCTTTTTTACCTGATTGCCTGTTTCCCCGTGTTTGAGTGGGGATATCCCTGGCGTCCTGTTTTGCTATTCCCGTATACAGCGCAGTAGTGGAGATACAGTGCCCGCGCTCCGCGCATGCGCACTGACACTGTGGGCTGATGAGGGGGTGTGTGACGCCCGGACCAATCGCTAAGCACAAAGGGGCATTTATTGGCAGGCTGGCGCGGGCGCGCCGCTGGCGCGCCAAAGGCTAGCCCATCTGCGCCCGTCCTCGCATTTCCCATTCCTCTGAAAGAGGAATGGGAAATTTCATATAAGAAACTAGAAGAGCTGGGTCTTATAGAGGCCGTGTCCTTCCAAATTAAATTAACTAAAAATCTTTCGATGGCAGGACTTCTGATCTACAGACCCCCTAGCACTGCGGCTTCTTACTGGCCGCTACTATTTGATTGCATTGCCAACCTATTGTTACGTTATTCCAACTACACTGTGCTAGGAGATTTTAACGTACATATGGACCTGGCTAACTGCCCCTCTGCCTCCCTAGTAGGCGATGCGCTAAAAAGTCTAAATTTGGTGCAAAAAGTACTATCTCCTACTCATGCTGCTGGACACACTTTAGACCTTATCTTCACTAATGACAGGGCCATCATAGTGGAAAAGCCTTCACCAGTAACCTGGTCGGACCACATGTTGGTCACGTTCAAGCTGGGACTGAAGCGCCCTGCTAAGCACTGTGGACCAACTATAGAAAACAGAAGAAACTGGAGGAAAGTAACTCCTGACTCAATGAGCAGTGAACTAGCTAATACTATTCCTACCCCTTCCGGAAACCCCACTCGAGATGCCTCCCTTTTTAATGCATGGCTGACATCAGCCCTGGACAAGATAGCCCCGATTAGACCTTGCAAAGTGCCTAGGAGTAGGCCATCAGCGCCATGGTTTAATACTGAACTTCGAATGGAAAAAAGCCACTGCAAAAAGCTGGAGCGTATTTGGAGAAAAAACTATGAAGCTTCAGCTAAAGAGATTTACAAGGCGGCACTGAGGAAATTTCACACCCTCAAACGTAAAACGAGAGACTTTATGGCTAAACAAATTGTGGAGGCAGAAAACTCTCCAAGGGAGATCTTTAAGATAGTGGAGAATTTCTTGAAACCACAGTCTCTAAAAAGTACCATCACGACGTCTCTCCCGTTGTGTGAAGAATTAGCTTCATTCTTCCACGACAAGATTATGGCCATTTACTCTACCTTCCCTACTATTGACAAGCAGGCTGTGCCTCTGGATGGCCTTTCAGGCAAATGGTCAGACTTCCGTCGGTTTGAGAAGGACGCCTACCTGAGGGATTTAATGAAAGTTAAGTCTGGATGCCCCTCCGATCCCTGCCCGGCCAGAGTTCTCAAACACCTAGCCCCTGTAGTCAACAACGCGCTGAATAATGTCTGGAACACCTCCCTGGATACGGGAATCTTCCCTACTGAATGGAAGAAAGCCTTTGTCCGTCCTATCCTTAAAAAAAGAGGACGCTGATCCAACAGAGCTGAAAAATTTCAGACCGATCTCTTTGCTCCCTGCCCCAGCTAAAATTCTGGAAAAAGAGGTCCAGAGGCAGCTGTCGGATTTTTTAGAATCTAATAATCACCTGCATGACTCACAGTCGGGTTTTAGGGCAGGTTACAGCACCGAGACAGCTCTTCTAGAGGTAGCTGAGTCAATCCGCGAGACGATGGATACAGGAAACTGCGCCATGCTTGTGCTGCTTGATCTTTCGGCGGCTTTTGACACGGTTTCCCATAAGATCCTGCTTAACAGGCTCCACTCACTAGGAGTTACAGGGACCGTGTTACGTTGGTTCCAGTCGTTTCTGGAAGACAGATCTCAACAAGTCTTCCTTTACCCCCATGTTTCCAGCTCTAGGACACTGCTACAAGGGGTCCCACAGGGATCCGCCCTGAGTCTATCTTTGTTTAATGTGTGTTTGGCCCGTCTGGCATCTATCGTGGAAGGCTGGGGTGTTCGTGCTGTTTCGTACGCTGACGACACTCAACTTATCTTTTCCTTTAAAGAGCAGAGTGAGAATGCCTTCACCAATTTCAGGCAGTGTCTTCTGAACATTTCATCTTGGATGACGGATAACTGCCTGAAACTTAACACTGATAAGACCGAGATATTATTTTTTAACCAGCCTCTCCCCCCTCAATCTGAGCTTTGGTGGCCAGTAGAATTAAATCCTCCACCAATTCCGGTCAATTCAGCCAGGAATCTGGGTTTCAGATTTGATACCCAACTAACAGGCAAGGCCCAAATTTCGCACATATCCTCGCAGTGCTTCTGGAAACTGAAGGCACTGCGTAGATGTCTCCACTTCCTTCCTATGGAATGCAGGAAGACGGTGGTCTATGCGCTCATCACCTCTCAGCTGGATTATGCTAACCGCCTCTTCATTGGTCTCCCTGACTATCTTATGAGGAGACTTCAAAGGATCCAGAATGCTGCTGCCAGACTTATTAGAAATGTACCCCTACGATATCACATTACCCCCCATCTGCAAAGCCTACATTGGCTGCCGGTGAAGAAGAGAGTGATGTTCAAGGTTCTGGTCCTAGCCCACAAAGCGCTTAGAGAGGTTGGCCCTCTCTATCTGAGACGTAGGCTCCAAAAATACCAGAACGCTAGAACTCTTAGATCTAGCAACATGAACCTCCTAGCCATTTCACGCTTTAAAAAAGCAAGGTTGGGAGGGCGCGCCTTCTCTGTAAGAATGGCCACGCTGTGGAATATGATGCCTAACTCCCTGCGTCAGATAAAGGCGGAACTACCTTTTAGGAAGGCGCTTAAAACGTGGTTGTTTGGCCTCCCTTGTACCGTCTAACACTTTAGGCCTCTCTCCTGGCTTCTCCCCCCCTCACTGGATGGATGCTAGTGCCGGGACACCTCCGTTGGAGGTAGCTGTCGCGCTTTACAAAATGTTAATAATAATAATAATAATAGCTAATGCGCCAAGAATTTTAAATTCTATTAAGGACACGGAGGCGAGGATTATGCTTCTCTTTACTTTACTGGCAAACAACAGCCAATGTACAACTTTAAAGTGAGTATACCCCGGAAGTACAACCCCCTCCATAGTATGCACCAGCCATTATCAGTCCATAGTGTATATATAGTTTGTCATGAATAATCCACTTCCTCTTTCTTTGCAAACAACTTTTAACACAGTCCACAAACTTGACTGTTGAAAACTGGACCACCGATTCCTTCATCGACGCGAGTCCCAACTATGATCACGGAATTTTCTCTCCAGATGCAGAGCCGAGGTCACCTGAGCCTTTATGCCGGTTTGTTCTGTTCTCCTGAAATGAGAATATACGTCGTAATATACCGTTCACCAAATGTATGTTTCAACACAATGGGCGGGAAGAAACCCTTCGTAAATTACATAATACAAATATCATCATCAGAAAAAAGTCCAACATCATATCGAAAACACAGTTTCCAGGGTGGGATAATCCTCGTCTCCGTGCCCTTAATAGAATTGAAAATTCTTGGCGCGTTAGCTAGAAAGCTTTTTATTCTAGGTCAGTCCACGGAGGCTCTGATTATGCTAGTTTAAAGTTGTCCCACCACATTAGTAGCAACATCAACAATAGGCTTGTGATAAAACGTTTTAAATGCAGTATCAGAAGACCAATCCACCGCAGCCATAATGTCCTCCAAACGAGAACCTGTAGCAAAAGCCTTGGAAGCCATAGCCCCCTCTCACCGAGTGAGCGCCAAAGGCTACAGTATCAATGCCTGCCAAATTCAACAACCAAGTAACCCACCTGGCTAAATATGCGGCAGTGACTGGGCGGAAAGGTCTCTGTAAAGATATTAACAATTGTCCTGCCACATCATTCCTAAACTCGCGCGTACAATCCTCATAACATTTTAAACATTGAACAACACACAATTTACTATGATGCGGAAAAGCAGGATAGGAAATGCACCTAGAATTGGTTTTAGTTCGTCTCGAAATTGTGAATGAAACCCCAGAAGGAGTGAATACTCTCCCCGTTAAGTCCAGAGCCCGTACATCAGACACACGTCTACATGAAATCAAACATAACAATAAAGTCAGTTTAGCTGATAATGGCTTACGGGATAGACCTTCATTAGCTGGCCAATTTCTTAGAAAACGAAGTACTACGTCCACATCCCACAATTGTGAATACCTTGGTTTTGGAGGGTTTACAAACCTGATACCTCTCACCACCTTACAGACCAAAGGATGTTCCCCCACTAGCTTACCATCCACGTGAGGATGACCCGCTGAGATAGCAAATCTAAAATTGTTCACCATCCTATAGGCTAACCCTGTACCTGCCATCTCAGACAGGAAGTTAACAATCATATGGATTCCGGATCCCATGGGATCCCCTTGCCGTTCAGTACACCAACTAACCCACTTACGCCAAGCTGATTCATATCGCTTGTGCGTAGCTGGGGCCCATGATTGGGATTAACTGTGTTCTCAGAAACTCCCGGCACTTGCCAACGTCTCCAGAAAGTTTCCACGCCATGAGCGGCAACTGGTCTTGAAGTACCAGAGGATGCGGTTGACCCAGAGGGTCCATCAAGATTTCCGGAAACGATAGCAGACGTATTGGAGATGCAGAAGAAAGAGCCAACGTCGCCGGGAACCACGCTTGTGCTCTCCAACACATGGATATCAGCATCACCTCCGCTCTCTGTCTGCGGATCTGCGCTAACACTCTCAGAATCATGGCGAACAGAGGAAATGCATGCAGCATGCCCGTCATCCATGATTGAAGGTATGCATCCGAATTACTCGCCAGAGGATCTGGTCTCCAACTGTAGAACAGAGGCAGTTGTGTATTGAGCCTGGACGCAAAGAGGTCTCTTACACAAGGACCCCACTTGTTATCGAAAAATCCTGGGTTGAAGATGCCAGTTGCTGGAATCTCGAAGAAAACGAGAATTCCAATCCGTCACCACATTGGAGCTGCCCAGAATGTACTCCGCTGTCACTGAAATGTGGTGGAGAAGGCAGTAATGCCAAAAATCCAAGGCTATTTCCGCTAGTAGCCGTGACCTGGTGTCCCCCAGTCGACTGATATATCGTACTGCCGAGACATTGTCCATTCTCAAGAGAATGCAACAGCTCGCTTTCTGCGGGGACAGAGTCCTGATCGCAAAAGAGACCGCAAGCAGCTCCGGACAATTTATGTGGAGACGCAGCTCCTCCGGGGACCATCTGCCCCCCGTCTCCACTGAACCACACCATCTGCTGGTATCCGATTTTATCACTACTTCTGGGACTGACGCAAAATTGGCCTCGCCATTCCACGCATCCATGTGCGCCAACCACCAAGAGATTTCTGTCCTGGCCTCGTGACTCAACAGAATCTGTTCCGTGTAACTCAGGCCTGGATCGACGAGGCTAACAGGCCCACCAACCTGGCTAAAGTCCGTAAGGATATGGTCTGAGAGGACAGCGCTCTCCTCAATTCCTTCTTGATGGCAACCCGTTTCTTCTGTGGAAGTAAAAGTTGTGTCGTCACAGAGTTCACTTGGAACCCCAAAAACTCCATCGATTGAGCAGGAGTCAAGATAGATTTGTCTGAATTGATGACAAACCCCAACTCTTGTAGGAGTTGTGTCGTCAATGCCAGATGTTGAAGAACTGTGTTCACACTCTGAGCTACTATCAGGATATTGTCTAAGTGGATGATAAGCCTGACCCCTCGCTCCCTTAAAAATTGAATCACCGGTTTTAGGAGCTGGGTGAAACACCAAGGGGCGGAATTTGTACCAGTTGTTTCCCCATTGGAACTAAAGAAAAAAAAAAAATAAAAAAAAAAAAAATAAAAAAAAAAAATCGCCTGTGGGGAGGATATATAGGGACCGCCAAGTAAGCGTCTTTGAGGTCTAGCCTTACCATCCAATCCCCTTCCAAGAGCAAGCCTCGGAGTAAGTGTATGCCCTCCATCTTGAAGTGGCGATATACTACCCAAGAATTGAACTCTTTGAGATTTAATACCAGACGAAAGCCCTGATCTTTCTTCGGGACAAGAAACACTGTGCTGGTGAAACCGTGAGGGTGAGGTATAGTTTGTACAATTGCCCCTTTCTGCATCAACGATGCCACTTCGCTGTCTATAAAAGAGCTCTCTACTCGGGAAAAATGTAGTGGTTGTGGTCTGTGTGTTTGTAGAGGTGTGGCATAAAAATCTATCTGAAAACCGAGTACTGTCTGCAGTACCCAAAGGGCGTATGCTAGGGTTCTCCATTTTTGTACAAACAAAGCAACCCCCTACCTTGACATCCCCACACTGAGGCAGAATTACCTGAATAGGAGGAGTCTCTGTCGCTACCCTGTCCTCGGTAGCCTCCTTTCTGGAATCTGCCGTGACCCTCACGATTTCTGGTGGGGTAAAAATTGGACCTTTGGGCTCCTCCTCTGCCTCTCTGCTCAAAACCTCTGGAGGCCTGATTGGATCCACGACCGGGCGCTCGACCTCTGAAGCGACCGGCCAGTATTGAAAACTTTCTTAATATTGGCTTGGGCCTTATCCAATGCAGAGAAAGAGGCAACGTATTTACCCAATTCCTTCACAAACTTGTCGCCGAACAAAACACCATTGGCCAAGGTGCCTGCTTCCGTTGTGGCCATGTCTGACAATTGGGGGTCTATTCGCATTAAAAATACTGCCTGCGCTCTGTTGAGATTGCGCAGTTGACATTGCCTAAAAAACACAGGGCCCTCTGTGCTCATTTAAAAATTTCCGTCATATCTAGCAGTGTGTTGGTATCTTTGGCAAGCACCATCGCATCCAGGATCTTAGTAATCGGGCCAGAGACATCTAATAATTTATCCTGGCACCCTCTCCAAACACTTCTTTGGATCCGTAGTAAATTTCTTCAGGAAAGAGGCCATGTTAGGGTCCAACTCGGGAGTGTCGGCCACTTTACCCAACAAGGCTGGTCTAGGACATTCCGAGAGTAAAGCGGCATGCAGGGCGCTCTCAAACCCCTGGCGAAGGTTCTCCTGAACATAATGTGCTACTTCCACACAAGGTACCCAGTCCGTGGAACGCGGGTGGATGATGTTTTTCGGGTCAAAAGGAGATTTTTGGTAGGTGGAGGAGCGCTGACGTAGTGAGTCTTGTGCTTCTTTTTTACCGGTTTAGGCGGTTCTACCGTGTCCTTATCCATGTCCGAGGTGTCTGGGGCAGCCGGAGACGACTGATTAGTGTCCCCTGGAATTTTTGGCCGGAAAAGGTTCGCCATAGGAACCATGATCAAGGACTGAAGACGCCACTTGCGCAAGGCTCTTCACAGAGGAGTGTCGACCTAAGCCGCCTGCATTTTGCAGGAGAACCCAAGGGTGAGCACTGGCACGAGAGAAAAAACACCCCCCCCCCCCCTTACCTGTCCCTGAAAGTCTCAGCACACTGGCCCTAAACCTAAATAAAGCTGCACTAGAGTATGCGCAAGAAGCCGATCGGGACTGAAAACTCCGATCCGGCTTCACGCGCATGCACGAGACTCGTGGCAAGCAAAAGAGGACTTGCTGCCCATCATGCGCGCATAGCGCGTCTGCCTCGCTCCCGCTCCACTCCATGGGGAATTTGCCACAACAAGCGCCGAAGCGCTCAATTACCATAAATTCAACGCGCGCACGATCATACAATTACCCTAATTAGTAAAAGACAAGCGGGAGTCAAGCGCGCGTATCTTCACAACATTAACATGTAAATAGAATAAAAACATGCAAGTCACTTAATTTGCTGCAGCAGCAGCAAAGAAAGAGGGAATAGTTTATTCATGACGAACTATATATACACTATGGACTGTTAATGATTGGTGCATATCATAGAGGGGGATGTACTTCCGGGGTATGCTCAGTTTAAAGTTGTTCATTGGCTGCTGTTTGCCAGTAAAGTAAAGAGAAGCTTAATCAGAGCCTCCGTGGACTGACATAGAATCCTGAAACTCATCTTCATTCTGCTGCGAGCAACGAAGAAAGAAGGAGAGAGAAGATGGACAACACCTCTTGAGGAGACAGACGGCTCCTGACTGGGCTGGAACTTAGTGTTATTTACTTCTTTCCCTGGGTTTGAAGGGAAATTAAGTTTTCTTTGTTGAATATTGTCCATGTTAACGGCTGCTAATTGGTTAATAAACGAAAAAAGAATGCATAATCCTTGCCTCCGGGTCTTGCCATAGAATCAGTTTTCCACTGTTCCAATGTTTATGTTGTCCAACAAACACAGTTTTACTTGCAAAAGCATAAACTGTACGACAAAACATTATACAGACTTGCCACATAGTTGGCTACCACTGTGCTTTATAGGTTTATTTGCCACCATGACATTCCACACAGCAGCATCAAGAAGAACACATTGGGCAGAACGCTCAACAGCACAAGGATGCCAGCTATCACAGTACCAAAAGGCACTCCCCAACTCCACCCAGACACTCATTACACACCACCGCTCTAATCACAATTACAATTTACCTTTCTCAAACCAAATGTTAGACAAATTGTCTCCCCCAACACCTACCTGAGAACAGTTGTGGCATCTCAAGAGCACACCATCACTTGCCCACACTATGCCAACATACATCTGAGACACTTCTATAAATTTAACCTAAACGTACCACGTTTGTGATCACAGCATTACAATCTAATTACCAACCTGGATTGTGATGCATAGGGAGAGAACACTTTACCATGGCTGAGAAATGGACAACTGACTACCAGTCCGGAGAGAAGTCCTTGGGCATACACTACCATACATAGACAATATAAAGCTCTCTCCTTAAAATCGAACGCAACTTACCTTCCTACCAATTTAAGTAAGCCACTTCTATAATAATTTTTTTTTAACTCTACTAACCACACACTCTTAAACAGAGACAACTGACTGATGGCACTCCAAGAGCCACACGAAAGGGCACCCAGAGAGAAAATACACTATGATGTGACAGTTGATCTACTATAAATGTGACTAGCATAACATTACCATAAAGCTTTTTAGGTCTCGCCTGACCCAGCGCATGCGCTGGTCTGGCGAGACATTTTGTGAGGGCTCCAAAAAGTGCTACCAGGCCAGCCTAGAGCTACAGTGCATGTGCGCAGGCACGCGCGCCGCGCTTGACCGAGGTTACTCTCACGGCCGCTTTGATGTTTGATCGCGATCACATTCGCGGCCGCACGGCCGCTTGGCATAGCCAATAGGTCTCGCTTTTGGAACCTTATAAGTATTTAGTTATGCAACTGTTGCATGGCTAAACACTTATAAAGGTCCCAAAGGCGAGACCTATTGGCTATGCCAATGCTTGTTTCAACCTACAACAGCATAGAAATTCAGAGCATAGTCTAACATAGTAATTATTATTTGTCATCTGTATAATGCTTAATCTGCCTTTACCACGGGATAACAGCACTTTTGGTAGTCTTGGACACTCTAAAGGGTTCTGATGTTTTCAGTAAGAGCAGAGACTCATTCAGTTTGCGGAGACGTGCTGTCAGTGAAGTGAATTAGGATACATAAGTCAGGAACATGTGTAAGTACTAAAGAACTAAGAACGTGACAGGGGCTGCAAATGCACGCGGATGGAGTGGCAACGGGACCCAGCATTGTGAGCCCCCTACCTATTTCAATTAAAAACGTCTTATTACCGCGCCAGTCCCTTGCTTGCATTGAAACCCATAGTACCCTGGCTGCACAAATGTACATACATGTGTTATTTTCAAATAGCATTTAAAACAGTGGATCCATTATAGGTAAAGATTTAAGTCAGTTATATTGTTATAAGCGTGGAGGTGAGGATCACACAATAGAACCAATGTAGGGGAGTTGAACTGAAACTCAAGTCCATTAATTCAACAGTTAACTCTTAAGTGCTCATTGGCGTTCTATGGAATGATTCTTGGCACACAGCAGGAGAATGCCCTGGAGGGACAGCAGGAGGTGCAACTGGCCTGGTCTGCTAAAACGAATCCCTATAGGAATAGTGTGGAAGCAGTACACAGTCACACATTTTGTTTGATCAGAACAGCATTTTTTAAGTACCCCGGTTGGGAGGTAAACTGATGAAGTCATTTTCTTCCTGCAATACTGTGCCGCCACAGAAAGTGGTGCCCTGTGCAGGGGTGGGGCTCTGGAGCGCCCTACCTTTTCGTAGGTAGTTTCTCCAGTTGCGAATTACGACTTGCACTGTGCTAAGTGTGCAGAGGGAGGACTGGCCTCCGCCTGCCCCGCAAAGAAGGTCCATCTACTCCGTCACAACTACTAGGTGAGGGAAGGGCTGCGCTGACACCAGAGACCACTGAAAGTCAGGAAAATAGACATTCGTATTTACCCGGCCGAGAGGAGATAATAGAAGGGTTTATAGCTAGAGAGTGTCCAGGATGTCCCATCCACGACTTGGTTACCTGATGTTTCTAGCTGGTCAGGGGACTAGGTGGATAGACATTTTCTATGTGTTTTCGCCTGGAACGCTCTTAAGATTTGCCATACTAGATAATAAGTATTAGAAAATACTTTTATTGGTTATTTTTGGATTTATTCCTGCTCAGATGACGGTATACCCACATCACACCTGCAGTTACAGTAGATTTGAAATGTCTGCTGCGCTAACATCACCATATGGTTTGAATGGGTCTGTGCATCCTAAGTAGCAAAGTTACATATGTTCACTTTTCCACTGCTTTTCCCCGCCTGCTTGAAACAGAGTTTCACCCTTCGCTGCTCACAGCCATTCCACCGTGACTTAGATGTATTCTTACATATATTAGTTTATCCTTTTTAGGTCGAGCCTATAGCGGCAGCGCGCATGCACTGCTGGCTTTGTGAGGCATGCAGTATTCAGTACAGAGTGGAAGCTCCACCCAATCTCCGCCTATTGGCTTGTGTCTTTGTCCTCCGTAAATGCTGTCTTCTGATTCATTTTTAAGCTGGTTAGGCCCTCCTTATGATGGCTATGTCGTCATTACTCACCTTGCATGGCTACTGGCCCCTTTACTTTGAGTGTTACACCGTACGTGGACTGTGAGCACTCCTTTGTGCCCCCTCCCGCCGGCTTCTGTGCCCGTGCATTGTCCGTAATGCAATCTGCAATAGGTCTTGCGTAAATGCGAGTCCTGTTGCATTGCACATGCTTGTTTTTTTAACCTTTCGCCCAACAATCTCCTTTTCCTTATAAATAGGTCTCTTCTCTGGGATCATCAGTGAGGTTTATCCCGCATTCCGGCACAAATCATTTCAAATGTCTTTGCCAAGCTGCTCTCCTGTCACTGTCTTTGTGTACTGATGCCCCTCACAGTAGGGTAGTCTCTGCCCAGAAGCACCTAGAAGAGGCACAAAGAGTTCGGAGATGTCAGCACATCCCCATCAGCCCAAAACCGTTTTAAAGGAAGGGGAAAAAATGCTGGACCGCTCACCCTTACCATCCAAAAAAAAGGGCAGTGCTTTAGGAAGCGTAATCAGCAGATCCTTGTTAACAAATAATTAACTTTTTTTTTTAGGACGCCTCCCTCACCGCAGTGTCTGGATTTCCACACACAGGAATATAGGCAATACACTTCCACTGTCTGGGGAATCTGTCCTCGTCCTACATCGTGTGCCATGGCAAACAAAAAGGTGTCCTAAATAGATACCACTTTGCATTATAATTTATACTGTGAGCCAAAACTGGACTATGAATCATAAGACGACATCACCTCCAGCATTTTCAGAATCCATTTCAAGGTTTGCCCTCAGCCACTACTTAACGCTTCGAAACACTGAGCTGCTCAGTTCTCCTTGCTGAAACGGTGATTTAGTGCTAATGTAGCAGTGGACCTACTGATCACCCTATTCTAGTGCCTTTCAAAGTGCCTAGTATAGCACTATCTTCGCCTACAAAATGAACAAGTTACTTACCTTCGGTAACGCATTATCTGGAAAAGATAATCTCTTGCTGCAGATTCTTTGCCTTTGAATTTCTAGGGCATCAAGCTGGATCTGGAACTTTTGCGTGAGCAGTAGTCCTGCGTGGCGTCGGGTGGCTCAGTTCGGTTCCAAGTGACATCGTCGGTATCGTTAGCATTGGTTAGGACGTTGTGGTATACTATATAGGCACCACCCAGGCGCTTGGACGTCGGTTACTTTTCCACACCAGAAGCGCAGCGCCATGAAGAGAACCGACATGTGTGTCTCACAACAAGGGCCCTGAAAAGGGAGCAACCCTAGCCCAAACAAATGACTCCGCAGAGCAGGGAGGGTCTGTAAGGAATCTACAGCTAGATAGAGTATCTACTAGATAATGTGTTACCGAAGATGAGTAACTTGTTCATCTAACAAAGACTTCTAGCTGCAGATTCCTTGCCTTTCATTTGATAACCAAGCCATACAATCCTGGAAGTGGGCTGTGGACAAATTTTCACACTAAAAGGACCTGCAGGACCAAACAGGCAAAATCCCAAATCCATACAGACTGGACTGTCCAGGCAGCAGCGTTTGACAAATGTGTGCAGAGACGCCCACGTTGCTGTCTGACAGATGTCCAGGACTGGGACACCCAGGGGCAATTTTTTTTGTGTGTGATCGATCTGTTTATTGGGTTTCGATATATGTGATACCCATTAAAAGCATACACAATATTTGTAGAACCAGTAGGCACCGTCAGGAATCAAATTATAAAAGGCAGTATAACAGTATGTGAGCAGATGGCATATACACAATCCCCATCCATACATCGCGATAACGTACGACTAATACAACAAAGGATAATGTCAATCATAGCATGATACAGTGTCACTATATAAACATTTTACTGGTGCCTTATTGGCACATATTTTGTTCCATAATCATGCCTAGTGACTCCCTTCGGCTCTGCCACATTGTTTAGGTTGGTGAGCAAACAACCATACACATATATAACAGTAGAACTTCTAACAACCAATTTAAGAGAGAGAAGTGAGAGTAGGGCAGGATGGGGTGGGGTGGGGGTAGGCAGTCCATGTCAGTTACAATTTAAGTGTGTCAACCATATCATCATAATACTGTGCGTTGGTCTAAGGTGCGCAATATGTGCTGCACGTTTCAGTCCTTACTGTTGTCTGGGAACACTACAGCCTACATGTAGGCCAGGTTAGTTAGTATTAGGAATGTCGGGGGGGGGGTGTCATCCGGAGTTATTGCTACTTGAAGTCTTGTCAGGATTGCGCTCCAGGCTGTTGAAATGGAGCATTTACCCAATCCAGGCGTGTCTTCCCTTAACAATGAGACAGCTCAGCCTTGGCCCAGTGCAGCGTAGACTGAGACCAGGCTTTTAGCGATGGGGGGAGGGTCTCCTACTTTCATATGACAAGCCGTTTGGCCACCACTAATCTCAAGTCTAAAAATCTGGAGGAGGCTTTGAGTTTCTTATTTCTAGGAAAAATCCCTGTAATGCAGGCCTTCCGGGACACCCAGAGTCCCTGCCATGGTCGTCATCCTTCCCCCTCTTGTAAAATGAGCTCGTAAGCCCCAAGAGAGCTGCTTTCTAGCCAGGGCATAGCAGATCTTAATGCAGAGAACGATAGAGCGAGAAATGGTCCGTTTTTGCACTGCCTGACCTATTTTAGCTCCCACGCAGCCCATTAAGAAGTGGCCGTGCACCCGGAACTCTTTTGTGCGGTCAAGGTAGAACAAACCTCTTTTTTTGGGTCCAGACGGCGGAGAGGCTCCTGTTCCTTAGAGGGATGCAGGGAGCAAAAAAGGTGGGCAAAGTGATGGATTGACCCAGATGGAATGTGGTCACCACTTTTGGTAAGAATGAAGTACGGGTGTGAAGCACCACCTTTATCCATAAAAATCATCATGTAGGGAGGTTTGCATGATAACTCCCGGCAGATGTTATTGCCACCAAAAAGGTTGTCTTGATGGTGAGCAGCCAGAGGGGACAATTATGTAAAGGCTCGAATGGAGCACACATAAGGAATGTGAGAACCAAATTAAGGTCCTACTGAGGCATGACAGGGCGTAGGTGGAAACATATGTACAAGCCCTTTCAAGAACCTATTTACAGTAGGGTACTTGAACAATGAGGGTTGGTCCGGCAGCTGCAAGAAAGACAGAAGAAAGATAACCATTGAGAGTACCCAAAGCAGAGCCCTGCTGGGCAAGGGCAAGAATGAAAAGAAGAACAGTAGATCAGAGAAGCAGAAAGAGGGCCACTAGACCATTCTGTACAATATTTTTTTTAAATTGCCAAGGGCAGGCATATACCATCTTAGTGAAGGGCCACCTGGCCACCAAAATAACACTACAAACTTTGGGACTAAGGTCAAAAGCTATCAACTGTCGCAGCTTTATCTCCACACATGGAGTTGGACAGTTGACAGGTTAGGGTGGAGGACCCTCTCCTGCTGCTGCGACAATAGATCCTCCCAAAGGGGCAGTCTGATCGGAGGATCGATGCTCATTCAAAGAAGCTCTGAATACCAGACTCTCCATGCCCAGCCCGGAGCCACAAGAATGACTTGGGCCCGGTCACTCTTGATCTTCTTCAGAACTCTGGGCAGATGTAGTATGGGCAGAAAGGCATACGGAGGCCTGAGCTCCATTCGCAGCGAAAAGCGTCACCAACCAATAGCTGCCTTGGTAACTCCAGGCCACAAAAATTCTGACATTGCGCGTTCTCTTCAGAGGCGAACATATCAAACCAAGGCTCTCCCCATTGCTGAAAGAGACCTAGCGTTACCTCCGACTGAAGGTGCCATTTGTGATCCGATAGGCATAGACAGCTGAGTTAGTCCACCCTGGCGTTCAAAGAATCTGCCAGATGATGAACCACCAGGGTTATGCACGGTTTCAGCCATGTCCAGAGACGCAGGGCCTCTTGACAAAGGGTCCACGGCCTCACTCCACCCTGCTTGTCGCAATACCACATGGGGGTGGGGTTGTCCATGAAAACCTGCACTAACTTCCCCTTAACAGAGGGAAGAAATGCTTTCAATGCTAGCCGGATTGCCTGAAGCTCCAACAATTTGATGTGGAGCCCCAACTCTGCAGAAGACCAGTGTCCCCTGATCTCCACCTCTCCAAGATGGCCACCCCATCCTAGGAGTGACGCATCGGTCACTACTGTGGGATCTAGTTGGGGAAGGAGATGGGATCAGCCTCTGACCCAATGGCAGTTCTTCAACCACCACTGAAGGTCTTTTGCAGTTCCCTCCAAGATCTGAACAAGGTCAAATAGATTCCCCTGATGCTGCGCCCACTGGAACTTCAGGTCCCACTGCAGAGACTGCATACGCTATCTGGCGTGATTTACCAATAGGATGCAGAAAGCCACGAGTCCCAGGAACCAAAGAGTCAACCTCACCAAAATCCAGGATAGAGCCTGAAACATTGGTATCATAATATGCTTAGCAGGATAACCACAAAACTGCACTGTGTCCAGAACAGTTCTGATGAAAGGGAGCATCTGAGAAGGAGTCAAGTGTGACTTTGACACGTTTATAGAGAGCCCCAGAGAACGCAGGAGGTTCGCCATAGTCTGAAGGTGGGAGA
Organism: Triturus cristatus; assembly: GCF_964204655.1. Classification (NCBI taxonomy): domain Eukaryota; kingdom Metazoa; phylum Chordata; class Amphibia; order Caudata; family Salamandridae; genus Triturus; species Triturus cristatus. Next base: position 1,121,514,644 of record NC_140579.1, read on the forward strand.
CGACAGCAGGGGGCAAAGGCGCCTTCAACAGCCAGTTGTCGAGGTAGGGAGAAGACTGACACCCCTAACCTGCACAGATGAGCTGCAACCACAGCATCACCTTGGTGAACACCCGAGGGGCGCTGGTAAGGCCAAAAGGTAGCATGGTAAACTGAAAGTGCTCGTGACCTACCTTGAACCGCAGGTAACGTCTGTGGCCTGGCAGGATGGGGATGTGAAAATACGCATCCTGCAAGTCCAACACTACCAACCAATTTTCTTGCTCTAGGGCGGACAAGACCTGAGCCAATTTGAGCATCTTAAATTTCTCCTTTTTGAGAAAGATTGTTGGTCCAAATATCCAAAATGGGCCACAATCCGTGGTTCTTTATTGGAATCAGAAAGTAGCGGGAGTAGCAACCACTGGCTACTTCTGAAATCTGAACTCTTTCTATAGCTCCCTTGGCTATTAGCTGTAACTTCCTCTTTCAGTAATTCTAGATCTTCCGCCTGCAGTTCTTCAATTGGGAGAATAGGAGGAGAAAAATAAAGAAAAAGAAGAGAATAGCCTTCCTGATTGATCTGCAAGACCCATCTGTCAGACGTTATAGACCTCCAGCGTAGGAGATGGTGATGAATTCTGACTGGAGTGAAATGGTCTTGCAGACTGAAACTAGGAGTGCTTGGAGGCAGCAGCTGACAAGGGCTGGGTGGCAGATGACTTCTGGCTACCATTCTGAGGTCGAAATGAACCGAATACATGTCCACGCACAACTTGGGGAGTCGGTGCTGGACGGTGGCTGAGATACGGCTGACGCGGTTGAAAACTCCTGCCAAAGGGCCGAAAGTGACACTGGTGAGATGAGGCGTGACAGAGAGGCCCAAGGATCTGGCCGTAGCACGAGAATCCTTGAAGTGCCCGAAGGAGAAGTCCACTTTCTCTCCAAAAAGACGTCTGTCAAAGGGCATGTCAATGAGATTAGCCTTGACGTCACCAGAGAAGCCACATTTCTGAGTCAGGGGTAGCGCCATAAGGCCACTGTCTCTGAAACCCCTCTAGCGAGACAGTTGTGTTTAAGCCACACCAAATGGCCTCCTTCGTAGACCTGGGCAGCACTTGTGCAACCATCTCACAAAGGGTGTAGGAGAAGAAAAAAAAACAATTAACATGCGGTATTCACCGATTGCAATACCAGGCTGGTAGAATAAAAACCTTCTTCCGAAGTGTGTCCGGCCTCTTGGTTTTCCTATCCGGAGGAACGGAAGGGAGCTCACCATGGGACGTCAAAGCCTGGACCACCAAGCTCTCTGCTTAGCTGAGGAAACTTGGATCACCCGGCGATCGCAGTATATAATTGTCCTATTCACAGGAACAAGTGTGCTAGACTTGGATCACGTGCGTAGGACATCTGTTGGTGCTTAAGGACAATAGGTGTTTGGAGGGGGAAGCCCCAGGCGGAAGCACCTTGGTCAAGAGATTAGTCTTGACCTGCACAGAGGGCAGCTCCAGTCTAAGGAGCTCTGCCACCCGCTTTTCCACCATGGCATAAGAAGCTGGCCTCTCCAAGACCCTCATCCCAGTCCAGCTGTTGAACACGAACTTCCAATTGATGTTCTAAAGGGTCCATAGACTGCTGTCAATCCTCATCCATGCCTCAAACGTCCTCAAAACAAACAGGCAATGACTTAGAACCTCTGGGCTTCGTCTGCGTCGAGCGACACCGATCTGAGTCAGAGTTGGCGGGTATAAGGATGGTGATGGCGCCGCTGGTGGGTGCCGGGGGCATCGACTTTGGGTCCAGCACCAGGAAAGGTTGCGTTGGCACGACCAGTGTCTACCCGGAATCGGATCCATGAGGCACCACCCACAGCATTGAACCAGATGGGGCCCCTTCGGACCACACAGGCCCGAAGGCTCACCAGAAGGGTCAGTCCGCTCAAATACGTGGCCTATGGCCTCATAAAACTCCTATATTTAAGCAGGCGTCGCTCTGGCTCCGCAGAACCGTGCCTAGAGCTTCTGTGCTCCTAACCTATCTTGTGGAGAGACCACATACGAGGTGAAGACCAACTCTGCTTGGATATCTTCTTTTTGTGCCTCTTCTTAGTGTACCGAGGACACGGAGTGGGAGGAAGAGGACTTGGGGCCCCTGGAGATCTCACAACTACCTTTTCTTTAATTGGCATCTCCGCAAAGTCTCACAAGCAGTAGTCGACTGCCGGGCCGCAAGAAGCTTCAAAGCTCTCTCCCCCAAGGCCTTTGGAGGCATGACCTGATAGTTAGAGCACGACTTTGTGTTGTGGTTGCGCTCGAGGAACCACATACATATGAGGTGGGTGCCGGTTACAGACATGCCGCGGTGCCAGGCGCCACATGGTTTAAACCCTGTACTTCCAAGGGACATAAGCTCGACACATTTTTTTTAAAAATCACTCAAAGTCTAAAAAGCCTGTCAAAAAAGAGACGGAGGGGTAGTTCTTCTCCGGATCAGCGCTTCACTGGCGCGGAAAGAAAACAACTGACATCCGCGCGCCTAGGTGGCACCACTTCATGTCACAATCTTATATAAGCCACAAGCATGTTTGCCTCTACTATTAATGTATTTCTACAAACTTCCCACAACTCATTTCAAAGATCATAACTTCTCCTTTTTGGAAAGTGATACCCTTGCAAACTAACACTACCTAATCTTCTCTAGCTCATCTAATTAACACCCACTACCCTCCTGTCTTCAATAATGTTCATACAACTATTTTATTTCAATCTAATATAAAATGAATTCATTGAATGGTTTGCTTCAGCGCAAAAGACTGATTCCAATAACTGTTAACAATGGATTAACCACTGACCTTGCGTACCAGAGACGAATGATTCCAGCTTAGAACGCTTCAACACCTCGCTAGGGGTAGTAAGTACTAAATAAATGCAATTAAATACTTAATTTTTACTGCAAATGAGGCTAACCCAGAAAATTAAAAAGAAGCCCCACCCGACCAACCCAAAGAAAGAAAGGAGTAATCCACAAGCTTCGAAAAAATACACCATACTGCCTTGCAACACCACAATGGACCTCATCCCATTCTGTCATTCTAGAGCCAACTTATATTGGCTCCCTGTGGCCCAGGTCCCAGGACAACACAAGTTACACGTGTGCTGCACAGCACGGTCGGATTATGAGCAGTTTCATGACGTTTAAAGGTTAGTTACCAAGAGTTGGTTTTCCTGTTTTGGAGTAATTAGTTTACTATCCGTTTACTTTGGCGTTTGATTCTCATGCACCATCATATTATTTTCACAGTTCACTCACGGAGGACGGCATATTGAGTAAGTAGCTCCTCTGACATTTGGGGCATGATCACACTCTGTATTTTATATTAGAAGCATTTGACATTACCAAGGTGATTTTTACACACATAGATCGCACTTTTGGGGTCGTTTTCTTATTCTTTTACTCTTTTTTTCTGGTGAACAAGTTCAGTTCCTTATCTTTTTTTCACACGTCTGTTGCTCATTCCCTGGACGGTACATTTTGGACAATACTTTGGCACACTAACATGGGAAGTAAGACTACCAGTTTACCCACTGGAATTGTTTGAAAGCTCTCTGAACATTGAACGTATTTGCAACAGTTGATGTTTTTACTATTTCTAGGTACAAGCCCCTGAAGAAGGGCCAAGAGGCCCGAAATGCATTGGGCATGATTGTATAATTGTAATATGTTCAAGATCAAATGAATGTCAAGAAATTTCTGTGAAATCAACAGAATTAAAAGAATACATTGTGAGGAACCAAAAGATATTTACATGTTTATTATTTGTTTATTGAATAATTCTAAAGTTGTAAGTTGGGTTTAAATTGAAAACGTATTGTAAAGAAATTCTAATCAGATTGTAGGATTATCATATTGCAACAGCATTTAGCATTTAGCTACAGTGCGCAGTGGCAAAGTCTGATTGACTTATATACAGTTGGTGTTCATTAATAGGCATGTTGAGACTGCGAGTCTCCACAGCAGCACGCTAAAACAAGAGTATGAGAAGAAGGTAAAAATACTTAAGGTAGAATAACTTGGAGTGCTCCACTATCGTATCAAAGGCTGGGACACCACAAGTTACACTTTCAAATGTATGCTGACAAAATGTAGATGCATATTTAAGTTCTCAAATTGCCCTAACCACCTTTAAAAGCAATCATTGAAAAAAGTCCTTTGCTTTAAAGGAAAAAGGGCTGAAATACTTGTAGAAAGTATTACAGAAGTCCAACTCGCATGAATGGCCACAAAAAACGAGAAGTCTATCACCTCCAACCACAGCCGTTTTGGTATCAAAACGCGAGTTTCCAATGCAAACGTCCAAGTATAAATACCTTTCAAAAGGTACAGACAATTTCTCCAGACAGAATGGACAGAAGTGGTTTGCCAACACTGGGAATAAAACAAAAGCGAAACAAGCATTGGCATAGCCAATAGGTCTCGCATTTGGGAACTTATAAGTGTTTAGTTATCCAGCACAATATCCCTGGTGCAACAACATCAAGTGTTGCATGGCTAAACACTTATAAGGTCCCAAAGGCGAGACCTGTTGGCTATGCAAATGCTTGTTTTGAGTAAAGTGGCTCGCGCAGGTATGCCACTGTGAGGTAGAGATGCTGTGAGTGCTTTTACAGGAGCCCCTGTGACATTGCGACTCTTCAAAATGTATCATGGGTTTGGTGTAATACTTCTAGCCCCTATTCTCGTCTTCTCGCACCCAATGCATCCTTAAATGTTCCATGTACAGCCGGGGTTGACCCTGCCCTCCAGTGAGACTTAACCTGTCATGGGTGGTGATGGTGATGGACGTGGTGGTGGTGGACGTGGTGGTGGACGTGGTGGTGGTGGGGGTGGGGGTGGACGTGGTGGTGGTGGATGTGGTGGGGGACGTGGTGGTGGTGGACATGGTGATGGTGGACGTGGTGGTGGAGGAGGACCTGGTGGTGGTGGAGGACCTGGTGGTGGAGAACCTGGTGGTGGTGGAGGACCTGGTGGTGGTGGAGGACCTGGTGGTGGTGGAGGATGTGGTGGTGGTGGAGGACGTGGTGGAGGATGTGGTGGACATGGTGGTGGACGTGGTGGTGGTGGAGGACGTGGTGGTGGTGGAGGACGTGGTGGTGGTGGAGGACGTGGTGGTGGTGGAGGACGTGGTGGTGGTGGACGACGTGGAGGACGTGGTGGTGGAGGACGTGGTGGTGTCAGTGTGAGCGAAAGAGTGAGAGGGGAAATGAAGAAATGAAAAAAAAATGCAGCCCGCGCGGGATAAAGTACTGACACTGCTTGAGTTTTTCAATGCACTTTATGCCCTGCAGCTGGTAGTAGGAAATTAACATGCAAACATAATGCAATGAATGTGATGGGACACTTTGGAGCGAGAGCCGTGCACGAGGGAAAACTTATAATGTGATATTTTAGGGCTCAGTAGTGTCTGCCTTATATTGAGGCTATTGTTAATTGTCGTTACAAAGGAAATTGTAAGACAAATTGCTGTCTCTGTGCGACCTGCGACAAGAGAGAGAGAGAGAGAGAGCGCGAGAGAGTGAGTGAGGGGGGGAATGGGGAGAATGAAGAGAAAAAAAAAAACACGGACCGCGCGGTGTTTAATGACTGTGAATGACTAATGCTGAAACTCAAACAAGCAGCAGCTGTTTTCAAGCACACTTGTGCTTGTGGTGGCATCCGCCTTGCGGGAGTGAGCAGCGGCCAATTAGCACACGCACCACTGCTCGCTCCCGCAAGGTGGATGCCACCACAAGCAAGAGTGTGTTTGTAAAGGAGCAGACCGATGGATAAAGGCCCTCCTAGGGCAGCGCATGCGTGCTGCCTAGACGAGACCTGAAAAGAGTCAGTACAGTGCAGGAGTTAACTGCTATAAGTCTTTAGGGACGAGCCTGCGAAAGCATGCACTAGTACACGAGTTTCGCCCGCAACATTATTGTATACCAAAAAGGGCATGGAGCCAATGCCTGTTTAATGAGCAAGAGGGAGCCTCCACCTCCCCACCCCCCAATGCACTAGCAAAGTGGTGTAAAGTAAATGTCTTCTAGCCCTGTCCATGGGCTTGAGTGGAGGGCTGTGTCATCCACCCTCCTTGCCTTGCCCCACAGAAAGGGTGGGGAAGCAAAACCTGAGGTTTGAACTGAGAACGGGGAGCGGAGCAGGGTAGCAGGAGAACCAATTCTCAGTAGCTCGGTCAAAAATCGAAAAGGACAGGAAAAGCTTGTATGCTGCCACTCACTCCTGCACCCTGTTCTCAATTGGGAACAGGGTACATATGCAGTTGCCCAGTTTATTCATAGCACACATTTTGTTTGAGCTTGCTCTCTGAGAAAAGGGGGACAGGGCGCAAGGAAGCACAATCTACCACGGTCAATGGACAAGCCAGGGTTAGCAATTATTAAACCACAAAGTTATCCTTGGGTAAGGCAGGGAATGTTGGCCTGAAATGCCCGCACCCTCACTCTGTCCTTACAGCCCCTGCACCCCAAAATTGTAACATTGGTAAATTCAATAGGGCTCGGTGGAAAATAAGAACGCAAATTAGCCTTACTGGCTTTGCCAATTGCTTTTGTAATTTATTTTTTAGCTTTCTCCCAATGGTCGCAAGCATAGGGAGGGACTTAACGTATTTGAAGATATTGAAGTGACTATGTCAAAAGTGCTCCAATCCAGACGCTATTAACGTACAGGTCACGTCGAAAAGCCCAGTGCAGGGAAACACTGGTGCAAGCACCAGAGGGATTCCATTTTCTGCCTTCCATTTCATGTCAGGCTGCTATCAAGTAAATAACAGACATTTATAGAGTGCAAGGTTCCACTTACAGGTATCTTGGCACTATGGCATCCTTCACCAGTCCTTTCCACATAATACAGCTCTATGTCTGCAGCCTTAGATCCAACACCGAGAGCCTAATCCTATTGGAAAGAGCCAAGTTTTAAAAATAAATTCTGAGGCTATTCAGATCGCCACTAGCTCTAATATGGGCTGGAAGCTTGTTCCATAGCTGGGCAGCCTTGATCTGGAAGGTCCTACCACGCGGCCAGACTTTCCTGAATTTTTGTATACAAAACAGATTAGCCGTAGAGGACCGTAGGTTCCTAGGTGGCCTGTAGTAGCTGAATTTCCTTTGGAGCAGCAGTGGTCCAGTTCCTTTTGATGCCTTGAATTAAACACACATTGCTTTGAAAATAATCCTCTCTCTCACTGGAAGCCAGTGTAGCTCTCTCAGAGCGGTCGAGGAAGATTCAGATCTTTATTTGTTTAATGCCAGTTTTGCTGAGATGGTTTGCACCCTATACAGTCTCTTAATCATGTGGTCCGGTGCTCCCAGAATAAGAGCATTGCAGTAATCTAGTAACCTTCTCATTGGCTAAGGCAATAATGGAACAATTTTCCAGAGGTTCCTAAATATATCAAAGCATGTAGCTGCTGTTTTGTTTTATTATATTGGTTTCCATGGATAATATCTCATCCACATAAACTCCTAGATTTCGCACTACCCATGTGGTCTAAAGGTTCTCCGTGCTGGTCCATTACCAGAAGCTATCCGGGAATAGACAGGGATATTTAGAAGGAGGACAGCATAATAAAACATTTTTTCCTTCATTGAACATATTCTTAAGCCAGTTAGCTGTTTCTTGTAGGTAGGTGTGGAGTTTCTCTACGGTGTTATGGCTATTATTGTCCAGGGACAGAATTAGCTTCATATCATCAGCATAATCCACAAAGGAGATCCCATGGGATCTGATCAGGGTCAGCAGTGGACGTAAATATATAATAAATGGGTACCCAGTGTTCTTTTTTCTTAAACTCTGAACAAAAAGGAGGGAGTGATATTGCTAGGTATCTCTCCGATAGGCATGATTGTATCCATTCCTGAATGGTTTCCTCCACTCCTATCCCCAAGTCTGAGTAGCAGTATTTGGTGGTTTACTGTGTCAAACGCAGTCAACAGATTTAGTAATATCAGAACTGCTGTTTTTTCCACTGTCTACCGGCATCCTCAATCCGTCCATGGTCAAAATTAATGCTGGCTCTGTACCATATGTTGGTCTGAAACCATTCTGTTCAGTCTCAAAGATAGTTATTTTCCAGACAATATGCTAATATTTTGCTGATCTACTTCATTATTTTATCTGGATAGGGGAGTTGAGAAATAGGGCGATAATTACTAGGGTCATTTTCATCAGCAGTTGGTTTCTTCAATAACAGAGTGACCAGAGCCTTCTTCCAAGTCTCTTGTACAATGCTTGTCCTCAGTTATTGATTGCATACTTTTAATAGGCTTGGGAACAATTCCTCGTCTCTCTCTTTCCACATAGAAGGTGGTAATGGGACAGGCAGAGAGCTAGAGGATATTGTCGGAGCCAGAGCTTTGAAGTCCTCTCTTTCATCAGTTCTTTTCGATCTAGTTCTGGGCTAATTGCCTCTGTAGATCATTGCAAAGGAGGAAATCTGTCCAATGGTCATTTCCCTCCCTAGTGGATTTGCCTTAGAGGGTGATCTCCAAGAAGGGATCCACTCCACTACAGCCATAGATTTTCGTTTTAAGGGGGATTGGGCCCTTGGGCTAGGGCCATTGCTTCCAACAGAATTAAACAGCCTTTCTGCCTCTACCACACATGGTGGGGGCAGAGGTGGGGATTATTAACAAAAGATGAGGGGGCAGCAGACAAATTTCCTCCCCAATGGCATACAGTATTTGGCTGGGGGGGGGGGGGGGGGGGGGGGGGGGGAGGTTTGTCCCCCCCAATCTGCCTTTGGTAACGTTTTATCTGGTAGACACATAGTCTAGCCACAGATTGCAAAACTTATGAGTTCTCCCCAGACCTTAGACTGGAGCTAGACATTTTTCAGCAGTACCTCTGCGTGCCGGGAGACGGCGCCGTATGACTCCGGTTGTAACGTCAGTGGAGTCATACAAGTTCCCTTGGCGTATGAAGGTTAGTTTCTTCTGTGAAACCTTCTGTGCCACAACACGCAGCCACTATAAAAACTGGCTGTGAAAACAGTGTGCCAAAAAAGATTAAAATATCTTTAACAAAATAAACTGAAAATGGAAATAACAAAATAAACTGAAAATGGAAATAAATGGTACAACACCCAGGCAAGGCCTGTAAGGAAAGACCAAAAGGAATGACGAAGCAATCATAAACAAAAGGTATGGCAATACCAAGTCAAAATAACTGTGTAAGACCCAATGGTCCAATGAATCACACAATCACATGAAACAGTGATCACTGGTATATAAGCCAGTACTGAAAAGGGGTATAAAGCTTACACTTCAAACCGTTTGCAGAGCGGAGAGGCAGGGCGTTAAGTAATCTGCGTCTCTACCAGATAATAAGTTACCAAAGGTAAGTAATTTATTCATCAGACACATCTAGCCGCAGATTCCTTAACTTTTGAATTAAATACCATATCTATAACCACCCGGAGGAGGGTCTGCGAACCAATCCTACAAAAGTTCCCGAAAGAGAATTAGCTCGTCGAAATTAACTACAAACCAGGCATACGTAGGGAGGAGATGAAAAAGAGCATGGCCATCTATAATGGCCACAGACAACGTAGATGAGAAACAACCCCACAAGTACGGAAAAAACAAAGCTTCAAGGGGAACAAGATAAAACCTGGTCAGAAACCATCCGACAACATTCAAGCAATAGCATTTGACCCCCAAAGGGTAAGTGAGCCCCTCGACGAGACAGGCCAAAGGCCAAGAGAATGCCATGTAACCCGCATTCTCTGTACTACAGTAAATAAATACCTGAATGAAACCTTACCTACTAACTCCACAAAGAAGGATTTCCAGAACCCATTCCCATTAAAACCAAGATGAACAGCTCATTGATTGCCTGGTCTGGAAGGGTAATCCAAGTATCAAGGTAGATGAACATCATAGTCCAACCTTGAACCAGAAACATTTTCTAACTAAAGTGACCAACCTAACGTTAACATAATGTATAGTACACATAGAAACGGACAGATGGCATCTGTCATGATTAGGCGTAGATAGAATGGGGAGCACACATGGACACTCACTCACTTGTGTGGATGAAAGCATGAATGTCGAACTACATCTCCCAGAAGTCAATGGGAGAGACTGGCTGTCTCACCTTCGTGCTCAGGTACATAAGCCTCGCCTTTGTTTTACTCAGGCCTTGTCACTTGAGTATTATCATTCTAAGAGCAGCTGTGTCTATGCTTCTGCCTTCATGCAGCAGAAACCTGGAATGCCAAGAACCCCCAGCTCCTGATCACTCAGGGGGCCGTCCAGTACGAAGAGCGCATTCGAAACCGGTCCGCGTCGGGCCGTTAAGCGCCATCTTTTTGCCTCCCACTGAACCCGGGCGCCATACGCGCTGATTCCCGTGCTGAGGAAAGAGCTGCAAAAGAATGCGGCAGCAATTGAGTTGCCGAGCTAAATTCAGCAAGTACTTTCTTTTTAAGTAGAAACCTCCCGACGGACGCGAGGTATGCGCTAGGGAAACGAACATCTCCAACTGCACAAAAATGCTTTACACGCTCATGAGAGCGTGAGTGACTTGAGTTTGGCAAAGGTTATTCCCGGAGCTGTTAAGAAGCTCGGAGTTCATCTTCTGCAGTATTGCACTTTTGTTGGTCCTGGGAGAAACTAGAAGCTTCTTAACACGTGATTGCCAGGTATAGAGAGGATTTCTGTTGTGACTAAGCAGAAGCAACTCTACACTACCGGAGGATTATCTGCAGTAAGATAAGTACCTCTAACTTGACTTGATGACTTAGTGGTTGATTCCTATTACCACAAAACCTAACCAGAGTATAACCCAGGAGGAATCAACTTGATTTGCCTTTTTCTTTATTTTTTCTTATTTTGTGCTTTTTACGTGGGGATATATGCGGCAGCATTAACTGTAAGTACATTATGGAGGCATAAGGGGGAACTTCATGTATGTGTATTTGTGTCTCACTTGCAGGACAAACAGGGCGATCGTAGGAGTGAGGTCTACAACCCCCGAAGACATCCCTATTAAGTGTTTTGCTGCTGCAACTTTGTTTCATTTGTCCCTTTTTTCCCTTTCCCCTACGGTGTTGAGACTAGTAGAGTGAAATGTATATACTCACTGGTGTTTCCATATAAGGGGAAAAGGTTAACTAGCAACAACCATCGTTCCCGCTGTATCCGGCTGCAACAGGTTAGTGGCTAACCTTCCTCTGTTGTGACAGCAACAGACATGAATCTATCATTAAATTTGGACAATTGTGTCCAGATCTATAGTACCGCGTTCCACGCACACAAAGCGATATTGCACTTTAAAATAAACGCCTTGGGTGACTTTGCGTCAAGATAATGCTGCCTACCAAAATGATCCTAACAAGCTGGCATTACGTAAAGAAAATCTACATGAAACTCACACCTTGCGATCAGCAAGCACTCACAACACACTTTGTCCTAGAATATCAAGATGAATAAAATAAGCAAAGTCCCTGAACTACCCAATAAGGGAACCATGTTGGAGTAAATGTCTACAAGACGTCAGAATCAAAATCGAATCGGACCTTGAGACATGCAAAGCCCAATATAGGCATAATTAGTTCTCTAAGAACAATGAAGCGCCAGATCATAGCCTCATACTATTATCCCTTAAAAGGCTGTAAGAAACAGGACATGGCAAATGTTTACTAGAGAAAGAAAAAAGTCCCCAGGGAGACAGAGAACATGCTTTCTCCATATGTATGGCTATCAATAGTACCCCTGCTAAAGGATATGGGAAAAATCCATGAACTCCTTCAAGCGAAGAAAGATTAAACCCGATCCTTTTCCTCTCATAAACAAAATTCTTCCCAACCATGTAAGACATGGCCACAAAGACCTTAAGGTAACTATTCAGGCACTGCAATCTCAGATAATCTCCGAAGCAGAGCCCACAGGACAACCATGTTCCATCAGAATAAACATCACCTCCAACAATGGAGGAAACAAAGACTATAAGTAATCAGAAAAATACACATCAGACTTGAGCTTGCCAAACGTAACCCCTCCAGCAAAGATCACACACCCATGGGACAAATTCACATGTGCAGGTAAGGAACTAAACACATATTAAAGCTGGCATGATCTCCTCACCAGGGAGCATAACCTAGAAATTATCCAACATATGGAAAGTCAGAGTATTCGCAAAAAAAAATATACACTCCGTATACAAGGCCTCACATTTGCAGAAGTAAAATGTCTCCATAATAAATTCTGCAAGTGAACAGTAATGCATACCTGCATACCTAACTGCTTCAGAAGAAGCATGCGAAAAGATAAACTTCCCAACCAGGAGACATCACCTGAAAATAACCTTTTGAGCATGAAGCCCATTATCAGGGGAAAAAGAAGATACTTCAGGTATCCTTATACCACCTAATCTGTTAAGAACAGTATTGAAATAATAAAATCTGCACTCCGCAGAAACAAGAACCAGGTGTAATCAAAGAGGGGCATGACAATGCTCCAATAAAGTCAGGCCTTTTGAGAAATAAACATCCATTAACACCTACACAGCCCAAGCATAGGGTCAAAATTAAAGAACATATAATAACAGATAGAAGTGACACAGAGTCTTAATTACTCTATCACAGAAGCATTTAAATGCTGAATCGGTCTGAGACCCAAAAAGATGGGCGCCATCAAGGACATAATCAACTAAAGTCACCTGCACAGTCTCTGAAAAGCCTGAGGTTTTTAACCATGCACAAAGCCTGAGTGCCACCGAAGATGCCATGGCCCGGCCTATCAAATCAGTAGTATCCACGCCCCATCTGGTCATTAGATTAGATGCCGGTTGGCCGCCTCTAATCAAGTTTTCAACATCAGGACAGAGGCTATCTGGAAATGTGGGAAAAACATCCCTGAACACAAGACATGTTGGTAGACCTTAACAAAGAACTAGCAGACGCAATCTCCCCCAGACGTTAGTTGTGTGCTATTGTTCTTTCAAGTTTGGGCAACTGCCTGTTGCATATTTGCTCTCATGGTATTTCTTATTGTGAATTGTTTTATTGTTTATTATGCCATCGTTTTTGTACTGAGGTATGAATGCCATGATATTGGCCCACGCAGGGAGGCACACTCCAGAATGACCCTTGCATACTTCATGCCAGCTCCTCCCATCCCTTGGTCAGGCAGGGCCGCATGCACCCCTAGCATCCAAAAGACATGGCATCTATCAGGAGAGGGACCTGGAATATGAGAGGCATCCATAGTCCATCACGTTGTTATGTTATATGCTCATATTTGAAACGCCACCACATACAAATAGCACTCCTCCAAGAGACACACTTGCCTCGGGCAGAAGTTACACGCCTACACAGACGCTGGAGGGGTCAATTACATGCTACAGGTTATTCGGCATACGCACGCGGGGTTCTGGTGTGGGTGAGGCCAGGGACTCCCTTCCGGGTGGTGGACACCATCATAGACACAGAGGGTAGGTATGTCATAGTTAAGGGTGTACTGGACAGTAGGCCGATTGTACTTGCATCGCTTTACGTGCCCAATACTTAACAAGCAGCCTTTTTGGAACTGATATCCCACAAGTTGGCACAGTGGCATGATGTACCCATGGTATTGGGTGGCGATTACAATTGTGTACTGGATGTTTCACTAGACTGCTCCTTTCCTCCCTTGCCCGGCACAGCCACACACACTGCCGCAAAAGCATTAACATATTGGGCTGCACAATGGCGTTTTTCCGACGCTTGGTGCCACAGAAACCTGCAGGACAGAGTGTATTCCTATTATTCGGGGGCACATGGGCTTCATGTACGCCTGGACCGCTTCATGGTGTCCAATGATCTCCTACCATGTATCCTAGGGTCATGCTATATGGGACGAACACAATCAAATCATAATCCGCACATGATGGAATTGCAGTGGGAGGCCAAGGTACTGCCGATCCCAGTATGGCGCCTTCAGCCGGATGTTCTCCTTAATGTGCCCTTCCGGGATTTATTAGCAGCCACTATAGCTCAGTACTTTGAAGAGAATGCGGGTACAGCCACGTCACCATTGGTGGAATGGGACGCTCTCAAGGTGGTCGTTAGAGGACACTGTTTAGGGGTGCAGGTGGGTATGAGGGCACAGCTGGAGAAGGAACTCACCACTGTAGAAAGGAGGTTAGCAGCTAGTCAACAGGTAGCCACTGAAGGGTCCCAAAAACAACCAGAGGGAAGAACATGCACAGTTGTTGGGAGCGGTTGAGGTGTCTTAATTATACTGCTCATTTGGCGCGGACACATCACATGGGGGACAAAGCAGGCAAATTACTCGCTTGGCTCATCCGCCAAGATGAGTCATCGACTCCTATCGCATCGATACGCATGGCAAACGGGGACTAGCATACACACAGCGGGATATACATGGCGAGTTCGTAACACATTACCGGGACCTGTACAAATCACGCGCACAGGCTAGACCCCTAGAGCTACAGCTTTACCTTGAAGGGCTGAATTTGCCACAGCCTACGTGCTCCCAAAGAGAAGAGCTAAATGCCCCTATTCTGCCGGAGGAAGTTAAGGACTGTATATTCTCATTGTCCAACGGAAAGTCACCAGGACCGGATGGCCTGCCGACTGAATTTTATAAGGTATATACACATTTTAGTGCAGCAGCTGCTAAAAGTGTATGAGACCGCGATCGTTAACTCCACACTCACCGACACACAAAACAAAGCCTTACTGGTGTCCCTCCTTAAGCCCGACAAACATCCAGAATCTCTCGGTTCTTATCGCCCACTGGCACTTCTTAACACTGATTACAAGATTTTTGCATCACTGCTTGCTAAGCGTCTTTCACTCTTAGTGAAAACGCTGATGCACCCTGTCCAGAACGGTTTTGTTCCTGCCCGGAGCACTTCCCTCAATACCCGTAGGTTCTTCCGGGTGCCGCAGTATACACTGCATAGTTGGCCCCGATCTGGTTGTTTGGTATTGGATCTGGAGAAGGCCTTTGATTCTCTGGAATGGCCCTATCTGACGGCGGTTTTAAATAAATATGAACTGGGTGATCATTACATGACTACTATCACTGTTTGGGTTCGAACCGGTAGACTAATTTCAGACCCCATTAGAGTGCGACGAGGGACGCGCCAGGGCTGCCCCTTATACCCGCTGTTGTCTTCTCTAACTGTGGAGCCATTAGCGATTTTGCTTCGGGGTGATGGTGAGGCGTGGGGTATCCAGCTAGGGGATGAGCTGCACGACATTTCCCTATACGCAGACGATTTGCTATTGTATATACGTGAAGTCACTGCCATCCCGACATCTATTGCAGACCCGCTCAGAGCCTTTGAAGGGATGTCGGGCCTTAGGGTCAACTGGGCCAAATCAGGGGTTTATCTATTTAGTGCGGATACAGCTGAAGTGAATGTGCTCCTTAATGGTTCGCTACTCCCATGGTACCCCATTACCTTCCGCTATCTAGGTGTCTTCATCTATCGGACGCCTGATGACTTGCTGGAGGGTAATTTGATAAGAGCAATCTCGGCCGTCAGGGCCCAAATGCAATTTTGGAAGTCGCTCCCACTGAACGTCATGAGCCGCATTACCCTGTTGAAGAGGATTGTTCTTCCCAAATTATTGTATTATTTCTTGAATCTCCCGCTCTATGTCCCGACTAGGATCTTCCGAGAACTGGAGCGCCTATTCCGAGACTTAATATGGAACAAAGGTGGTGCCTTGTGGAAGCTATATGCTCCTACCAGTCTGGGCGGGTTGGATGTTCCCAACATGGAGCTATATTACATAGCTGCCCAGCTCCAATGGGTGACAAGATGGCTTGATGGCATTTGTTTGGAAGACACAGTGACCTCGCAACGGCCAGGGACCCAATCCCTAATCTACCACTTATTCCACCCTGCTGCCAGACTCCCACGACCACCCCAGTTACACTTGGGGCTGGCGCATAAATGCTACAGGAGGAGTTTATATCTCACTCGCACGACACTCCCATATGCTCCGATATTACCGTTACTGGGGACACCTAGGGGGAGGCTGGGCACTTCTGAAGCAGCTCTAACAGTTTGGCATACTGCAGGAATAGATACCCTGGGCGACTTATACAGAGATTGTACACTATTGACGTTTGAGGCATTGGTGGAAGACGCTGACTTGCCGACAGGACAATTCCTATTACATACCTCCCTTATGAGAGCCCCATCGGCCTTCTGGGGAGACCCAACGATTGAACCACCAACACAACTGCTATTACTGTACTTGCACGTAATGGGGGCAGGATCACATATAGTGCACTGGTTGGTGGCAGCACTACTTGCACATACTCTGAAACAGACGCAAAATCTCCGGTCCCGTTGGGAGGCAGACAGAGGCCGGCCTTGGACTGATAAGGAATGGGATGCCGTCCTAGCCGGTTCTACGTACGTACCGAGGAGCTCTAAATTTAAACTCATACAAACGTACATCATACAGAGAGCGTACCTTTCACCCGACAAGATAAACAGATATGTTAACATCACCACTTCTGCATGCCCACGCTGCCAGCAGCTTAATGCAGACTTGCTTCACATGCTATGGTCCTGCACTTCCCTCCAACTTTATTGGCAGGAAGTAGTCACGACCCTTGCCCTATGTACAGACTCATCCATGCCGCTTACATAGGAAATTTGCATTTTAGGGCTTTATGCCAGATCCAAAAAGAACAGAGTCACATCAAGATTTCAGAACCTGGCGTTGATAACCGCAAAGCATTTAATTACTAAGAGGTGGAAACACAGAACCCCCAGAGGTGATTAGCTGGAAACGATCACTCATAATATGGGCGCAGGCGGAAAATACAGCACTACACATTGAAAGGAAACAGCGGGGCTCTGCAAGTACCCCATAGCGCAATATTGGGACACACTACTCACTGCCTTTAAACACGGCGGTACAGAAGAGGGTAATGCTACCCAGTCTGCTGATTCGCAGTAAATGCACTAGAGATTCTGAGCTAAGATAGATGTGGTAGTCACACTCAGGAGCGCGTAGTATCGGAAGTCCGAGTATTGTCCTAGTCCGTTATGGAAGACTAACCTGACCAATCACTAACGCAGTACCAATCTTTACCACACGTATTGATCTCGACCCCACCCTGGCGGGCCACCATGTTGTAAGACTCCGAATAGGCATTTTCGTACCTAGTCATGTTATATTTAATATATTTGTATCTTTTTGATGGCAGTTTATTTATTATATTGTTTAGTTTTTTGTAAATAAGAGAAAATATGTATTATTGGCACTTTTCAGTGTTTTCTTCTCTTTTCTTCACACAATTCCCTCACTGCAGTGTTGCAATGATTATGCCTTATGACTATTTGTATGCGTTAATGACATGCATGCCAGACACCGATAGAATGGCCTCAACCGGAGGTGTTAAAACAAGCCGCGGATGACCTTGAATGCAAATTAAGAACTGTGATGTAACACTGCGCATGAGAAATAGCACACAGTGATCCAAGAGCAAGAACCCTTTGGAGAAGCATGTATATGCGACTGTGGTTAGTATCCCCACTATTATATCACATTGTTGACATTCATAATGTTATCCTTTATTTGTACCATATATGTTTGGATACTATTTTCAATTCTCCTGCAATGTAATGTGATATAAGAAACGATAAAATCAGAAAAAAAACAATAAAGATATTTAAACAAAAAAAAAATAGAACTAGCAGAAGCAAAGATGTGTTTGCCACATGTATCTTGACTCCTAGAGTCCCTGTTTAATGGAGTCTTAGGTGAAGAATCAATATCTTGAAAGGCTGTAGCCGCCTGAACTACCAAGCTACGAGTGGTAGGATGTCTGAGGAGGAAAACTGGATCTCCTGAAGCTGACAGATGCCTAGGAGATATAGCGAGGTCCACCAAGTCCCGCGTGTAAGGCTTGGCCCAAGTACTCAACAATAAGTCGAACAGGACCTCACTGTATGGAAAAACAGGCTCTTCCCCAGACTGTCCTTGATAAAGAACATCAGAGGGTCTGTGAACATCTCCACTGTAGGCAGTGACAAGTCCAAACCTGCAGCCCCTCTACTCAACAGATCTGCGAAGAAGGAACTTGCCTCAGTAGCGAGACTAGGAGGTGAAAGTAGCCTCCAGGCTGGGGAAGACTCCAGCCCACTAGCCTTACCAAGTGCAGATATTCAACTCTCTTCCACTTACCACGAAATAGTTTCAGAAATGGGATGAAAAGGTCCAGACTCACTTGAATCACAGGCCACAAGGCGACTCCCGGAATTCTGTCCCAGAGAAGATAGTAAAAATGCCATATTTCCCCCAATTTGCTCTACCGACTCCACACCAGACTCCGATCAACATCGAGAAGGCAACACTTCAACATCAAAAGGAGGAGGAGAGACTTCGATCAGTACCACGGATGTCAGTGCTGGAGTCTGCGTTATCGATAACAGACGCCGAAGGTGTGGTCCCAGTAGGGCTGTGTACAGGCGCAGTAGCAGAGTCAGCGGACACTAACCCAAAGACTCAAATGACCCAACCGACACCGAGGACGAACCCACCGGCATGCCTCCCCACACCTCCTTGGGGCCCCTGGGCTTTCCAGTGGGAGGTGGGTACCCAAAGATGAGATGTACAGAGTTATAATACTACCTCATCTGGGCCAACGATGCCCAGGCTCCCAGAAAGACGCGACAGAATCGCAAACAGTCTCCTCAACTAGCGAGCGGGAGGAGCCGTGGGAGACGGAATCTCTAAGCCGTGAAGTCTGGGGTGCTGCGACTTCAAATGCCTGCGCTTACCCATGGACATTTCTAAAGTAGAATGTCCTGGAGAACTGCTCCAGGCCCTTGAACGGCCTAGCGAATGGACCCCCGCATCAGAAGATGACAAAAGCCGTGAAGGCTTAGAGGACCGCAACAGCCGTGCCACAAGCATACGTCGTTCTTTGGCTTCAGTCTCTGGCAGGAACCGCATTCCTCGGAGTCGAGGTGTTCACCCAAACACCGCATACAAATGGTATGCAGTTCTGTAACCGACGTTTGTAGAGTGCAGGATCTACAAGGCTTAAAGTCCAATAACATTGTGAAAGACACATTGTTCCCACCGAGAAAACAGTTGAAGTAGGCCAGAAAAAGACAGCCTAAGGAACCGCTTCTCTGGATCCACATTGCAGAGCAGAAAAGAAGAAACTGATTTCCATGTGCCAGAGGGGACTTGTATGACTCCACTGATGTTACAACCAGAGCCGCCGCCATCACGGAGTCGTAGGGCGCTGTCCCCGGCGCACAAAAGTACTGCTGAAAAATGTGCAGATCCAGTCGAACGTCTGGGGAGGATTCAAAAGTTAAGGAATCTGCGGCTAGATTTCTCGATCAGACATAATACAGGAATGGATAATTGTGTGGAAGCAAAGAACTGTAGAATAATTTTGCTGATGGTTAAAAGATCAGGTGACGGGGGGCGTGGTTTGGACGCCGAGCAAGATGGCCGCCTGACCTCGGAGCTCCGCTGCGCTGCGACGGACTCCTCTTCAAATATCACTGTTTTTCCAGCCGTTTCAGTGAATTGCCTCCTGTCCCAGGGATCGGAACGTCATACAACACGAATGTGACCGCCAGGCTCGATTTTTTCCGCAAAATGCCCCGTTTTCGGCACAATCTGCAAGTCCCTCAGCGCGACCGCCATTTTGAGACTGCCGCGACGCTCTCGCGCGAGGCTGGTCTGTGCACATCTCCTCTTAAAATGTGAAAATTTGTCAGCGCTTGATGGCTCCCCCCTTGCTTGTTTGCTGTTCCTGCCCCAATACTTCTCTTCATGTTCAAATAGAAGCGCCCTAGCACATTCATCTATATTAAGCAGTAACTACCTCATGAATGCTCTCTTAGTGCAGTATCTCTCACTAACCATTAATGAGGCGTCAGGAATGGTTTTTGTCTTTCTACTTTCCACAACAGACCCGGCACTGTTCCTAAGGTTTTTGCCCTTTTGGTTTACACTACAGAGCATAGTTGAGTCACTGCCTGCTACTACTATTGTGATTACGCAGCTTTTGAGGCTGGGTTAAAGGGGTGAATCTCTATTCATCAATCGACAATTACCATTCACTAACCACAGTTGCCCTCAGGTCACCTTGCTTTTCTCACAGACAGATTTCATCGTCGACTGGGGCAAGCTTTGGTACCTGGACAGCTATTGCCTCAGGATATTCTTTTGTTGTTTTTGCTGTTTTCCGCACTCCTTTATCGAACACTATTGAGCATTATTGAACATTTATGACCATCCCGGAACTCTTGTTTTGGGCACGACGTACCTGTGAATTTTGTCTTTGCTCCTCCTATTTTTTTTTTTTTGCGCGCTCAGGTCTATATGGGCAAACTACGTAATCCAAAGATTGTCTTTGTGCCCTCAAAGACCTCTTCTACGCCCTCCTCTTCTTCACCAGCGGACCACTCTTTTCCCTCAGATCAAATGGCGGCAGCAGCTTCCACTCGTTCCTCTCCACCACAACCTGCCCTAAACAAAGCCTCTTCCTCTATTACATCGTCTAAACGCTTGAAGCAGGACTCCCCTCCTCCTGATAAGCCGCCATCTCTTATATCTATGGAGTTACTACTGGAGGAGATACGCGCTTTGCGCCCGTTTGTGGAGGAGACCAACACGAAGATGCAGCTTTTTGAAGCAAAATGGGCAACTATGGACACCCGTGTATCCTCCATGGAACAGCAGGTTACGGAAATTCACACTAACTCTCAACGCATTTCCTCGCTGGAAAAGACTGTTCTCTCGCTGCAACAACATACTGAGGACTTGGAAAACAGAAACAGGACGAACAATCTACGTATTTATGGTCTGCCAGAGTCTTTGGAGGGTGAAGACCCTGTCGCATTTTTCTCCTCTTTTCTTCTGAAACTTTTGGACATTCCTACCACTACTTCACTAAGCATTCAGAGAGCCCACAGACTTGGTCCTCGTTCTTCATCTTCAACTAAACCAAGAGGTGTCATAATTCTTTTTCTGAAGTTTACTGATCTCCTTCTGGTCCTTTCTGCTGCTCGATCTAAACGCCAAGTCTCCTGGATGGGCCAGAGGGTATTTCTATCTCAGGATGTCTCTAAAGCTACTGCTGCAAGAAGGAAAGAGTTTTTGAATCTTCGGGCTCCTCTACGCTCTCTTGGTGCTAGATATGGTTTATTCCATCCTTGTCTTTTCAAGGTGACTCATCAAAATCATACCTGGACCTTTCAAGATCCTGCCGAACTCAAAAACTTCATTCATATCCAAACTAATGCTGGCATGGATACCTCCAATACTGCTAATGGTTGATTACTCACTTTCTTTTCTTCTAGGTTTTCCGGATGATATTCTTGTATTGTCATTGGTTTGTCACTGTTGTTGTAGTTCTTAATCAGTTTTTGGACTGTGATCCCTTCCTTATGTATTTTGTATCTCTATTTTGTTCTGTAGAATTGTTTGTATAATGGATTGCATTATCTTCTTTCTTCTTAGACTGATTGCTGTATTCCTTTTCGTCCCATATGGTTCGTCTTATTCACATTCCGTCCTGGTGCAGCTTGTCCTCCTGGCTTTGGGAGGTCACTCTTGTCGAATCCTTCCACTACCCCAATATCCTCTTCAGGTATGTTTCTTTCAGTCGTCCTTTTTGGATATGTACTGTCTTTTCTTATACTTTTTTTCTTGCCCTTTCTCTTCTTTCCCTTTTCTTTTGTTTCCCCTGTTATTTATTTCTATTTCTCCTCTGTTTGGACTACTGCTTTATCTTTCTCCTTATCCCCTTTTGAATGTAACTTTCGATTCTTTTCTTTCTCGCTCTTTTTTCTCATGTATTAATTGGCATTCTTTTCTTCTCTCCTGTTTTTATGGCTTTTCTTTTTTGCTTACAATTTTACTGTTTTTACTTTCAAAGTTATTTCATGGAATGTAAAAGGTTTTATTTACCAGATTAAGCGACAGAGAATCCTTTCCCACCTAGCTTCTTATAATCCTGATTTAGTCCTTTTACAAGAAACGCATCTAACTGAAGCTGAATCGCTTAAGTTGAAAAGAGGCTGGGTGGGTACGGTCTTATTCTCTCCATCATCTAATAAAAAGAATGGTGTTGCTATTTTATGTCACAAGAAACTAAAATGTAAGGTTGTTTCTCAAGATTCCGATACTGAAGGCCGATGGGTACTAGCTAAGCTATTAATCAATGCTGTTTCTTTAACTGTTTTCAATGTTTATGGCCCTACTCACCCTGATTGTAATTTTTGGCCTCTAATTACCTCGAAATGTTTTCAGCACAGAGATACCTTGTTCATTTTAGGAGGCGATTGTAATCAGATTGTTGATCCGTTTCTTGATCGCAAATCTTCTGTTCGCTTTATACCTCACAAATCACAAACAATTTCTTGACACCATTTCTCAATCACACTTCATTGACTCATGGAAACTTTCACATCCTGACACCTTAGACTACTCTTTCTTCTCACCTCCTCATGCCTCTCTTTCTCGTCTTGACTACATTTTTCTTTCTCAACCCCTTTCCCAGCACCTCCTATCTTCTTCTATCGAACCCATTGTTATTTCAGACCATGCCCCTATTGTCACGATCCTTGATCTTCTTCCTCCACATCCCAAGTCTTCTCGCTGGCGATTTAATAACTCTTCTTACAGACCCTCTTTTCTCGTCTTCTTTTCTTTCCTTCGCTAAGGAATTCTTTCTACTTAACTCTGACCCCTCTTTGGCTCCCCATATTATCTGGGATACTTTTAAGGCAACCGCACGTGGTTTCGTAATTGACTTTGTCTCCAAAAAAAAGAAGCACTTTCTTAATAAACAGAAAGACTTGTTGGCTCATATTAAATCCTTAGAGCACACATTTTTTACTTCCTCTAACAATTCTGTTTAACCAGACCTTATACGTGCCAAACTTGATTTTAATAAAACTTCTACTGACAATGCCTCTTCAATCTTACTTCGGAGCAGTGCTCGTTATTATGGAGGTCGCAATAAATCGGGTAAACTTTTAGCTAGCTATCTCAAATCTCGTAAGAAGCGTACTTCTATAGATTCTATTTACTCTACAGACAACCTACTTTTACACAAAGAACAGGATATACTTACCCAATTCCAGCTTTTCTATCAATCCCTTTATACACCTGAATCTCCTCCTTCTACTTCTCTTCTTCAGTCCTACTTTGAAGGGCTCCCTACCCCCTCCACCTCCCATCTCAATTTTCGTGACCTAGAGCATGATCTCTCCATCACTGAACTTGATAGCGCCTTAAAGACTCTTACTAACGGCAAAGCGCCGGGACCTGATGGCTTCTCTGTTGAATTCTACATGCATTTCTCTGATCTTTTACTTCCTAAACTTCTGACACTCTTCCAATCCTCCTTTCTTTCCGGCACTGCGGCTGGTACTTTCCATGAGGCTACGATCTGCCTTATCCCCAAGGAAGGTCGTGACCCCCAATTCTGTAAGAATTACCAACCGATATCTTTAGTTAATGTGGACTATAAATTATTTGCTAAACTGCTCGCTTTACGTTTAGATCCTCTTATGCCCCATCTCATTGGTAAGGAACAGTGTGGTTTTGTTAAAGGCAGACTTACCTCGGACAACTCTCGCCTTTTCCTTAATGTTTTAAATAGTGTCGCTTCCCTTTCCATCCCTCTAGCTGCTATTTCTGTCGATGCTGAGAAGGCATTTGACAGAGTAGATTGGTCCTTTCTGTTCGCTGCTTTGCGCTGGCATGGCTTTGGTCCTAATTTCATCTCTCTCATTTCTTTACTTTATTCAGCCCCCAAAGCGTCTGGTTCTAGTCAACGGTCATTTATCCCCTTATTTTTCTCTCCAGCGTGGTGTTCGTCAAGGCTGTCCTTTATCTCCACTTCTTTTTGTTCTCGCTCTTGAACCATTTCTTACATCTATCCGGAATAATTTATCTATTTCTGGTTTTCCGTATGGCAAGATTCACTTGAAACTCTCTGCTTATGCAGATGATATTCTTTTATTTATTTCTGCTCCTGAAAAATCTATTCCCGCCTTATTATTTGAATTTAATTCCTTTTGACAAGTCTCTGGTTATAGGATTAATTCTGATAAAACAGAGATTCTCCCTCTCACAAAATTCTGTCTTCCTCATCAGTTTTCCTCTACTGGTTTTGCATGGAATTCTTCAAAAATTAAATATCTCGGAATATGGTTTTCTAACTCTATCTCCTCATCCATTCAGCTGAATATGTCTATTGTTCTCTCCCGTATTGATAAGCTATTATCCTCTTGGAATCCTCTTTATCTTTCATGGTGGGATCGGCTTGATTCGATTAAAATGATGATATCCCCCATTCATATATATATTTTTTCCATGCTTCCCGTGCGCATTCCTGATATTTATTTTAAACGCATTGACTCTTGTCTTTCCAGGTTCCAATGGAATCAAAAAAAATCCAGGGTTGCTTTAGCTGCTCTTCGAAAACCAAAGTCGAATGGTGGAGTCAATTTCCCAGACTTCCGTCTCTATCATAAATCCTTTTCTCTCCGTCAAGCCTCTAGTTGACTTACCTCACAGCCTTCTCCTTTTGCTCCTCTTTGGCTCTCTATTGAACGTTCGTTACTCTCTCCGTTTTCTCTCCTTAAGGTCATACATTTCTCTGCCAAGAACTCTTCTACTTCTCCTCCCTTATTTAGATATACTTCTTCTCTTCTTCACTCTTTGGTCCGTCTACTCCGACTACTCGTGAATCCTTTTTAGAGTCCCCTATTTGGTATAACTCACTCATCCTCCTAAATAATCGACCTATTTGTTGGACTTCTTGGAGATCAAAAGGTCTTGTATGGGTTAAACAACTCTTTGATGGACTTCTCTCGTGCTCATTTCCCCGATTTCGACTCTTATTCCATTGTCCTCAATGCTTTTTGCACAAATTCACTGTTCTCATGGCTCTTATTCTTGATGTTTACTATTCCCTTCCTTCGTCACCATCCCCTATATCCCAACCCCCTCTTCTTCAAATTTTGTTTACCCTTCCCAAAGCTTCTCTTATTTATAAATTTTTCTCTTCCCCTTATCCGAGTCGTCCTAAATCTAAATTGGAATGTGCTTGGGAGTTAGATCTGGGATGTGATTGGTCTGTTGCCCTTTGGGATAAAATTTGGTCCAGAGCTTTAAAAATTTCTCGCTCTGCTTCCCTGACCCAATCTATGTTTTTTCTATATCATAGATTGTATCTTTCTCCAATTTCTATTTCTCGCTTTTCTCTTGTTAAAGATTAAGTGTTGGACATGTGGTTCCCCTGACGCTGACCTTCTTCACCTTGTCTTTCTCTGCCCTCCTGTTGTTACGCTGTACGCTGTGGGGTGAGGTTTGGTCCTATATCTCTCGCCTATTTTCTATATCTATTCCTTACTCTATTCCTCTTCTCTTTTTAGGTAGCCTTTCTGATTCCTTGGGTATTACCTCAAGCTCCTCTGGCCTATTAGATCTTACGCTTGCTCTGGCTTTCCAACACATATCTTTTAACTGGAAAAATCTCAACAAACTTTCTATACAATGCTGGTGGAACTCTCTTTGTCACCATCATAGGCTTGATGTGCGCTTTGCTGCCTCCTCCACTCCCACTCTTAATAGAGATTTATTTTGGTTGCCCCTCGCCACATACCTTGATCGCATGGCTTTGAAACGTATCTCACATTTATTCTCTGAGAACTTTAAACCTCCATGAGTGACTTTTGCTCTGTCCTCCTCCTTATACTTTTTAATTTTACCTATTTCTCCTACAATCAAATGTTAATTTATTTCTGATTTTCTAATCTCCCTATTCTATTTGCCCTACTCTCTTCCTATTCCCTCTATAATGTATCCTTTTCTTTTTCTTTTGCTTTTCCCCTCTTTTTCTTCTCTCTCCGTTCTCTTCTTACCTATAAAAGTTTATAAAATGCTTTTTTTTTGCTTCTTTTGTTAGATGGTATTGACCTATTGTTCTTTTAGTTCAAGATTGATACTATTATTTGTATTGGTCGGTATCTCTTTGCTTTTCCTAATTTTCTCAAATAAAGCATTTCAAACAAAAAAAAAAATGATCAGGTGACAGTTGCACTGTCAAGCCAGACCTAAAAATCCATGTAGGTTAATGACTGTCCTCTTTCCATCTGGGCTGCTGCCGGAGACAAACAAAATGCATTATATAGTTATCTAACACACTTTAATGGCATTGGAATGTCATACGTGTGACCCTGAAAGTTCAAGCTCAAGCAGCTGGATAAATGAAATTATCAAAGCTGTCTGGAGGGCAAGCACTTTTTTGTGAAAGTACACAACTCTTGTCCAATCAAAACATGTGCTTGTGGCTCCCAAAATACAGGAGGAGCCAAAGCCCTTCTGGTGACACCCACATAATTGTCTGGCAAAAGCTGCGCTGTCAGCTAGACCTTAAAAAGCAAAACGGTGCTCTTCACTTATGGCTGAACATTTATAATAAAGTCCTGATTTCTTTCAGACTGGTTTTTGAGTTCCATTATTATAACAACTTAGATGCAAATCTTAAAATCCAAACCATCTATAAAGCCCAGCAAAAAGGTTAAAAAAATGGTACAGTTCTCAGAATTTATAAATACTCTTTTAATTCTTACTCCATATTTGATACAGCAGAAGTCTCTTTTCTCCCACCCCACATGGTTCTATTTGCATGCAATCACACTCCTGGAAGACTAGCAAGGATCCTATCTCAAATGCTTCAGTGAGGCATTCTTGCAAGATATTGTAAACACTGAACATGTAAAAACCTTGTTCAGGAGCATCTATGAAAGTTCAGGCTTTGCTTTACTCTGCCTTTTACATCCCTTCGGTAACCTATTATTGACCCGGTCAGAAACATTCTAGCCAATCAACCCAGTGTCCTGTGATAATAAAGGCCTCGTCAGTTTCCCAGTCAGGTGGGTTGCGGTCATACGGTAAGAACTAAAAGTAATCTTACTATCCACCAGCATTTGCCGAGAGGGAACAGTAAGATTCACCCAAAACAGGATTATATTCTTGCTTCTAAATGGAACCTATGAAAGTGTTTTTTTTAATGTAGGTAGATTTATTTTTTGCCTCTGGAGTACCCATATTTGACGGGTTCAGGTGGGCCTGGGGGAAGAAAACTTGCTCATGGGGGCATCAGTAAGGCTTTGGGCTGGTGGTGGGAACGACCACCTCAAACAGCCTCCAGAATTACATTACCCAGACAAAGTACGACATTCGGTATCACAGCACCTGGTCCCCAAAAGGCAGCACATAGCAAAAGCACAGAGTCCCACCTTCACAGACTACTCAGGGCAGAAGTTTCAAAACAACCAATATATCAATTCCTAGGGGTCCAATATTTATTTATTTATAAAGTTTTATAGAGCGCGAACAAGACCCTTGTGGATATCAGAGCGCTTTACAATAAGTGAGGTTAAATTATACAACAAATAAATGCAGGTAAATCAAGTATACATAACATCTTGTGCAAAGTAAAGCAGTAGGGTACAAAACAGGAAAGTCCCGTTGAGTCATGACAATGGCAAATATAATGACTGGGTTGTCTAGTTGGGCCCTTGTCATAATATAGCCTTATAGCCCGCCGTAGCGGGCTATACCGGCTGTTAATGGCCCGCTGCAGCGTTAAAGGCCCGAGCCGAAGGCGAGGGACTTTAACAACAGCAGCGGGCCATTAACAGCCGGTATAGCCCTGCTACGAAGGGCTATAAGGCTATTAGAACATTCTGCCACTAGAAGGCAGAATGTTCTAACAAAACGAAGCCTTCAGGGAGCGCGAGGGGATTCAAATCCCCTCCGGCTCCCTGAAGTCTTTGTTCGCAGCCAGAGCTGTAAACAAAGACACATTGGAATGTTGGCGCTCCGGGCTTATACCAGCCATTATAAGCCCGGAGCGCTCCATTGTCTTCAATGGGGCCCCCAACATTCCAATGTTCTAATAAAGATTACTTGTGAGGGTACGAATGTTCTCAGAATTTCATTAGTCTATGCTCAGGTGAATTTTGCCACGAGAATCGATTTTACTTCCTTTTTGAAAGATGCAGTGGAGGAGTTCAATCTGGTTTCTGGGGGTAGTGCATTCCATATCCTGGGCGCCATCCCTGAGAAGGATTGTATATGTTTTCTTCTTGTTGAATCTTTGCGGTTTCAGTAGTAGGTTTTCCACACTTCTTGTGGCTCTTCTACCACCAGAGATCGTCAGTTTCTGTGTCAGATAGCTGGGTGCATTGTGATGTATGGCCTTGTGCATCATGCACGCTATTTTCAGGTGAATTCTGACTTCAAATGGTAGCCAATTCAGGGATTTTAAGTCTGGGGAGATGTGGGAACTTCTTTTCGAGCCAGTCTCGCTGCAGCATTTATTGAGGCTCTTAGGGGTGCTGTTGTAGCTTTTGGAAGGCCACAGAGAGAGACAATTCCATAATCCACACGAGGGAGAACTAGAGCTTGAACTGCCAGCTTGAAGTCATTAATTGGCAGGAAGGGTTTCAACTTCCTCATTGTGTTTATCTGGAAGTTTGCTCCCTTTGTTGCGTTGCTAATGTGTTTCTGCATATTGAGGTTGCAGTCAAGGGTTATACCCAATGATTTTGCTGAGTCCACAATGGTGGGATGGACGTTGAATGCAGTAAGATGTTTGATCCAGTCTTGCATTATGGGGACATTGGCGGGTGGAGCTATTAGGAGGAATTCGGTTTTTAGAGCGTTCAATTTGAGATGATTCTCTGCCAGCCATGTCTGGGTGTTCCTAAGCGTTGTGTTAAGCAATTTAATATCTACATACAGCAGAGTAAATTACTATTGACACTCGGCAATGGGGGATCCCTGGATTCTAAATACACTAAACACATCCAGTGATCGATTTGTAAAAATATCCACCGATTCAAAAACATCTGCACTCATACAAAGTCCCTTTTCTCCCAACAGTTTCTCTGAATTACCATGTACAGAGGCCCGATGCTCTCAGCAAAATTTGCACTACAGAAATGCCATGGCATGTTTTACCTTTTACTCAGGCACAGAAACAGTGCCTAAGATGGTTCAAATTTCTTTTTAGGATTGTGGAATTGTGCACAGTGTAAATTCCTGCTAAAAGCAGTCCTTGCAGGAGGCGGTTTCATAATTAAACTATTCCAAAGTGTTTGGTAACCTATCGCAGAGGGCAAAGAGTGGATATAAACAGAGCAACTGGTAGAAAGACAGCACTGTAGGGCAATTATCCTAATGATAGCGGGAACGGCATGCCTTAACAAATTGATGAAAGACCAGGAACAGCAATTACAGCATCAAAGACAACAGAATGAACACATCAGAAATAGCACACCACTCAACTAATGGGTGGAATTGAATCTCTATATTTTTCATTGTGCACCAATAGACTCTGCTCAACTACACTGCCCTATCTCTCACACATGCTTATATTTTTCATCCATAAACTTGACCCTTCACACCTCCCCCAGCCATAGACCACAACAACCAGTGGAAACAAAAGTGATCAGTGCCTCGAGACTGACAATAGCCCGATCCGGATAGGTTTTTTGTTAATAAGCTGGACTGGTTCCCCTTAGAACAACATGTGCTCTCCTTGAGGCCAAAGCTGACATGCTTCTATTTGGTACATAATTGACAGTGCCAGAAATGGAAAAGGTTTATAGTGGAATCCCATACATTTGGTTCCACAGTTTGCCTTTACGTTATGTTTTTACAAAATATGCCTCTAAAGAAACTGACAAGAAAATATGTGATAATGAAGCTGTTCTGGTTTACTTTGCCATTCACAAAAGCCATTTTACGATAGCAGAGTCACTGGTCAACTCTTTCTCTTCTAATGATACTCTTCCTCCTCATTCTGGCCCAGTTGTCTTTGTTCCTCTGCTCCTGGCCATCCTTCTACTAATAGTTCTTCTCCTCCTGACTTTTCTCCTAGTCAAGGTTCTCTCCTGGGTCCTAGTCCTGTGCTGTCCTGGTCCCAGACATCCTAACCACCATCATACTCCTGGTCCTCCCATGGGTCTTGGCCTAGTTTCTTAAGGTACTGATCCTTGTGTTCCTAGTTGTTTTTACCCCCATCACCGACCCTTCAAATCCTCATCCTGGTCCTGGTCTGTCTCTTGGTTCCCCTAGTCCCGATCTTCCAGTTCTTCATCCTCCAGGTTCTGGTATTTTTAGTTTTGGTCTTTCTGGTTACGGTCTTCTTCCAGATATGGAACTTGTAGTTGGTCCTTCTGGTCATGCTACTGGACTTGGTACTGATGGTTCTGTCCTAGGATCCTTATCTTTCTTGTCCTGTCGCCCTTGTCCTAGTTTCCCTAGTCCTCTGATCCTTTTGATCGTATTGGTCCTAGTCCTCTGGGTATTCATGATCTTCCTGGTCCTGATGTTCTTGATCCTTCTTGCGCACCGGTTACTGACTCTTGTTCTTAGGTCTCATGGACCTCTGGATTACTGGTTATCCCCTTCGCATAGGTCAGCAAAAACATCCTTCAAAGCCTGGCACACAGGGTTTTTGAAGTTCTTTAAGGGGGTTGACAGCCAAGTACAGAGAGCCCATTAGGAAACGGTCACAACACTTTGCTAGAGACCATGGGCAGGACCTGCCCACCAAAGGCACTGGGACCAGAGCATATGCTGCAGAGATCCGTGTATCCAATAAGTTTCATGGCATAACAGCAGTAATTAAACTCAGATAGCTAATGTACTTGCTAGAGAGATACATGTGCCATCGCTTGTCACAGGCTTGAAGCATATTAAAATAGCACTGTGCTAAAGTGGCAGTTTCAGGTCATAGGCTGTCAAGTGTAGACTTCATATGTAATAGCTTATTGGATTAAATTTGCTGCGGAGATCCTTGTGCAGATCTCAAAGTGCAATTGCAGCTAAATAGCTGAATAAGCAATACAACCACTTAGATAAAGACTAATGGAAGACTTAAGTTTCAGTAAGAGATGGGTTGAAAAGCTGCAAAGCTTCAGATATGATAAAATCGGTTCTGATGGGAAGTTCTAAACATTAGTAGGTACAGTGATGTGGGATTCCTATAGCCCACACCCAGAACATATGGTTTTGGGTATAGGGCAACAAGTTGTCATGTGTATTTTGTCCTTGGGACAAGTAGGCCCAACCCCCTGCAGCACAAACCCTTTGGCTGCCGGTTTGCAGTACCACATAATGGATCAGGGAAGGGCACTGTCTGTAGTTAAGGTAATATTTTTTGTCCATATGTTAATGCTGTTCAAACTTGTATTAATGTTTCATTAATTAAAAGTCTTTATTATTAGGGTGAGCGCTCTAAGTAAATGTTGTAAGCTCTGACTGCACTGCTGTCAGTGGTTTCAGTATAAAAATGTGTACACACGTTTTCAAGGTTTAGCAATATGAGGCTATGTATAATGCTTCCAGAATGCGCTCTGATTTGATGTAAATATTTTCAGAAGCTTGAAAGCAAAATTGACGATCCTTTGCTTTCAAAATAAAATGTTTAAAAAAAATAAAAAAACTGGAAAAAACAGATAAAATACTGTAGAATTTCAGGTAGCATTTCCTTGCATCATCATTTAGTAACATGTGTTAATGCATGCAAATATTTCCCAAAATTATTCATAATGGAGAATCAGTGTAACCTGTTTCAATAAGATTATGGGAAACAAAAATAAACAAGCATTGGCAAAGCCAGTGGGTCTGAAATTGGTGATCGGCTTTTTAGTTTTGTCAATGTGTGACTTGTTTTGGCATGGTTTCTGTAAAACCTTATTGGTGTGGGAGCTGCCAGACCATCACCATATTGACAAAAATTGGCAACAGCAAAAATTGTTTTTGGTCTCAAAAAGAACACACTGCCACAGTAGTTACTGGCACCGAACAAAACTACTTTGTGTGCTGATATTCTCCTAGTGAAAGAGCAGAATGCTGTCATTCACAGTGAAGCAAGCCGATACAGCGAGAGAGGGAGACAGAATTTTAATTAACACAAAAGGTCACGTTCAGCGCCAGACCAAATTAGGGGCACAATTTTTAAAGAAAGCCTCAAAAGTGCACCCATGGTATATGTCCTTGCATTAAGTGCAGCTATACGGCTTTCGTGAATTCCCAAGAATTTACAGAAGTAGGACAAGTAATAGTACCCCTAGAAAATATCTGTGAACTGCATTTTAGCATGAGCAAATATGCATGTGTAGATATGCTCATGCGGAAATCTGAGTGTTTGCAAGTTCACTTCTCCCAACCACTCCCCCCCCCCCCCCCCCCCAACTCTGAAAGATTTCTCAGTATTGAGAAGAGTTGTTGAAAACCCTCAAAACATGCAAGTTAGTAGGTTTGCCCAGACTCAACAGGGCATTCTAACTCTGGAACTATTTCTTACAACTACCTTCAGCCCCAGTATGTTGATCTGCGGAAACAAAGGGATTGCAAATATGTAAACACTACTATGGTAGGAGCCCTGGCATAATCAGAGAGGCTATATCAGAGCTCTTATTTAAATGAGACTGCTGCCATAATATGTCGCCGCACTACATGGCACCTAAGGGACAAGTGGATTTTTATTTACAGTACAAGTAGATTTAGGAAACAACCTGCCCCATGGACAAGTAGGTATTTTACCAAATTCCACACCCTGTAGGTATCAACAAACTCTGTGTACAGTGCTATACTTATAAGTGTGCATACACACAACCACACACCCCTAGATATACAGGACATGGTCACAGAGCATGCACCGACATGGAGTTTAGAATGTTAGGAATAAAGAAACCACCGTCAAATCTTATGTAACCTCTTGGAACACATCAAAGGCACCATGGTGTATCCTAGTTTCCCTCCATTGTGTAGGCGCTAAGCTCCAGCTGCTTCTAACCAAGGTAAGGGCAGCTGAAGGGCTGCTAGGCTGAAAATATGAATTGGACCTGCGGATTGCGGATGCTATTCCCAGCAAAACAGTGAATGTATTCTAGTGAACAGCTGTCTGTATCCCAAAGACAGGATACTATTATGAAAAAATTACTGGGATTGGCACAGATGTTGCTCAAGAACAGCTCCTGGATAAATCTGGGGCACACACATTTGCAGCACTGGTCCTTGAAGAGTCCACAACTGGATTTGCTGCCTGCTCCAAGCGATTTGCAGAGCAATTACATGGTTTCATTCCATGTATTTGAACTCCCACCACTCCCATCCCAAATGCAAAAGCTGCATTTGCACCAATAACGTGAAATAATCTCCCCTTAAGGCACGGCTGTATTGGTTCTAAAGGACACCGCTAGACGGGCTCCCTTTCTTGTGATACAACAAGGCCAAAACTTGAATCCCTCAATAAAGAGGAGTTTAAGGCCACAAATAGATTGGTCTCTTCTCAAAGTGACACATATGTCACACAATTATTGGACTCCCTGATACAGGCAACGCCTGGATTGAGATCATCCTTATCTCAAATGTCACTAGATCCCATTCTAGGCGATGAAGTGAGAAAACCATCCTCGAGGCCACGCCCCAATTTGTTACCTCCTCAGAACAAAAAAATCTCATAAAAAGAAATTTCTGTATCAGAATATTCCTAAAGGATAAGCCAATGAGCCTATCTGTGTCTAGATAGTCGCCCTCCTTCCAGCTAATTCACCTTTTCTTAAATTACTAGATCAGTTCTCTCCTTGGCTGTGAGTGATCGTAAATCCTGCTAAAGGCCCGATCTGGACTAGTCCCATAGGGTCAGTGCAGAGCTGACAAAATTTAGACTGGCCACAAATTCCAAAAATATGATTTAAAAAACCTATTCTCACAATGTGTGTCCGCTTACAAACTAGGTGTTGATTATGTACTCCAAGGTTAACTCAATGAACAGAATTTTAATATTTCTGAAGTGCAGAACTAGAACCAGAGCCAAAAGCGTGTTAAAAACAAACTGGAACAACCTTAAGACTAGAGACAAATGGAAAATTCTAAATTCAATCCTCGATGTCCAGATGTTGACACACTGACTGGGGAAGAATGGATGGTTTTCTGTAAACCTGTTATGGCTTTCTTAGTAAAATATCCAACTGAGAAAATCCCGGTACTACCTTAGAGATGCAAAGAGTGAATTACGAAGGTCGTACTTCTTTGCTTTAGTGTCTTCAAAGGACCAGGACAGTTTTCTTTAGTGCCACTGGGGGGGCAGAACTCGCTGCATAAACCTACTCAGCGAGTTTCACAGGATATTAATTTGGACGCAGCACTATCACCACCTGGGATACCTTAATTAGGTGGGTCCAAAGGCACGGAGCTATAAATACTGACAGCATTAACACAGGGCACTCCTAAATGCGCCCATAACCCATACAAGACACCCATCCTGACTGTTAGGCATTACAGCCCGCCTCCGCCAGGTGCAAAGTAAACATGGGATGGCCCATGCTACCCAATACATTCCACACTCACCACCTCTGCCATGTACAAGAGCTGGTAAAATAACTTCACTCTGGCATAAACTCATTCAAGCAGCATTGCTGGTATAAGACAGTACCTGCAGGAGGCAAAGGCCAGCCTAACCAGCCCGTTTACATGCTGCTCTTGACAGCGCAGGTCCCACAATTGCCAACACAAACCCTACCAGCGAAAGTCAGTCCGAGTAGCAGCTGGAGCGAACCACACTAACCAGCAAGTCATGCCAGGTCTAGGCTACCCGTTCTGGATCAAACCAGGGTTGCCAGCAGATCAGGGGGGACGTTAAAATCCACTTCTGCACGTAAACCAAGGACTTGCGTAAAATAAGCAAGTCTGCCTGCAGACAAGAGACATACAGGAGCCTTGCCCAATAACAACCATGAGCATGCAAGAGCAACCAGAGCTCATATCAGCTACATACCAGAGCTGAGAAACAGCATCCACTATGGCCTGCCGGAGAAATCCTCATTCGTATCGGCCATATTGCCCATTTAGATGCACTGTATCGATTCAAGTTACAAGTATAAAATAAGGGCCCTCAAATTCAATCGTCACCCACAAAAAGTAAAAAAAATTTGTGCTATACACATTCTTCTACGTTTCTGAACCTGACAAAGACGACCAAACCTATCCAAATGTACTCAGGTATCACTTAAATTATACACAAATTTCATCTCCATCAGCCCAGAAATGATCATCTACCATTGTGGCAAATCCAACATTGGAGACAAACAAGTCAGAGAAATTGGATATATTCTCAAATGAGCAGAAGGGGTGGAGTCATAGACTGACTCTGTTCCAACCGTAATAACTCTCAAAGGCATTTAATAACCATATTACCTAATGAGAAAATCCAATGGAGCACTAATACAGACAAAAGTAAATCAAACTTAAGCACCGGGAGAGAAGGTGGCAACTGTCCAGCTTCAACAACACCTTATCTGTCGAAATATCGCTTAAGTGCCAAATGAGCGCAGAGAAAATTATGCATACGTCGTGGAACGTGGTCCCCTTCTACATTTAATCATTTAATATGCATTCTTCAATGTAAAAGAAATAGCAGTTCTGGATTCACAATCTGCTAGCAGAAATTCATGCTTGATGGTTTCTTTTTACCGTTTTAATGTCCAATTTGGATTGAATCACTAGAGATGGAATAAACGGAGACTTAATGGCTTCTACATGAAGGGAGCTAGAGACTGATTAACCCCTTGTGTGCCCATGACGAGCTGGACTCGTCATGGGCCGCGGTTGCGCTGTGCCCATGACGAGTCCAGCTCGTCATGAACCCCGCCCGCTAATGCAACGGCCGGCACAGGGCGGGGAAAGGGCGTGGCACACAAGGGGTTAAAGACAACATGAAAGAGCGAGAATACACAATGCATGCCTGTACCATGGAATTTCATCCTGTCCGACTCCAATGTTCCCATGCATAGTACAGCCAAGATAATCAACCCTGCAACGTGTCTGAGGAAATTGCAGGTTTGAACAAGCATTTTGCAATCCAATAGGTCTCGCATTAGTTAAATGGAGAGCTACTGGCTTTGCAAATGGGAACTAAATGTGGCATCCGCCTGGTTTTGTTTAGTCATTTATTGACTTTTGTAGCAATGGTGGCATGCCACGCTTTAAATTTAGATGTTTCAAGAGCGGCGTGCCGACACTGCTACAAAAGCCAATAAATAAAAAAAAAAAAGTTTGTGGCCTCTGTATTTGTTTTTTATGTATTTAATATTGCAGCAATCGCGGCATGCCGTGCTTTAGCTTAATATGTTTAAAAGAAAGCGTGGTGTGTCGTGACAGGTATAAAAGTAAATAAATGGAAAAGAAATGCGGCTTACGTTCCCCTTTATTTTTCCATTTATTGACTTTTGTAGCAATGGTGGCACAACACGCTTTCAACAACTACAGCATGCCACCATTGCTATGAAAGAAAGAAAGGAAGAAAGAAACCTACATAAATAAGAAAAGCGTGGTTTGTTTTGATATTAACTTAACCCCTTCTGTGCCACGCCCTTTCCCCCTCCTGTGCCAGGCGTTGTATTAGTGGGTGGGGTTCATGACGAGATAGTCTCGTCATGGGCACAGCGCGACCGTGCTCCATGACGAGACTATCTCGTCATGGGCACTGAAGAGGTTAACCGCTGTTTGACAAATCTTCACAACATTTTCAAAACTAGTTTGCCACTCACTTGAGCTGCTGGTTGGAAAGTTTCAGGGTGATTCCTCAAGCAGAGGCTGAGAAACAAAAACAAGCATTGGCATGGCCAATAGGTCTCGTCTTTGGGACCTTATAAGTGTTTAGTTATCCAGCACAATATCCTTGGTGCAACAACATCAACTGTTGCATGGCTAAATACTTACAGGGTCCCAAAGGCGAGACCTATTGGCTATGCCAATGCTGGTTTTACACTGCGGCCCTTTTCCTGGGCCGCAGCAAAAGCCGCTGTGTAAAAAAGCACTTACCTATCGTATTTGGGCAGTCGGACCCCCGCCTGCTTGTCGATCAGTCTCCTGACCGCCGTGATAGAGGGCGACTATCCCAACCGCCAGATATCATAAGACCCGTTGTATTGCACTTGTTGTGTTTCCCTGTAGATTTTGTTTACAATAGCTCTACTCAGCATATTGTTTTTAGTGTTGTCAGTATGGATGCATTGTATTGCTCTAGGTTGGTCTCCTCGAGTACTACACTAGCTGTGTCTCCTAGTAGGCCTTTTGTTGCCTTATCTGTGTTTCGCCGTAGTCCTTGAGTTACAGTAAATGTCTGCCAGTGCATTGCTCTAGCTGTGTCTCTTAGGGGGCCTCGTATTAAACTAGCTGTGCAAACACAAAGTCCGCTCCCAGAGGTCGGGAGCATGAAAAATGCTCCTGCTCACTGGGAGCAGACTTTTGATCTGTTTCCCTGCCGCACTGAAACAGGTAGGAAACTAGATGAAATCATTGCTTCCGCCTGCAGGGAGAAGCATTTTTAGCTTCTCCCTGCAGGTGGGAGCAATGCCGGCTCCAGCTGGAGGCTCGGGCCGCAGAGTATTGGGGCATAAGGGAACTATAACTCGTGCCCTTGTTATGCACTGCTAATTATCCCAGAAATTACATCAGTCATGACATCTTCTATGACATCATTGATAATATCACTGCGGAGGCACAAGTTATAGTTACCTTAGGGCACGAGTTATAGTTACCTCAAGGAACTGTCACTGCTGAATTTCTATGGTTTTGTGTGTGTAAAATCTGAACCCAACAATAATGTCACTGACCATGTCATGAGTGATGTAATATGTGACGTCATCAGCAGTGCATTGCGGGCGCGCGAGTTATAGTTGGCTGAACTAACTACAACGGGGGAATTTCAATGGTTTTATACGAGTGAAAAGTCCAGCTAACTATAACGCCCCTGAAACCTATGGTTTCTTCAGTGAATTTCTAAGGTTTTTTAAATGCTAATTTCTAACTATAACGTGCCTGAAACCTATGGTTTTTTCAGTGAATTTCAAAGGTTTTTTAAATGCTAATTTCTAACTATGCCTACAGATATAGGACATGTGAAGAAAGAAAAAAAAACGCACAGAAAGAAAAAAAAGAAATGCAGAAAGAAGCAACAGAAGTCCTCAAAGACTAAGAAAAGTGCAGGAAGAAGGATAACGTGCAGAAAGAACAAACAGAAGAGCAGAAAGAAGCCTTGTTGCAAAATCATCCTGTACCCTCAACTTTTTCAGACGGATACTGGTGGTAACGGAGTCTGACTAACCAGTCCTAGAGCCAGTGCTATGTTAAAAGACACTCAGAATACAGTGAAAACACCTACATACACTAGGGAACACTATGTGTTGGGGTCCCCCTGTGATCAGCATGACTTCCTCTGTAAGCCCCTAGTATATAATAGGGCAGGGGATTAAAACTACCTCTTAAAACGTGCCACAGGGCGTGTTTGCACACGTTACCTCAGGCCCCGTCCCCTCACTTCCCCACTGTGTAAACGCGCCCTGTGGCCGTTCTAAGTTGAGAGATTAAGTCCCCTTGAATCCTAAGGGTCCCTAGGTTCCAACTAGACCACTAGGTACCTCTAGTAAGCGCCACAGAGCTGCGTTGCATAGAGGTATAAAAAGGGCCATGGCCTCAGAACACCTGTCTGCAACGCAGCTCCCTGGCGCATACTGGAGATACCTGTTGGGCTAGTTGGCCCTCTGGGACCCTCAGAATTGAAGGGGAATTAATTCCCCAACTTACAACTGGCCAAGGGGCGCGTTTGCAGAGTGCTGCAAGGAGGGGGCGTGGACTCCGGCGCGATGCCGGTCTTTTATTTTTTTTATTTTTTTAAGAAGGAGGGCTGTGTGGCCCCCCTTCTTTTTATAATTTACTGACCCTGGGGACCCCATCCCCCAGGGCCTGCACCCTAATTTTTTTTGTTGAAAAAAATTAATTTGGCCCTCCCAAGGCCTTAATCGGCCCCGGGGACCCATATCCCAGGGTCATTTCCTTTTTTGT
Organism: Triturus cristatus; assembly: GCF_964204655.1. NCBI lineage: Eukaryota > Metazoa > Chordata > Amphibia > Caudata > Salamandridae > Triturus > Triturus cristatus. Next base: position 1,121,553,566 of record NC_140579.1, read on the forward strand.
TTTTGAATTCTTTAAGAGGGGGCTGCGTTGCTCCCCTCCTCAGGCCACTTATGGCCCCGGGGACCCCATCCCCCGGGGCCGGCCTTTGCTTTTTGTTATTTAAAAAAAATATATATTTATAGAAACACCTAAGACATGCTGGACAAACCGTATGTACCCATCACCATGACGATTTGTGTGATATTCATTAAAAGGCGACTATGCATAGAATGAATCCACATGGAATGTATTTACACCGCTAGTGAAGCTCTGACGTGTCTGACGCCCTACCGTGCCTAATCCCGGCGCCCCCGCCGGTGGGTACTCTCCAAGTAGACACCCTTGTCGTTTATTTATACAAACATGGGTAGCTATTGACGGGCACATTTAATATACACGCACACCAAGCCATTCAAAGGGGATTCGACAAAAATTCGACCAAACTATGCAAGAAACCCCCCTCACAGTTAATAAAATACACATCCACCGCCGGATGTGTAATACTTTTTATTTTACTCTCTGGAAAGGAGACGAACCTCACTTGAGAGTCACAGCGTGCTCCGGGGTGAGCCCAATGCTGTGTTACACCCACCAGTGCCCGCCGAGTGCCACACACCTCTGTGTTGTATTCCACTAGCTAGTGCGTATGCTATGACACTCTCTAGCCCATGTGCACTGTAACACCACCCCGTGAATATGTCATGCCACACTTGCCTTCGCACGGGTTATATTGCCCCATCTAACGTGCCTTCCTCGATGCCTAGGTTATAACGCACAGCGCTATGCCATACATATTACAATCTGGGATCCATATCTTTGTCACAGTGCATATACAACGTTACACTCCCCAGCACATATTTTATATTCCAACTTTAGAGACTAGTTAGGTTACACAACACTGTCCTGTGCATATTACACTCCAAGGCGCATATCGCATAGTACGCGCTAGTGCCTGTGCTATCTCGCGCTCTCCAATAAATCTGTCATTGCGCACAATGTATTGCATATTATATTTCATGCCCCGGTTCATCTTATATCACACTTTTTGGAGCATAGTTTATACCATATACTATATCTAGTTTTAATTTTCAATCGTGCTCTCAGGACTATGTTCTATATAACACTGCGTCCACCTACCCTTTTCACGGGCATTACATTTTGCGATGGGTCAGGGGGTGTTTCTGCCAAGTGAGCCCTGAGTCACAGTCACAAACGTCCTCTTCTTCCTGAATAAAAGTGAGATTATGCTGCATACTTGTTCATATTTTAAGTAGTTCGCACAGACACACATTTTAAAAACAATAAAGTTCCTAATACCCACCTTCTCTGAACAGTTAGCTTGCTGCCCCAGCCACCTCCTCCCTATCCTCTGTTGTCTGAATCCATGGACTAGCCTCCTCCCTCCTGCCATGCATGGTCTGATGTGCTGCCACTGCCCTCCATTTAGCATGATGTACCAGTCCACTCCTCCTGCCCCCCATTGCCCAATTCTATGGTCCATCATTGATCTCCTGCTTAGCCTCTGTGCTTAGCTTGCTGCCCCTATTCTCCTTCCCCCTGCCCTCCGATGTCTTTGTGCATGCCCCTGCTCCATCCTTTTTGACCACCATGGACCTGCCACTCATATCTACTCTGAGTGTTCTGTTGAGCTGCCACTCCCCTCCCACCTGCCTAGCATTGTCAGATGACTTTAACCTGTCCCTGCCACCTCCAGCCTGCCTGTCCACATGCCATGCCCCTGTCCCCTTCCTCCTGTCCTCCATGGTCCATTTTACTGCCACACCCTTCTGCCCTCCCTGGTCTGTTGTGCTGCAACTGCTCCTCCTGCCTGCCCCGCGCGGTCTGTTGTGAGGCCCCCAGCTGCCCCTACCATCTTCCCTCCATGGTCTGTGTGTATGCCATCATAGTCTCATTGTTGCTCTCCATGGTGTGTCTTGTTTCTAGTGCCCATCCTGCCTGACCTCCATGGTCATCTTGCTGCTCCTGCCCTGCCTCCAGCCCTCTGTTTCCATGTGCAGACCCCTATTCCCTCCCTCCTGGCTTGTCTGTTCCATTGTAATGCCCCTGATCCGTCCCTCCTGCCCTTTATGGTCTGTTATGCTGCAGCTTTCTCTCCTGTCTGTCCATTATGGTCAGCTAGCTACCATTGCCTCTTTCCCCTCTATTCTCTGTTGTACATGTGCATGGTCCTGTCCCCTCCCTATTGCTTTCTATGGATTGTTGTGCTGCACTCCGGTCCGCATGCGCTGTGTGGTGTATTGTGCTGCTGAAAACCCTGATGCCTGCCCTGTAGGGTCAGTTTGGTGCACCTCTCCATGTCCCTCCTGTCCTCTGATATCCGAGTCCATGTCCCTACCCCAATTCCTCCTGCTTACCATGATCCAATGTACCATACTTGCGAACATTTTGAACTTGGTAAGAGGGAGATTTTGAAAACAAACTGGGGTATTGATTTTCCCCTTTGAGTTGCATTGAAAAAGAGGAGATTGTAGACAGGAGACAGATCAAATAAAGCCCATTTGAGCTTAAAAACATTGGACGTTTCCTGGCTGAAACGGATCTGTTGGCATGTATGGTTGTACTACCACTGCCTCTTCCTTCTGCCCACAATGGTCTATTACATTGCCACAGCCTCTCTTGCCAGTCCTGTATTGTTGGTTTGTTGCCCCTGCCCCCCTTTCCACTGCCCTCCATAGTCTGTTGTGCTGCCACTGCCCTTCCTGCCCGCCCAGTGTGGTAAAATTGTTGCCTCTGCACTCTCCTACCTGTCTTCAATTTTCAGAGTCCGTGCCCCTGGCCTCCGCCTCTCAACAGTATCCCAATGAACAACTAGATTGCTAACATTCTATATTTATTACAAAAGTGTGGAACGCCTGACGTCATCTTGATGTATTCAAAACTGTAATACCTAGAGTATTTCCTTTAGAAATTACATATATGAGAGGGTCTTATTTGCATCAAAATTATGGTTAGTGCTCTAAAAAACTAAAATGAGGACATATTTTCTGAGTTTTCAAATAGCGACAAAGAACTTTTACATTATTTGTAATCTTTATGTTTTATCCAGTTGACCACTTGATTAAATGTTGCACCTAGGGGAGAGGATGTGGTGTTACTTCCAGAGCTGCAGACTTTGCAACTGGGGAACCAGGTTGGAGTTTCTGCTTCAGCTCAACATTCTGTGATTCTGGTCAAATCACTTAATCTCCCCATGCCTACAACCAAAATGAATTTGATCTTGTGTGATGTAACCAATGCTCATGTAAAGCACTCCAATACCTGACAAGTCTGCACTATATAAAACTGCAAATACACAAAAAATAAGTGTTTTGCACACTTCTGTCATTGGGCTCCATGTGGGCTACATCTGGGTGATATTTGTGCTGCATTTGGGCTCTTTTGCCTCTGGTGGCCATCTTGGGAGATTTATTTGTTATGAAGTTTCCTAATTCCCTGCAGTATCCTCAGTAGGAAATACTTCCAGTTTTTTACTTTGGTTCCATCAAGAAGGCATTCAGATGTGTCACACATTTGCCATAAATTCAGAATGTTAGCACTCTAGTTGCTTATTAGATCACTGTAGTAACGCTACTGCTCACCAGGGAAGTCTGCTGCTGGTATTCAAAGTGCATGTTTCAGTCTGCATGTCAGATTTTTTTTATGAAATAGAAGAGGATTTGAGAAGTCACTCAAAATGTGCCCTAATTTTTCTTTCTTCAGCACTAATCATAACTTCTATGGCAAAATGAACCCCCTCGTGTTCCTTTTTAAATTAAATGTTTTAAGTGTTACCAGTTTATTCTAATCAAGATGGCTTCAGGTGTGCCATACTTTTGTCATAAGTAAGACAGTAAGCGCTCTAGTTGTTCTTAAGAACACTCTGACATTCTGTCATTGGGCTATACTTGGGCTACATCTGGGTGATATTTGGGCTACATTTGGGCTCTTTTGTCTCTGGTGGCCATCTTGGGAAACTTGCTATGAAGTTTCCTAATTTCCTCATTTACTACAGTACATAGTACATAGTCCACTACATCTTGTTTGGGAGGTTTGAGAGGTAACTCCCATCCCTCCTTCACCAGACATAATGGTCCTCTAACAGGGTGCCCAAAAAGAAGTTCAAAAGGGCTGTAGCCAAACCCCTTCTGAGGAACCTCCCTGTATGCAAACAGAAGGCAGGGAAGTAAAAGGTCCCATTTTCGCCTAAGCTTCTCTGGGAGTCCTTTAATCATTCCCTTTAGGGTTTTGTTGAATCTCTCAACTAACCCATTGCATTGTGGGTGATAGGGAGTAGTGAATTTGTAGTTTACACCACACTCCTTCCACATTGCAGTTAGATATCCTGACATAAAGTTAGAACCTCTGTCAGAGATGACCTCCTTTGGGAAACCCACTCTGGAGAAAACTCCAATGAGGGCTCTTGCTACCACAGGAGCTGTGGTAGTCATTAGGGGTATAGCTTCTGGATACCTGGTGGCATGATCCACTACCACCAGTATAAATCTGTGCCCAGATGCTGTTGGTGGGTCAAGGGGACCAACAATGTCAATCCCTACCCTTTCAAAGGGAACCCCCACCACAGGTAGTGGTATCAGGGGGGCCTTTGTGGTGCCACCTGTCTTGCCACTGCCTTGACAAGTGACACAGGAGTGACAAAACTCCTTTGTGTCTTCAGACATGTGTGGCCAATGAAAATGTGGTACAAGCCTGTCCCAGGTCTTGTTTTGGCCCAAGTGTCCTGCTAATGGGATATCATGTGCTAGGGTCAAGAGGTACCCCCTAAACTTCTGAGGAATTACCAGCCTCCTGGTGGCTCCAGGGGTAGGATCTCTAGCCTCAGAATATAGGAGCCCCTCATCCCAATAAACCTTATGGGACCCACTAGCACTCCCAGCAGCCTCAGCAGCAGCCAGCTGTCTGAGGGGTTCAAGAGTGGAGCAGCACTGTTGCTCTTTGCTCAGATCTTCCCTGGAAGGGCCCCCTGCCCCCAAGAACTCAACCTGACCAGGCTCAAGTTCCTCTGGGGCAGTTCCTTCTACAGGCTCTGCTTCTCCTCCCTCAGGAGGGGAATCTGAGATCTGAGACAGAGGGGAAGGCCCAGCCTTAACCCTACTGCTCTTCCTCTTGGGTAGCACCTGGTCCATAGTTTCAGGTTCCAGAGCTGGTTCAGATTAATGCATTTTGGCTTGTGACCTGGTCACAGCAAATACCTCTGCAGGTATGCCCAACATCTCAGCATGAGTCCATAATTCTACTTCAGACCAGGCTGAAGCCTCTAGATCATTGCCCAACAAACATTCGACAGGGAGGTCTGCACTGACTACTACCTTTTTTAGGCCAGTTACCCCTCCCCAGGAGAAATTCACAACTGCCAGGCTATGGTTGGTCCTGGTGTTGCTTGCATTGGTTACCTGGTACATTTCACCCAGGATGATCTGTGTAGGGTCCACTAGGTCCTCTGCCACCATGGTGACACTAGCACCTGTGTCCCTAAATGCCAAAGCCTGTTTGCCATTTATGATAGGCTGCTGTTTGTATTTGCCCAGATTACTGGGGCTCACTAGGAAGGACATATCAAGGTCTCCCTCACAAACTAGCATTGCCTGTGTTGGTACTCTGACTAGGCCAGAGTCCACATCAGAACCCAGGGTCAACCCTACTACACCCTTATTCTGAGTATTACCTCCACCACTTGCTGCACTAGGGGGGAACAGTTGCCTTAGGGGCTGGAGTGGTGGTGGTTTGGTCTTTGGACTTTGTACAGTCAGAAGTCCAGTGCCCTTTCTGTTTACAGAATTTGCACCAGGGCTTCTTTTGGCCTCTTCCCTTTGCAGATTGTGACTCCCCACCAGATGCAGATTTTTGGGGCCCTTGTGAAGACTTCTGATCTTTAGATTTATCTCCACCCTTATCTGAGCCTTTAGGATCTTGCTTCTTAGTGTCACCACCTTGGTTCTGGTCTTTCTGCCTCACCCTGGTTCTGACCCATTTGTCTGCCTTCTTTCCCAATTCTTGGGGAGAGGTCAGATCGGAGTCCACCAGGTACTGATGCAACAACTGGTTCTGGCAATTATTAAGGATCTGTTCTCTCATTATAAGATTATACAATCCCTTAAAGTCAGTTACTCTACTACCAACCAGCCAACCTTCTAGAGCCTTGGTTGCGGAATCAACAAAGTCAGACCAATCCTGAGTCTGTGCTTTCTGGGTGTCTCTGAACTTCAACCTGTACTGTTCAGTGGTTAAGCCAAACCCATCTATCAAAGCACTCTTCAGGGCTTCATAATCATTAGCATCCTCTTCTCTAACAGTGAGGAGCTTGTCTCTCCCTTTGTCTGAAAAGGAGAGCCACAAGATTGCTGCCCACTGTTTCTGGGGGACCTGTTGAACTTTACAGGCCCTCTCCATAGCAGTTATCCATTTGTGGATATCATCCCCACTCTGGTAGGGAGGAACAACCTAGGACAGGTTCCTTTGATCTGGCATGTAATCTCTGCCTCTAGGGACACTGTTGCTGCCACCAGGTGTATCTAACCCCTCCTTCTTAGAAGCTCTTTGGAGCTCGAAGGCTTCCCTATCTAAGGCCAATTGCTTGGTTCTGAGGGCAAGCCTAGCTTCCTCATACTGGAGCATCTTGAACCTTCTTTCAGAGGAGGACTCCCTGGGAAAGTTGGAGTTCCTCTGGTGAACAGATTCTCTTCCAGAGTGGTATGAATGGTCAGATTCCCTTGAAGGGAACCTGGTCCTTTCTCCCACTCTGTCAGTTCTCTTAGGGAGAATTCCTCTGTTCCTTTCAGACCCTTTTGGGTCTGGCCCTTCAACCACAGACTCCAGGTCATCTAGATTTATCATCATCAGACCCAGAGACTATGTTTGAACCACCCCCTGATGCAGACCCACTTGCTCCTAGAGCTTGTCTCAGGTCATCTGCTACTAACAGATCTATCAGGTGTTGTGATGAGGGACTCCTGCCCACCCTCAGTTGTCTTTCAAATTATAAGGCCTTCAGTTCAGTGTAGGCTATATCTTTGTACTGAGATGGGGTGGACCCACTGGCTCCACCATGGTGAGACATACTAGTGTTGTGCAGTGTTGTACTACCTACACTAGTTGAGGCCTACTAGACCTAGCTTGAGCTGTAGCAAGGGTGTGCTTGTCCCTTCACAAACAGCTCTAAGTTCAGTAGAACTTATTGATACTAGCTTGACTTTATATGTACCTTGAGTACCTTAAGTGGTTTTCAGTTAGTAATTCAAATAGAGATTTTCTGGTAAAACATTGGCAAGCTGGAATCCCACACGCTGCTCACCAATGTGAGAAGTGGGCCTGGCATATGCTGGTCACTAGTTATAGTGGCCACCTGGCACCAGTCCAATTCGACTCTTGGTAGATAGGTTTAAAGACAACCTTTTAAAGAAAGCTATCCTAGTGGTAGCTGTGGAGAGCAGCCTTCAGGCTAAGTCTCTGAGGAATGTAAAGCAGCTTGTTTTACCTTATAATCTCTTGAATTACCAAATGAAAAGACACCACACAGGTATATATATCAAATATATATGTATTTATTTCTAAATATACTCTACTAATCTCTTTATGAGATTAGAGCCAGGTAAACATTCAAAAGATCAATAGTTCTCAATAAATTAAGCACAAATATGGCTGTAGCCCTAGGGGCGTACCAGACCATATACTAAAATAATGGGTTAACAAACTCGACTTGCAAAATGAAGAGGCCTAGGGCTTCACTTCTGCAGTGTTAGCAGGTAAGTAATCAGCCCACAGGAGACGCGTGCAGTGTCTAAACACACACGCGGGTTTTCAATGCGTTTCAATGGCAAATGTCGCGGTTTGTATTTTACAGTTCTAGGGCACTTCGCAAAAGTCAACAGGCAAGCAACTTACAGGGTAAGTATTTCGAGAGCCAACACACACTTGGGCACCGGAGTGCACGAGTTACCTCACCCAGGGAAGCCGGGTGCATAGGTGTCCTTTGGTGTCGGGTCGCGATGCTGTTTTCAATGGAGATCCTTGAAGACTTGCTGCTTGTGACGACTGGAGAGGTGTCCGTTCGAATCCGACGATGGATTGGAGTTGCAGAAGACCTAGAAATTGAGGGGACAGAGGTCAGAGTCACTTGCTAGTGACCGGTGGCCAGCAAGATGGATGACCACAGCGGTCGCGTCTCTTCAGGTCGATGATGGTGTTGGGCTAGTTGGCCCTCTGGGACCCTCAGAATTGAAGGGGAATTAATTCCCCAACTTACAACTGGCCAAGGGGCGCGTTTGCAGAGTGCTGCAAGGAGGGGGCGTGGACTCCGGCGCGATGCCGGTCTTTTATTTTTTTTATTTTTTTTAAGAAGGAGGGCTGTGTGGCCCCCCTTCTTTTTATAATTTACTGACCCTGGGGACCCCATCCCCCAGGGCCTGCACCCTAATTTTTTTTGTTGAAAAAAATTAATTTGGTCCTCCCAAGGCCTTAATCGGCCCCGGGGACCCATATCCCAGGGTCATTTCCTTTTTTGTTTTTGAATTCTTTAAGAGGGGGCTGCGTTGCTCCCCTCCTCAGGCCACTTATGGCCCCGGGGACCCCATCCCCCGGGGCCGGCCTTTGCTTTTTGTTATTTAAAAAAAATATATATTTATAGAAACACCTAAGACATGCTGGACAAACCGTATGTACCCATCACCATGACGATTTGTGTGATATTCATTAAAAGGCGACTATGCATAGAATGAATCCACATGGAATGTATTTACACCGCTAGTGAAGCTCTGACGTGTCTGACGCCCTACCGTGCCTAATCCCGGCGCCCCCGCCGGTGGGTACTCTCCAAGTAGACACCCTTGTCGTTTATTTATACAAACATGGGTAGCTATTGACGGGCACATTTAATATACACGCACACCAAGCCATTCAAAGGGGATTCGACAAAAATTCGACCAAACTATGCAAGAAACCCCCCTCACAGTTAATAAAATACACATCCACCGCCGGATGTGTAATACTTTTTATTTTACTCTCTGGAAAGGAGACGAACCTCACTTGAGAGTCACAGCGTGCTCCGGGGTGAGCCCAATGCTGTGTTACACCCACCAGTGCCCGCCGAGTGCCACACACCTCTGTGTTGTATTCCACTAGCTAGTGCGTATGCTATGACACTCTCTAGCCCATGTGCACTGTAACACCACCCCGTGAATATGTCATGCCACACTTGCCTTCGCACGGGTTATATTGCCCCATCTAACGTGCCTTCCTCGATGCCTAGGTTATAACGCACAGCGCTATGCCATACATATTACAATCTGGGATCCATATCTTTGTCACAGTGCATATACAACGTTACACTCCCCAGCACATATTTTATATTCCAACTTTAGAGACTAGTTAGGTTACACAACACTGTCCTGTGCATATTACACTCCAAGGCGCATATCGCATAGTACGCGCTAGTGCCTGTGCTATCTCGCGCTCTCCAATAAATCTGTCATTGCGCACAATGTATTGCATATTATATTTCATGCCCCGGTTCATCTTATATCACACTTTTTGGAGCATAGTTTATACCATATACTATATCTAGTTTTAATTTTCAATCGTGCTCTCAGGACTATGTTCTATATAACACTGCGTCCACCTACCCTTTTCACGGGCATTACATTTTGCGATGGGGGTGGAGGGTCAGGGGGTGTTTCTGCCAAGTGAGCCCTGAGTCACAGTCACAAACGTCCTCTTCTTCCTGAATAAAAGTGAGATTATGCTGCATACTTGTTCATATTTTAAGTAGTTCGCACAGACACACATTTTAAAAACAATAAAGTTCCTAATACCCACCTTCTCTGAACAGTTAGCTTGCTGCCCCAGCCACCTCCTCCCTATCCTCTGTTGTCTGAATCCATGGACTAGCCTCCTCCCTCCTGCCATGCATGGTCTGATGTGCTGCCACTGCCCTCCATTTAGCATGATGTACCAGTCCACTCCTCCTGCCCCCCATTGCCCAATTCTATGGTCCATCATTGATCTCCTGCTTAGCCTCTGTGCTTAGCTTGCTGCCCCTATTCTCCTTCCCCCTGCCCTCCGATGTCTTTGTGCATGCCCCTGCTCCATCCTTTTTGACCACCATGGACCTGCCACTCATATCTACTCTGAGTGTTCTGTTGAGCTGCCACTCCCCTCCCACCTGCCTAGCATTGTCAGATGACTTTAACCTGTCCCTGCCACCTCCAGCCTGCCTGTCCACATGCCATGCCCCTGTCCCCTTCCTCCTGTCCTCCATGGTCCATTTTACTGCCACACCCTTCTGCCCTCCCTGGTCTGTTGTGCTGCAACTGCTCCTCCTGCCTGCCCCGCGCGGTCTGTTGTGAGGCCCCCAGCTGCCCCTACCATCTTCCCTCCATGGTCTGTGTGTATGCCATCATAGTCTCATTGTTGCTCTCCATGGTGTGTCTTGTTTCTAGTGCCCATCCTGCCTGACCTCCATGGTCATCTTGCTGCTCCTGCCCTGCCTCCAGCCCTCTGTTTCCATGTGCAGACCCCTATTCCCTCCCTCCTGGCTTGTCTGTTCCATTGTAATGCCCCTGATCCGTCCCTCCTGCCCTTTATGGTCTGTTATGCTGCAGCTTTCTCTCCTGTCTGTCCATTATGGTCAGCTAGCTACCATTGCCTCTTTCCCCTCTATTCTCTGTTGTACATGTGCATGGTCCTGTCCCCTCCCTATTGCTTTCTATGGATTGTTGTGCTGCACTCCGGTCCGCATGCGCTGTGTGGTGTATTGTGCTGCTGAAAACCCTGATGCCTGCCCTGTAGGGTCAGTTTGGTGCACCTCTCCATGTCCCTCCTGTCCTCTGATATCCGAGTCCATGTCCCTACCCCAATTCCTCCTGCTTACCATGATCCAATGTACCATACTTGCGAACATTTTGAACTTGGTAAGAGGGAGATTTTGAAAACAAACTGGGGTATTGATTTTCCCCTTTGAGTTGCATTGAAAAAGAGGAGATTGTAGACAGGAGACAGATCAAATAAAGCCCATTTGAGCTTAAAAACATTGGACGTTTCCTGGCTGAAACGGATCTGTTGGCATGTATGGTTGTACTACCACTGCCTCTTCCTTCTGCCCACAATGGTCTATTACATTGCCACAGCCTCTCTTGCCAGTCCTGTATTGTTGGTTTGTTGCCCCTGCCCCCCTTTCCACTGCCCTCCATAGTCTGTTGTGCTGCCACTGCCCTTCCTGCCCGCCCAGTGTGGTAAAATTGTTGCCTCTGCACTCTCCTACCTGTCTTCAATTTTCAGAGTCCGTGCCCCTGGCCTCCGCCTCTCAACAGTATCCCAATGAACAACTAGATTGCTAACATTCTATATTTATTACAAAAGTGTGGAACGCCTGACGTCATCTTGATGTATTCAAAACTGTAATACCTAGAGTATTTCCTTTAGAAATTACATATATGAGAGGGTCTTATTTGCATCAAAATTATGGTTAGTGCTCTAAAAAACTAAAATGAGGACATATTTTCTGAGTTTTCAAATAGCGACAAAGAACTTTTACATTATTTGTAATCTTTATGTTTTATCCAGTTGACCACTTGATTAAATGTTGCACCTAGGGGAGAGGATGTGGTGTTACTTCCAGAGCTGCAGACTTTGCAACTGGGGAACCAGGTTGGAGTTTCTGCTTCAGCTCAACATTCTGTGATTCTGGTCAAATCACTTAATCTCCCCATGCCTACAACCAAAATGAATTTGATCTTGTGTGATGTAACCAATGCTCATGTAAAGCACTCCAATACCTGACAAGTCTGCACTATATAAAACTGCAAATACACAAAAAATAAGTGTTTTGCACACTTCTGTCATTGGGCTCCATGTGGGCTACATCTGGGTGATATTTGTGCTGCATTTGGGCTCTTTTGCCTCTGGTGGCCATCTTGGGAGATTTATTTGTTATGAAGTTTCCTAATTCCCTGCAGTATCCTCAGTAGGAAATACTTCCAGTTTTTTACTTTGGTTCCATCAAGAAGGCATTCAGATGTGTCACACATTTGCCATAAATTCAGAATGTTAGCACTCTAGTTGCTTATTAGATCACTGTAGTAACGCTACTGCTCACCAGGGAAGTCTGCTGCTGGTATTCAAAGTGCATGTTTCAGTCTGCATGTCAGATTTTTTTTATGAAATAGAAGAGGATTTGAGAAGTCACTCAAAATGTGCCCTAATTTTTCTTTCTTCAGCACTAATCATAACTTCTATGGCAAAATGAACCCCCTCGTGTTCCTTTTTAAATTAAATGTTTTAAGTGTTACCAGTTTATTCTAATCAAGATGGCTTCAGGTGTGCCATACTTTTGTCATAAGTAAGACAGTAAGCGCTCTAGTTGTTCTTAAGAACACTCTGACATTCTGTCATTGGGCTATACTTGGGCTACATCTGGGTGATATTTGGGCTACATTTGGGCTCTTTTGTCTCTGGTGGCCATCTTGGGAAACTTGCTATGAAGTTTCCTAATTTCCTCATTTACTACAGTACATAGTACATAGTCCACTACATCTTGTTTGGGAGGTTTGAGAGGTAACTCCCATCCCTCCTTCACCAGACATAATGGTCCTCTAACAGGGTGCCCAAAAAGAAGTTCAAAAGGGCTGTAGCCAAACCCCTTCTGAGGAACCTCCCTGTATGCAAACAGAAGGCAGGGAAGTAAAAGGTCCCATTTTCGCCTAAGCTTCTCTGGGAGTCCTTTAATCATTCCCTTTAGGGTTTTGTTGAATCTCTCAACTAACCCATTGCATTGTGGGTGATAGGGAGTAGTGAATTTGTAGTTTACACCACACTCCTTCCACATTGCAGTTAGATATCCTGACATAAAGTTAGAACCTCTGTCAGAGATGACCTCCTTTGGGAAACCCACTCTGGAGAAAACTCCAATGAGGGCTCTTGCTACCACAGGAGCTGTGGTAGTCATTAGGGGTATAGCTTCTGGATACCTGGTGGCATGATCCACTACCACCAGTATAAATCTGTGCCCAGATGCTGTTGGTGGGTCAAGGGGACCAACAATGTCAATCCCTACCCTTTCAAAGGGAACCCCCACCACAGGTAGTGGTATCAGGGGGGCCTTTGTGGTGCCACCTGTCTTGCCACTGCCTTGACAAGTGACACAGGAGTGACAAAACTCCTTTGTGTCTTCAGACATGTGTGGCCAATGAAAATGTGGTACAAGCCTGTCCCAGGTCTTGTTTTGGCCCAAGTGTCCTGCTAATGGGATATCATGTGCTAGGGTCAAGAGGTACCCCCTAAACTTCTGAGGAATTACCAGCCTCCTGGTGGCTCCAGGGGTAGGATCTCTAGCCTCAGAATATAGGAGCCCCTCATCCCAATAAACCTTATGGGACCCACTAGCACTCCCAGCAGCCTCAGCAGCAGCCAGCTGTCTGAGGGGTTCAAGAGTGGAGCAGCACTGTTGCTCTTTGCTCAGATCTTCCCTGGAAGGGCCCCCTGCCCCCAAGAACTCAACCTGACCAGGCTCAAGTTCCTCTGGGGCAGTTCCTTCTACAGGCTCTGCTTCTCCTCCCTCAGGAGGGGAATCTGAGATCTGAGACAGAGGGGAAGGCCCAGCCTTAACCCTACTGCTCTTCCTCTTGGGTAGCACCTGGTCCATAGTTTCAGGTTCCAGAGCTGGTTCAGATTAATGCATTTTGGCTTGTGACCTGGTCACAGCAAATACCTCTGCAGGTATGCCCAACATCTCAGCATGAGTCCATAATTCTACTTCAGACCAGGCTGAAGCCTCTAGATCATTGCCCAACAAACATTCGACAGGGAGGTCTGCACTGACTACTACCTTTTTTAGGCCAGTTACCCCTCCCCAGGAGAAATTCACAACTGCCAGGCTATGGTTGGTCCCGGTGTTGCTTGCATTGGTTACCTGGTACATTTCACCCAGGATGATCTGTGTAGGGTCCACTAGGTCCTCTGCCACCATGGTGACACTAGCACCTGTGTCCCTAAATGCCAAAGCCTGTTTGCCATTTATGATAGGCTGCTGTTTGTATTTGCCCAGATTACTGGGGCTCACTAGGAAGGACATATCAAGGTCTCCCTCACAAACTAGCATTGCCTGTGTTGGTACTCTGACTAGGCCAGAGTCCACATCAGAACCCAGGGTCAACCCTACTACACCCTTATTCTGAGTATTACCTCCACCACTTGCTGCACTAGGGGGGAACAGTTGCCTTAGGGGCTGGAGTGGTGGTGGTTTGGTCTTTGGACTTTGTACAGTCAGAAGTCCAGTGCCCTTTCTGTTTACAGAATTTGCACCAGGGCTTCTTTTGGCCTCTTCCCTTTGCAGATTGTGACTCCCCACCAGATGCAGATTTTTGGGGCCCTTGTGAAGACTTCTGATCTTTAGATTTATCTCCACCCTTATCTGAGCCTTTAGGATCTTGCTTCTTAGTGTCACCACCTTGGTTCTGGTCTTTCTGCCTCACCCTGGTTCTGACCCATTTGTCTGCCTTCTTTCCCAATTCTTGGGGAGAGGTCAGATCGGAGTCCACCAGGTACTGATGCAACAACTGGTTCTGGCAATTATTAAGGATCTGTTCTCTCATTATAAGATTATACAATCCCTTAAAGTCAGTTACTCTACTACCAACCAGCCAACCTTCTAGAGCCTTGGTTGCGGAATCAACAAAGTCAGACCAATCCTGAGTCTGTGCTTTCTGGGTGTCTCTGAACTTCAACCTGTACTGTTCAGTGGTTAAGCCAAACCCATCTATCAAAGCACTCTTCAGGGCTTCATAATCATTAGCATCCTCTTCTCTAACAGTGAGGAGCTTGTCTCTCCCTTTGTCTGAAAAGGAGAGCCACAAGATTGCTGCCCACTGTTTCTGGGGGACCTGTTGAACTTTACAGGCCCTCTCCATAGCAGTTATCCATTTGTGGATATCATCCCCACTCTGGTAGGGAGGAACAACCTAGGACAGGTTCCTTTGATCTGGCATGTAATCTCTGCCTCTAGGGACACTGTTGCTGCCACCAGGTGTATCTAACCCCTCCTTCTTAGAAGCTCTTTGGAGCTCGAAGGCTTCCCTATCTAAGGCCAATTGCTTGGTTCTGAGGGCAAGCCTAGCTTCCTCATACTGGAGCATCTTGAACCTTCTTTCAGAGGAGGACTCCCTGGGAAAGTTGGAGTTCCTCTGGTGAACAGATTCTCTTCCAGAGTGGTATGAATGGTCAGATTCCCTTGAAGGGAACCTGGTCCTTTCTCCCACTCTGTCAGTTCTCTTAGGGAGAATTCCTCTGTTCCTTTCAGACCCTTTTGGGTCTGGCCCTTCAACCACAGACTCCAGGTCATCTAGATTTATCATCATCAGACCCAGAGACTATGTTTGAACCACCCCCTGATGCAGACCCACTTGCTCCTAGAGCTTGTCTCAGGTCATCTGCTACTAACAGATCTATCAGGTGTTGTGATGAGGGACTCCTGCCCACCCTCAGTTGTCTTTCAAATTATAAGGCCTTCAGTTCAGTGTAGGCTATATCTTTGTACTGAGATGGGGTGGACCCACTGGCTCCACCATGGTGAGACATACTAGTGTTGTGCAGTGTTGTACTACCTACACTAGTTGAGGCCTACTGGACCTAGCTTGAGCTGTAGCAAGGGTGTGCTTGTCCCTTCACAAACAGCTCTAAGTTCAGTAGAACTTATTGATACTAGCTTGACTTTATATGTACCTTGAGTACCTTAAGTGGTTTTCAGTTAGTAATTCAAATAGAGATTTTCTGGTAAAACATTGGCAAGCTGGAATCCCACACGCTGCTCACCAATGTGAGAAGTGGGCCTGGCATATGCTGGTCACTAGTTATAGTGGCCACCTGGCACCAGTCCAATTCGACTCTTGGTAGATAGGTTTAAAGACAACCTTTTAAAGAAAGCTATCCTAGTGGTAGCTGTGGAGAGCAGCCTTCAGGCTAAGTCTCTGAGGAATGTAAAGCAGCTTGTTTTACCTTATAATCTCTTGAATTACCAAATGAAAAGACACCACACAGGTATATATATCAAATATATATGTATTTATTTCTAAATATACTCTACTAATCTCTTTATGAGATTAGAGCCAGGTAAACATTCAAAAGATCAATAGTTCTCAATAAATTAAGCACAAATATGGCTGTAGCCCTAGGGGCGTACCAGACCATATACTAAAATAATGGGTTAACAAACTCGACTTGCAAAATGAAGAGGCCTAGGGCTTCACTTCTGCAGTGTTAGCAGGTAAGTAATCAGCCCACAGGAGACGCGTGCAGTGTCTAAACACACACGCGGGTTTTCAATGCGTTTCAATGGCAAATGTCGCGGTTTGTATTTTACAGTTCTAGGGCACTTCGCAAAAGTCAACAGGCAAGCAACTTACAGGGTAAGTATTTCGAGAGCCAACACACACTTGGGCACCGGAGTGCACGAGTTACCTCACCCAGGGAAGCCGGGTGCATAGGTGTCCTTTGGTGTCGGGTCGCGATGCTGTTTTCAATGGAGATCCTTGAAGACTTGCTGCTTGTGACGACTGGAGAGGTGTCCGTTCGAATCCGACGATGGATTGGAGTTGCAGAAGACCTAGAAATTGAGGGGACAGAGGTCAGAGTCACTTGCTAGTGACCGGTGGCCAGCAAGATGGATGACCACAGCGGTCGCGTCTCTTCAGGTCGATGATGGTGTTTTGTCTCTTCGCTCACGAGGACCAGGAGGGATCGAAGATAACCAGCAGCTGGCGTCAGAGGTTCCCACGACGTCTGCAGCTGATGACTGTCGGCACCCGGAATGGAGCCAACAAGCCTTGGCAACTGCAAGTCTCGTGTAGAGTGAAGATTGTCAATGGTGCAGACCAGCAAGTTCTGATGGACTTACCCAGCGAGGGTAAGTGAGGGCAGGCCCAGAGCAACCAGGCGAGCCCTTGAAGTTGATGTGGAAGTCTTCAGGTGAGTTCCTAGCCAACGGGCAAGCAACCGCGAAGACGCCTTTGCAGGAAAAGTTTAACAACAGCCCACGGTCACTCGGGACGGGGTAGGCCGCTGAATTTCAGTACTAGACCTGCTAGGGACTTGGACAACAAGTGGTCCAAAGCACAACTTCGTTGGACGTAGATTAGGGCTTGCACTCGAAATCAGTGCACGGTTCCCTGGTATTGCTGTTCCTCGTCACTAGTGGGGTCCAGACACCACAGCTTCGCAGGGGACTCAAAATAGCCGTCGAGAGGTCAGGAAATCCGCTTCAGGGGACGCAGGGACTTTGGGGTCCGGTGGGAGCGGTAAAGTTTGCAACCGTTGTCGAAGAGTTTTGGTGCCTGCCAAGCAGGGGAGTCACTCCTTGACTCCAAGGGAGATTCTTCAGTCTTCCAGAGATAGTGGAACGTCGAAGGGCCAGGATTCTTCTTAGTAGAGCGTCGTCCAGGTGTAATCTAAGTTGCATTGGCAAGCTTTGGTATCTTATAGTAAAAAGATGGGAGGGACTAGCTCTATGACCACTCCTCTAGGAGGGTCAGGGTAGTGGGTGGTTACACCCACTTCCCTTTGTCCAGTTTCGCGCCAGAGCAGGGGCAGGTAGCCCCTGAACCGGTTTGAGCTGGCATATGCACAGAGGAGCCTACTGCTCCCCCAGTGCAGGACTTCAAAGCACTCCAAGAGTGCACCCACCCAGCTCCAATACACTAAATCCTGTCTGGGAGGTGGTGACACCTCCCTGTGACAGGAAACCCTTTGTTGGGCTCCCTCCACTGCGAGTTTAGATCAGCAGCAGGAGGGCAGCCCGGTGTCTGTGCTGGTGGCATCCATTTTGTGATGCCAGGGCTCTAGATGATTTCTACCGTGTAGTACAGTGGGTACATGTCGTCCCCTCTAGAGGGGTGGGATCCTACTCCCACACCGGTTACTGGTGTGGGGGTAGGATTCCAAGTTGTTTGACACCAAACACAACATGTTTTGATACAGTCAATCCAAAGTTAGCATTTACCGCGAGGTTATAATGCACTTAAGAGTATATAGTTTAACCGCATCCACAAACAGCAGCAGAGAATAGACTCGGCCAGCTGCAGAGGGGTCCTGCTCAGGCAGAAGCACCCCCTCACATAGTAAACCATGCACCCTGCCCTTGGGATTGATAGGGATTACCATAGGGGTGACTGATAGGTTTATATGTGTGTGTATGGGGAGATATAGGAACCTATACCTCAGTGAGGAGCGCTAACACTACCTCACACAGGATGCAGTAGCAGGCCTGTGGTGTCAGATTGTGAGTGCTTCCAGGGGTGGCATAATACATGCTGCAGCCCCTGGTAGGCCTGTGAAGTACCAAGGCCCTAGGTAACGAAGGTACCATATACTAGGGGCTCACAAGGCACAACAGTATCCAATCACTAGTGCATCTAATATGCACACCAAGTTGTTTAGAGAGATCAGTTAGACTGGGGCCCTGATTAGCAGGGACCCAGCCAGACTATAGCTAGAAACCAGTGTATACATCAGAAAAAAAGTGGGGGCAACACAAGTGCAGATCCTACTCTCCTACAGGCTATACTTGAGCTACATCTGGGTGATATTTGGGCTACATTTGGGCTATTTTGTCTCTGGTGGCCATTTTGGGAGACTTATTTGTTATGATGTTTCCTAATGTCCTCATTTACTACAGTCTCCTCAGTAGGAAATACTTTGTTTTTTACTTTGATTCCATCAAGAAGGCATTCAGATGTGTCACACATTTGCCATAAATTCAGAATGTTAGCACTCTAGTTGCTTATTAGATCACTGTAGTAAAACTACTGTTCACCAAGGAAGTCTGCTGCTGGTATTGAAAGTGCATGTTTCAGTCTGCATGTCAGAATTTGTTAATGAAATAGAAGAGGATTTGAGAAGTCACTCAAAATGTGCCCTAATTTTTCTTTTTTCAGCACTAATCATAATTTCTAGAAACAAGACACACCTTGGAGAGCAACAGTGAGACTATGATGGCATACACACAGACCATGGAGGGAAGGTGGGAGGGGGTCAGGGGCAGCTAGCTGACCACACAGGGAAGGTGGGAGGTACCATGGCAGCACAGAAGACCATGCATGGCAAGCGGGAGGGTTAGTGGCAGCACAATGGCTATGATGGGCAAGATGGGCAAGAAGGAGGGTGCAGGGGCATGCACAAATGACCATGGAGGATAGAAGGGAGGGTCAGGACCTGGGCACAGACAAGAGAGTTCGAGGGAAGGGGCCTCACAACAGACCGTGTGGGGCAGGCAGGAGGAGCAGTTGCAGCACAACAGACCAGGGAGGGCAGAAGGGTGTGGCAGTAAAATAGACTATGGAGGACAGGCGGACAGGAGGAAGGGGATAGGGGCATGGCATGTGGACAGGCAGGGTGGAGGGGTCAGGGACAGGTTACAGTCATCTGACAATGCTAGGCAGGTGGGAGGGGAGTGGCACCAAACTGACCCAATACACCACACAGCGCATGCGGGACCGGAGTGCAGCACAACAATCCATAGAAAGCAATAGGGAGGGGACAGGACCATGCACATGTACAACAGAGAAGAGGGGAAAGAGGCAATGGTAGCTAGCTGACCATAATGGACAGACAGGAGAGAAAGCTGCAGCATAACAGACCATAAAGGGCAGGAGGGAGGGATCAGGGGCATTACAATGGAACAGACAAGGCAGGAGGGAGGGAATAGGGGTCTGCACATGGAAACAGAGGGCTGGGGGCAGGGCAGGAGCAGCAAGATGACCATGGAGGTCAGGCAGGATGGGCACTAGAAACAAGACACAACATGGAGAGCAACAATAAGACTATGATGGCATACACACAGACCATGGAGGGAAGATGGTAGGGGCAGCTGGAGGCCTCACAACAGACCGCGCGGGACAGGCAGGAGGAGCAGTTGCAGCACAACAGACCAGGGAGGGCAGAAGGGTGTGGCAGTAAAATGGACCATGGAGGACAGGAGGAAGGGGACAGGGGCATGGCATGTGGACAGGCAGGCTGGAGGTGGCAGGGACAGGTTACAGTCATCTGACAATGCTAGGCAGGTGGGAGGGGAGTGGCAGCTCAACAGAACACTCAGAGTAGATATGAGTGGCAGGTCCATGGTGGTCAAAAAGGATGGAGCAGGGGCATGCACAAAGACATCGGAGGGCAGGGGGAAGGAGAATAGGGGCAGCAAGCTAAGCACAGAGGCTAAGCAGGAGGTCAATGATGGGCCATAGAATTGGGCAATGGAGGGCAGGAGGAGTGGACTGGTACATCAGTGATGTCATTTGAGATGTCATCAGTGATGTCTTGAGTGATGTCGCGGACCAGGTCATGAGTGATGTAATATGTGAAGTCATCAGCAGTGCATTGCAGGCGCGCAAGTTATAGTTGGCTAAACTAACTATAACGGGGGAATTTCAATGTTTTTGTACGAGGGAAATGTCCAGCTAACTACAACGCCCCTGAAACCTATGGTTTTTTCAGTGAATTTCAAAGGTTTTTTAAATGCTAATTCCTAACTATATCAGGCCTGAGACCTATGGTTTTTTCAGTGAATTTCAAAGGTTTTTTAAATGCTAAATTCCCAACTATATCAGGCCTGAAACCTATGTTTCTTTCAGTGAATTTCAAAGGTTTTGTAAATGACAATTTTTAATGTATTAATTGTTATACTGATTTTTTTGATACTGATTTACTACATTTTTTAAACTATTTATTTTTAGATATTTTTTTTAATTACATTATAATTACATTATACATTACAATACAAAATATACTTCTCAGAATGAATAACTTTAGTTTAAATACTTGGCAAATAGGCAACAGACTTTTAAGTACAGTAGTTACAGTTGTTGCAATGGCCAACCCAATTTCAAACACAAAGCAACATTGAGCTCAATGTGAATTTCTAGTTAAATGCAATTAGTTACTTTATGGATTACTTTTCTAACCACAGGACTGGATCCCAGATTCAGTCCTTGGACATCTCCTGTAAACAGTTGAGTAAAAGCGTTTTGGTAACAGTAGTTATTTTTAAGGAATATTATTGTATTTTAAAAGTTGACACTTAGAAATTTTTTCACATAGAATCACCAATGTTATCCTATGGCAGAAAATTCACTTAGCAGGTAAGTAATGTTATCGTTACTTTTTCTTACTCAGTGGTGGATCCTGGATCCAGCACTGGCCAACCTCCTGTAAACAGTTGAAAGAATGTGTTTAAGTCACACAGACGATTATTTAGGAATATTTTTTTGTTTGTGAAAATAGACAGACACTTTTCTGCTGAAAACCACACAATGGATTCCTGCGGAAGGAAATACAAGTTACTGGTAAATACGCTTAGAATTACCTTTCATGTTCAGTGCTGGGCAAAAAGATGCAGCACTGGGTTCTCTCCTGATTACAGGTGAGTAAATCGGAATTTGTAGCTTGGCTGATTTTAGAGGAATATTTGTACGTTTCAAAAATGGACACTTACAAAATTCTCTGGTGAAAACCACACAATGGATTCCTATGGAAGGAAATACAAGTTACTGGTAAGTACGCTTAGAATGACTTTTCAGAGTCAGTGCTGGGCTAAAAGATGCAGCCCAGAGTTCTCTCTTGATTACAGGGGAGTAAATCGGAATTCGTAGTTCGGCTGATTTTAGAGGAATATTTGTACAATGGTGAAGGAAGGGGGTGGAGCCTGAGGTGATATGTGTGCAAACACACCCTGTGGCGCGTTATAAGTTGGGGAATTAATTCCTCTTGAATCCTGAGGTCCCCTCGGGGCCAACTAGCCCACCAGGTACCTCCAGTATGCGCCAGGGGGCTGCATTGCAGAGAGGTGGTCAGAGGCCACACCCCTTTTTACAACACTCTGCAACGCAGCTCCGTGGCGCTTAGTGGAGGTACCTGGTGGGCTAGTTGTCCCCTAGGGGACCTCAGGATTGAAGAGGAATGAATTCCCCAACTTAAAACGTGCCACAGGGCGTGTTTGCACAGTATCACCTCACGCCCCGCCCCCTACCTTCACCACTGTGCAAACGCGCCCCGTGGCGTGTTTTAAGTTGGGAGATTAAGTCCCCTTGAATCCTGAGGTCCCCTGGCGGCCAACTAGCCCACCAGGTGCCTCCAGTAAGTGCCACGGAGCTGCGTTACAGAGAGGTGTAAAAAGGGGCGTGGCCTCATTACACCTCTCTGCAACGCAGCACCCTGGCGCATACTGGAGGACCCCCAGTATTGAAGGGGAATTCGTTCCCCCTCTGCAAATGCGCCAGGGGGCTTATTTGCAAAGTGATGAAAGGAGGGGGCCTGGCCTCCTCCCGATCCCGTTATTTTTTGTTGTTTTTTTTTTTTAAGAAGGGGGGCTGTGTAGCTCCCCTTTTTCTTATTTTTCGACCCTGGGGACCCCATCCCCCAGGGTCTGCCCCCCATTTTATTTTTTTAAACTGTGGAGGGGGGCCACGTGGCCCCCCTCCCGAGGCCTTAATTTGTCCCGGGGACCCCATCCCCCGGGGCAAGTCCTTTTTTTTATTTTGGGGAGGGGGGCCGCAGGACCCCCTCCCGGGCCTCTACTGGCCCCGGGGACACCATCCCCTGGGGCCTGGCCTTTGTTGGGGACCGTGGGGGGGTCCCCAATTCCCCCACGGCCCCGTCGGCTCCCCGCCTCCTGCGGGAGCCGTCATTGCTTTTCCACATGGGGAGCAGCATGTTAGCTGCTCCGCATGTGGAAAAGCAATCTGCTTTGCTATTTGGAAGAGAGAGCAGGTTTCCCTGCTCTCTTTCAAATAGCAAAGCAGTTTGCAATGGCAGGGTGGAAGCCGCGAGGCTCCCGCCCTGCCATTGCAAACAGTAGTGTCCCGGGGGTGGGCACCCCGGGACACTGCAGAAGCCGGCCCTGGGGGGTAGCGGTTCGGTTTTTTTTTTCCCTCAGCGGGATGCGGGGACCCTACGCGCATCCCGCGATTTAAAAAAAAACAAAAAAAAAACAAAACATTTTTTGTTGGCCTTGGGGGTCCTTGTGGGACCCCCTGAGCAGGCCTAGGGGGTCAGGGTGTTTCTACCCTGCCCCTTTTTCGCGTTTTGCGATGTTTTTTTTGGGGCTTCTTGTGCCTCGGTTCTACCGAGGCACAAGATGGCTGCCAACACTTCCTGATCTGGAATGTTGACAGCCAATTAGCATTTAGCTCGTGCACGGCAGGGTGCGCGCTGGGTGCGGGGAGGGTCCGCGGATCCTCCTCGGCCATAGAGATCACTAACTTTTAACTCTAATTTTCTCAGGAACTACTTAACGGATTTACACCATTTAAGCAAAAAGAACGAGTCTGAATTGAGGACTACCTCTTTGCCAAATTTGGTGTAATTCCGTTCAGCAGTTCGGCTGTAGCTGCGACAACAGATCCTATGGAAAATTGCATGGGGAAAACGCGTTTTGGGACCCCCCCCCTTTTTTCTCGGCCCCCGCTTGACGAATCACCGCAAAACTTTCAGGGTAGGAGCGGAGTGGAGCTGGCCAAAAGTTTGGAAGATTTCGTGAAGATTCGTCAATCGGCGGCAGACTTATTGGGAATAGAATGTTGCGGATTTCCCATGGAAAATAGGTCCCAACTAGAACCATCTACTGGCGACTGCCAGTAGGTAATATATTACATATTGCAGATGAAATAAAAGGAGACCTTTTTCTCTTTTTTAGATCAATCCCGTGACCAAGGTCAAAGTAGTCTGACCGAAACGCGTAGGGCATGGCAAATTATGAATAAATTAATTCGCCTGAATTACTTCTGGAACACAAGTGAGTGCGTCTTTACTTCGCTCTTGGGCGATAATTGAGTTATAAATACCGGCGTGGCTCTGCCGGAAAAGAAACGCACCGCCCCTGGAAATCGAGCGCCAGCGTTATAACTTGGGCCGCATTTTAAAGACTTCAATCAAAACGCGAGGCAGCCACCACTTCAAACAGCACCTGAACAAGACGTTAGGAGGATTTCTCTTCAGGAATTACAAACGGGACATCAAAGTGAGCAGGCACCGATCCCGGATGCCGACGAACCGCGGGGGTCTCAACCGGAGGGCGGAGAGCAACGCTGGAAATCGGCATCGGGTAGGTGCTTTTGCTTTGTTTGCATTTTCCTCATAGAATCTATTACGTCTTGATATGGTGAAATAAGTGGTAATGGGGTTTCGTAAGATAACGCGCTATCGCTTCCCTCAATAAACACTTCGGCAAGAGTGACTTCCTCAAAAGCGGGAAGATACAATTTAACCAATCAGACTAGCCATAGTATAACAAAGAATCAACCAAGTGTTTTTGGGAAAATTGCAGCAAATGGGAAGGAAACTAGTTTCTTAAAGCGACAAGGGATTTAAAATCGGAACACAAATTATTTTTGCCATGGAAAGAAGGGAGGCAAAAAGAAATGCAGAACTGTCCGGATTATTTTCCACAGCAACCTCACAACGATCGGAGAGGGGCCAATTAACGCCACAAAGTAGCACTAAGGAAATACTGAGATACTGGGAGAGATGATCAAAGAAAGAAATTAACAAATGGTGGGAGCTGATAACGCTGCAAAAATATGTAGAGGTAAAAAGAATACCTAGAGGTCTCCGCCTTATATTAATGCCAAGTCACCAAGATACAAGTAGCGAACTACTCCAGGAGTGGGGAGAACATCTACTAGAGTCATCCATGGGGTTAATACGGATTCTAATAAAGCACATAGAAAAGGCTCTAAATGAAATCAGGGAAGAACTAAAAGAAAAAGAAGAGGAAATTGAAAAAATGACTATCAGAAGATATGGCCAAATTGAAATCTGACATCCTCAAGAATCTAGGAAAACATGAGGACAGAGTAAAACAACGGAAACAGCAGAAGTTCCAAAGGGAGAAATCTGACTTTGAGGAAGGTCGAATTTTCACATTTGGCAGACAATATGAAATACGGAAAAGTAAAGCACGATTGGAAATGACCAGTAGAGAACTCTCCAGCTACGACTCCTTTACAAGTACTGATGTAAGTGACAACGAAAACACGACACCAGCAACATCAGATATGGGGAGAAAAAAAGACCGATTTTTTAACCGAGATGCGGATGGCATTAGAACAACAGCACCAAAAAAAAACAATCAAAGAGGAGGAACAACAGGAGGAGCCTAGCGCGGGACCAAGATTGCTGCGTGAGCACAGAGCTCCCGCGACCCTCGTTCCCTCCGGCAACTATCCTGAAAAGAATCCTGTGTCAAATATCCGGAATATTGGAGATGAACCATTGCTGAGGCGGACGTCGTTGTCGGGACTGAAATCGTACACCGGAGACCGAAGTTGTGACAAGTGGAAGTTCGCGGCCTACCCCCGGGAGATGCCGGGTCTCGCGTTGGCATGGGCCCGGACACTAATTGAACAACAGCGGCCGTGTGTGGTGCAGACCATCGGATGGGGGATGTTTTCACTTTCACTTTCGTTTTCCTCTACAACTGCGTGCCTCGGCCCGAGAGTGTCTTGGGCAACGGTCGCCTGTAGCTCGGCCTGCACATGCCTGGGCCTAAATCGGGGTCCCGGATCCAGCGGACCTCGTGTCAATTGTGTGGCTGAGTGGTCTGTCTTTGACGCTGACTGTTCCGGTGTTGAGGATGTCGGCCAAATCGGAAGCCGAAAAACAGAAGCCCAAGAATACCAGGCGGGGGGGCTACACTCAAACTAACAATATGGATCGCTATGCCCAGCAAAAGGGATCGCCAAGCGGACCGGGGAAGCCACAGGAAGTACCGAGAGATGGTTCGGTCCCCGAACCGGAATTGACACTGCAAGACATCATGGGCGCCATTTAGGGGATGAAGTCCTCTATTGGGCAACAGTTCGAGACCCTGGCACACAAAGTGGATACTATCTCAGTTGATGTTAACTTGCTTCGCGCAGACCTGGGGAAAACTAATGAGAGAGTTAAATCATTGGACCTAAAAACCTCTAGCCTCACGGGGGACGTCTCTGATCTGCAAATAGAGGTCCGTACGCTGAGGACTACTAATGACCTCTTTGCCCGCAAGATGGAGGATTTTGAAGGCCGGGCGCGGCGCAATAACGTGCGCATTGTTGGCGTTCCGGAGAAATCGGAGGAGCAATCAGCGGACTTGTTTGTCGAGGACTTGGTGGTTAATCATCTGGCGCCTAAGGGCCTCAGCAAGTTCTTTGCGGTCGAGCGGGCCCACCGAGTCTCAGGCGGGAGGCCCAAGGTGGGAGCCCCCCCGAGACCGATCATCGCCAGGACCTTCAATTTCAGGGACCGCGACGCCATTCTGCAGGCGTCACGAGTGTCCGAACCAGTCACTTTCCAGAACACTGCAGTGAGTTTTTATCCTGACTTCACCCAGGCGGTGCAGAAGCAACGGCAGAGTTTCCTGGGGGCTAAGAGGAGGCTACGTGAGATGGGTCTGAAGTATGCCATGCTCTTCCCAGCCAAGTTGCGCGTCGAGTACGAAGAGCGAACCTTTTTCTTTGACTTGCCGGACGTGGTTGGGGAATGGCTCGACACATTGCCTCAGCGGCGGACTAGTGGGGATCATGCTGGCGGAGCAGAAGGTGGTCATGTCGCACAAGAGTGAGGATTCCGGTGATTGAACATTCTGGCTAAGCTCAGGACAGTGGTTCGCTGATTTTTGTTTTCTTTGATGGCTATTGTCCGGGGGTGGCGGGGGTACAATGGGAACTTTTTCCTCCTACGGGGTTTCTTCTTGTAGATTAGTTTCTGCTAGGGCGACAGGCACACTGCAAGTTGGGGGGGCTTTTTAGGCTTACGCAGGGGTGCAGGGTGGGGGGTGGTATGGGTCTGTTGGGGTGGTTGTTGTTGTTTTTCTCTTTGCAAGGTATCACAATGCAAGTCTTTTTCGCTCGTGTGCTGCTCTCTGGGGGGGGGGCGGGGGTCTCTTGCCATTTCGTGATGGGGGTAGGGGTTTGAATATACTTAGTTGGAATGTTAATGGCTTGGGGGATCGTATTAAGCGGGGGATTGTATTACAATTTCTGAAGAGGTGCTCTCCTGACATAGTCTTGCTGCAGGAGACGCACCTGATAGGCAATATGTGTCATGCTCTCAATAGAAAGGGTTATAAATTTGTTGCGCACTCTGGGTTTTTCTCGGGATCTCGGGGGGCTGGAATACTTGTTAGGACCTCGCTGCCGTTTGAGATTGATTCTACCACTGTCGATGAGAGGGGGCGCTTTGTGGCTGTTGCTGGGAGGTGGGAGGGCAGGACACTGGTTTTGGTTTCTGTTTATGTCCCTCCTGGCCTGCAGACCGCCACATTTGCTGACTTGGGGAGGGCTATGCTGGATCTCCCCGAGGGCGTGTTGTTGGTGGGTGGTGACTTTAATGCAGTTGGTTCCGGATTACTAGACAGACATCTGCCAAGGGACCCTGGGGGCGCGCAGAGATGGCTCCCAGATTTTATTGATACACTAGGTCTGGTTGACTGCTGGAGGCTGCTGCACCCCGCTCAGCGGCAGTACACTTTTCACTCTGGGGCACACGGTAGCCTCTAGAATAGATTATGTTCTCACCTTGGCTGCCCAAGCTTCATTGGTGTCCGAGGCTAGGCACATGGCTAGGGGCATCTCCGATCATTCGCCGGTGTGGATTTGTATGGATTTTGGCCGGGGAGCGGCAGGTAGGGTGGCTCCGATTAACCCCTGGTATTTCCGTGACCCTAGGACTCGTAGCGCATTGCTGAAAGCGGTCGATCTCTACTTTTTGGAGAATCTTGGCTCGGTTACCTCCGCGGTGTCTTTGTGGGAAGCGTTTAAAACGGTACTGAGAGGGGAGGCCCTCTCCTTGATAGTGAATGTCAAACGTCGGAGAGATGCGGAGGTGGCGCAGATCGAGGCTGAGATAGTGGTATTAGAGACAGTCCTGGAAGATGAGGTTACGGCGGAAACACTGCATAAGCTGAGATTAAAACAGTCTGAATATAAAGCACTGGTGACAAACGCGGCCAAGGTTCTTAGCAGGGAACAACAAGGGCAATTGTATGATGTAGGGGACCAGGCTGGGAAATTAATAGCGTGGTTAGACAGAAAAGAACAAGTGAATAGAGTTGTGCCAGAAATAGTGACAGTCGGCGGGGATATTGTCACCGAACCCGACGGGATAGTCCAGTGTTTCGCGGACCACTTCCACATAGTCTATACGTCCGTGTCGGACAAGCCGGAGGAAGACTCGCATGAACTGCTGCGAGATGTTGCCATGCCTTGTCTCTCTGACATAGACAGGGAAGACCTTGATGGTAACATCACCGCGGATGAGGTTGCAGTTGCTATCCGCTCGCTACGCCCGGGCAAGGCCTCGGGTCCGAATGGCTTACCTATCGAGTTGTATAAATTCAGGCCGGATAAGATTGTTCCGCATTTGCGAGATATGTTTGTAGAGGCGCGGGAGAATGGGTGTCTCCCATTTGACCAACGTCTGGCGACAATAGTGGTTATACACAAAGATGGCAAGCCCAGGAACAGATGTGGCTCGTATAGGCCGATCTCCCTACTCAACGCTGAGCCAAAAATCCTCGCCAAACTGTTGGCTAACCGTTTGATCAGGGTCATTGGGGACTTGATCCACCCGGACCAATCCGGGTTTATCCCACACCGCAACACTGCGTTGAACCTCAGGTGACTCCATGGCGTGCTCACGAGGGTTGGGACGCTGCGGGAGTCGGCCATCTTGGCGTCACTTGATGCCACGATGGCTTTCGACACTGTGGAATGGCCGTATCTGTGGGCAGCACTCACAAAATTTGTCTTCGGACCGGGTTTTATAGGCTGGATTAGGCTACTCTATGAGGAACCTTTGGCTAAAATCGCGGTGAACGGTAGGGCGTCATCTCCGTTCGAGCTTGGGAGGGGCACCCGGCAGGGTTGTCCTCTGTCGCCACTATTGTTCGCCCTCGCCCTTGAGCCGCTGGCGGCATGGATTAGATGGCAGCCAGACATAAAAGGGATCCGATGGTCGCCAGACCACGAGGACCGCATTTCTTTGTATGCAGACGACATTTTGTTATACTTGACCTCACCTAGGAAATCCCTCATAGTAGTCTGTGACGTCTTGAATTCTTTCGGTAGAAACTCGGGTCTCGCCATTAACTGGGGAAAGTCGCATCTATATGTTCTAAGTGGAGACACCCCTATCGTCCCGCGGAATTGCTCCATCTAGATCGCCCAGCAGGGCTTTCTGTACTTGGGGATATATATTTCCACCGATCCCTCTGTCCGATACGAGAAGAACCTACTCCCTCCGTTGTCACGTTTGAGACGGGACGTTGCGGGTTGGAGGCGGCTGCCGCTCTCCCTCCTAGGCCGCGCCGCATTGTTTAAAATGAGGTCTCTTCCCCGATTTCTCTATGCCCTACAGAACACCCTAGAGTTAGTTCCGGCCTGTTATTTTCGGGAGGTGGAGAGTCTCCAGCGCTCGCTGTTATGGGACGCGTATAGCTATTGCAAAGTTGACCCTTCCATGGTATGACGGGGGGATTGCACTCCCTGACATCAGAAGATATTATTGGGCTACCCAGTTGGGAGCGATTAACCACGGTGTTTATGGTCCGGCGTGGAACCCTGGGTTTGCTATGGATCGGTGGTTGTTGCGCGGGGGTAATTATCTTAGGGCGCTGTATTCCAAATCACTGGATGGGTCCCTCACGGGACCAACCAAGACGGCAGTGCATGTGTGGAAGGCGGTTACAAATTTGTTGGGCTGGAAGGACAGGCTTACCCAGGCTACTCCGCTTTTCGAATCAGATATATTGGGGAAATTATGGCACACAAAAGGGTTTGAGAAGTGGGACCTAATTGGGATTTCTAGAGTTGGGGATCTGCTGGCTAAGGGTAAGGTGAAATTGTTTGAGATGCTGCAGACGGAGTACGAATTAGGGGGTACTGAATACTTTCGATATGCCCAGGTGCGTCATGCTCTGCTATCTGTCTTTGCCGAGGGGGAGGTCGTGCTGGAGTCTTCTCCTCTGGAGGATCGGATTCTGGATGGTCATATGCCGGAGAGTACAATCCCCTTGATTTACAAGAAGCTTGTAAATGTTCGGACCGACCTCCTCCTCGCTGTGCGCGAACAATGGACTAGGGAGGGTCTCGAGCTGGACGATGAGGACTGGCAGTATGCCATCTCCTCTCCGAAGGAGGTTGCGAGCCCGGCGAGACTGCGGCTGGTGCAGCTTAATATACTTCACAGGGTTTACGTCACGGGGCCCCGCCTGATTCACATGGGTTTCTCTGAAGATGGCTTATGCAAGAGAGGCTGTGGGATGTTGGGCACCTTTCTACACATTATTTGGGAATGTGGGGAGATCGCAGAGTTCTGGAAACAAATTCATGACGTGATGGACGAGGTCACGGGTATCGCACTCTTACCGGAGGCAAGACGATGCCTATTGAATGTCTGGGGTCCCACCGACTAGGATGCCGCTCAGACCCAATGGGTGACCCTGGGGAATATGGTGGCGAAGCGAGATATTGCGCAGCTGTGGGGATCCCAGAGACCTCCCACCCTGGTAACATGGATGGAAAATACGGACTGGGGCATGTTCCGGGAGAAAACGGTGTACAGTGCCCGAGGTCGCCCTAAGAAATGGCATAAGATATGGGGGCAATGGAACCATTATAGGGGAGATATTTGTGTGCCCCCGGTTACTGAGATGCTCGATGTGCAACTTTCCCCCTAGCTCTACTTCCAACTTTGGACGTAAAACTGTCCATAACCTGGAGTCCGTACCTCTGCTTTCCCCTCACTTCTTTGGCGTGGTGTACTGCTCCGCTGAGGGGAGTGGGACCCCGCCCCAGCTGAGAACTAGCACATGTTTATTATATGCTCTGCCTTGCTTGTGTTTTTTATTTTCGGTTTACATTAAAACTAAACCTTTGTTACTCCTGATCTATAGCTATGGACCTTCTTACGTATTGTTCTCATCGTGCTGCCGGACCTCCGGGATGTCGGCTGAATAGCTGTGTACCATGTTGACATAAATAATGGTTTATAAAAAAAAAAAAAAAAAAAAAAAAAAAAAGAAGGTGGAACAAGCAGAGGCCGGGGAAGAGGAACAAGAAGCACGAGAGGAAGACAAGAAGAGGCCAGAGGGGCAGGGGAGGAACCAAGAATGGACACATGGACGAAGGATCGATTGAGACAATCAAAGAAATAACATCTTCAAGCTCACAAGAACTCAATGTAATTAACCTCTCTGGAAAAATTCTAACAAACACGGAACAAAATGTCCTCAGAAAAGGTCTTAATTTCTGCCCAACAGCTCATCTAGACATCGCCCAAACCAGAATCGATTTATACAAATATACTAGGAAAATAAAGTTGGCAAAAATACATCCAGAGAAAGTAAAACCAAATTATCAAATGGAGAAAACATCCTCAACGAATATCCTTCAAGCTGAAGATAATCAAGGTCTGAAACGTTATTGACTATGGGGGTTGAAACACCATCACAAGAGACAGAAGTCTTATTGGAGTTAGAAAAATCACAACCACCACTAGGAGCAGGGGAAAGTGGCCTCAAACCAAAATCAAGATTCTATCCAATTTTACCATCGGGCAATAAGGTGGATTTATTCCACGAAGCTGTAACAGAAGATCTATATCAAATAAAACGCAGCCATGTAAAACACAATCTATCAATAAAAGAAAGACAAGCACTAAATAATCTGCAACAGGACACCAACATTGAAATAAAACCGGCAGACAAAGGCGGCAACATCATACTCCTGGATAAAAGGGATTACATGACTGAAGCAAATCGACAATTGATGGACAGACAAATTATCAATTATTAACCAAAGACCCTACAAAAGAAATTGGAGACAACTTGAAACAACATTTACAAAACTGGATGGCGAGAGGATTAATTAACACAGAAGAACAAAAATACCTCACATGTGAATTTCCAATAATGGCAACCTTCTACTGCCTACCAAAAATACACAAAAGTAAAGTAAATCCACCAGGAAGAACAATAGTCTCCGCAAATTGATCTCTTTTGGAACCTATCTCAAATTACATAGATCACTTTTTGACACCACTCGTGAAAGATCTCAGCTCCGATCTACGCGACACCACAGATCTTCTACAAAAACTGCAAGGAATAACATGGCAATCCACTTTTAAATTAATAACAATGGACATGGTTTCATTATACTCCAATATTGAACATTCAATTGGACTCCAGGCTTGCCAGTATTTTTTAGGCAAAAGAAGCATTGAATATTATCAACATAATATTATACTAATGGAAATGATTACCCTATGCCTGGAAAACAACATTTTCACTTTCAACAAACAGATTTTCAAACAAATAAAAGGTTGTGCCATGGGCTTTTTTTTCCCCCCAACTATGCAAATCTTACCATGGGTTGGTTTGAACAACAAGTGGCTTGGTCTCCAGCAAATGATGAGTTTTTGGAAAAAAACATTCTTTGGCTTTGTTTCATAGACGACCTCCTAATTATATGGGACGGTACAGAGCTTGAATTCAAAAGTTACTTTGCAAGACTCAATAACAACATATCAAAATTACAATTTACCTTTCAAATCAGCACAAAACAAGTAACTTTCCTCGACACTAACATCTATGTGGAAAACAACACACTCCACACAACTTTGTATCGCAAAAAAACATCTACCAATGCGATATTACATGGGGAAAGCTTTCATCAAGACACCTTAAAATGGAGCATCCCCTATGGGGAATTCCTAAGATTAAGGAGAAATTGCTCTGCGGATGATGAATTTAAGAAACATAGTCAACAAGCAAGTGATAGATTCAAAAAACTTAAATATCCAAGGAAAGTAATTGAAAAAAGTCTACAAAGAGTAACAAGCCAACAACGAAAGGATATATTAAATAGGATCAAATCAAAGGAAGAAGCCTCAGATCCACAAATAATAAGGCTCATCACAACATACAGTCTGGAAAACAAGAACCTCATCAAAATTATTGAAAAACATTGGAGTATTCTACAACTTGACCCACTGTTGGCAAAGATAATGGGAGATCATCCAAGTATAACGTATCGCAGAGCTAAAAACTTTGCCGATAAAATCACGCACAGTCATTTCAAAGAGACATCTACTACAACATGGCTACAGAGAGAAGGCTTTTGGCCATGTAAACAATGCAAGGCATGTAAAATTGCAAAAAATGTGACACAACTGGAAACCCAAAAAGGGACCAAATGGAAAAAAAAGCAACATTTAACGTGCAAAAGCAATTATGTCATTTACATGGTGGAATGTCCATGCAAGCTACGTTATATTGGAAGTACAATCTTTGAGGTCAAGAAAAGAATACATGAACATATCCAAGCCACCATACATAAGGATCGCACAAATGCCATAGCAAAACACATGGAAAAAGAACATGACAGTCGGTGGGAATGTCTCAAATTTTGGGCCATAGAACAAATACCTCCATTAGAAATGGGAGGAAATCGTGAAAGAACTCTGCGTCAAAAAGAATCAAGACACATAGTGGCCTTTATAACTCTTGATCCGAGAGGGCTTAACCAGAATGAAGAACTCTATGTACATCTTTGATATACTTCCATTGCCTCAATTCAAAGTAAATAAAATGATATCAAGATGAAAACATAAGGGCCATCAAATGAAACATCAAGTTTATAAATTATGATACCAGAATCAAAAATGAAAATAGCAAAAACTTACAGCTCACCAGGGAGCAGAAAACAACACAAAACAAAATAATAAGAATAACAGACATGAAGCATGAAATTTGCTGCTAGAACAATGTTGTTCAAAAATGAAGAAGAGATAAACACTTTATTCACAAATGTCACTAAAGTGTAGATACCACATTAACCACAATGCACTAAAACATATAACAGGAAGTAACTGTATGCAGATGAAATAAAAGAAGACCTTTTTCTCTGTTTTAGATCAATCCCGTGACCAAGGTCAAAGTAGTCTGACGGAAACGCGTAGTGCATGGCAAATTATGAATAAATAAATTCGCCTGAATCACTTCTGGAGCACAAGTGAGTGCGTCTTTACTTCGCTCTTGGGCGATAATTGATTTATAAATACCGGCGTGGCTCTGCCGGAAAAGAAATGCACCGCCCCTGGAAATCGAGCGCCAGCGTTATAACTTGGGCCTCACTTTAAAGATATATATTCCTGGCCCACCGCTCTCCTATTGAAGAAGAATTAATTAGAGACCAGGTAGTAATGCATGCATACGATTCCTCCATTCAGGATAGATTATGGGTAAACGGTGACAATGTACTTAAGGATGTATTAGCGATTGCTAGGAAGGCTGAACTTTCAGGTAGGTGCGCTAGAGCACTAAAAAAAGAAAGTACTGATGGCTCTCAGCAGGAAACTGCAGCCAGAATTGTTTCTAATGGCAGCAAGGACAAGTCCTCCAAAACTTTAGTAAAAAAAAAAATGACTACCAACGGTAATATTTTCAAGTGTTATCGCTGCAATAGCGAAAACCATTTGGCTAATGATAAAAGTTGTCCTGCCATCAAGCAAAGATGTACTGTTTGTAAGAAATTGGGCCATTTCAGTAAAGTTTGTCATGATAGAAATTTTAAAAGAGAACAAATTAAATGTTTTTAAGAAAGTTATGCATCTTCCAATAATGAAGATAGTGAGGATGAGTCACTTAACCCCATGAGTAAAGTGGTACTCAACATTATCAACCACAATGATTCTAGTAAACCCATGTGTCATGTGTCATATCTCCTTAGGTGGCGTCACTTTCATCATAGTAAATGAGTCAGTGTGGTCAGAAAAGTGTGTCATGAAGTTGGGATCTGAATTGTCTCAACCCGATATTGCACCTTTCAGTTACAATGGTAAACCGATTGACCTTTTGGGTTACAGGGATCTGGTTTTCAGATTTAAGAATAGAAGCGGTTTGTGTAAACTCTATGTATCAAAAAAGGGTCCTTCCGTGCTAGGGTGGAAAGACCAAAGGAAGCTGGATATTATCTTAGACCCTAACGGAATTGAACAAGTTCTTGTGTTAGATGAAGGGGAATCTCTAAGGAAATTATTAGATGAAAAGTTCCCTGAAGTGTGTTCTGGCAAACTTAGAAAAATAGAGGGTTTTGAACATCTTATTCGTCTCAAACCTGATGCATCCCCAAAAGTTCATAAAGTGTGCAATATTCCTTTTTCAGTCAGAGAAGAGGTTGAGAAAGAACTAGGAAGCTTAGTTGAAACAAGCATTTACAATGCAACGGTCTCGGCATTGTTAAAGTTAGAGCTATTGGCATTGCTCATGACAATGCCGTTTCTTTAAATGTTTTAAAAACAAAAACATAAACAAAAATAATGTCATAAGCAATGCCAATAGCTTTAACTTTAACCCCTTCGGTGCTCATGACGGAACGGTTCCGTCATGAGCCACGGTTGAGCTGTGCTCATGACGGAACCGTTCCGTCATGACCACGCCCGCGCAAGATTCCGTCAGCACAGCGGCGGAATTTGCGCAGCATGGAAGGGGTTAACAATGCCGAGACCGTTGCATTGTAAATGCTTGTTTATGGAGAGGTTGGGAAGAGAGCGTATGAGGCAATCTCTGGACTAAAAGCACCACACTAATTGTGATGTTAATGTGCCTCTGGAAAAGGAGTAGTGGGTGGGACAGGTACGTGAGAAGGGAGGATAGAGGAAAGGAGAATACGGGTTGGGGTGCCCGTGATGGGAAAGTCTCAGAGGGACAGCCAGCCTCTCTCGTATACCACCGCTTCTCTTCACCTCAGCGGCCCGGCCCCCCTCGCCAGCAGCGCCGTGCAGCTCATGGAGCGGCCGCTCCTCCTCCTTTACAGACAAGAGGACACACAAAGCAGTGCCCAAAAGAACGGGGGCCCGCGCAGCTCGCAAGGACCCTCTAATTCATTGATGGTCAGAGGGAGGGGTCCAGGCTGTACTCCCTCACCGCTGCCTCAGCCGCACTCTTCCTGGCCAAGCAGCACACCCTCCGCCTCTTCTCACTACCTCACAGACTCACTACCTCACAGATTCTTATTTATGCTCCTCCTCGACGAAATTCAACCGCGAGACACCAGGGGGCGGGGAAGTGAAGTCCAGTTTCTGCTAGGTGTGCAGCAACTGTACCAGTTGGGGGTGGGGGGGGGGGGGGGGGGGGGGGGGGGTTTAAGAAGTCAGGGGATGTAGTGGTTTGGTGTGAGATACGAGTAAAGTTAGCAGTAGTTAAAAGGGGAAGATATTAGGTTGAGATGGTTGGGGGTGATTACTTCTCCAGCGTAATGTAGAGGGTGGAAAAATTGAATTGGTGCCGCAGCATGAGTGGGGGTTACAGGATATTCAAGGTCTGAGAGTTCAGCATTAAAGTAGAGAGGATTTATTCAGCACGGGGGAATTTGGGTTCTGTGGACACTCCTAGGCAGGATATATATGCGAATGGTGACGAGGCAGTGTAGCGATCTTCGGATAGCGTTATGGTCTGGTGAGCAGCGATGCGGCTGCCAAGGATGGGGGCGAAACAGGCCGCGTCTCCCCAGCTCTGCTGTTGGCGGGTCGCGGGCAGAGGGTAGCAGCGGCTCCGTTCCACAGATAAGGCAACCCTGCAGCAGCGTCTGCGCTCCTTCCAGAGCAAACACCCGGCAAGCAGAAGAATTTGAAACAGAGGGAGAACGACTATCCTTCACCGACGCGCCGATAACGCTGCCCACCCTGTGTTTTATCAAAGGCTAGAAAAGTTCAGTCCCTTCGGGAAGTTGTACGTGACAGCAGTCATATGGGGGCGGAGGGAAAGAGACGGAAGGTGTGACGGTCGGTAGCACTCACGCGAGAGAGGTGCACGGGGGAGGCAGCAACGGCACTGTCATGCCGGTGCCTTCTCTCGGGCTGGGAGGGGGAGAGGACCACCCAACCCCCTCCCCTGAAATGGTAGCGGTTGCTTCGTTACCTGCTGCAGAGCGGGAGACTCTTGGCGATACCCAGGAGAGCTTCCTCCCCCTCGCAACTGCGGCTTCAGGTGTGCTGCGCCTGCTGGCCTCGGAGCCGCCTCCAGTCGCCTCAGCTCCCCACCTCCCGGAAGAAGCGGCTTCCAGCCAGGGCTCCGAAACTTTTCCGATCCCCATGGGAGGAGCAAGGGCTGAAGACAAGGCCAGGCCCCCGGCGGAAATGCCCGAAGGGGCGGAGAGGTGGCCACAGGCGGCATCCAGCGCTGCACGCAATTTTCCGATGCGCCCAAGAATTCCTTTTAGGGAGGGAAACAATCGATAAGCCTTAAACCTGAGCCCGGCGCCCCATAGACAATACAGTTTAGTATTACATCCTGGATCTGCCCCCTGTATTCTTTGGCTGGGGGAATAGAGAGCTGTTTTGAGCATTTTTGGCCAGTAAATTAAATTGTCTCACAAATGTTTAGATCACACGGATAACGTGAAAGCTATTAAGCGCAGGGCACGATTAAACAGGCACACCACTGCCTTTCTCCGAGGCGAAGCAGAAATGCCTCGGAGAAAGGCAGCGGCATTTTCGGATTCGGGGGCGTGTTTGTCTTTTCTCTCCTCCAGCCATTGGCTGAAGGAGAAAATGAGACTTCTTGCAAAAAACACGCCCCCCGATCCGAAAAAGACGGGGCCTGATCGGAGTGACTGACCTCTTCTCCAGTGACTGGCCAGCATTCAAGAGGCCAGCCAATGGAGAACAGGGGAGAAGAGGGGCGGGTTCAAGCCCCTCTTCTCCAAGTCATTAAATCTCCCGACTTCCGGTTCTGCCTTCGGCAGACCGGTAGTCCTCGACCTAAAAAAGAGTAATTGAACCAGTTGAAGCCTCCCAATGGGTTTCTCCATTGGTCGCAGCCAGGAAATCCAATGGGAAACTCAGATTATACATTGATTTAAGACATTTAAATGACAACATCTTGATCGACCAGTTTCCATTACCAAAAATTAATTAAATGGAGGAGGAGCCTAGCGCGTGACCAAGATGGCCGCGTGAGCTCAGAGCTCCTGAGACCCGCGCTCCCTCCGGCAAATATCCTGTGACGAATCCTGTCTTTAACACCCGGAATATTGGAGGCGAACCGTTGCTGAGGTGATTGTCGCTGTCCGAACTGAAATCGCCCACCGGACGCCGAAGTTGTGCCACATGGAAGGTTGCGGCCTGCTCCCCGGAAGATGCCCGGGGCTTGCGCTGGCACGGTGCCCGAGCACTAATTGAACAACAGCGGCTGAGTGTGGGGCGAGCCATCGGACGGACGGTGTCATCACTTTCACTTTCACTTTCCTGATTTCATCGCGCCCTGGCTTGGGAGTGCGCCGCGCCGGCCATTTGTTGCACTGTCTTCTCTGGATGGGCAAGGGTACTGTTCTCTGCTGCAGATCACGATGTCAACCAAATCGGAAGCCGAAAAACAGAAGTCCAAGAGCACCAGGCGGGGAGGGTACACCCAAACTAACAACATGGACCGTTATGCCCATCAGAAGGAGTCACCGTGCGGCTCGGGTCGGCCACTGGAAGCCCTGAAGGACGGAACCAACCCTCCAGGATGTTATGGGTGCCATCGAGGGAATGCAGGCCTCTATCGGGCGGCAATTCGAGACCTTGGCACACAAAGTGGACACCATCTCGATCGACGTTAACTTGATTCGGGCAGACCTGGGGAAAACCAATGAACGGGTTCAATCCTTGGACCTTAAAACTTCTGGCCTCCTGGGTGATGTCTCCGACCTGCAGCTGGAAGTCCGCAATTTGAGGTCCGCGAACGACCTCTTTGCCCGACGGTTGGAGGACTTTGAAGGCCGGGCACGGCGCAATAACGTGCGCATTATTGGGGTCCCGGAAAACTCGGAGGAACAGTCGGTGGACCTGTTCGTGGAGGACTTGGTGGTAAACCATCTGGCGCCCAAAGGCCTCAGTAAGTTCTTTACTGTTGAACGGGCCCACAGAGTCCCTGGTGGGGGCCCCTCCGAGACCGATTGTCGCAAGGATCTTTAATTTCAGGGACCGTGACGCCATTCTACAAGCGTCAAGAGTGTCCGGCCCGACGGCCTTCCAGAACACCACAGTGAACTTTTACCCCGACTTTACCCAGGCGGTGCAGAAGCAGAGGCAGAGCTTCCTGGCGGTTAAGAGAAGGCTTAGAGGGATGGAACTGAAATACGCCATGCTCTTCCCGGCCAGACTGCGTGTGGTGTATGAAGAGCGGACTTTCTTTTTTGATTCACCGGACATGGCTGGAGAATGGCTGGACACATTGCCCCAGCGACGGGCTGGCAGGGAGCATGCTGGTGGAGCAGAAGGTGGCGGTGTGGATCAAGAATGAGGACTCTGGTGCAAGATTATTTTGACTTTGCCCCGGACAGTGACTCGCAGTTTTCGGTTTCTCCGGGAGGGTAGTAACCCGGGGGGTGGCGGGGGTATGAAGGGAGCTTTCTCCTCCTCTGGGTTTCTTTTTGTAGATTAGTTTTAGAATAGGGCGACGGGCACACTGCAAGTTGGGGGGGCTTTTCAAGCTTACGCAGGGGTGTAGGGTGGGGGGTGGACTGGGATTGTTGGGATGGTTGTTGTTGGTTTTTGTTTTGCAAGGCGTAGTGATGCAAGCTTCTGTAGCTCGAGTGCGGTCCTTCGGGGGCGGTGGTGGTCTCCTTATATTTCGGGATGGGGGGTAGGGGCTTAAAGATACTCAGTTGGAATGTTAATGGCTTAGGGGATCGCATTAAGCGAGGGATCGTTCTGCAATTTCTGAAGCGATGTTCCCCTGATATAGTTCTACTGCAAGAGACGCACTTGATAGGTAACATGTGCTACGCACTCAACAGGAAGGGCTATAAATTTGTCGCGCACTCGGGGTTCTCCTCGAGCTCCAGAGGGGCTGGAATACTTGTCAGGGCCTCACTGCCGTTTGAGGTTGATTCCACCACTGTTGATGAAAGGGGGCGATTTGCGGCTGTGGCGGGGAGGTGGGAGGGCAGGACGCTGGTCCTGGTCTCTGTGTATGTCCCTCCTGCGCTGCAGCCCTCCACATTTGAGGACCTGGGGAGGGCTCTGCTGGATCTCCCAGAAGGGATGTTGGTGGTGGGTGGCGATTTCAATGCGGTTGGTTCCGGATTGCTTGATAGACACCCGCCGAGGAGCACTGGGGGGGGGCGCAGAAATGGCTTACAGATTTCGTGGATACCCTTGGTCTGGTTGACTGTTGGAGACTGCTGCATCCCACTCAGCGGCAATACACCTTTCACTCAGGGGCGCACGGCAGTCTCTCCAGAATTGATTATGTACTTACTTTGGCTGCACACGCCTCCTTTGTGTCTGAGGCTAGGCACATGGCTAGGGGTATTTCGGACCATTCGCCGGTGTGGATCTGTATGGATGTTGGTCGAGAGGTGGGGGGTAGGGTGGCCCCGATTAACCCCTGGTATCTCCGTGACCCTAGGACTCGTAGCGCTGTGCTGAAGGCGGTCGATCGCTACTTCCAGGAAAACCTAGGCTCGGTCACGTCTGCGGTGTCTTTGTGGGAAGCGTTTAAAACTGTGCTGAGGGGAGAGGCCCTTTCCTTGATAACGGCGGCCAAGCGTCGGAGGGAAGCGGAGGTCGCACAGCTTGAGGCGGAGATAGCGGCTCTAGAGTTGGCCTTGGAGGGGGAGGTTCTGGCAACAACGCTGCACAAATTGAGCCTTAAGCAGTCGGAGTATAAGGCCCTGGTGACGGACGCGGCCAAAGCCCTGAGTAGGGAGCAGCAGGGGCGACTGTACGATGTTGGGGACAAGGCCGGGAAATTAATAGCGTGGCTGGATAAAAAAAGAGCGGGTTAATCGTGTTGTGCCAGAACTTGTTACAGAGGGTGGCGTTAGTGTTACTGAGCCGGATGACATAGTCCAGTGCTTCGCGGATTATTTCCGTACGGTCTACACCTCGGCGTCGGACAGGCCGGTTGAGGACTCGTGTGAACTTCTGCGTGATCTGGCTCTGCCTTGCCTCTCGGATATAGACAGGGACGACTTGGATGGTGACATCACAGCTGACGAAGTCGCGGGTGCTATCCGTTCACTGCGCCCGGGCAAGGCCTCGGGCCCGAACGGTCTGCCAATTGAGTTCTATAAACTCCGTCCTGACAAGATTGCTCCGCATCTGCGAGCTATGTTCGTGGAGGCGCGGGAAATGGGATGCCTTCCCTTTGACCAACGTCTGGCGACAATTGTGGTCATACACAAAGATGGCAAGCCCAGAAATAAATGCAGCTCCTATAGGCCGATTTCGCTACTTAAT
This sequence comes from Triturus cristatus, assembly GCF_964204655.1. Taxonomy (NCBI): domain Eukaryota; kingdom Metazoa; phylum Chordata; class Amphibia; order Caudata; family Salamandridae; genus Triturus; species Triturus cristatus. The sequence goes on from NC_140579.1 coordinate 1,121,594,798, forward strand.
GCCGAGCCGAAAATCCTTGCTAAAATACTGGCCAACCGCTTGATTAGGGTGATTGGGGATCTGATTCACCCGGACCAATCCGGTTTCATCCCGCATCGTAACACTGCGTTGAACCTTAGGCGCATCCACGGCGTGCTTGCACGGACGGGGACGCTGCAGGAGTCGACTGTTGTGGCCGCACTTGACGCCATGATGGCCTTTGACACGGTAGAGTGGGCATATCTGTGGGCTGCACTTGCAAAATTCGGCTTTGGGCCTGGCTTTGTTGGCTGGGTGAGATTACTATATGAAGGACCCTTGGCCAAAGTCGCGGTCAATGGTAGGGCGTCCTGCCCGTTCGAGCTGGGGAGGGGCACCAGGCAGGGTTGTCCCCGGTCGCCGTTGTTTGTTTGCTCTTGCCCTTGAACCGCTGGCGGCATGGATAAGATGGCACCCGGACATAAGGGGGATCCGATGGTCACCAGATCATGAGGACCGCATCTCTCTTTATGCCGACGACATTTTGCTATACCTCACCTCCCCTAGGAAGTCTCTCATAGTAGTCTGTGACGTTTTGGCCTCTTTTGGTAGGAACTCGGGTCTCACCATTAACTGGGGTAAGTCGTATCTGTACGCCCTGTGTGGAGACGTCCCTGTTCTCCCGCGGAATTGCTCGATCCAGATCGCCCGGGATGGCTTTTTGTATCTAGGGATCTATATCTCCACCGATCCGATTGTTCGGTATGAGAGAAACCTGCTCCCTCCATTGACGCGCTTGCGGCGGGATGTGGCGGGTTGGCGGCGGCTGCCGCTCTCCCTCTTGGGCCGGGCCGCGCTGTTCAAAATGATGTTTTTTCCCCGCTTTCTTTATGCCCTGCAGAATACTCTGGAGCTGGTCCCGGCCAGCTATTTTCGGGAGGTTGAGAGCCTCCAGCGCTCGCTGCTGTGGGAGGGCCGACCGCGTATAGCTATTGCAAAACTGACCCTTCCGTGGTACGACGGGGGTATCGCGCTTCCTGACATCAGGCGATACTATTGGGCCACCCAGTTAAGTGCTATCAACCACGGCGTCTACGGACCGGCGCTGAGCCCCGGCTTTGCTATGGACCGATGGTTGCTGCGCGGGGGTAATTACTTTAGAGCACTCTACTCCAGGTCGATGGATGGGTCCCTCACGGGACCGACCAAGACGGCGGTGCACGTGTGGAAGGCTGTTACGAACTCGTTGGGTTGGAAGGATAGGCTTACCCGCGCCACTCCGTTGTTTGATTCCGATGTGTTGGGGAAACTTTGGCACACGAAGGGGTTCGAGAAATGGGACCTGATTGGGATTTCCAGAGTGGGGGATCTTCTGGTTAAGGGACGAGTGAAATCGTTTGATGAGCTACGGACGGAGTACGATCTGGAGGCTACGGAATATTTCCGGTATGCACAGGTGCGCCACGCTCTGCGGTCCGTCCTCGTCGAGGGGGAGGCTGTGCCCGAGTCCTCTCCTTTGGAGGATCGGATTCTGGATGGCCATATGCCGGAGAGTACAATCTCCTTAATCTATAAGAAGCTTGTTAATGTCCGGACCGACCTCCTCCTCGGGGTGCGTGATCAGTGGACTAGGGACGGTCTTGAACTGGATGATGAGGACTGGCAGTATGCCATTTCCTCTCCTAAGGAGGTCGCGATCCCGGCACGGCTAAGGCTAGTGCAGCTTAAGATACTTCATAGAGTCTATGTCACGGGCCCCCGACTGATTCATATGGGTTTCTCCGAGGATGGCTTGTGTAAGAGGGGCTGCGGGATGGTGGGCACCTTCTTACATATCATATGGGAATGTGGTGTGATTGCGGAGTTCTGGAAGCGAATTCATGTAGTGATGCAGGAGATCACGGGCTTTGCACTGTTGCCAGAGGCACGGCGCTGTCTTTTGAATGTCTGGGGTCCTACTGACTATGATGCTGCGCAGACTCAATGGGTGACCCTGGGAAATATGGTGGCGAAGCGTGATATTGCGCGACTGTGGGGTTCTCAGAGACCTCCCGCTGCGGAAGCATGGATGGAAAATATGGACTGGAGCATGTTTAGGGAGAAGACGGCGTACTGTGCCCGGGGGCGGCCTAAGAAATGGCATAAGATATGGGGGCGATGGAACCAGTATAGGGGGGATATATGTCTGCCCCCGGCCACTGAACCGTTGGAGGAGCACCTTTCCCCCTAGCCTCACTTCCAACTTGGGATTTCTATGATGATAATATGTTAGATTGCTAGTGCCTCTGCTTCTCCCTCATCCACCCGACCGGTGGTTTTGTTCTGTGTTTGAGAATGGGGCTGCGCCCCCACTGGGAACTTGCACGTGTTTATTGTGTACACCGCCTTGCTTGTGTTATTTATTTTAGGTTGTTCTAAAAAAGGAACCTTTGTCTTTTCCTGTACCAGAGCTATGGACACTTCCATGTGTTGTCCTTACTTGGCTGCCGAACCTCCGGGATGTCGGCTGAATAGCTGTGTTCCAGATTGACATAAATAAAGGTTTTAAAAAAAAAAATTAAAAAAAAAAACCACAAATTAATGAAATGATCACAAAATCTAAGGGGATGAAAGTTTTTTCTACAATTGATTTATCCCAGGCTTACCATCAGATTCCTTTGGTTGATTCATGTAAACACTTAACAGCTTTCATTTCTCACATAGGTTGTTTCCAGTACACAAGGATGCCTTTCGGTCTAGCTTCCGCGGCCGCTGTATTTCAACGCTTAATGTTAAAAATATTTTGGCATTTAAAGTATGTACTTATATTTCAGGATGACATTTTGATAATGGGCAAGGATACCCATGATCACAAAGAAAAGTTGTTTTTTGTCATGTCTTTGTTAAATAAGTATGGTTTAACTGTTGAACCTACTAAGTGTAAATTTGCTGCCAATAATGTATCTTACTTAGGTCACGAAATTAGCGCTTCTGGCATCCACCCCAAAGTCAAGTTAGTCTCTGCAATAACTGATGCTCCTAGTCCAAAAAACAAAGATGAGGTCAAATCCTTTTTGGGACTAGTAGAGTTCGTTTCCAAATTTGTAAAAAAGAAATTAAAGTAGAACTTTCCATATAAGAGAACTTCTAAAATCAAAGAGTAAATTTACATGGGGCAGTTTTTGCCAAGAAGAGTTTACTGATATCAAGAATGCAATAATTTCAGCTCCTGCACTTTAAGGTTTTGACCCTCAGGGTAAAAACATAATCACTACAGATGCTAGTGGTACAGGCATGGGGGCTGTTTTTCACAAGTGGACAAAAGTGGTGTGGAGTCTATTGTAGCTTATGCTTCAAGATCCTTGTCTCCAGCTGAAACTCGGTATGCAGTAATTGAACGAGAAGCACTTGCTTGGGCATTAGAACATTTTCGTACATTCATTTGGGGAAATGAAGTTACAATCAAGTGCGACCACAAACCACTTGTTAAAGTCCTGACAAACGTAGGAATGATTAAAGTGTCTTCTGGGCTAGCTCGTATCTCAATGAGACTTCTGGACTATTAATACAAAGTTGAATATCTTCCTGGAAGGAAAAATGCTGTTGCAGACTTTCTGTCACGGTTGCCAGTCCAAGTGGTAGAAAACCAGGATGATCTTATGGACCGTGTACAGGTTGCATTGCTATGGGACCATGGTGTGGAATCGTTCAAAAAAGATGAATGGGATGATGCCATATCCACTGACGATTGCTAAAAAAAAGTGTTGTAATTTGTCACTAAAGGATGGCCCCATAAGCTAGATGTTAGTGAGATTAAACCTTTTTGGGAGGTCAGAAACGAGTTGTCCATATTGGATGGTAATTTAATGAGAGGTGATAAGGTTGTTCCTCCTTCAGTACTGCGAGATAAGATTCTTACATTGTGCCATGAAGGACATTTGGGAATTTCTAAAACAAAATGCATAGTTAAAAGCAGATTCTGGTGGCCTGGGTTGGATATCTCTGTAGAAAGGTTAGTAAGAGATTGCAATTTGTGTTCTGCAGCTGACAAGACTCTTAAAACCCTGGGACCCCCCCCCCCATGAGTGATTTTTTATGTCCTAATGCTCCATGGGAGAGTGTTGCGGTAGACATCATGGGTCCTATTGGTAGTTCAGAAAAATACATAATTTCCATGATGGATGTTTTTTCAAAATGGCCTGTTCTCAAGGTTATTAAAAAACTGGATACAGAAACTGTTAGCACATTTTTTGATGATGTTTTCACTTTAGAAGGTACTCCAGCAAACATTATCAGCGATAATGGTGAACAATTTACTTCAGAAGCCATGACTCAAAATTTATCTAAATGTGGTATTGCACACAAAACCACTTCCTTATATAATCCGAGTGGGAATGGTTTAGTTGAGAGGTACAACATGGTTTTAAAAGGCGCCATTCAATTAGCATGTCAAAACAACGTTTCATGGGAAATTGAAATCATTAAAACTTTATGGGCTTACAGAGTGGCCATTGCTGATTCTACCAAGTTTTTCCCTTTTGAGCTCATGAGGGGGAGGAAACCTAGAGCCAAATGGTACCCTGGGTGGATTTAAAATTCTAGTGAAGTTTATTGGTCTTCTGTCGAGGTTAAAAATAACTTGCCCCTCAAACATGACAAGTATAAAAAATTCTATGATGCTAAACACAGTACCAAAGATGTCAAACTCTGTTGGTGAATGGGTCAGAATAAAAAAACCTGGGTTTACGAAGAAAGGATTTAGCAAATTCTTCCTTCCTCAGTGCATTGTTGCACTAAGGAAAAATGCTGTCATTTTAGATGATGGAAAGTGTTGGAATCTGAAGAGAGTCGCATTATGTAATGCTCCCAAGCTTAACAGTTTGATCACTCGTCAATCCAGCATTATAAATGACTCAGTTAAGGTTCCACGTGATCATCGTGTTGATAAAAATTTATGTAGTCAACATGCTTCGTCTCAAGGTATGGATGTCAACGTAAGAACTAAAAGAATCATCAAACGTCCTGTTTCTTTGAGCGATTATGTATGTGAATAATTTTTCTGTTTTGTATAAAGGAGGAGATGTGTAGTGCTGCATGTCTCGTTCTGCTTGGTGGCGTGCCTCTTGTGTTCAGAGTATTCACGAGGACAAAGCAGAACGAGAACATGTTTGTTTTTAAAATATGTAAGCTCGCGTGGTTTGTTTACGAGCTTACTGCTGTTAAGTTACTGTATGTTGAGATTTGAAGAATTGACGTTACTGGTCATTAGGATTTGGCTGTTTGCCCCAGACACGACGCATTGATATATGTCTGGTTGAGTTTTGGAATAAATTCCTTTTCATACAATTCTACGTTTGAGTGTATTCACTACAGAGAGCTAATACAAGCTGCACCGGTATATAATGGGACAGTAGGTGGGGAGTTCATGATTGAGAAGGAGACAGTGTGCTACTCTCCCTGACTGCATACCATTGTGGCTCCTCCCTAAGGCCCGGTACGCAGCCCTCCAGTTCGGACGGAACCCCGGGTCATGCGGTCTGGGATGGCAGCTTCAGTCGAAGTGGAGTGGAGCTCTTTAGCCTGCAGTGATCACTTGGCTGACTCTTCCTCTGTGAAATGTGAATCTCCGGGCACTGGTCTGCACGCTCACTGCAGCACCCTTAAACCAGAGGACTGCTCTATATGTAAGCTACAGCTTCTCATGATGAGGAGGCTTCCGCTAGTGCAGACCATGACTGGCACCACATTATTCACATCAGCTTTAACAAGCATTTGCAATGCAATAAGACTCGCATTTGTGAAATTTTTAAGCTATTGGCATTGTAAATGATAATGCCTTTTATTTATATGTTTTCAAAACCAACACATAGATAAAAGGTTTGTCATTTACAATGCCAGTAGCTCAAAGTCTCGCAAATGCGAGACACATTGCATTGCAAATGCTTGTTCCTTGCCAGTAATGGGGATCTTATTTTTTGGTGCTCAATCACTTCCCTGGAGGTCAGTGTTAGCTCACAGCTTAAAATGGCATGGTCAGTAAAACTCGTAAATTGGATGTCTACATGGTTAAGACTATCATAAAGGTGATTGGAGACCAATATAAAATCAATAGTTGATTCATAGGCATCTTGGCAAAAGGTTTTACCCAGAAAGCCTGTTGATATGTTCATTTTACTAACCATACCACCCATGCCTCTAGAGGAGGTCCCCCCAGCACCTTCCAATGCATTGCTATGCTTCTTTTAGCTAGAAGGAGCACCAGGGATGCAAAGCGCATTTCCACCTTGCAGTTCTTGCGTCGTTTGCTTATGCCAAGTGCACAGGCCTCCCAAGTGTGGATATCTGATAGCCCCGTGACTGAGCGAAGTGTGGTGTGAACCGTGACCCAGTAAGTATGGAGTGTTGGACATTCCCAAAACATGCGGTGAAAGGAGGCGCCGGGTTCAGGGCATACAAAAGACCCATCTGGGTAGTATTGCTGGAGCTTCTCGGGAGCAATATATGCGCGATGCAGTATGTGCAGTTCTAGGTTTTTGAAGCGGTAGTTGCGGGATACCTTTTTTGGGAACTCCAGGGCGCGGGTCCACTTTGTCATGGAGCGGCCTGCGGAATTCAGCTTCCCATTTCTCCCGAAGGGGCGCTAGTGTAAATGGGTTAAGGGCTCGTACCGCTTTATAGATCCAGGTTAACAGAAGGCCCCCCGGTCTCATCCGTAGCAATGTATGAAGCACCGGGTGTGTGGGAGGTTCAGTGTCTATCGTGCGCCATGCCTTGCGGCAGTCTTCAAGAAACTGCCGATGCAGGAGGAATTGTCCCCTGGGGAGTTCCCATTCTGTCGCCAAGTCCGCGAATGTCTGCAGCTGCCCATTGAGGTAAAGTGATCCTACCTCCGTCACTGCATGGTCTGTCCATGGTCTGAATACCCTTTCTGTTTAGTGTGCCCGGCCTCTAGGGAATCCCACCAGCGGCAGGGCAGGAGAATACAGGGGCGCCGTGCGGTTCAGTCGATGTACGTGAGTCAAGCAAGCGCGTGCTACTGTCAGGTGTGGGGGGCTTGTCCCGGAGCAGCGCCGCTCCTGGCAACAACATGCGTCGTATGGTCGGCGACTGTAGTCAGTTCCCCCACAGCCGGGTCCGCTGTCCAGTGGGATACCCATTGCAGCTGGGAGGTGAGGAAATACACCTCAAAAGAGGGAGCTCCCAACCCCCCCATATCCAGCTGCAGTTTGGCTAGTGCAATCCGTCGATGTCCCGACCCCCAGATAATGGTCCCGAGGAGTGAGTCTAGCTCTCTGAAAAAGGAGCGTGGGGGGACCACTGGGAGACTGGCAAAGTATATACTACTGACAAGGATCATCTTGGCTACTGCGATTTTGCCAGTGACAGCAAAAGGGAGTTATTTCCAGAAATGCACAGAGGACCGGACGCCCGCCATTGCCCTGAGGTAATTCTCGTCGTAGAGATCCTGCGGCGTATGGTATAAGCGGACGCCCAGGTACCGTACTGCCTGGAGAGGTCGATGTCACCCAGACGCAGCGGACGCGGAGGAAGGGGGTAAATCGTAGATTTGGACCAGTTAACTTTCAAGCCCTCTACCGCCTCGAACTCCCTTAGGACACATAATATGGGGGGGCAAGGTCTGCCTCAACGTCCCGAATATAGATGAGAACATCGTCTGGATAGAGGGCTACGGCATGGATGGCGTCAGCAATTGGGATGCCCCACTCTTCACTCTCTATGCGGAGGTGGACCGCCAGAGGCTCCATCGCCATGGCAAAGAACAAGGGGGATAGCGGGCACCCCTGGCGAGTGCCCCTGCTCACTGGGAACGAGGGGGATATCAGTGGCCCTAGCCGCGCCCTGGAGGTGGGCTTTGAGTACATCAGCTTGGTGTACGCCAGTAGGCGAGGCCCCACTCCCATGTATTTCAGAACCTGGAACAGATATGGCCATATTAGGGTATCAAAGGCTTATTCTGGATCCAGGACCAGACACGCCGCTCGAGGTAAGCGATTGCGGATCTGATCCTGCACGTGAAACAGGCGCCGTATATTGTAGGAGGTATTCCTGCCGGGTACGAATCCATTTTGATATGCGTGGATCAATTTAGGGATAATGGTGGCATATCTATCAGCAAGGATTTTCCCGAAAATGTTATAGTCAGCGGGCAATAGGGCTATGGACCGGTAGGAGCCCAGTTGCTGCGGATCCCTGTCCGGTTTGGGGAGGGAGATTATGACCGACTCACACATGGACTGTGCAAGGGTACCAACGTCTAGGGCCGCCTGGAATAGTTTCACCAGCTGGGGGACCAACTGCATTGCGAACGTGCGGGAAAACTCCAATGGTAGGCCATCTAGGCCCGGCGCCTTGCACGTGGTCAATGCCTGCATTGCCTCCCGGACCTCAGTAGCATCTATGGGCGTCTCCAGTTCTCGACTGACATTACGGTCCATACGGGGCAAAGGATACTGGCACAGGAATCTGGCTAGGCGTTCAGTGTCTGGTGGAGCGGGGTCCGCATATAGTTGCGCATAATGCTTCTGAAAGGCATCAAAGATGGAAACCTGCGAGTGGAGAAGAGTGTTCTGGTCCAAATGAATAGTCCTGATCGGCGGAGGAGGTAGCTTCTGGTTTCACCAACCATGCTAATAATGCGCCCGTTCGGTCTCCTTCCCTATGTGCTCAAACCACATGCGCCTTGAAATTATATCTGCGGAGGTCAGCGAGCGCCTACGCGTATGCGGTCTTGGCGGCTGCTATCTGAACCGGTGTAGCTTTCTGCTGGTAAGCCGCTCATGTGAGCGTGGCGAGCTTCAGCTCCATGTCATGGATACGGCGCTCAAGAACGTGGCGTACCCCTGTGATGTGTTGAATGCATGTGCCGCGTATAACAACTTTTAAACGCGTTCTATTCTGCTGCGCGGGTAGTGGCCGTGTCAGTGTTCTCCCGAAAATAGTGCCATATATGTTCTGATTGTATTTGCCTGAAGGTCGGGTCGTCCAGGCAGTCTTTAGGGAGGCGCCAGGTAGGGACCGGGGGACTAGGCGGGCGCAAATTGAGTAGGAGTGTGTGTGCATCGTGGTCTGAAAGGACCCTACCCAGATAGTCAGAATCCAACACAGCAGGCAAGATAGCGGGAGAACAAAGGAAACTATCTAGCCGGACATTAAGATCATGAGGTACAGAGTGGAATGAGTATAGCCTGGTGGTTGGATATTCTGAATGCCAAGCATCCGTGAGCGACCAGTGCGCCGCGCATGCTGCAAAGCGCTTGGTTTGGGTAGTGATGGGGGAAGCCGGATGGGGAGGGTGGGATCTGTCCAGATCCGTGTTCTGCACACAATTGTAATCCCCTCCCAGGATCCGGGGGTTTGGATGTAGGAGATTAACAGTACGGCGAGTGTGTCCCAAAATTTACCTTGGTCTACATTAGGCGCATAAACGCTCCCCAACAGGACCGATTGACCATCCAGTAGGCCTTGCAGAAAGGCATACCGCCCGTCTGGGTCAATGGTTCTAGATAGTTCCTGGAACAGGACACCAGAGCGTACCCATACAAGGGCTCCTCGCGCATAGGCGGGGTAGGTAGTGGCACAAAGGATCCCCCCCCAGCGCTTACGTAACTTGGCTAGCTCTCCCATGCTGAGGTGAGTCTCCTGCAATAGCGCTATCTGCGCTTTCTGGCTCTTTATATAGACATATAACGAGTATCTTTTACGCGCTATATGCATGCCGCGGACATGAAGTGTAAGTATAGTAATATTGCCTTTATGAGCCATTAAGATATGCGGGGTTGTTGTAGAAGGAGAGAAGAGTCAGACCCAACGACCAAGCGCGTCCATTAGCCCTCCCCTCCAGCACCTGCGCTGTCCGAGTGCAAGCACGACCCATTGATGATGTGGACAAGGTGACACGGTGTAAAGCGGTAGGGTGTCATAGGGGGCAATAACTGGGGTGGGGAAACGTCCGTAATGCTGCTCTCATGGAAGAAAAGAGCCAGAACAACCTGTGGGGGTGGCTGTCCGTGCCCGTGAGGTGTCAGGGATTACGCGCTAGCTGGTCTATAGCATGAGCAGGCAGATGTGGTGCCAGTGGCTCGCGGGTCCAACTATCAAGCATGGTATCCCATGGTCAGTTTACAAGATCAAACCCCCCTCCCCCCCCCATTATTCCCCCCCCCCCTCCACCAGTCCAACAAGATATAACTTCCGTGGGCCGTATCATATCAGATCGGCAGTCTGTGGGGTCACCAGGGACGGGGTCACAGAGTCCACTCTGGAACTCGCCTCTTCACTATCGTCATCCGCCTCAGAGAGGAATAGATGCGGAGTGCATTCAATGTCTGCCACCTGGGAGGGAGGCTGAAGAGACGCCGCAGCTTTCAGAGCTCCCTGCCATTCCAGCACAATTTGTTCCAGGTCAGGTGATCCCAGGGTACCAGGTATCTTCAAGCTGTCCCTTTGCTTGCCACACCGCTGCAAGCGTCGTCGTCTGGAGCCGGGCATTTTCGGGCTTTGATCGCGGGTATCTGCTGCTGTACGGCGCTGCGCGCAAATGTTGATTCGCCCAGTCATGTGCCTCCTCAGCCGTCATGAAGAGTAGGGCAATACCATTGTGTAGTATGTTCTCTGCCCGCAGGCGGCGCTTGACCTCGAGGAACGATGGTCTTTGCTGCTGAACGGCCCGGGAATAGTCGGGGAACAGCATGATCTGATTGTTCTCTATGTGTCGGGGGCCAGCCCGCCGTGCCTCTTGAGGACTGCATCCCGGTCGCGGAAGTGGAGGAATTTGGCCAACAGTGGTCGTGGAGGGGCACCTGGCAGGGGCCAACGCGCAGGAACTCGGTGAGCTCTTTTTATAGAAAAGAACGCCGTTCGGCCGGCCTCGGGAGTGAAGGAGCCAGTCCATTGTCCAATATATCCCACTGGGTCAGCCCCCTCAATGCCCTCCGGAAGCCCAAGCATGCGGATGTTACATCGCCTCGACCGGCCTTCCAAATAGTCAATGCACTCCTCCATAGTGGACACGCGGCCTAAAAGAGTCTGCAATGTTTCCTGTTGCGTTGTGACTGAAGGTTGTATAGTGGCGACTATTTTCCCACCTTCCGAGACTTTGTCCGCCAGTTTGCAGTGATCATCGCGGAGGAGACGGATTTCAGGGGTTCCCAATCTTTCCTCCATGGAGACTCGTGTGTTCGATAGCCGCCAGAACCTTCTCCAGTTTTTTCGAAAGGGTCTGATCAGGTGCCATATCAGGTGCGCTAGTGGGTGCAGATTTGGTACATGTGGAAGCGTATGAGAGGGCCCCTTGCACCGCCGAGCCCGTGGCGGCCTTCAATCTTCCAATCTTGCAGGTTGAAATGGTGCTCACTGTGTGAAGCGTTGTGTGGGCTCGCGCCCACTGTTACATGTTGTAATGGAGCTTCTGGCTGTGCCTGCCTGCCCGATCCCAGACCAGGCAGCGAGAGGGGCAGGCAGCGGGGCCACCGTGGGCAAGGGCCTCAATGCAGCCTGTGTCGAAGGCTCGCTAGGGACAGGATGTTGAGGCCACGCGCTCAGTCCAAGTCAGTGGGCTTGCCGGGCAGCACCAGTTGGCCCACCAAAGGTTAGGCGTGTCTAACAGCTGCAGCTGTCACCCGTGGGAGGCCAGCAACTGTCACGCTCCGCTGTGGGCAACAATCCCCCAAATCCTCTGTACCGCTCTTCGCCTCGCCTAGATCACTGCCTCAGAGCTTGCCATCCGTCACGCTGCGGGGTCGAAGGTCAGGCAAGGGGGGGGGGGGGGGGGAGGGGTCAACCTGAGTTTTGCTGCCACTGGAGCCACCAGCTCCGAATCGGAAGGCCTTCCCCCTCCTGCTGACCTCTCCTCGCAGGCGCTGGAGCCGTCGGCCCATTGGGCGCTATCCGCTGCCAAGCGCCGCCTCTCAAGGCCTCATCACACCACCCCAGGCCGGGAGCAGGGAGCGGAGCGCCATCCACGAAGCGCCGCAGAGCCGTGAATTTCCGACCCCCGGTCTTGCAGGATCCCTAGCACAGTTGTCCGGCCAATGGGCCTCTCTCCCCCCCCCCCCCCCCCCCCTAGCCAGTGCTTCCACACCAGGTACAGGCAAGGGGCCGGGCAGTTGCAAGAGGAGCGGAGAGACGAGACGCCAGGTCCCGGAGCTGCGTCTTATCTCAGGGCCCAATTCACCTTTATTCACTGGCGGTAGCGGGGTTTAAGGCTCCACACCATGCTCTGCCTGCATTCCGGTGCCGATGTGTGTCGACCACCAGCAGATCGCGCTGGAACAAGCGAGATGCTGGCCCTGTCACGGAGCCTCAGCAGGTTGCGACCGCCATCGTAGCCTGCTTGGCCACGCCCCCAACGATTGTATGTGCTTACTGCAGAGAAGAGCAGAAGCATACATTTCATTTTGTTATCATTTGCCTCAAAAGTCATTTTAATATTCTAATGGTGCCCATTTAACGTAAAAGCAATATCCCTGTGCAACTGAGCGTCTGGGTACATCCTCTGCACCACATCTGCAAATCCGAATTTCTGGGAATCCCACACCTAGGAACGGTTCTATTTAGACTGAACATCCGGATGCTGCGCCTTAGTACTTCAGGATCCTGTCATGAGATTATTACATGCCAGAGGTGACAACTGTTGGAGGTCTGTATTGTCAGAAAGCTCGACCGACTGAATTCCACATGCCAAAAGCAGCGCGCCACACACCTGCCAGCCACCACAGGGTTCCCTGTATCTTGAGGCTGATATACACTATGACCTGTACCCTTCCTTCAGGGGTCCAGCTGCATCGCTCGGCAACTTAGTGCTGCAATTTCCATGCAGAATCCTTCCACTGCACTTCGCTCTCCAACGCCATTCTTTGAAATCCATCCATATTGATACAAATTTCTGGGCTGTATCGCAACGGTTGTAACTTTGACTTCTGTGGGCCTCCACTGAATTATTGCAGGAGTCCGGGGACGGCCACAGAGTCATTATTGGAGGCCGCGAACCTCCAGCCGAAGCAATGTTTAGGCTTTGCACCTCTAAACAAACAAAAACAATTATACACTATACAAAATGTTGAAATATTTTGTTTAATTCACAATCAAATAAAGAAAAAAATTCACATTTTCAATGTTGCTCTTTATTTGTATATACTTTATTCATTTTAATTAATTTTAATATAATGGAATTTTGTAAAACAGTCACGGACTCGTGGCTACCTTGGGGTCCTCGGACCACAGGTTAAGAATCACGCTCTAAAGCACCCTTAAAATTCAGGGCCTCCCAAATAATCTTATAACTTCAGGAAGGGCTGCTCACACTGTCCTGACGATAACCCATTTAACACCTTAAGGGCTGAAGCTTCGACATACTACTAATATGGCTCACCAATGCAATTACTGGTTGCAAATGAGAGGGATCAGGACTTTATCTCCCCTCTACAGCAGAGCTTCATTGGGACATATTGCTTTGTCCTTATTCAGGTGCAAGCCATTATCACTTATCCTGTACATGGGCAATTCAAAAGCCCAGTGCAATTTCACATATGGAGCACCTAGTCATGATTCACAAATGATTTTATTTGGTTTGCAGTGTAGCAATTGTTGTTTTATTGTCTGTACTTGAATGTCAAACAAATAGAGGTCTATAAAGAATATATTTTTTTAACTTACTGAACCATGTGTTCTGCATGGTTCTTACCGACAGAACTCGTTTCTGAGGGCAATAGGGCAAGCAGAAGTTACTGGGCCCAACCGTTTGGGTTGCGGCCTTTTACGCCTTCTATCTTAGGGTCCAACCTAGTATGGATCCAGAGTGACTGGGCCAAACACTTGGCTAAGCGGTAGTATGGGTTGAGTAGCACAAGGCTCCTCTAGAGGGAGGCATGTGTGAGGCATACACAGACGCACGACAAATCATAAATAGTAACTACAATAAGTTGATATTCTAGTCAAATATATGCATTCATGAAAAAAGCAGTATTTTAATGTAAGAGCACAAAGCACAGAGGTATCACAATAAATATCCAGTATCTTACGTTTGGGGCAATCTCGTCATGCTGGATAGTATCAGAGAGATCCTGTGTCCTTTTCTAGTGAGGATGGTTATTCCCCATTTGATACTGAAGGTGACTTTCAGACACAGCCCACACTAGCGCCCAAGTGGCAAAGTTTAAATTTGGCCCTGGGAGTCAACCTCAGCAGGACTACACGCTAAATTTGTGCCTGTAAAGAAATGCCTCTTTCTGCATGATCACCCCAAACTTATTGGACTGATGCTTCTGTTTTTTTGACTCTGAAAGTGCACAGAGGACTGCTTACCACACCTCAGTGCAAGTGCATTGAACCATAAAGTGTATTTTTAATTGGTTTACCCCCATTTGGCACCGATTGTACCACCACAGGTGTGACAAAGCAAAGCATGAGTCCCAGTCCGTCATAGCAGACTGGTACAGCGGTTTTAAAACTGCTAACTCGACTTTGCAGTTTCAACCCATGGCAAAGTCCAATTCTTACCTTTTAATTTTTTTTAGAAGTTACCCCTAAGGCAGGACTATTGAGCCTTAAAGGCAAGGTGCATTATATTAAAAAGAACATGCGTTTTTACATGTGCGGACAGGAAAAACCCAACAGTGTCGTTTACTCTAGTAAACTAGGAGCCCCATTGGCAAGTAAGGAGTTACACGCTGACAGCTCAGCAGTGCTAATTTCCAAATGGGACAACTAAATACGGCACTACAAGGTATCAAAAGAATTGTTGCATTAAACTGGACTTCTTGCTCAAACTGAATTTAATGCAACTATTTCACAAATGGCAACTTTAGAAAGCTACTGTCCTCGAGACAACCTGCTGCCCTATTGGTGAGAGGTGATAACGATTCTCAGGAGAGGAACAAAGGACCTGCCAAGGGAAGAGGTGTGACCTCCTCCTGGCAGGATGGCCAGATTGGTGCAAGTCCAAAACGTGAGCTTCAGAGGGGACGCCACATTTGAAGAGCAACTGGTAGTTACACTAGAAAGGGGCAGCTCTAATTTAGGCAGACAGGCTAGGATCTCGATCAGAGTGGGAGGAGCTATTGTCAAACTGGTCTTCCAAGGGGAGTATAGCACAGAGGTAACCACATCTCTGGGTAAGGCTAGGTTGTGCCACACACCGAGAGAAGAGTCTCACCATGTTGGGAGTGGGCAGAATAGTACACCCTGGGATAGCCAGATGCCACACTTTACTGGTAGCCCATTGGCTAGTTAGACACCACCTCCCCCTAGGCTGGTAGCAAGGATATAAATGGCACACAGACCTCATAACATGTTTATACCGGAGAAGAGACCGAAGAAGAACTGCCTTGCTGCTTCCTGGACCCAGCAAAGAGATGCTGCTCCAAAGAGATTGACAATTTCAGTGGCATTCTGGCACCGCGCAGTATCTGAGCTTTATCTCCTCCCAGGGGCTAGAAATGACAAGGTTTCCAGCTAACGACTTGGGCCAGCTTTCTCCCCAGGCTGTGGGAGAGTTTGACAATCAGAAGGTGATGGTTATGCCACATTTAAATGTACTGAAACTGGTTCAGCGCACACCGCTCTTACTTCCAGCCAATTGCAGTGTAGTATGTCATGGACATGGCATATGAAGTGCCTTCCATTATCATTGGGTCTTAACTTCGGAATGTTACTGTGTCATTCTTGATGTCACTGTGTTCTATGTTGTGGTTCAGATGATAACAGCAGTTGCTGCATGGAGTTTGCATGGGTGAGATCTCGGAGGATTAAACCTACTTCTATTTTATCTTGACTGCCTCTGGAGTCATCATTTCTGAAATCCTACACTGGCGTAGTCGGCAGAGAAGCTAAGAGATCTCAACACAACCTCATACATTTTTTTTAAAAAAAAATTTGACAACTTTTTGTGCAATTTCGAGGTGCAGGGCTCCTGATTTGCTTCAAATTTGTGGCTGTTAACATTGGAGCTGAACTTTCTATCTATGGGACTGAGCATGAGGATTTAGCGTCGTACTGTGGAAGTGTGTCAGCGATTTCTGAGTGGCAAGGAAAGGACTGCAAACGGACTGTTCAGGCAGAAAGTCGAGCATTTTGACTCAGCTGTGGAACGAAGGATTTGCTGGCCCATCTTGTGTTTCACAGGTTTAGCGATTCTGGGAAAATTTTGGAGGAATTCGTGAATCACCGTTGAATCGTGCAGTGGAACCGTTTCATGTTTTGAATCATCACAGTGCGCTTACCTGCTTCGCGTGAGGCTTTTCCTTGTTGCCTGGAAAGGGATCGCGCAGAGAACGCTGAGTGGTTTCTTCTTTTCTTCGTTCCGGTCACTCCATTGTTTCTTCCTGTGTTCGAGTGAGGCTGCGTGACACACGGGTAAACGTCACTACGTGGGAGCGAGTGATGTCATCGCGTGTCAACGTAGAAGCCATTTTGAAGCTTTCGCTGACACGCACGGCTCGAGTTTGACTGTTTCCTGGTAACTAGGGAAGCTTTCGTTGTTATGCACTCCTGACTTGAAGCGCAATCCTCAGCAATGAAGAAGCTTTCGCCGACACGCACGGCTTGAATTCAAGTGCGTTTCCTGGCATTCTACAAGTTTTGCCGATACGCACGGCGGTGCAGTTTAAAACACGCATGCTGCGTGCATATATTGGTATTCGTTTTTAAATCCTCATGATATGTACAATTGTTGGTATTCGTGCATTGTGTACTAAGAATATTAACTTAAGGCACGAAGTTTCTTTAAAAAATATTTTTGTTTAATTT
The DNA here is from genome assembly GCF_964204655.1 of Triturus cristatus. Classification (NCBI taxonomy): domain Eukaryota; kingdom Metazoa; phylum Chordata; class Amphibia; order Caudata; family Salamandridae; genus Triturus; species Triturus cristatus. Next base: position 1,121,611,499 of record NC_140579.1, read on the forward strand.
GATGCTTCAATTTATTGAGTTTAATGCTAGCGAATTCTAAGGGTTGATGAGTCATTCCATTATTAATGCTATAACTTATCTTGAAATAGGTTATATTTAATGTTTGTAACAGACAAACCTTTATAGTTTTGGCTTCATATTTTAAAGTCTGTTGACCTACGTGAAGTATGCAGAACGTCACGGCAGCTCCATTCTTTTTGTCAGAACCTGGTGACCCCAACATAAAATGGATAAAATGGAAGGTAGTATTCGAACGTTACGCAAGGGTATGTGGTCCCTCGCTTAGTGCGGAGAGGAGATCTGCATTGCTTCTACATGGCTTGGGGTCAGAAGGACAGGATGTGTTTGACCATCTTCCCGATTTAACACCGGAAGAAGCACATGGTCTCAATGATTATGAGATATGCATAAAAAAACTAGATAAACATTATCTTCCCAAAGTAAGCACCATTCTCGAAAGGTATACCTTTGCGAAAAGAATGCAGGCAGAGGAAGAGACAGTAGAGAGTTATATAACGGTGTTGAGAAAACTTGCATCGTCTTGTAAATTTGATGGCACGACGGACGAACGTATACGTGACCAGTTTATGTTTGGTTGCAATATTGAGAAAGTAAGAGAAGAGTTGTGGTTGCGGGATGAACCCACCTTAGAGGAAGTTTTAGTCGTTGCCAAGAGGATTGAACATTCAATTAAATGTGTCGCAGTTTTGAAGAAGGGCTCTACTAATGATTGTAAAGTGCAAGAGGTTAGGAGTAAGAATAAATCTGAAATAAAAGAAAAGGACAAGGGTCAGAAAGAGTGTATATCGACAAAAGGGAAGACGAGGGAGAAGTGGGTCAACAGCAAGTGCTTTAGATGTGGGAAGTTAGGGCATTTAGTAAATAATCCTAAGTGTCCGGCTCTTGCATCTGTGTGTTCAAAGTGTAAAAAGAAAGGCCATTTTACTGCTTTGTGTAACAGTAGGAATGCACCAAATGTAAAGGAAGTTCATGTGAGGGAGGATAATTTTGATGAGCTAAATTCTGGGGAATATGAGTGTGGTCAAATTGTTGTACAAGTGGTAACTGGGGAGAAGAAAATGAATTCTCCGATTGATGAGATTTTGGTTGAAGGAAAGAAAACCAATGTCTTATTTGATTCGGGGGCGAAAATCACGATTGTGTCTAGTGATTTCTTTATGAACAACTTAAAGAGTAAGGTTGATCTGTTAAAGCCAGATATAAAGCCATTGGCTTATGGTGGCGAGCCCATCAAACTACATGGCTACTTTCAAGGTTTAATTGAGTACAAAGGGAGATTAATTTCAGGCAAAATTTACGTGTCAAAAAAAAGGGGACAGCATTATAAGCTGGATACACCAAGGGGATCTTGGGGTTTTTCTGGATCCGAATAGCGTCCCTCCTATCCAATTGAAAGGGGATGTAAACTCCATTGGAAGGGTGGGACATGTCAATGTGGATATCAATTTTGTGGATAGTCTTAAGAAAGAGTATCCTAATGTATTCAGAAAAGAATTAGGGTGTCTCAAGGGTTACAAACATAAAATATTACTCAAAAGAGAGGCCATTCCCGTATGTTGCAAGGTGAGAAATGTACCTCTTTCGGTGAGGGATGATATGCATGAAGAGATTAATAAATTAAAGAAGGGTGGCATCATTGAGGAGGTCGAAGGGACCGAATGGTTGGCTCCAGTTGTGGCAGCTCGCAAACCTAATGGAGATCTGAGACTCTGCATAGACTTGAGACAACTCAATAAATGTGTGTCAAGTCAAGTCAAAGTCCACTTTATTCGATTAATTAAAATCATAAAAGTATTCTACAACAAATATCATACTATCATATATCTTAAGAAACAGGTTAAAACAGTATTAAACAGTAGGTGGATTTTAAAAGCAAGTTAAAAAGGCATTATTTACACAAAATTCATTACAGTTTGCACTCGTCACTACAATAAACATGAATTCAAGTATCTGTCCTCATCTGTGATTCCAATCTTAACCTTGATCTCTTACGTCTAACAGATGCAGCCAAAAAGCTAGCAGTGCAATACATAATTACAGGGGAATGCATCATCTGTAAATATAACAACGCAGGCTTGTACTGCGTAAAACCCAGCTCCTTCAGAATTGATTTTAAATATCGGGTACGAGGTTCGTGATAAAAAGAACAGAAGAACAGAAAATGGGCATTATCCTGAGTGGAGAAACCATCGCATTTGCATGGGGACGATTCCTCGAGCTTACACCAGTCTTTCTCGTCCCGCAGAACCATATAAATTTGGTTAAAACGGAATTTGGACAGTAGCCACCTATGAAAAGAATTAGTGACCACTGACAAATAAGGAGCCAACTCAAAAGATGGGGTTATCAATACATGAGCCCTCACAGAGGGTTTACATAACTCATCCGCTTCACGCTCGGCCATACGTAATCTGATGAAATTGGTCTTCACCCACAGCAAATCAGCTTTGCACAGGGATTCTGGACTATTAAAGATTTCAGGGCGTCCCAAATGTGCGGCCATAGATTCAATATATGACAGCCACTGAATATCCCTCCTGTGATCTAATATAAGACAGTCTTTGATTATCCTGTGATTAAGGCTGAGGTTCGGGTTAAGCCAGAGCTTGATCCACATCAAGAGTGGAGCTAGATTGATTATATCTAGAATGTAACCCAAACCCAGCTCTAGATGTAAAGAGTGAGTGGCAGTTGACTGGGGTAGTCCCAACAGAGAACGAAGAAATTTGTTTTCCTCTGTCTGAATGCATTTAGAATTAACATAACCCCAGACTGCAGCCCCGTATCTAGCGATCGCGGCTGTCTTGGCTTTGTAAACGGCCAGGACAGCCTCGATTGGTTTCCCCCCCAATCTCTTAGTAAACCCCAGGATTGCAGAATATGAGCTTCTCACCGCATTCGCTTTAGATGTTAACTGCGGTTTCCAAGTTCCCCTTTGGTCAAAAATCACTCCCAAGTATGTAAAAACTTTCACACTTGTAATCACCTCTCCATCGCAAAAAAAGGTTTTTTCTTTAAGCTTACCACATCCTACTGACATAGTGTGTGATTTGTTCTTGTTAACCACCAGGTCAAGACTGGACATAAAGTTGCCGAAGGAGTCGAGTAACTTTTGCAGGGCAACTGGGGTCCTGGCTATTAGCACCGCATCATCGGCATAGAGGAGCACCGGAATTGGTGCACCCCCATGCTCGGGATATCCTTTGAGGCAGCCGTTAGGTCATCCTCCAAAGAGTTCACGTATAGCGTGAACAACATTGGCGCCAGTATACATCCCTGACGGACCCCTCTAGTTGATCTAAAACTCTCGGTACACTTTCCGTCAGTGGTCATTCTGATGCGGGCCCTCAGGTCTTTATGGAGCTCCGCCAGAAAGTGTACCAAGGAACTATCGAGGCCCATCTTCAGGAGCATTGCCCACAGCTTAGATCTATTAACAAGATCAAAGGCTGTGGACAAGTCCATGAAGCCAAGGAATATACTTCCCCCTTTTGCTCTGGTATATTTAGAAATTATGAGGTGGAGATTGAGGCATTGATCCTCTGTACTCCTCCCTGACCTAAATCCGAATTGTGCCTCGGACAGGATGTTGTTCCCCTTGGCCCATGCGGATATTCTCGCTAGGACAACCTTTCCTAGGATTTTTACCGAGGAGTCCAGCAACGATATTGGTCTGTAGCATTTTGGGTCTCCTCTCTGCCCTTTTTTAAATATTGGCACAATTGTAGCTAAAGACCAGGTCTGAGGGAATCCCACTGCGGCAGAGGCATTAAAAACTTTTGTTAAAATATTGGCCCAAAACAGCGGATTTGCCCTGAACATATCCGCTGGCACTCCATCGGGGCCCGGGGCCTTGTGTCCTGCTGTCTCCTCTATAGCTCTAAGTACCTCAATTGTATCAAATCTCACAGGCTCCAGGGGGATCTCAATAGTAGGGATTGTGAAAGGTTCCAACTCCCTATTACTATCATAAATTTTTTCAAAATGCCGAAGCCAGTCCTCCTCTGATATGTTTAGTTCCAGCACTGAGTTTTGGTCGCCTGAAAGTAAGGGGGTGTTAATAATTGACCAAAACTTAGCGCTGTTTTTTAGGGTGGCTTTATCCATTAAATCTTCCCAGGCTTTACTCTTTAGTTCATTTTTACGCAAATTAGTGGCCGTGGTGAAATCCTTTCTTAGTCGCGCCACTAACGCTTTGTCCCTTGGGCGAGTATTGAGGGCTTTCTTAAGGCGGTTGTGTGCTTTGCTACAATTTTTGTCAAACCAGCCTTTCACCGATTTATGTTTGCCCCCCTGACCTTTAGCTGTGAGGCAAATGGACACAAACCGGCAAATACCTTCAAAGGAAGATATAACCTCCTTGCTCCCAGTTAACGGGTTGGCACACACATTTAGCTCTTCAGAAACTGAGGAGGATAGAGTTAAGAAAAAGTTGTCCGGTACAACCATCTCCCATTTAATTCTTCTCCCCTGATCCTTATCCTTTACAGGCAATATAGACCGATGGAAGACAGCTGATTTTAACAAGAAGGAGCTATTCACTAGCTCCAAGCCCACAGGATTATGGTCACTCATAGGCATAGCAATTGCATTATATGAAATCACATAATTCAGAAAACCTCTTGAAACAAAAATAAAATCAATTATCGAATCACTAGCCCTTCCCGTATAGGTGGCAACCCGTGTACTTTTATCGTAGAATTCTGGTTCATACAGCTCATTTTCCCGTAATACATTTTCGAGCACCAAACCCTTCTGTGTATGTTCTAGGTGAGGGGGGGACACGCTATCTGGCCCATCTTCCTCCACTAGGGCACAATGTGAGCACAAATGAACATTAAAATCGCCCATTAAAATAAATCGACACAAAGTGGATTGTTTGGCTCTGTAAAGACTTAAAAAGTCTGATAACCATGTAAAATGCACAGTTTCTGGGTGACCGTTCGGTGCATTATAGCAGTTAACAAGAAGCAATTTACAACCATCCTCTAATATTATCTCCAATACGAGGAAACTATGAGAGGCACAGTCTATCGGGGTGATTTTGCCCTTGATGTTCACCGATACCAGCGTCAAAAGACCTCCTTTGTTCCGGCCTGCGGGGGAAGGCAAAGCAGGTACAAAATAAGATGTAAAACCGTCCAACCAGTAATCACACTCCATATCCCAAGTCTCTTGAATGGCAATGATATCGTGGCGCTTTACAAAATTTTCCCAGTTTGGGTCTCCCTTCTTAGACCACAAACCAGCAATGTTCCAGGATAACAGTCTGACCGTGTCCCTGTAACATTTCATAAAATAAAAGATGAGTCCTTGGGTTGCTGCATCCAGATGTAAGTTTATTTTCATTAATCAGGAATCAATGTACAGGATACAGGCCCCAGTTAAGATCCAGTTAAAGCTCAGTTAAGGCCCAGTTTAAAACCCAGTTAAGCCCCACCGGGAGCAGCTGCCCTGCTGCTCAGCCTCAGATCTAACTGGCAGTAGAATCAAACATACACAAAAGGAACTCTTGGGTGACATCACAGATAGAGGCTGAGGGGCTTAGAACAAACACAGAAGAAGGACAGAGAAGAAGGAAAAGCAGGATGTAACAGTCCCCTTTATCAATTGTGATCTCTGGTAAACTGTTATCATCCACAGCAGAAGAAGGTACATGAACCGTAAATGTGCGATTATTGACAAATATCCATTACCTAACAATGAGTTAATGTCTCTTTTGGGGAGAGCTAAAGTGTTCAGCACGATTGACCTGACCTCGGCGTATCACCAAATCGAACTGGAGGACTCGTGTAGGGATTACACTGCCTTTATAACGCCGTTTGGTACTTTTAGATTCAAACGAATGCCATTTGGGCTAATATCGGCCTCTTCCGTTTTTCAGAGGGTTATGGAGAACTTATTAAAAGGTTTACCTGGTATTTATGTTTATCAAGATGATATCTTAGTTTTTGGGGAGGATTCTAGTCAACATGATGTGCGCCTGAGGTCTGCTTTGGAAAGGTTAGCTGATCACAACTTAACAGTAAAAGCAGAAAAGTGCAAGTTTAGGACTAACTCCATTGACTATTTAGGTCATAACATAACGAGTGAAGGTGTGAAACCTAAAGAGAACCTGATTAACACAATTCAAGAGATGTCTTCTCCTTCTACTAAGAGTGAACTTATGAAATTCTTAGGAGTAGTTGAGTATTACTCGAAATTCGTGAAGAACTTTGCTAGTCACACGGTGAACATGAGGCACTTGCTTAAGAAAGGTGTGGATTTTCTGTGGACGGAAGACTGAGCAGGAATTTGTAGACATTAAGAGTAAACTTAAGTCTGCTCCTTCTCTTGTAAGTTTTAATCCCAGGATCAAACCTGTTCTCATCACGGATGCAAGTGAGAAGGGTTTAGGCGCAGTTCTCCAACAACAGGGCGAGGGTGGCATGTACACGGTCATGTGTTTGTCACGTAGCCTTAAAGATCCTGAAACAAGGTATTCCGTGGTAGAACGGGAATCACTTGCGGTGTACTGGGCGGTTAAGAAGTTGAAGAAGTTTCTTTGGGGTATTAACTTTGAAGTGAGGACTGATCACAAGCCGCTGGTGGAGATATTCAGCAAAAAGGGGCTAGACTGGATATCCAGCAGAATCACTAGGTGGGTGATAGGATTGCAGGAGTTTAGTTTCGACATAAAGTACATACCAGGCGTGGAAAACAATGTGGCTGATGTACTATCACGTCTCACGCCTAGGAAAATTGTGGAAGAGGATGATTGGGAAGATTCGGAAGAATTGGTGTGCGTTGTTGATCAGGGTATCATTAGCGAGGAGAGATGGAGTAAAGAAATGTCTTTGGATAGTGTATTGAATGAAGTCATGGATCTAGTTAGGAAGGGCTGGATCAGTAACAAAATTGGGTCGCTTGACTCCAGGAAGTTTTGGGCTGTACATAATGAGTTATCAACAGATAATAATCTGTTGTTTAGGGGAACTAGATTGATTCCTCCTTCCAGTCTTAGGAAAGAACTTATAGATTTGGTACATTCTTCTCATGCTGGCATTACTAAGTCAAAGGAGCGCTTGAGGATGTATTATTGGTGGCCGGGCATGGACTTGGAGGTGGAACGTGTTATCCGAGATTGTGTACCATGTACTTTGAGTGAAAAGTCTAAGTGTACGCGCGTCCAGCCCATGGTGGTAAGGAGACGTCCATTGAATCCGTGGCAAGATGTTGCCATGGATATTCTGGGTCCCATTCATTCTAATGGATCCCAATCATTCGTGTTGGTGGTGATTGACATGTTTTCTCATTTGCCAGAGGTTTTCTTTTTGTCATGTGTTGACTCCAGTCACATTATTAAATGTTTGAAGAATTTATTCTCCAAAGAGGGCATTCCCAACTCAATATTAACGGACAATGGGGTGCAATTTGTGTCCAATGATATGGAAAAAGTTTTAGCTTCCAAGGGTATTTCTCACAAGCTGTGCTCTCTCTATCATCCCGAGACTAACGGAATGGTGGAGAGATTTAATAGGGTAATCAAGGAGACCATTGCATTGTCAAAATCTATGTCATTAAACTGGAAAGATGAGGTTTTAAAAAAATAAAAAAAAAAGAGGAGTATAGGTTATCCTCTCATTCAACTACGGGTAAAACTCCCTTTTTGTTGTTTCGTGGGAGAATTCCCAATACTAATGTAGAACCAACATGGGTAAACAATTATCAAATGGATAAAGGTAAAGAAAAGGAGTGTGATAAGAACATGATTCAGACGAGAGAAGAAGGGAAAAGCAATGCAAGGAAGGTTTACTTTGATAAAAAGAAAAGTGCGAAGGTAACTAAGGTCGTTGTGGGTGATTTGGTGATGATTAAACGTCCTGGGTTGATGGGTAATTCTACTTCCAAGTTCATGAAACCTATGAGGGTTGTTAAGGTTTTTAAAAATGCAATTAAGACTCAGGATCATAGGATTTGGAACTTGAATAGGGTTGTAGTGGTAAAAGGAAGGTTAGATGGGTGTCATGGTAAGGATGTTATTGTTAATCCTAATTCATCAGAAAATATTAGGTGTCGTGTGTCAACCAGAGTTTGCAAGAAACCATCTTATTTACTAGACTATGTGTAAGTGAATAAGTGTTATTCACTGTTGATGCATATTTTGTTTGTTTCATTGTAATATGATTCTTTTGATCTGTAATGAGTGTTATTCTCTGTAGATGCATAGTTTGTTTTTGTTGTAGTATAATTCTTTAGATCTGTAAGTTTAAATGTGACGAGGGGAGGTGTGTAGTATGTCATGGACATGGCATATGAAGTGCCTTCCATTATCATTGGGTCTTAACTTCAGAATGTTACTGTGTCATTCTTGATGTCACTGTGTTCTATGTTGTGGTTCAGATGATAACAGCAGTTGCTGCATGGAGTTTGCATGGGTGAGATCTCGGAGGATTAAACCTACTTCTATTTTATCTCGACTGCCTCTGGATTCATCATTTCTGAAATCCTACATGCAGCTCGTTCCATTCGAAGGCATTTACTCCAAGGGGCCCCAAGTAAATTTTTCATTTCCGCAGTTGGGTGTTCATGTTTGTTACGCCAAAATGCCTCTGCGCTTTTTAGCCACGTTTTCCCCGGAAGTCCCCTTAATCCCTAGTCGTGATTAGACCCTAGTATCTTAGCTACAGGGTCGAAATGTCGGCACATCCTAGTAAACAAACCAACCTTTTGAGTTGTTTGTTACTCATACATTAGTCTTAAGTTTTGATGGCTGCATTTGATTAGCTTTGACAGTGGGGACACATTGCACTGTGTGATACCTTGTGAAGGTGACATCTCGTATTTATTGTCTAATATCCACGAAGAAAAATACTTTTTATTCTCATGTAAGGTGTTGTGTGAAACACTTGACATGCTATTAGGTTCATAGGCTATTTAGTCTCGATTATTTAAAAATTATCTTGATAAATGATACCAACAAGAACCATTGTTGTCTCAAGATTATTTCAGCCACAGGGCCATAAAAGCTTAGAAGACAGCACCCTTAAGAACTCAGCGCAAAGAAGCTTGACAGCTGTTGGATGCGGAGGTGGAGCCTGGGAGACTGAATCCTGACTCTCCTAAAGTCTGCTGGAACTGGGAGAGTCAGAGTGCCTTTTGGTAGCACAGCAAGAAAGTTACCGTCAACTAAAATGAAATCTCTGGAATCGCTATAACCAGAAACCAGTGACAACTGGTCCTGCTCTGGAGCTCACCCGGAAACCATGGGAATTTGACCCCTGCAGCCAGTGAAGTGCCACCCCCCCCCCCCACACACACACACACACAAGCACAAGATCAGAGGGGTGGCCTCAGAAAGACCCACCGGCTAGGCATCTTGAAAGCATCGTAAGCACTCTGTATCCCTTACATCATGACCACTCCATCGATTTTAATTGTGTTTTGACCCAAGAGTTTGGAACTGTGCTAAAGACTGCTAAAAACCAACATGTAACTGTCCCCATGCACCAGACTGGTCACTGTGACTGGCTCCCTTTTTAAGTTGTCCTGTCCCAAGAGGACCTAGATAGACGTTTGGAGGGTGCTACCTGTGGCTAACCCTAAACTGTGATTGCGTTACATTACAAACAATTATTGCATTAAGTGAAAAGCAGTGATTTATTGTTTCTTTAAAAATTTGTGTTTCAGGAACCCTCTTGTGGATTTGTTTTTAGAAGAAATGTCCATTTAAAGATAAAAATACCTAATTTCATTAATTGGAGTCAAATTCCTATTGTGTAGTGTTTTCTTCTTATTTTACGGTTTTGGTACTACTTAAGGCTTTACACTTGCCCCTTTGATAAAGGGAGACTGTTCTGTGCGACAGCTACCCACAGTTTACAAACAAACTGTACCGAATATGACTGGTATCATTATTACATGGAGAGGTTGCGCAACCACACCATATAATAATGCACATTTTCCACAGCCTCTTATCCAGCATGGACCCTAGCAGTCCTTGGTCCCTTGTCCAGGTTGCAGCAGCTAGAAGTCTTGGTGATCGTCTCCTGTGTGGAACAGTGCTGCTGAACAAAGATCGAGACTCAGGCTCCCAATTTTATAGTCCACATGCACATTTGTGTCTGAGACTTTGAAATTCGGGTTGTGGGTGTCAGCAAGTGATCTTTCATCTGCCCTGTCCTTTGTCAAAGGGACAGTCTGCAACAGCAGGAGTGACTTCAATTTTGGCTGACCCACAGCACAGGCAAAGGGAGTAACCGGGGACATGCCCATCAGCCTCCACTAAAATATATCTAATCAAAAGTTTCAAAGGTCTAAGCCTTTCCCTCTTTTATGATTCCCTGGTCTTACAGTGCTAACTTCATCACTCACCACCCCCCTGGCACTGCATCTACATCACACAGAACAGCAACTCTTCCTGGAATCAAAAAGACTATTGTTCTGCTTCCCTTCCACCCCAGGACTCTGGAACGTCAGTGATCCACATTTCCTGTCTGTGGGTTGCAGTAACCGCCTTCACTAGCCTTTCCGGGAAACCAAACTTGAACCCACAGGCCTCCATGTTATGTCACACACACACACACACACACGTGCACACACACACACACACACACACACACACACACACACACACACACACACATGTTAAGTACATAGCAGTGGAACTTTACATGAGTGGGCCTGTAGGCACCACTTTAGCAACAGTTAAAAAGGCCTTTTTGCACTAATCATCACTATTAAGACAAAATGGGTATGCTGCCACCACCTCGCTCACGTCACTTAGCTCAATGGCCCTCTACCACTGGGAGGTTAGAGCTTGGTGCACCCCTCTTGGTCTAACAACACCGCATTACGATGAGGCAGGCCTATGTCATGGCACACATGGTGAGGAGTTGTTGCACATGACCAAAAATCAATACCAGGGATTGAGATATCTATGCAGCTGGGCCACTCACGGCAAGGGTGCACATCTGTCTCCATGCAGGGAACTTCTGGGTTCTCAGAGCCCAATTCAAACATATTTTTCTACGAAATGAGTGTTACTGAGGTGTGACCGTATCTTAAATTTGCAGAAATAAGACACTACCTCATGGCACTAAACTCCTTTGTGAGCTGGGCGCCAAGTAGTTTAATGTGCTGTAGGAGGTGGAGACAAGAGCGAACTCTAACCTCTAATGAGGCACAACTAAGTCAAACCTGGCCTGGGGTTGGCCGGGTTCCTATCGGGAAGAGGCCTGGTCTGGCCAGTGGTGTAAAGAAACCTTAAAAAAAATTAAACATGCATTGGCATAGCCAATAGGTCTCGCCTTTGGGACCTTATGTGTTTAGCCAGAACTTTTGGTTATGTTGTAGAGCATTGTGGCGGTTGAAAGGTTATAATAAAAAGTGTTAAGCATTTTTGTTACCTTTATACAAACGAAGACGACATTATATATAACTGAAAAACCTGATTAAAAAAAGATTTTAACATAAAAAATGTCTTCTAGTTTTTTTGTACTTGCACTGCTAGCAACTTCTTCCTGTCTGTTCTCATGCTGGTCTTATAATTTTTTTTGTTATGGTGAGCGGAACATAACGGGAGTGGAGGTTGGAAAATAGCAATTTAATTAGAACACGAGCAGCGGACGGACACTAGGGGAGAATCAAAAGATGCCAGATTCCAAAGGCAGACTGATGTGATACTTAGGTGGTGCGCTGATGCAAAATGGTGGTGGTGAATGATGTTTGGTGCTCAGGTGATGATACTATATGGTGTGGATTAGAGGTAGGTTGTGGAGTTGAAATATGTTGTTTGGTGTGTAATTATGTGGTGTGTATTAGAAATGTGTGGAGTTGATTTGTGTGGCCTGGAACTGTGGTGTTGAGTGAAATTATGTTTCATGGTGTGGAGTGCATTTATGCTAATTGGTGGTATGTGGAAAATAGTGTATTTATGTGGAGTGTATTTGTTGCATTGAGTAGAGCGTTATTATGTGGCGTGTAATTATGTGGGACTGAGTGGTAATATGTGGAGTGTATTTATGTTGCATTGAGTAATTATGTGGCTTGTAATTATGTGGTACTGTGGGGTGTATTTGTTGCATTGAGGAGAGTAATTATGTGCCATGTAACTATGTCACACTGAGTGGCATTATGTGGATTGTATTTATGTTGCATTGAATAGAGTAATTATGTGGCGTGTAATTTTGTGGCACTGAATGGTATTATTTGGAGTGTATGTTGCATTGAGTGCAGTGTAATTTTGTAGCATATAATTATGTCGTACTGAGTGATATTGTGTGGAGTGTATGTTGCATTTAGTAGAGTGTAATTATGTGGCGTGTAATTATGTGGCCCCGAGTGGTATTATTTGGAGTGTATGGTGCATTGAGTGCAGTGTAATTTTGTAGCATATACTTATGTGGTACTGAGTGATATTGTTATGTTATACCATTTGTAGATCGCACAGCTGCCCCAGCGAAGGGGCGTCCCGGCGCTAACAGCAGTTTCCAAGTAGAGTCAGGTTAGGCCATGGGAAAAAGATAGGTTTTAATAGCCTTTCGGAAAGATAGCAGACAATCTAAACAACGGATCCACAACTTAGCGGCCAGAAAATGGAAAGATCTGCCACCTACTCTGGTTCATTTCACTCGAGGGACAGTAATCTGCTTGGTCGAGCGCAACAGGCGGGCAGGAACATATGGGACGAGCAGATTAGATAAGATCTCAGGTGTGGAAAGTTTTAAAATTTTAAAAGCTAGACATTAGGTCTTAAATTCTATCCTTTTTTGAGATAGGGAGCCAATGGAGGCGACGTAGGGCGCCCGACCCGGAGCACGTTCTTGGAAGTCCAAGTAAGACTCGCGCGGCTGTATTCTGGACACGTTGAAGGCGGTTCAATTCCGCTTTATTGGCGCCAAACAGCAGGGAGTTAGCATAGTCGAGTCTAGATAAGATGGTTGCCTGGACGATTAGTTGACGTGTAGCCGAGTTGAAAAACCCTAGAATAAGCCTCAAACCCCGTAAAAGACCAAAGCAGGTGCCCGCGATTTTCTTGGTGTGATCTTGAAAACCCACAGTAGAGTCAAACCAAAACCCTAGGTTTTTTACCACCTGCTTAGGGGTAGGGGCAAGGCCCAAAGAAAGAGGCCTCCACTGTGTGTTCCAGAGCCCCTTGTCCTTCCCCACCAGCAGCACCTCCGATTTGCTGGCGTTAAGCTGGAGACAGTTCTTCGTCATCCAGCCTGCAACCGCCTCGAAACCATTCCGAAACTGGGTGGCATCTTTGGCATGATCATCCGAAAGAGCCACCACCATCTGGGTATCATCCGCATAGGAGACCATGGTAAGACCATGGTCACGCGCGACTACTGCCAGGGGTTGGACATAAAGGTTGAACAGAGCCGGACTTAAAGCCGAGCCCTGGGGAACCCCCAGCTTAATGAGCTGGACGGAAAAAGCGAAAGGGTGGGGGCGCAGACCTGAAATGATCGGCGCAGTAGGATTTGATGGGAGACCGTGTCAAACGCAGCGCTCAGGTCAAGCAGTATGAGCGCAGCCGTTTGACCTTCATCCAGGATGGTCCGCAGATGTTCACTTACAGCTAAGAGCGTTGTTTCGGTACTGTGGCCGGAGCGAAAACCATTCTGGGAAAGGTCTAGGATCTTATTATGTAAAAAGTCCGAAAGGACTTTGTTGACGTGGGCCTACGCAACTTTAGCAACCCATGGCAGAAGAGAAATAGGTCGAAAATTCTCAGGCTTGGTGGGGTCCAGTGATGGTTTTTTTTAGCAGAGGGAGCACTTTGGCCTGCTTCAAAGCCAAAGGGACCATTGCCTTTCTAAAGGAGGTATGTTGCATTTAGTAGAGTGTAATTATGTGGTGTGTAATTATGTGGCACTGAGTGGTATTTGGAGTGTATGTTGCATTGAGTGCAGTGTAATTATGAAGCATATAATTACGTGGCACTTTGTGGTATTATGTGGAATGTATTTATGTTGCATTGAGTAGAGTAAGTATGTGGTGTGTAATTATATGGCACTGAGTGGTATGTGGAGTGTATTTATGTTGCATTGAGTAGTGTAATTATGTGACATGTAATTATGTGGTACTGAGTGGTAATATGTGGAGTGCATTTATGTTGCATTGAGTAGAGTGTAATTATGTGACATGTAATTATGTGGTACTGAGTGGTAATATGTGGAGTGCATTTATGTTGCATTGAGGAGTATAATTATGTGGTGTATAATTATGTGGCACAGAGTGGTATTATGTGGAGTGTATTTATGTTGCATTGAATAGTGTGTAATTGTGATGTGTGATTATGTGGTACTGAGTGGTACTGAGTGGTATTATGTGATGAATAATGGGAAATGCAGGGAGGTCTCTTCCTTTGTAGGTGTGTGAGACTGTTCAGTGAAGTATGGTGAGTCTGGCATGCAACTGTCTACACCAGTCCAGGAGACTGTAGATGCCGGCTGGCATCACATTATTGGGTAGGGGGCGGGGGGAGGAATAACCTTCAAGCATGCCTGGTTTTTAGTCAAAAGCTGCAGCTTGTAGACCTACCTATCATTTGAAACTATAGCTCCCAGAAATCGTTGCTTCCAGGGCTGGTGTTACAAATGACAGGGACCCGTTTGGCAACTATTTAAACCGTTTCCTTAAGAACGTGCCACACTCCGACAGACCCATCTGTTTATTTCTACATGTCAGTTCACTAAATATCCAAGAGCTGTAAATAACAGGGGCTATTATTAACCAAGTGGATTGAGCTCCGTACGAATTTTTAAGAGACTGAAATGCTCAGTCAGTATTTAAAGGCTGTAAAGCTGTAGCTCTGCGAAAAGATCTTTGCAGCAGGTGCACAATCCAGTGAATTAATTGACCTGTGTATCATAGATTAAGAACATTGTTTTTCAGCTTTGCAAGCCTAGTAGCTTAGATGGTGCTCTTAGACAGAAGTAATGCCAATCTTGGTACTGCTGTCTGCTAGAGCTATTCAGATGCAGCCGTTTCTCCAAGTAGTAACACTGAATAGGGCACTGTAAAGTTATGCTTAGTCGGACGCGATCCCGCTTACCAGCCCTGCCTTGAGATGAACTTGTGCTATGAAGAAACAGGACGCGCTTGTATTGTTGGAACATCTTTACTGGTACCATGCCATACTTACGACAAAGCATTGTTTCCTCCTCGCAGTGACTCAGTTTATACTGCCAACTCTCCCTTCAAAACACCATGCATCCCATGCGTCATTGCATTCCATTCGCGTCATCACCCAGCGTGCTGAACAGCACACAGCAGGCTCAGCCCAGTAGCACACCTCTTCAAAAGTCTACCACAGACATACGTTTTGTGTAGAGTTATTGTTGCAATCGTTGCTAAATTATCTCGGTCACGCTGCAGTACACTTAATGTGCTACTACCGGGTGCATCCGTATATATTTATTTAGGAGCTTATATGAAGCGCAGCCTCAGGGTTACTTAGCGCTCAGAACTTTAAGGTAGGTATGAAAGAGCGGGTAGACCAAAGGGAGTTGGTTACAGAGCAATGTTTTTGATTGTCTTTAGAAGAGCAATCGATGTGGTGACAAACCCAACCAGTTTTGGGTCCGTGCATTCTAGAGTTTGGGAATATGGGCAGAGAAAGCAGACACCACTCCCTGTGACTTTCTATAAGTGTGGAACAGGAAGCAGCCTCTGATTAGACGAGCACAAGGAATGATCGTGAACACAGTATGTTTCTGCCTTAGAAATATCGGGAGCCACGCCATGGATTGCATGATTTTTGATTTAGTTTATTTATAATGTGCAACAAGATCAGAAACCTAGCTTTAAAGTACAGAGCATAACAAGTGCGTTCGCACGTGCCAGGTCGGCGGCGAAAGTGAAAGCGCCACATTTGCCCATCTGTTTCCAAATAACGCGACTGCGAGACACGGGCGCAATAATTGGAAACAGATCATGCTGCTGCTCGCTCCCGAGCACCCTAGGCCAGGGGTCAGAGAAGGCAGGACATGCACCCGCCTTGGGCCAATTGCATGCGGTCTTTCTTAAAGAGACGCATGTAAAGCCCAATAGTGGGTGATAAAAAAAAAAAAAAAGCACACATGAGCGTGTGTTCAGAGTTTTAAAGCCCTTAAAGCCTCGCAGAGCAGCGCATGCGCGCTGGCTCAGGCGAGACCTAAAAAAAAAAAAAAAAAAGAATGGAGTCCTCCTGCACTGCTTTGCATATGTAGGCCAGGACAGAAGTTCATTCGGAGGGCTCAGCGCAGGTCTTAATATTGAGATAATTGAATGGGATAGGTGAGGACAGAAGTGCCTCATGAGAGCATCGTATCACTTTAAGTTTGCACTTTCCGCTGGAAGAGCAGAGGGTCGGTCTACAAGTCTGACCCCATGCTGGGAGAGGAAAAGAGTGTGACTGACCTTGCATGAGGAGACTGTACCTATGGCAGATTTCGAGTGTGGGAAGAGTGAGCAAATGCTAGGGAGCGAGCGAGGAGGGACCTCATGTGTGAAAGGGGGTCCACCAGTCTCATTAAACAGTTGTCATCGTAAACTGCATCAAGCCTATGATAAAAAGCAACTACTAAGCGAAACAGGCAGTCAGCCACAGCCGACTAGTGCTCCTGTGCCACCAAGGTGTACACAAGTCATGACCAGCTGGCAGGGCACTCCCATTGAACCAGTGTCTCTCCAGTTACTGGCCGATGGAGGCCGCAACTGCCAAAGACTGGAGGCTGCTGCAATGAGACTGCAAAATTCTCTTCGTCCCCAGGAAGCCGCAGGAGCACAACATGCATCTGTCCTGTACACGCTAGGGCTCCTGCGGAAAGCAAATAATCATTGGGCTGCAGAGCATGAATGAATGAGAGACAAAGACAAGTGGAGGCCTGCTGCCAAGCGAAGTCTTTTACTATGCTAATGTAACACTGAAGAAAAAACAAACTGAACTGCTGGTACACATATGCATAGTCAGTATGTGTCCCAGATTGGATGCCAAAGATCACAAATGCTGGGGAACTTCGTTAGCATGTGTTGGACCTAGGTTCAAATAGGATTGTAACCCTATTTTGCATTTCCCGAATTGCATTTCATACTATTGAGTAATACTGGAATTAAAATACTTTTTTTGCTCAAAAGAATACCACTGGGCTGGAAAATACTTAGTGCCGGTTGGTTGAATTTCTCCCCCAACCTGAAAAACATGTCTGCTCGCCTTCGCGACCCTGAGAATCCAGCGCAGAAAGAGTTGTACTTAGCAGCTCCAAAGAGGACGGATCACAGGACAATATTTGCAAATTACATCAACTGCCCCATTTACTAAATGAGTCCCCGTTCAGGGGGCAAAGTGCTAAGACAAGTCTGTACGGGGCAGTTCAGGGTGATAGTGCAACATGAGATGGCCCATGCACATGAGATGGCCCATGCACGTCTCGGGCAGTTCGGAGTAGAAGTGCATTGCGCACAAGTGCACTCAGAAATCTTTGCCTCAGTAAATTAGAAGCTCCAAGAAAAGCATCAATATCTTTGAAAAGTTATAGCTTTCTGAAGCCTCAAAAAGGCTTCCACACGCTGCCATGTTCAGTATTTAAAATCATTCTCAAAATCCTTCTCTCACTGCACCTTTTATTCAGCACACCTCGTAAGGGGCAATTATTTCTCACAATCAAGGAAAGAACAAGATTGTAGTTTGTGAACCATAGGCAAGTGCAGGCTGGCTTGGCAACACCTTGATCTTGGTGCGCAGATATAGCCTTTCGCTTATAGTGGCAATGTTAGCCTCCAGGCGTTACCCCTGAAAGCAATTCCTTACGAGGAAAAAAAAAATTTGACAATAGCAAAAATAAATAAATAGAAAATCACCTTCCTAATGATAGGCTTAATGACATGGACCAGCGCCCACCGACTGTTAACCGGAACCACAAGAAAGCAACTAAAAAACGTTGTGATGCATTAGGAGTCTATTCTGATCTCCATATACACTTTATCAGGAATGGATTTCTCCAACATACAGGGAGTAGTTCGACCAAGTTGCTTTCGGCTATAGAAAGAAAGTAGGATAAATGGCTCCAAGCCAATAAATTGCTGGAGTGGATCAATTCCAAATAAAGACCATTGATAAAATAAAATTCCCCAAGTGCATGTGATGTTATAGAAACACGACATGCATTATAAATCATTTTCCTAGAGAAAAAGAAGAGGAAACTAGAAGGGCAATGCCTTGCAAGTTGTGTGCCACCAATGAGCACTGACAATGCTCGTTTACAATAGTCTACAACGTCGGTCAAGATCGGTGTTTTAGCTTCCACATTTCTGCCGCGGTTTGCCTAGTGAACACTAGGTGCACTGGAATGCAGCAAATTAGTGTTGTTTAAACGTGGCTATTATCTTAGATGCAATGCTATGTTTGGAATAGGACAAATAAATCGACTGAGAGCTAAACAAACAAGCATTTGCAATGCAATACGCCTCGCATTTGCAAGAGTTTGGGCTATGGACATTGTAAACGACTTTTATTTATGTGTTTTTAAAACCTGCACGCGGTGCGTAAACACGCATGTTGCACTTGTAGTCCTTGCTTACGAGAAGCAACGCTGGTAGTAAAAGAGGGGATGTTACTGCCAGCCTTGCTTCTCATAAGCAACGACCAAGTACAAAGTGCGTGTTTATGAACCGCTTGCAGGTTTTCAAAACAGATGAATAAAAGACAATGTCATTTGCAATGCCAATAGCTCAAACTCTCTCAAATGCGAGACCTATTGCATTGCAAATGCTTGTTCATCATATGTCTGGGCAAATTTCACTAAATTAAGGACGTTTGTAAAATGTTCTAGTTATTGGTTTTCAAACTCTGATCACACCAACTGGAATGTATTTGATGTGCTAAACCTCCGAATGCAGTAAACAAGAGCTTCTGATGCTTTTGGACACTTTCTTTCAAACATTAAAGCTGCTGAACTTGAAACAGAGGGGCTAAAAGACCATACATAAAGTTTAAAACGGAAAAGCTGTTTGTGGAAAAGGGCAAACGAGTAGCCTTACCTGTGCTTTACCATTTCCAATCTGCTCTTAAAAATACATCAGATGCTGGCAGATCATACAGCGCCAAAACATTAGATGTAACCATAACAAGGCAGGCTGCTTTCAAAAACAAGAAAGAAAAACAAACATTGGCATAGCCAATAGGTCTCGCTTTTGGGACCTTATCAGTATTTAGTTATGCAGCACAATATCCTTGGTGCAACAACACCAACTGTTGCATGGCTAAACACTTATAAGGTCCCAAAGGCGAGACCTATTGGCAATCCAGTGAATCTAGGAATAGGAACTAATATCCCAGAGGCAGATTGGGTCAGTTACTTTAGCGAAATTTTTAAAAGCCATGAACAACAGACAACCTATGACGTCTCAATGTCAAAGGAAAACTTTTTATGTTTTACAATCAATGAAGTAGAAAAGGCTATTCAAGGGTTAACTTGTAATAAGGCACCAGGTCCGGATGGCTTGCCTCCGGATCTTTTTAAATCTTGTATCTCATTATGGGCCCCCGTTCTCACAAAGGTGATAAACGCAACTGTAATCCTCGGGAGCCCAAAGTCCTGGGGGCAATCTACCATAGTACCTGTGTTTAAAAAGGGCGATCGTAATAGCCCGTCATGCTACAGGCCAATATCTTTAATTAATTCTGTAGCAAAAGTGGTAGGTGGTGTAATTTTGAACAGACTAACAATTTGGGCAAATGAGAACAACATTATATCGCCAATACAATATGGTTTCAGACCCGGTCACTCAACAGTGACTCAGTGTCTGAACCTATATTTGATTGTAGGTAAATACACCATGGCCCGGCAAGGAACCATTCATATGGCTTTCATGGACTTATCGTCCGCTTTTGATTGTGTGGATCGAGGCAAACTGTGGGACATCATGCAAAGGATGGGTGTTGATCAGAACTTAATTTATCTATTGGCCGATTTGCATTCAGACACTAGAGCAAATGTCCGTTACACTCAAGATCTTAAAGTAACAGGAGACATCAGAATCAATCGGGGTGTCCGTCAAGGATGCTTTTTAGCACCATTCTTGTTTAACTTGTATATCAATGAGTTAGAGGAACATTTGACAAGAAGAGGCGCTGATTACCCCTATGTCGGCCGAAAAGGCGTCCCAGTTCTGCTCTATCCGGACGATGCTGTCCTTATCTCAAGGACAGCAATCGGCCTCCAGATGCTCCTAAACTCATTCTACGATTTTATGAAGTCACGAGGCTTAAGCATTAATAATACAAAGTCCTACGTTATGAAAATTGGCCAAGGATCACGAAAACCAAACTCCTTTGTAATAAACGGGGAAAAAATTCCAAACTCCAAAACCTTCTCTTATCTCGGGGTTCTCCTTGACGATCAATTATCCTGGGGCCCGGCTGTAGTTAAAAAGAAGGGCGAGGTTACACGTGTTAACGCAGCTATACTTGGCTTTGCAAGAAAATTGGGCAATAGTCCAATAGAAGCCTTGCTCAAATTATATCAAGCAAAGAGCGTTGCCATCGCCTGTTACGGCAGCGAGCTCTGGGGTTATAGTCAGACGCGAGACCTGGAGGTCGTAGAAAATAATTTTTTTAAAACGGTATTGAGGCTGCCAGGGGGAACCGGGAACTTCTCGGTCCACGAGGAGTTAGGCGTACCCTATCTTAGCAATAGATTAGCAGCAAATCCCCTATTATGCTGGATGAATTCTTGGCTAAACACTAATATTCCTCTTACCCATGACATTTTAAAAGAAGCTTTAACTTGGGATGGTAGGTTCAAGGTTCCGTGGCTGAGGTATATTAATGACCGCCTCTCTGAAATGGGACGGCCAGAATTGTTCTTAAACCCAATTTCCATAACTAAAGCTGATATCACCTTTGTGAAAAAAACATTCATGTCAACTAGGTATTTAGCCCGGGAGGAGGGTGAATTATTGAAAGACAGTGTTAGGAAACATGTTATACTTAAAACATGTCTGCAAATGGAACCGTATCTATCATGGCCTATGTCCGGCTATGACCGATATCTATTAACTCGGTTCCGTTTTAATTTATTTCACCTCATGTTGGCATTCCCAAGAGGGGCCCATCGAGGCCAAGTGCTACCTGCTTGCGGCTGCGACGGAAAGTCTCCGCAAGATATAGCGCACTTTTTATTTATCTGTCCTTATTATACAGTACCTCGGAAGTTATATCTAAAGCCCTGCTTAAAAGATTCAAATCTCACCCAGATTAAACCAGCTCTCTATTATCTTCAACTCCTGAATCCTAATTGCACTTTGTTTGTGTGCAGTTTTTTGAAATTATCTATCACCTTCAGGAAAAGTATGGAGGGCTAATTATGTTGCTACTATCATTGTACTTTTTTAAATTTCTCTTTTTTAACTTTGGATAATTATTTATATTTTTAACTTGTTCTATTTGGACTGTTGCTCTGGTTCTTCGATAATTTAATAATTTGTAACCTGTTTTGTCTCTTAAATGAACTGGATGGTCAGCTTTATCTGCATATGTATGAAATGTGTTTATGATTGCATGTCTATGTAATGTACTTTTTTGATTGTCACGTATACAATCGAATAAAGATATTTGAATTGAATTAGTGAGTGTTAGAGCTGTGCAAAACAGACAGATGGGATGCAGGGAAGCAGTAGGGTGAGGAGGACCTCAGCTATGAACATAGTGTTGCTCCAACCCAGGAGACAAGGCTTAGCTGGGAGGTGGTGAATAATGAGGTAGGGTTTCTCCTGAGTGCAAAGCTGAATATGTTTTACGCATCCTATTTTTCTCTGGGCGATACACAATGGCCCACTGTTAACAAAACGCCATTTGCGTGCCTCAGAGTAGACCAAATTATTAATTGTGGTGAATACAATTTTAAATAGGATTGGCTGAACGGTATAGATTTCCTTCTTAAGAGCTGTGTATTATAGTACTGGAATTCCTGTATACATAACTGACAAGTACGTCACAGAACAACTGTATAATTTGCATTTGCGTAATTTAAGTTTTGGTTTTCTCTTCTGTGCCGCATAACTTGTTCCTCCAGTGCCAGATAATTTCAGTCGCCCTATCTATATTGATGTCTCCGTTTCTTGTTCCCTATAAATGGCAACAAAGCTCATGTCTTAAAGTAAGTAAATAATTACATTCCTGAAGTTCTCCATTAAACGATGACGTTTAATCTTTTAATATGCAGTTTAAAAACGGAGTTAAAACATCAAATTCTGTGCCTGACAATACGCATGGTTTGCAGCGGCACCCAGCATATTGTAAAGAATTGCTTCAGCTTTTGATAGTTGAGAA
This sequence comes from Triturus cristatus, assembly GCF_964204655.1. Classification (NCBI taxonomy): domain Eukaryota; kingdom Metazoa; phylum Chordata; class Amphibia; order Caudata; family Salamandridae; genus Triturus; species Triturus cristatus. The sequence continues at coordinate 1,121,633,820 of NC_140579.1, forward strand.
TATTTGCATCAAGGTGACAGATGGTGCATATTAAAGATATCGATTTTAGTGCTTTAAATCGTAACCACCACCTTGTGTTGTGCATCTTTAAGCTTAAATATGTTGTGTATTGTATGAATTATTTCGTCCACCTGCTTGCTCTTTTGCTGCCTTGCTTTATCTCCCTAACCCCACCCCTTTCCCGTCCCCTGCTTGCTGCCAGCTAATGAAGATCGCTGGGTCAGTGAAGCGACCCCTCGGGTCAGCCTTTGACCCCGGACTTGGACTGTTCCCTCTTCCATCTTAGATGTGCTCGTCTATGCCAGTTTGACACTGTGGAACGTGTCAATTACAACTAAGTAGTACACAATGGCTCCTTTCAGAATAGAGCCTTTTCGTCAGGGGCTGTATGTCCGTAAGCTAATATTTTTGATCTCGAACAATAGCGCGTCACCAAATTGAATGTCACAGTCGGGTCATGTGTTATCGTATTCGGACAGGGCAGCGAAAGGGTCCCCAAAATAAACCAGCAAATAAATAGCACCCCCATCCTTTAAAATTAGCATGAAATGATGCTACGTGGTAGTAGTATAGGGTCATGCAAGAAGGTGCTGTAGCGCCTAGAGGCTTATTCAGGGGCACTCACTAGGTTGGAATCTTCTAGAAATTGGGGACTTGCCTAAGGGAATCGGCTGCGGTAATCTAGAGTCCCTCATTAACCCCCCGTTTCTAAGGGGACAATTGCAGTCCGACCTGCAATAGGTTGGTAACTTTGTAACTAAATTTACCAATGCGTGTGGAGTATTGCGGAATTATTGATACCTGTGTAAAAATGATTGATGTGAGGTTACTGAAGCGCTACATTTTTCCCCCTGAACTGCGGCTCAACTCTTCCGACACAGTTGTGGTGTTCTTGTGCTGACGGGCATTGAGCAGTGCGCCCTGCTCAACGGGTTTTGGCATTTAGTTTCTGTAGCCTACCTTTACTAGAAGTAAGGAGGTTAAAGAATGCACTGAAGCCTTTAACGATGACTCAACATCTGTAGCTGAATGCTTTTGATTAGCCGATATGCTGGCTTTGTGGAGTAACAGTTATAAGAAAACTTTTTGAGAAGACTATTGAATCATTAAAAAGTATCGTCGAAAAGCAGAAATTCTAGTGACTATGAATCAGGTGTGAATGCATACAAGTGCGCCAACTTGTAAATCCTTGAGAGCAACGCCGTCTCTAAATGCAACACGCATGGGCAACTTTAAATGTGGCAAGTCTGTGTTGTTGTTGTTTTAAGTGATTGTCATTCTGCGGTGAGGACATTTGAATAGAGTTCGCTCATTTGTATGGCAAAGAGAGAAAGTGATGGAGGGAGAAAGACAGGGAAGCGGGAGACATGTAAAAAGAGCAAAAAGGGGAAGAGAGGGCCGATAGGCAAAGAGCGGGAGAAATGGGGCGAGAAATGGGCAGAGCAAGGCGCTTGGGAGAGCAAGTGAGAGGAAAGCCAGATGGTGCCTCATCGCGCGCTGTAAGGGTGCCACGAAGAAAGCAAGATGGCGGCTCTGCACGTAACCGCAAGCTAGAGCCCAGCAAAAGCGTGTGGTCGGACTTTTAAAAGCCCACTTACTAAATGCCTCGGCCAGAGCAGGGCATTCGCTGGCTCAGGCGAGAACTTGAACTAAAATGGTGTGCGGGACATACATACATTCAATTAATTCTTCGTCATCCTACTTTGAACCAGCACCCAAGACTACACTAACCATGAACCTAAACGGATTATCAATGGACTCGATTTCTTGATCAAATCATGTTGATTATCAAACATTGTTATTACTCTCGGTGTATTGAAAATGTCATGACTGAGGTTTACCGCATTGTTTATATTCATGTTTTGGGCAAATTGTACCTTCAACTAATATCGCATTTAATTGACCATTCTGGGAAGGGTGGGGTATTCAAATTTAAATCATGATTACCTATGTGAACAGTAGAAACGTGAGCAGATCTACCAATAGATAGTTTGGGGGAATTATGGGAGTTGTATGCTAGGGAAGGTAAGATCAAGAAGAGTTAAGCAGCCACTCAGGTGAGTGTAATCATGATGAGGGTTACAAAACGATCGTATCACGTGGTAAGGTGAAAGGGACGTAATCTTCACAGAATAGACGGAAGGAGCAGCATTTGCAACTGTTCAAAGTAAGATCAGCGGCACGTTAATGTTTTTGCACTAACTAGAGGCCATAAGCAGCGTTGAACACCAAGATTAATGCTTTGTTTTTAGACGGTTGGTAACTCCTTTGGAGTGATGATAGATTAGCATATCAGGGGCAAAATTGTGATAATGTGCTGAATACCTCTTTAGCGGGAAAGCGTTATAGTTGGGAGCATTAAGATCGGTTATTTACATGGATACAACATTGTTGTTTAAATGTTAGTTAGGTGGAAATTCATACACTATTGTAACAGCATTTATTTGATTCTTAACTTTACAGATACAAACCCCTGACGAAGGGCAGAAGGTGCCCGAAATGCATTGGGTTAAACATTTTGTATTTCTTACAAGAAACTGGGATTCTAACATGCAGTATCAAAGGCGATTGAGCATAATACAAGCATTTGAATATTGGAAATCACCGGTTTCACAATTTGCACAAAAGAACAATAAAATGAGGATTTTACAACTAAACGTGGTGAAGCTTTGAATGAAATTGATTTACGATGATCTTTATCATCTTTACACGGTGTGAGCATCTCGGGACTGATATTTCCTATATCAGCAATCTTAGAGACCTAAAAAGCGCCATAGGAAACAAACATATGTGTTTTTCAACCTAGCAATGTGGCGTAGCTTACAAAGCTGCCGACCTTGTGCCTAGGGAACCAGGTGCGAATCTCAGCATCTGCTCTACCAAAAACCTGCCAATTGTAATCAATAAAATAAAACTCATAACAAATCAGTTAAAAAAAAAAAAAAAACAATGGCAATTCAAAACCAAGTAGAAACTGAAACAAACGGTGCTGGAGCAATTCAAAGAAAACAAGCCGGCCACGATGTAAACAGAATACGAGAGGGGAAAGTGCCCCAACAGGCGCCCTTGGAACGAATCTGAGGAGCAGGAAACCAAGAAATGCGAATGCCGAGTCTGTTAGGCGGGAGGAGAAAAGTCAACCAAAATAAGAAGCGCCCGCCATTGCGGATGCTAGGTTTCAGCGAGTGCTGCATACATTAATTAAGTTAATAGTTCTCCCAACTGCTAATGAAATCTACTGAGTAAGGACATATGCAAGAGGGGCTGTTCTTATGGGAGGTAACAACAGGAGAAAAGAAGGTACTAAGGAAGGACTACTAAGCCTATTCATAAATCAAAAGTCATCATTTACAAAGGACATGAAGAGGAGCCAATTGTAAAGATGGGCAGAGCTTAATGCCCATCTGAATACAACATGCCTCGAAGAGACAACGCAAGCGCTGCCTAGGCGAGACCTAAAAAGCTTCTGTAGGTGGGTCACACACAAAATCAGAGCAAGGCAACAGACTGACAGGAAAGCCATCCAATTTTGAACAAGGATTGACTGTAGAGTATGATCTGCATTTCTGTCTCTGACAGATAGCTGGCACAATCTGTAGCAAAACTGCAATAACCAGCAGCTAGTTAGCCGTCTTTGATCCCTGCACATTCCCGATCATTGCTCCACACATCATCCCAAATATTTTCAGTTTTCCACTCTTCAGCTATCCAGATTCCTCTTTCCTGGCTCACTACTATCATTTTACCCACATCAAAAACCTCCTGCCTCAGTTCATCCTACAGAGGATTTCAAGAGTGTATATAGTACAGGACAAGTATTGCACCATATAACTACACATAACTAGCCTGCACTCTTATTACTGGGCTCCAGAGCGATCATAAACAAGATGGAACCCTTTAATGCGGAGATATTTACAAAGAAAATTCTTAATCAACATTAAAGCTGTTCAATACTTCATCCTGTTGGATTTTACTTAATTATATGCGAGGCAAAGAAAAATTAGAAACGTACTCCTGTGTAAAATGTATCTATGCTTAAAAATGACCTAAACAATTCATTGAGCAATGTTGCTATGGTTTTTCTTTGAGCCGTTATCAATTTTTCCTTTCCCCAGATTCCCCAAACTTCAAATCATACGACCAAAGCATATAACTGGCTTTAACAAAGTATCTCAATTTTACGTTTTGAAAATTCAACAGACAGTCCATTGTCTCACAGCATCCGCCTCACATGATGATCTTAAGAAGCCCCTCGCATTAGACTTCTGAGCACTGGTGCAGCCAAGGCACGTACAGTTTTATCCTTTATTTTCACCATCTAAAACATTCTTGCAAGCCAATTTGTAGAATATAGATCATTTTAATGGAACAATCTCATTTCAGCATCAAACCAGAAGCAGCTCATCCCAGAACTGGCTCCAAGTGTAAGTTTTGACCACTCATACATACATTTTTATTTCAGAACACCCAGCAAACAGCACAAGGAAACAGCAACATAAAAAAGCTACTTATCTACATCGGCATGACCGCACACATCAAGCAGGAGTGGGGGATAACCATGAGGCATGTTGGAAATTGGACCATGAGCCACATTACCGAGAATTAGAGGGGCATAAAGATGTCAGAATGGTTCTAGTGTCAAATTAATAAGATATAAATATTCTGTAGTGCAGACTCTGTGCCTCTGCAAGGCCTGAAGAGTGATTTCCGTTTATGAAGATGGTTGTTTTACATGTATTGTGGAATTGTTTTGCGATTTATTTTTCTAAGATTTTCCTTATAAAAGGTAACTTTGAATTTGGTTTGTAATAGGCTACTATCATAGGTTCTTCTAGTGGCATCTTTAGCAAAGCATTGATAACCTACTGTTTCAACTGTAGCAGAGACGCATTGACCAAGTGAGTAACATCCGGGACAAAGGTGAAGAATTTGTTGATCCAATGTGCTAAGCAATCCTAGGCTAAACTGTTTGGAGGCTTTTGTGTTTTTGACAACCTCTAGAACTTGGTTCAAGTTTATTGGCTTGTAATTGATGAACCTAGGTTGGGGGGGCAAAAAGGGATAGTTGACACTAATTTATGATTGACACCCACCCCGAGTTCTGTGAGTTTATCAACAAAATGCTGTTTGAAAGCTATAGGTTTATTTGTCAGGCTATCTGGGTTGGAGATTCCCACAACATTTTTTTTCAAAGTAGGATGAAACTTCAACAAACGAATAAAGACACCATATCACATGCTTTGAGTACTTCAACAAGAAGTACCAGGCATAAAAATAATACAGCACAATGACCTTTTATAACTCCATCAACTGAATAATTCAAAACCTCACCTATTAAGCAACATAATCACACACATGTCTTACTGTCACTTGCTGGTCATTTTCCACATAAGATTGCATGATGGAAGATAAAGGTAACATACTGATTTTAGAGGTGTATTTTGATTTGCACTGTAGGCACTACTTTCTTACTGTCAACATTGAAGAAACTTTCAGGGATTTGTTTATGATTCAAAATTGGAGTACTTGCTGTGCAAGATTAAAAAAGAATTAAGAAAACATTTTTTTTAAAAATCAAGGCAGCTTCAGAAAAACTGTATGTATAAACTCAATGAGGTGTAAACTGTTTTCAGCGACGAGCAGCATTCATTTATTTGGCGCTTTGTTTTTGGTGTTTTTGACATTTAATAATTTGGCCATGGGGTGACAAATGCGGGATGGGATGCATCTGTGTAATATAACTCCTAATAATACGGTACAATGCTAGAAAGCTTTCAGCATTTTTACTTATTTAATATTCATCCCCTGTGGCGATGTCTTAATAGTTATACAGCAATAAAATATTACTAAAATAATACATGGCAGGTATGACCTGGTCCATTAAACAGTTTTTCTGCAGCCACTGTGATTTCATGGAAGCTATATGATGCAATATCGAGACCTTGCTCCAAACCCCTTCTAATCTGTACTGGATTTGTGGTGTTATACTCAGCCATTCTCTACAACCACTGTGGCTTCAAAGCCTTTGCAACAGGAACAAGCAGTTCTTAGGAATCTGTAAGCTAAGGGAATATGGAAGTCAAAACTGTGTTCTTCAAATACACAGGAGATCCAGTTACTGCTTTGCTGGAATCAAGCAAAATCGGTCCATCAACTACATACAGATCAAGTGGAGCTCACTAGTAGAGAGTATTCCAATAGGCGAGTCTCACACTTGGGTTGAGTCTCACACTTTGAAGTACAGACTCACTCTGCAAGAAAAGCCTGTCACTAAGAGAAAATCACCTAATTAGGAGATACTCCAATTCGTTGGACCACTAAGTTGCTCAAAGGGAGTGACAGACACTCTTTAAGCAAGGAGTAAGTGGCACACCTTGGCATCCTTTCTAGCTTTTGGCCCTTTGGTAATTTTCCAGACAGAATCCGAATTTTGACCCCAAAAAATCTCAGCTCCAACGTCTGCAAATGCTTCAACCTTGAGATTTTTGTTCCTGGGACACTCGTCGCATCAATTGTTACAAAGGCAGAAAGGAACTCTATTTGTGACAGTTGGGGGGGGGGGGGTGGGAAGAGGGGAAATAGAGCACCTTGCAGGGTTCATAAGAGTTTCTTTGGGGCTACACTATGACATGTTTGCAGAAGGGGCTCAAAGTGTACGTCAGTCTAGCACATTGGGTGATACCCTATAGCCCCAAAAAGGTGTGCGATCTCCTGCCTCCATTACCAATATTCATGAAACAGACAGGTTGTTAGGAGTTTACAAAAATAATTGCACAGCGAATGTTTATATAAACAGAACATGGGTTTAAACATGAATGCACTTACAGTTGTTTAATACGTGCTTTCTAACAGATACTGTGCTATGTGGCCAACCTCCCAAAAATTCCCCCTCCCTTTCAGGTGCCCACAAGCCAAATCTATCAACACTTACCCCCACAACTTGAAGATACCACCAATCGCCCTTTCAGCCTTCTATTACCACTCCATCTTCAAAGATCAAAATCATGTTGCGATGAAAGTGGAAGTTGTACAGGACATTCTAGAAGTGCAGGAAGGGCTCCTCATGTAAACTTAAAATAGCAGTAGTATCTGGGATCTTAGGAAACGTATTGGGCTGATATGGGGAAGAGGGCAAACTAAGAGTACTGAAGATTAGCATGGGGTGGGCTGAATCATTTTCATGTGAGGCAGCATTGTAGTGAACCCTTAGTCTCTCATCTTTGCAAGTACAGGGCCTAGCTATGGTCCCAGTCATGACCCAAATAGAGCCCTCAAAATGTTACCCATCTGCCTTTGGGAAGCCGAGAAGGGCTTCAGACATGTATCTGCTCAAAATTATGTTCTCCTTTGGCCTAGCAGGTGTAGATGGAATCTGTACCCTTTAAGATTGAGCGGTTTCAGTTTGGACAATCAATTTTGACTGCTCCTCTACAACTTTACTCGCTCATGAGATAAATGTGTAGAGCAGTAGGCAGTACACTAGAATTTTTTACATGGATACTGTGCACCTCACCAACCCCATTCAAAATTATCGCCATGTGGTACAGTGGATCTTCTCCGATTTCCCAAATTTGGAGTAACCACACACAGACGTCTGCATATTTTAGATCCCTGCCACCTTATCCCCAACTGCACTTTCAATACCACAGACCAATCAGGAAGATCCAAACTCCATTCCCTGCCTCTAGCATAACAGAAACAACATAACATTATGTGGGCTCAGCAGCGTAAATTATAACTGCAAGCTAATCACAATAATGTTTGGTGGGCCTTTGTCTCACACCTCCTACTTCATCAAACTTCAAGGTACTGCACCCTACCCTGGATAAGCGATCCTCTTGGGTCCTCATGCAAGACACCAAAACTCTTTCCAAATAGAACAACACTGTCAACTATGCACACCTCCCATATTCTACTGTACTAAACATATAAAAATATGGCTTGCCACCACACAACGGAGTTCGTAGTGCTATATAAATACTACAAAGCAATACAACCCACTTTATTTGGGCTGCACACCTTAGGCAAGAAATGTCTCTTTAAAAGCAAACCCTGGAAGCACCACTGGGGTGGATCTGCTACTTTCCCACCCCCTCATCCTCCAGGAACCATCCAATACATCTGGAAAAACAACCCCAATACATCTGGAAAAACAAGCAAATGCAATGGTCTCAGCATTGTTATAGTTAGAGCTATTGGCATTGCTCATGACATTATTTTTATGTTTTTGTTTTAAAAACATTTAACCTCTTCAGTGCCCATGACGAGATAGTCTCGTCATGGAGCACGGTTGCGCTGTGCCCAAGACGAGACTATCTCGTCATGAACCCCACCCACTAGTGCAACGCCCGGCACAGGAGGGGGAAAGGGCGTGGCACTGAAGGGGTTAAAGAAACGGCATTGTTATTTACAATGTCAATAGCTTAATCACTCTCAAATGCGAGACCTATTGCATTTGCACCCACACAGCCACACACACAAAGCCACCCACACACACAGAGCCACCCACACACACAGAGCCACTCACATAGAGCAACCCACACACAAATAGAGCCACCCACAGAGCCACCTACACACAGTTACCCACACACAGACAGAGCCACCACAGTGAAAGTGAGTTAGTGAGATAGAAAGAGTGAGGTAGAGAGATAGAGAGTGAGTGATGTAGCGAGTTAGAGAGAGTGAAGTTGTGAAATAGAGAGTGAGGTAGTGAGAGAGTGAGGTAGTGATCTTTTTAGAGAGAGAAGTAGTGAGATAGTGAGGTAGTGATATAGATAGAGGGGAGTAGTGATGTATAGAGAGTTATGTAGTGAGAGAGAGTGAGGTAGTGAAAGAGTGAGTTAGTGAGAGAGTGAGAGGTATTTTCTGATGTACTGAGATGGAAACAGTGAGTGATGTTGTGAGGTAGTGAGATAGAGAAAGATTGAGGTAGTGAAAGAGAGAGCCTTTGTCATAAACAAATCAAATAGACATTGAACAGCGACAATAGTTGTGGAAGCCTCTTCAAAATGTAGGCTGTACTTAACATCTGCAACGTTTCAACTCGATCAAAAAACAAATTCTGAAGCCAAACGATGGATAGACAATCCCTGAAAAAGGACCTCACCACTCAAGATCTGAAGAGTTAAAACTGGGTGGACAAGCTGAGGGCAGAAATCCTTTTTTTAATTTTAATTTATATTTTGTTACTCGCAGACTATGTGGTTACATAATCCAGGTATGTATATTAAATCACTAGTGGTAGAATCAGTATTCCAAGATGATACGGACAACTTCCTGACAGGACCTCGCTCCGTGTGAGTGCACATTGGGTTTGGACGCAGCACTGCAGGAGTGTGGCAGGTAAATGAAGTGGCAGGAAGGGAAAGTGAGAGCGATTCCAGAAGGAGGGATAGTAAATTAAGAAGGAGAGGAGGAATCCAGACTAGCAGAATGACGGCCAGGAGAAAGTGACTGGGAATATTAAAGGGGAGCAGGCTGACAAGAGGAAGAGGTAAGGGCAGAGAGACCCCCAGAGACGGTGATTGGAAACTCACAAAGGAAAAAAATACAGGGGTGTATGTTGCAAAAAAACAACACAGCAAGACAATGAACCTCGACGAAGAAGCCCGGTGTGATGAAGGAGGAGGGGGAGGAACGTGGAAATGATGGAGTTCTCTCGAGCCTCAATTTCAATACACAACTAAGGAAAAAGGAGTCGGGTGGGGGGGGGGGGGGGGGGGGGGGGTGTGGAATAACGCAGCATGCACCAAATCAGAAGTGTGAAACCTGCAGATGTTGGTGCTGCTGTGCCAAAGATAAACCTAACATTTGAGAAGCTTTAGAAATAGCCTTGCTCAGTGCAGTTTCTTCTGCAATTTTTGTGATCTATCAATTTAAAAAGTAAAAATGAGAACATTTCTAAAGTAGTGCTCGAAGCGTGACTGTAAATCACCCACACGTTTATTCTTTAATATAGTCTCATACTGATACAATTAATATGCTACACACACAGTGACTCTATACCAATGTATATATCTTCTGTACAAGATATGTATTACACCCGTTATTTATAGGTGTATGGTGCGATAAGTTACTAAGACCGGATATTCGATTTTGTGCCCCCAAAAAATACAGGTTCATACAAATACTATTTTGCAACTCTACTCTTAACCATGCAAATAATAAATTGCCGCTTTGCGAAAAATGTGACATAAGCATAAATCGCCTGAAAATAACCAGTGGAATTAAAGTTCTCCAATCAAAAGGATGGTAAAGAAACTGCTCTGGAAGGAACAAGTACACGAAAAGGAAGTAAAGATATCTAATCGGAAGCACCAAATTATATTTACAATAAAGCAAACCAAATGTGAACAATACAACTCAAACGCGACTGCTACTGTTTCTGTCCTAAACATCCCACGTGGGTATGGTTAGCAAATGAGTGTCTAAAGCAGTCCTGGCTTTCCTTTTGAAATCTATACTATCTAGTCAGATACCACGAAAACACGACTTTTTTTTTGCATCTTTATATAGCGCGAACTCGACCCGAAGGTTTTGGAGCGCTTTACATAGCACCGTATTTACATTACACATTCAGGCACAGGGAGACTAAGTGATTTGCCCAGAATCACAGGATGTGGACGAGACCTCGAGGCTCGAACCCTGGTTTCCTGCACCAGGAGGCGGCAGCGCAGCCGACGGACCACATCCTCTCCCTATGACATGGTTGCGTTCAGGAGAAAGGGTGGCCACTCTACTCATGGGTATTTCATGGCGTTAAACAGCAGGGTGGTGCTAATCTCACCTGGTTTCTAACACCACGGTGGGCGGTTGCCATTAATCTGGTGGGATTCCCGCCATGGATTCACAAGGAGCAGAAAACCACCGCCGGGAACTCTATGGCTCCTGTATGTTCAGTGACGCCGCTCTTGCGTGCCAAGCCTCGGTTTGAAATAATTCACAGAGTCGAAACAATGTGTAAACTGTATGCACCAGTGAAATTGCTTCCGGTAGTGTGTGGCTAAAAAAAAAAAAAAAAAAAACACACACTGCCGGGTTGGACGAAGCTCACAAGACGGCCGTCTAAGAAAAGACATCAGAACTCCATTTGAACCGAAACGGAAATATTGCTACTTTAAAACCACTGTGTTGTTTTTTTTTTTTATTGCATAATTTATATTGCGTGAACTCGACCTGAAGCTATTGAAAGGCTTTACACGAGCACCGTATTTACATTACACATGCAGGCACGGGGAGAGTATGTGATTTGCCCAGAATCACAGGATGTGGACGCGACCCCGAGGCTCGAACCTTGGTTTCTAACACAAAAGTCGGCAGTGCAGCCAACGTACCACATCCCCTCCCAAGAGCCAAATACACAAAGGAGGCAGGGCAGAGTGACAACGTTTGTTTGACATGGAAGATAGACCAATGAAGCAAGCGAATTTCGAGCTAGATACGTTTGGCCATTTAAAGACCACAAAATGTCCACGTTCAGTTATAGAAAGGTATAGTGCTGTTAGGGAAGAAACGACCACAGATATGGGTTCTACTGCAAATGGTGTTAAGGAGTCAACATGAAGCATACGTTCCTCATAGAATAGTGTACACGCAGCGCATCCCCTCCAGTTAAATATTACAACGATACGAATGACAGCATAACTGACAAGGAACATTTTGAACACATAACAAAAGCAAGAAACGCCTATAAAAGAAAATACATATGTTCTCAGAGTCCTAAAAAATAACCTTTAAACAAGCCCACGACTGCCTTTCTCCGAGGCGAAGCAGAAACGCCTCGGAGAAACGCAGCGGCGGTTTTCAGATTCAGGGGTGTGGCTAAAAAGTGTAAAGAACAGCACGGAACACGCCCCCGAATCTGAAAAAGACGGAGCCTATTTGGAGGGACGGCTCTCTCCTCCAACGGCTGGCCTCCGTTTAGGAAGCCAGCCAATGGAGGAGAGCCAAAAAGAGAGGCGGGCTAAAGAGCCACTCTCAGAAACATAAGATCTCCGGACTTCCGGTTCTGCCTTCGGCAGACCGGATGGTCCCTCGACCTAACAACCCACCCCCAAAATGAAACTGAAAGCTACAGGATATGCCCAGCACATCAACATTCAAGAATAGAGAAGGTTGAGATTTAGGAAATTAATCAGGGAACTGTAATTTTCGCATTAACATGCATAGAAGAGAAAAAAAGGTTTTAAGCCAGTTGAAGGTAAGATAATGTCATTTTGGAGATATAAAGACCGAGCAGGGGTGTGGAATTTAATCAAATATGTACTGGTTCATGTGGCAAGTTGCTTCATAAATCTACTCGGCCTGTAAAAAAATTCACTTGGCCCTTTCGTGCCGTGTAGTGCGGTGACAAATTATTGCAGCAATCTCTTTATGCAAGATCTTTGATATAGCTTCTGATTATGCCAGGACTAATATCATAGTAGGGTTTCAATACTAGCAATTCCCTTAGTTTGCTGCAATTCCACAGATCTACATACTGGAGCTGAAGGAAGTGGTAAGCAATAGTTTCAGGACTGGAATGCCTTTTTGGGCCTGTGCAAACCTACTAACTTACACGTTTTTTTTTTTTAGGGTTTTCACCAGCTCTTCTTTAATCTTTTCCCAATACTGAGAAAGGTTGGAAATTTACTCCTGACAATGGCAGACGTAAAACGTCTTCAAGGGTTGGGAAAGAAGTGATTGAAATGAAAGTGAACTTGCATCGCGATAAAACTGGTTTGAATGAGTGACTGTAAAGAAGTATTATATGATGATGTCGTAACAACTGCAGATCTGAATTGTTATGTTATTTAATTCATTAAAATAAAAAACTGTGAGAAGAAAAAAAAAAAGAAAGTGAACTTGCAAACACCCAGATTTTTACATGAGCAGATCTACACATGCTTATTTGCTTGTGCTAAAATGCAGTTCACAAATATTTTTTCTAGGAGTGAGATTTCTTGACCTACTTCTGTAAATTCATGAAAGCCGCAAATCTGCGCTAATGCAAGGACATATACCATGGATGGACTTATGAAATGTCTTTAATAATTGGGCCCCTAATTATGTCTGGAGTTAACTAAAACCCCTTGTGTTTATCAAAATTCTAACTTACTTTATCTATTCATTGGCTGGCTTCACTACGAGTGACAACATTCTGCTCTTTCTCAAAGAGCATACTGGCACACTGAGTAGTTTAGCGGCAGTGTGGTTTTTTAGACCAATTGTTTTTTTTGCTTTCGGCCAATGTTTGTTATAATGGTGAGGGCCTGGCAACTCCAACGTCAATATGTCAAAACAAGATATGCATTGACAAAATTAAAAGGCTGACCACCAATTTCAGACCTACTGACTTTGCCAATGCTGGTTTATTTTTAAGTTTCCTATAATCTTCATGAAACTGTTTACACCGATTTTCCATTAGGAATATTTTTGGGAAATACTAGCATGCATCAAAACATTTTATAAATGATGCTGCAAAGATTTGGTACATAAAATTTTACAGTAGTTAAGCAAAAGAAAAATGTCTCATATTGCTTTCTAGCTTCTGCAAATATTTGCATCTACTCCGAGAGCATTCTGGAAGCATTATACATAGCCTCATATTGCTAAACTTAGAAAAGGGGAGTACACATGTTTATACTGGAACCGCTATCAGGAGTGCAGTCCGAGCTTACAACAACATTTCCTTAGAATGCTCACCCTAATAATAAAGAATTAATGAGCCATAAATGCAAATTCAAACAGCATTACCAAATAAAAACAAATATTACATTAACTGGAGACAATGCCCTTCCCTGATCCATAATGTGGTACTGTAAACTGCCAACCAAAGGGTCGGTGCTGCTGGGGGTTGGGCCTACTTGTTCAAAGGACATAATACACATGAAAACTTGTTGTGGTTGACCCCAAACAATATTTCTTGAGTGTCGGGCTATAGGAATTTCACTCCCCTGATGACAATTGTCATAGAAAGCGTCTATTTGATAGTCCCAAAATGATTATGTATGTGTGCACTAAAGAAATGCCTTCAACTTAACGAAACTCTTGCGGATAAACAAAAAATGCCCTCACTAATCAAAGTAACAAATTAAATGTCCAAATAAGAGTGTTTTGTTTCCGTATTCTTTTATTGGATTCACAAGAACTTTCTTGAGTCCATATTTCTTTACATCACTTCATGCACAGAGGTAGCGCTTCTTAGTCGCCACAGATGGCATATACACGGATAACAGCCAACACGTGTTTCGCCCTAGGGGCATAATCGATTCGGACTTCCTCAGGGCTTAGACGTATTAGAAGAAATCTCCACCTCTTTTGTTTATAGCAAAATAAAAACTCCTCCGTAATCTGTGCCATGTAACAGATTACTCTTTGGTGCTGTGGATAATTAAAAAGTATTTCGATTACGTGACCTGATATTACAGAGTTGTTTTTTTATATGAACAAAGGAGGAGGAGGAGGAGATTTCTTATGGACTCAAGGAAAGACTTGTGGATCCAATAAAAGACAACTAAACAATACAACTCCTATTGGGAATGAAATAGAATAAGGGCGCACAAATACCTAAAGGCTTAAATTAGAGCGATCGGGACTATTTTTGTGTATTTTAAAAGCCCTTGGGTTATTTGGGTTGTGAGTGAGGTGGCCACCTCTTGCCCTAGAGCATCGAATTGTGCTTTCCATTTTTACACCAGGTTAGCCCGACACGTTAAGAAGAGCGCCCGCGTGCCTGTCTACCGTTTTTGATTAGCACTTATGGATAAACCTCATCACAGCCTCTAAGCCGGCATCCTATACCTTAAAATACAAGTACTTCTTACTTCCGGTGTTCCGAGTGTCATTATTTGCTGAAAAGCAGACAGACTACTGGCTGCGATTTGCACCATCTGGAGACTAGGCACAGTTCACTTCCAAGCCCTTAAAGCATGTTAGAACAAATTCCACTACCACAAGCCACTCCGTCACCTCCCACCTAGCCTGCTGTAGGAATGACCTTTGACGAAACCTCAAATTCTCCTATCAGCTACTTACGCAGACCGTCCAAGCAGGCTCTCTAATGTCCGTCGTCCATACGTGATCTTCTAACGGACGCTATTAAAAGTAAATGTTAGCACTTCCGGGTCTCATAACAACCAATCCCTTAGCTGAACATATTCTGAAATACGTCTAGGAGTGGGCGGCACTAATGGTGTATAAAATGGCCTATGAGCGTGGAGTGCGCCTCAGCCAATCCTAGTAACCCATACACAACATCCAAGTGGTGACAGGCAGTGACAGACGCGTCCATTCCCCGTACCGCTCTTCGATAGTCGGTGGGAACTGCAGTGTGGCGGTTGCTGGGGTTGGAAAGGCTGCTCGCCCTTTCAAGTTTGAGTTAAGCACGGACCGAGCAGTGACTGCTGCTCTCGGGTCGAAACTGCCAGGCTAGGCTGCTGGCGTTGCTGTTCTGGATAGAATGAAAGGCTGGAGGAGGCAGGAAGGCGCCTTATACTGCTCCTAATACAGTGTTGTCCGGGTGAGCCAAGTTTTTATCTGGTCAGTGTATTCACGACCGGCAGTGGGACAGGTGCTTTTCGATGCTGCCCACGTTCCTGGGGCCCTTCAGGGTACAGAGTGACAGTGTTTTAAGGCACGTGCGGCTTTTCTGGAATTTGCCGCCGTTTCTTATGTGACCCCGATTACATTCGTACCCTGCTTTTTACATTGCCACCTCCCTGGCATGTCCAACAGCATGTCAAGCCTTTGAGACATGACTACCTGGGTAGGCCGCTAACTCGACTACCATGCACTTGACATTCTGTATGACACCCGTTCACAGCCTGGTCGAGTGCTTCACGACACCACGCACGTGCAGGTGTCATTCTGTATTGCACTAGTACACCAGACAGATTTTTTCAGAGTCGAAAATGTTTTATAGGAATACTTCGGCGCTGGTAAGCGACGCGTAAATATTATTCTTGCATTAAAAACTGAGCCATGTTTTGCCCTATTTCTTTCTTTGTCAAGACATTTAAGACCGACGGATATTTTGATAATTGGAAAAATAGTCTCTAATGTTCGAATTTTAATTGGCGGTGAACCGGCAGTTTTAGTAACCAGAATCTCGTGAAGGGCTAATATCGTAAAGTCCTTCATGTTTGTAGTAAGTGATAATCCGTTCCAGCTGCTACAATAAGTCAATTTTGCATTTGAATTTGCTACCTCCATTTGCTAAATTCATATTCATTGCCTTCAAACATTTTATTCACTTTTTCCAGTCTTCGCTTTATTTACGATGCTCATTTCTGAGACCCCTAAATAGTTAATCAGATTTGATTCATGTTCTACTTTTAGAGGGCTGACGTTTTTCCATTTGCACCAGGGATTTTGTTGGGTTTTTTTTATACGTAAGGGTGGAGGCTGCTGAGAATGGCCATGCTAATTCCACCCCTGCCCTCCCAAAAATGCCACAGCCTTTCTGCCTCCCCCGGGAGGTAGATGTGGCAGTAGCACCTTATCTGCCCCCCGTGGGGTGGCAGAAAGCCCACTAGGCACCAGAGATATGTTTATGGGCATGCCAGTGAGAAACCCCATAGGCGAGGGTAACTTTTTTCTTTATTTTTGGCACACATTTTGGCTGTTTCAGTGATCTTTTTATTCTCATCTGCCCCCAGGCTGGGTGTACCGGTGAAGGAAAGCAGAGCAAGCGGTCTTTAGAAATGCAGCTTCTTTATTGTGGAAGAATAAGTAATGATACAAAGTATCAGGACCCACAGCGTAACAGCCTGTTCACGCAGGAGCTCCAAGACTGGAAAGAAACCAAGGTGGATTCTAGAATATAGAATGAGAGAAAGAGCAAAGGAAAGAGACAAAGGGCAAAGAGTAGAAATAGAGAAAAGAGGATAACGACATTACACATCTTCCCCTTTTACGGAGAAATTATGACAATCTCTGCAAGAAGGAAAAGTAGTAATGGGAGGAGTAACAACGGAAACATCATTTTGGGAAGAAGATACAGGCATGCCTGAAGATACAACACATCTATTAATAGTGGTAGCAGAAGCATTGGAGCAACTTACATTGATATTAGGTGTTTCAAACAAGATGGAATCCTCTGAACCAGAAGTTACAGCAGTTTTCATGTGAATGATAGCTTGTTCATTGGAGATAGGAACAAGTCTACTCTTGTTCCACCATCCTCCGTCTTGTAACAAACAAGCACTTAGTCCAACTTTCACAATCTTGCAAGGAGAAGTAAAAGCAGATTCTCTTTTTTTAACACAAAAAGTTTTCTTGACCAGCACCCAAGAACCAGCAACAAAGTCCTTAATCTGAACATGTTTGCGATCAAAATAATCCTTTTGCTTATTTTGTGCTAAAGAGACAGATTGGCGTAAAATGGCATCCTTACTTCTACTTGAATTGTTGGAAAGTGAAGAATGTCGCTCCAACCAAGAAGGTAGGAGTTTAGTGCGGCATTTCCTGCCTCTCAACAACTCAAAAGGAGTGAAACCAGTAGTGAAATTAGGTGAATTATGATAAGCATTGATCTTGTCTTTAAGAAAAAGACTGAAATCCAATCCAGAAGAAAGAGCAGTTTGAATGCCCTCTGAGGAAACGATTAGCTCTCTCTACTAGACCATTTGCAGAAGGGCTATATAGAGCTACTTGAAGATGTTTAATATCCATACTTTTCAAAAAATCTTGCATGGCATTAGACACAAAATTAGTCCCATTGTCAGTGACATTCTTTTAGAGGACCTTCAAGAGAAAAAACATTCTTAAGAAATTGTAAAACTGAATGAGTGGAGGCTGAATCAACAAAAGAAAAATTAATCCATTTCGAGAAGTAGTCCATAAGTACCAGTAAATATTTTGATGAATTAGGTAAAAGATTGAAAGGTCCAGCGAAATCCAACTCAACTTTTGTCCAGGGATTGTCTGGTAAAGAAACTGGACGAAGGGGATTTTGCGTGGTCTTCCAATGTTTATCAGAGACAATGCACTGAGGGCACAAATCAACAAAAGAGGACACTTGGGAATTCAAGGAGGGCCACCAATAGTTTTCCCTGAGTTTTTTACATGTAACAGTAACTCCTAAATGTGCAATGGAAATGAGTTTATTCCTAAGAGAGGACAGAGTAATAAAACAACCATTTCTAGTGCAAATATCATTTTCCAAAGACGACTCGGAAGAAATTTGAGCATAGGGCTTTAAATCATGAGAAATGTTTAGAATGGGAGGCCAACCTTTAACAATAAAGTCAGAAACTTTTCTTAGGGTATGATCAATAGAAGTAGCTTCAAGCCAATCCTTCTCAGATATAACACCATTGGAGGAAGAAGAGGCATCAATAGAAGCTACAACACAATCAAACTTCTCAACAGTGTCATCAGTTAAAGGCAAAGGTAGACGAGAAAGACAATCAACCCTGAAATTTCTCCCGCTTTGAATATATTTAACCGTCAAATTATATTCTTGCAATTTGGAAAGAATGCGCACCAGGCGAGTAGAGGCTTTGCCTAAACCGTCACCTTGCAGTAAATAGACAAGGGGTTTGTGATCAGTGTAAATTGTAAAAGGATTGCCCCAAAGATAGGTTTTGAATTTGGAAACAACCCAGACACAGGCTAATGCTTCTCTCTCTCAATTGTGCTATATTTGGATTCGGCATCAGATAAAGATCTAGAAGCAAATGCAACAGTGTGCTCCTTATCAAAAATTTGCTGACCAAAAACAGCACCAAGACCACTTAAGCTGGCATCCACTGTAACAGTGCACGGATGACCATGAACAAAAGGACTAAGAGCAGGAGCATTAACAACTAAGTTTTTGATGTTTGTGCAAGCCGTATTAATGTCATTGGGCCAAACAAAAGTAGTGCCTTTTTTGAGAAGTGATCTCAAAGGTTGAACAAAGGAAGCATAATCCGGTACAAAGCGAGCATTATATTCGCAAAGACGTAAAAAAGAACTAAGGGCATCTTTGTCAGACGGAGGTGGAGCCTTGACAATAGCTTCCACGTTGCAAAATTTGGGTTTAATGCCTTCTGGAGTGATGGTATGACCTAAATAGTCGATTTGTTCAACCAAAAATTTACATTTTTCCGGATGGATAGTAACGCCTCTTGAATTCAAAATTGAAAAAACTTTATATAATGTGTCCAAATGTGCATCCTTGGTTTCTGTAAAAACAAGGATATCATCCTGAAATGCTTGAACATTGGCAACATCTTTAAAAAGAACATCCATGACTTTTTGGAATACCGAGGCAGCTGAAGCTAAGCCGAAAGGTAATCTCAAGTACTTGTACGCCTCAAAAGGAGTGACAAAGGTGGTAAGCTCTTGAGACTCAACATTTAAGGGTATTTGATGATATGCAGAATGCAAATCAATGGTTGAAAAATATTTAGAGTGACCAATGTTTGAAAGCATTTCTTGGATATGGGGAAGAGGATGGCAATCAACGATGATGTTGCGATTTAAGGACCTGAGGTCCACACAGAGACGAAGATCACCATTTTTTTTTTTTGCGAGAACAATGGGAGATAACGATTCAGAGGAGTCAGTAGTAGTAATAATGCCATCCTTGGTAAGCTTTTCCAATTGTTTTTTAAGATCAGGTTTGACACTAATGGGAACAGGTCTGACCTTGTGAGTGACGGGTGTAGCATTGGCCTTAAGCCTAATGACATGTTCATAACCTTTGATGGTACCAATGTTGTTGCTGGATACAGAAGGATTTTTTTTTTTAAAGTAAATCAATTGGATTAGAATGATCAAAATTACTGTTGTCAATAGCAAGAATAGGAGCATCTCCTAGAACAATAGGATTTTTATGACCAGGTTTTAAAATACCTAATCTGGCTAGATCTCTCCAACCCACCAAATCTCTGTCTCTGACTGCATCATAAATTTTTGTTTCAGTGGATCTTCCCAGAATTTGCAAAGAGCCAACAAAGAAACCCAAAAGATCAATATCTGTCTCACCAAATGCTTAGGGAGAGGTGTCAGGTGCTTGAAGGGTAATAGAATAACCCCAAACATTATAGAAGGTGGAATCAGCCAATACAGTAATGGGAGCTCCGGAATCAGCCATGACTTGTAAAGGTTTGTTATTAATGAAAGCCTGGCAGAGGGGATGTTCATATTCAATGGAATTGAAAGGTTCATCTATGGAGAGAAGAAGATTAGAACATTTATTAGTGCAGTCAGAGACACAAGAAACCGCAGTTGAGGTGGAAGGAGATTATAGTTCTACATTGTGAATCCTAACATTTGGAAACGAACGTTGAGATTTGAAGCAATTCCTGAAAATGACCTGTTCTTTTACATTTACCACATTTCTTTCCCAAAGCAGGGCAAGAGGGAAAATTCACAATATGGTTTTTAGAACCACAGCGAAAACAAAAACTGCGTTTAACATCTTTGTTAATTCTGATGGCAGAAATGGAAGAGCAAAATTCTGAATTATCCGAAACATAAGAAATAGGAGAATGACCCTCTTCACCTGATAATGCTTGGGAAGAAATTATTGAACGTTCAATACTTTTTCCGATATCAATAACCTCTGAAAAAGAAGGGTTACGACAAGTTAAAAGACGCTCTTGCATTTTTTTGGAGAAACAATTGAAGACAAACTGGTCTCTGATGGAAATGTCTGTATAGTTTTCAAAATCGTAGGTAGAAGCAAGAACTTGAAGGGCAGCCACATATTCTTAAACTGATTCATCGCTGGCTTGTTTTCTTTTAAAGAAACTGTGCCTCTCCAAAAGGACGTTAGGTTCATCTGAAAATTGTTTTTTAAGTCTTTCTTTAGATTGAATATAAACATTCCAGGCACCATCACCAGAAGGTCGTGGAAAAGGAGGTAGATTATCAAAAATGTTTTGTGCAGCAATACCCAAATGATTATAGAGAAGGGCATTTTTTCTTGCAGGAGAATATTCTGCTCCATCAATGGCGATAAGATAATTTTCAAAAATATGAATCCTTGTTTCCATACTATTTCTGGTTTGCCCGGTTTTTGCAGAAATGGTGGAGGATGTAAAGCGTTGTCAGAAAATGACATAGTTCCTTGGAGATTTAAAAATAAAAGAAAATAATAATTTTGTTTTCTTTGTTTAAAATAATAAAATGGATTGGCAAGCAAAATGCTTAGAAAGAAAAGTCATAAACACTGGAGTCACAATGCAGCATGGAATGAAGATGACCACACAATGGAAAATAGTAAAATTTGCTGCAAACAGGATTCCAAAGAGGTAGAATGTTGAGATAATTAGGCTGCATTGGTTACAATTGAGACGCTGATGTAATAAAGCTTAAACGTCATAAAGCAAATCTGTGTAGAGTGCTGGAGAAAAGACGCGTTGGTTGCTAGGAAACGCTGACGCCGGGAAAGCAGAGCGTAACAAAGCAACACGCGCACAAGGAAATCGCGCTGGCTTGAGCAGGCAAATGACGGTTGAAGCCGAGCAAAAATGCCGTCGAAAGAAAATATGAAAATAAACAGACCTGACAGCTTGTGGGTCCTTTTAAGCAATTGAATCCTTTTAAGCAATTGAAAGAGCTTAGTCCAGGAAATGGCTGCAGGAAACAGGATTACCGCAACAATGTAGCCGATGTCCGTTGGTGGGAAGGGAGAAATGTAAACATTTCTCTACCCCACTTCTGGTACCAATTATGTACCGGCGAAGAAAAGCAGAGCAGGCGGTCTTTAGAAATGCAGCTTCTTTATTGTGGAAGATTATGTAATGATACAAAGTATCCGGACCCACAGCGTAACAGCCTGTTCACGCAGGAGCTCCGAGACGGGAAATAAACCAAGCCGGATTCTAGAATATAGAATGAGAGAAAGAGCAAATTAAAGAGACAAAGGGCAAAGAGTAGAAATAGAGAAAAGAGGATAACATTACACTGGGGCAGAAAACCACCAGAAACCAGGGAGAGTTTGTGTGTGTGTATACTGGAGCTTGGCTGACGGTCTGCGTGTACTGACCGTTGGCTGCCATTTTGCTGGTGGTGTGTGTGGACCTGCACTTGGCTAATGGTGTGGGTGGACTTGCCTTGATTACGGTGTGTGTAGATTGGCGAATGCTTGGTGGTGTATGTGGAGTGGTGCTAGGCTGGCTGCAAGCTTGGATGGTGCTTGGCTGCAGGTCCGGACTGGCCATAGTGGACAACGGACGTTTCCCCGTGGGCCAGAGGGGTGAGGGCCGGTCTTGCAGCAGTGCTGCAGTATCGGGCCCCAGTAACAAAAGCGGGAGCAGTGCTTTTTACTAGCACGCCCCCACCTCCCAGGGCCGGTCGAGCAGCAATCTGCCAGGGCTGGTTGCTGTTCCCAGTCTGGCCCTGCTTGGCTGGCAGTTTGTGGGTATGGCGAGTGGGTGGTGCTTGGCTGGCAGTGTGTGTGGATATTGCTTGACTGACTGTGCATTGATAGCGTTTAGCTGGCAGTGTATGTGGATGGCGCTTGGCTGGCGGTGTGCGTGGATGGCTCTTGACTGGCGGTGTACATGGATAGTGCGTGGATATTTCTTGGCTGGCGGTGTGCGTGGATTGCGCTTGGCTGGTGGTGTGTGTGGATGGTGGCGTGCATGTACTGACTCTTGGCTGGCGGTGTGGCTTGCATGGATCCCACAGCGTTTTCTTACCCAGAATCCACTGCAAACCTAAAATTTACTTGCAAAGTCACATTTTCCTCACATTTCTATGTGGGTAAGTTTTAGGATCACAGCATAGGCACAAAATTCCTACTATACAGCATTCCCCTTGGTCTGCTGAAAAAAATGAAACCTCACTTGTGTGGGTGCTCCAAGTAGTGTCGCCTAAAAACATCTAAACTGCCCTTTTTGACCTGCTTAGGGCCCCCCTCAATCTCTACACTAGGCACTTGGCCCATCCACCTAAGTAAAGTATGATTTTTATCGGGAGACTGAGGGGAATGCTTACTGGTAGGAAGTTTGTGCCGTGCGCTGATCCCACAACTTTCCCACAGAGTTATTAGAGAAAAATGTGACAATCTAAATTTGAGGTTTGCAGCGAATTATTGGAAGGAAAATGTTGGGGGATCAACGCAAGCCACACCTCCCTGGACTCCAACAAGTGTCTAGTTTTCAGAAATAAATGTCTGTTTTTTTTTACGTTCCCCTAGATTTGAGCAAACCAGGGACCAAAACACAGTTGCCCACCTATCTATCACAAAACAACCTGTTTTTTTAAGGGGGTCGACTGCGTTTTTGGTCCCTGGCTCAGTGGCCATCTAAGGAAACCTACCAAACCCAGACATTTCTAAAAACTAGACACACAGGGGAGTCCAGGGTTGTTGTGGAGTGCGTGGATCTCTCAACATTTACCTACCCTGAATCCCCTGCAAACCTTAAATTTAGCTTTTAAAAAAATCTTATTTTCCTCACTTTTCTGTGTGGAAAAATTGTGGGATCACTGGGCGGCCACAAATTTCCTACTACCCAGCGTTCCCCCAGGTCTCCCAGTAAAAATGGTACCTCACTTGTGAGAGTAGGCATAGTGGCCGCAACAGGAAATGGCCCAAATCATACTGTGAAAGACTTCAAAATGACCTATAATAAAAGGACCTGGTTTTGCAAGGGGGGTCACCTGGGTTTTCGGCCCAGGGCTCAGCGGCCATCTAGGGGAATGTAGTCCCGCGATCGGGACACCCAAGATGGCCGCCACCGCGCATCAGGAGGGCAAGCCAGTTACCGTGTCAGCAGCGCGGAACGCTGATCACGTGAGCGCTGCTGCATTCAAAGCAGGAAGAGCACGGAACGCCGAGGGAGACGCGCTGGCGAAGGGAGAGCTGCCAGTGGAAGGAGACGCGCTGGCAAAGGGAGAGCTGCTGTTGGAAGGAGAAGCGCTGGCGAAGGGAGAGCTGCTGTTGGAGGGAGACGCGCTGACAACGGTGACAGGAACGCCAGGAGCAGAGCCCAGGAGAGAGGAGCCCAGGAGTGAGGAGGCAGGGGCTGACTGCGGGGGTCAGCCCAGTGGCAACGCTGATCAGTCCAACCGTCCAGAGAGAGAGAAGGACGTCTGGACTCCTGCCACGACCCAGGAGGGTCGTGGCCAGAGGCAAGTACCACTCTTTCGGGATTTCGCAATTGGGTAGTGGTGTGAGCTGTAAAGCACTGCCAGAGCACTGCATGCCCTGAAGCACCTCTAGAGCACACAATCACGTGGGTGTTAGGTGGAGGTCCATATTGGAACCCCTTAGCCCCTCTCCTAATACTATTTTTTTGTTTGTTTCTTCTTTTTATCGGCTTTCATTGAGGAAAACCAAGCATACCGCCAAGCCCCCGCAACAGCCCACTGGGAGGAGGGGAGAATGAGGCAAGCCCAATTGCACCCAAGGAAAGAAGTGTCCAGAGAAAGACTGCTTCCCTTGTCTGCGGACTGTTCTGCGAACCCTTTTCTTTTGTTTCCCTTCAATCAGAAAGCAAACTCCTTAATAAAGAAAGCACAAAACAGGACGGAGCCCTCCCTTTTCTCATTACTAGGCCTTTGCATGACCACTGAGCGATTTCAATGGTGTCAGAAGTGGGATATTAGGTCACTGCTTCATCATGGCCCAACCCGTCACCATGGAAACCATCATTACTCAGTTGGCTGAGGGTCAACGACATCTCCAATTAGTAATGGAGCAGCAAAATCAAACAGCGCAAAAGGAAAGGGAGGCTTTCCAAACGGCCCTAAGAGAACAAGCAGCGCTAATGGCCTCTGCCCAACAAACGTAGGATTCTGCCATACTACGTCTAACAGACGCTATCTCGGCCGCCAGAGTACACCCGAATGTCCCTAGTTCGGTCTTGCAGAAATTTCAGGAAGAGATGACCCCGACTATTTTTTCGTTAATTTTGAAAGGGTGGCAATGACAGCCGCGTGGCCCCAGGAGATGTGGGGCCAGCATGTAGTGCCTCTATTATCTGGAGAATTACAGGCGGCCTATCAAGCTGCCAACCCCGATGGCACTACCCCCTACCCTGACATTTAGAAAGCAATTCTTGAGAGACTTGGCCACGACCAGGAATTTTACCGGACCAGGTTCCGTAAGGAAGGATGGGTAGCAGGGGATAATCCCCAGAGCCCTCTACTATAGGATTAGGGACCTTGGGAACAGGTGGTTGCTGTTCGACAACACAACAATAGGGGAGGTCACCGAGAAAATGTATCTCGAAAAATATCTAGATGCCCTTCCACCAAACACCAGGACATGGGTAAAACAACACCCCCATCTGTCAGTACAAACTGCTGTGCCTACCACAGGTCCCTGGAGTTTAAGGCCCAGCCGACCAAAAGCCCTTTTCCTCCCCAGAAGCCTACTATGAGAATAGGAGGAGATAGCAAGAAATATGGAGTGTTTAAACCCATATCCAGGGCCCCGACACCAACCCCACCTCCCCAGGCGGGACCCCAGTGTTTCCGCTGCGCGGAATGGGGCCACATCGCCCAAAACTGCCCCCTAAAAATAGAATGAGTAGAACCTATGGACATAGGGGTGTCACGAAGCCGGGTATTAACCACGGGCGGGGCTCAAGGGCGGCATAAAATGACCATACGTCTGAATGGAAAACCAGTAGAGGCCCTGTTAGATACGGGGGTCATCACAGCATCGTCTGTAGAGAGTTGATTCCCCTTAGACAAATATCGGGTGAAGAAGAAATACAGGTCTCGTGTATTCATGGGGACGTACGTTCCTACCCTTTAGCAGAGGTCATCATAGAAATCAACGGAGAACCACAGGTCCAGAAAATAGGAGTGGTACCAGTATTGGTGGAGAAGGTCCTTCTAGGTACCGATCTCCCAAACTTTGATGAATACGTGGCCAAGTTAACAAAGGTAGCCTCGGACCGAGACTGGCTAATAGAAGCCCCTTTCTCTGCAGTAGATATACAAAGCACCCCAACAAAAGTTAACAAAACCACGGCGGAAAAAAGGATAGAAAAGGAACGGTACAGACACTCTTCAGATTCGCCTGTCACATGTTTTCTTTCCTCCCCAGAGAGTGAATTTATGCCAACCTGGAGTTTCAGGGCAGACCAGAGAGAAGACAGCACATTAGTATACGCCTGAAAACAAGCAGAAGACCGCAAAAAGGTAGGCCCTTGTTTTCGTATCAAAAGTGGTCTTCTCTTTAGAATTTGTGGGTCCCCTCTAAACGTAGAACAGTTGGTTGTCCCCATGGCTTTTAGGGAACAAGTCATGCATCTCGCTCATAACCAGCCTGGGGGTGGACACTATGGGCAGGAGCATACCCTCAAATATTTGTTAGAGAGGTTCTACTAGCCAGGGGTTTACAGGGAGGTATCGAAGTTCTGTGTCTCCTGTCCTAGATGTCAATTGATTAATCCGTCAACTGAAAAGAAAGCCCCTCTCTACCCCCTACCTATTATTGATATACCCTTTAAGAGAGTCGGTATGGATTTGGTAGGCCCCCTACCTCTCTCCGCAAGAGGCCATCAATACATCTTAGTCCTGGTGGATTACGCTATCAGATATCCCGAGGCTATTCCCCTCACCAGTACTACCACCCTCTCAGTAGCCCAAGCCATGGTTTCCTTCTTCTCTCGGGTGTGATTTCCTTGTGAGCTGCTGACCGATCAAGGAACACCGTTCATGTCCCGTCTCATGAAGGAAATATGCAAACTGCTTGGTGTCCGCCATATCAGAACAGCCGTCTATCATCCACAAACAGACGGTCTGGTTGAGCGATATAACAGAACCATAAAAACCATTCTTAAAAAAAGTATCAGTGATGGCGGGAAATACTGGGACCGGAAACTCCCCCTTGTTCTTTTCGCCATTAGAACCCATGAACAAGCATCAACTGGATTTAGCCCTTTCAAACTTTTGTTTGGCCGAAAACCCCGTACACTTCTTGAAATGGCCGTTGAACAGTGGACTGAAGAGGAGGATGAGAGTAAGCCTCTTCTTGGGTATGCAGCATCCCTAAAAAACTCCTTATCCACTTTATGGGAACAAGTACACAGTAATCTGGAACTGGCACAGCTAAAGCAAAAGACTTATTATGATAAAATGGCCAAGACTAGATGTCTAAACGTAGGAGGCAAGGTATTAATCCTCCTACCGTCATGTGGAAAACAATTATTGGCGACGTGGCAAGGGCCCTACACAGTAAAGGAAAAAGTGACCTCTGTCACCTATAGGGTAGATATTCCCCATAAAGGAAAAGCGGACCAAATCTATCACGTTAACCTACTAAAAAAATGGGAGGACCCTGATTCCCCGACTGAGGTTGCAATCAAACACGTCACCCTCACAAAACCTCTAGAAATCACTTTCCCAACTACCCCGAAGACTACACCAGAGAGACCCAACGTTGGGGACAATCTAACGTCCCAACAACATCAGCTGTACGACCTCTTAGACCACTATCCAGGGGTGTGTTCGAGTATGCATGGCCGTACATCCCTAGTACAACACGATATCAAAACAGAAGGTGGGAAAGTAGTAAAACTCAAACCCTATAGAATTCCTGCAGCCCGACGACCGGCTGTACAGCAGGAGGTAGAAACCATGCTGCAAACAGGTATTATTGAGCCCTCTCAAAGTGAATGGTGCTCCCCGGTAGTCCTTGTACCCAAACCCGAAGGTAGCCTTCGCTTTTGCATGGACTTTCATCAACTAAACGCCCACTCCAAGTTTGACAGTTATCCCATGCCCCGTGTAGATGAGTTGGTAGAACCCCTGGGGTGGGCAACGGTGATGTCCACTATTGACCTAACCAAGGGGTACTGGCAGATACCTCTCAGCCCCGATGCCAAAGAAAAGACCGCCTTCTCAACACCTTCTGGGTTGTATCATTTTAATTTAATGCCCTGTGGTCTCCACGGTGCCGCCGCCACCTTTCAAAGGTTAATGGACGTCCTTTTAAAACACCACCAACCATACGCTGTGGCGTACCTCGATGACAAAGTCGTCCACAGCCCAGACTGGAACACCCATATGTCACACTTAAACCAGGTTTTCTCCACCTTGCACCAGGCAGGACTTACACTCAATCCCAAGAAAACCATGTTGGCAACCAATCAATTAGAGTATCTGGGTTATACCATCCGAGCCGGCACGATACGTATGCAGCATAACAAGTTAGAAGCAGTACAGAACATACCACGCCCTAGCACTAACAAGGAAATACGGGCATTCCTTGGGTTGGTGGGATATTACCAACGATTTATACCCCGGTTTGCGGACATAGCCAGTCCTCTTACCAACTTGTTGGCCCAACAACACCCTGACAATAAGTTAGAGTGGACAGAAGCACAAGAAAACAGCTTCCATACCCTGAAATCCCTTTTGTGTACCTGTAGGAACCTGGGTTCACCAGGCCCTAAGGGTGGTAACGTGGCGCGAGCCGGTCAGGCAATCAGAGGGCTATGTGTTAAGCAACCATACACCACACGCTTCTCATGGACTAGAGTCACACACAATAAGGGACGCCACACCGTTTAAATTATGCAAATACTTCAAGTTTATCCAAGTACAGCTGGTCAGTTGCAGTTCAGGAAATAACAAGGTAATACATGAATCATAATACCATCGTTCAGTACATGCGACACTCTTGGTGATATCTATGCAGTGCCTAATCTCGTTCATGTACCCACGCCCGCGGGTTGAATGCGGGAGATTCTAGCGCTGTGCGCGCTTATGTAAAGTCTTTCCCTGAACAGGCCGTCTAACACAGCGCACTACTTGTAAGGGGGAACATTGGGGTCATCAACATGGCGCCCGTCAAACTGAGCGCTCCTCGTGACCACTGGCCCCTAGTACTGTGAAGCAAGGCATATAAAACACAGCGCTACGCGCAATCAGTTGCATATGGAAACGTTCGCGTAGAACAGTTATCACAACGCGTTACTCGTAATCAGTTGCATATCATTAATTTCAAGCAGAACATATAACACCGTGCGCTACTCGCATTCCTTGGCATGTAATTTACTTTCGAGCAGAGCATATAACACAGTGCGCTACTCGCATTCCTTGGCATGTAATTTACTTTCGAGCAGAGCATATAACACAGTGCGCTACTCGCATTCTTTGGCATGTAATCTACTTTCGAGCAGAGCATATAACACAGTGGGTTACTCGCAGTCCCGGTCTCTCCGGCTGGGGAAGCAGGGTCGGTGGCGTGAAGCGCCACACGAGGGTAATGTCAGTCAGTTCTTTGGGCGGCTTCCAGCGGGGAGGGTGACCGGACTTGAGGAGCGGGTCCCTATGCTCCGGTGCAGTTCACAGAGCACCGCGCTCAGTATTACCAAAGGGGGGACACGGACAGGATCCCTCGGCGGGGTCTCTCCGTCGCGCAGGCAGGGGAGGGGACTCCCACGGAGGGGACAACCCGGGCCAAGTGCGGTGTGGTTTCCAGACCAGCAGGGGGCGCACCAGGGGGGATCTCGGCCTCCGGGCTTACCTCCGTCTCGGCGTCAGCAGGCGTCCGTCCTCACGACGTTGGGGGAACTCGGCCCCGACCTTGCGCACCTCCTCACACGGCTGCGACGGGGCCCCGGGCTTCGCCTGGGCCTCGCGACACAGCAGGGCACTCCTCCAGGCCTCCAGGCCGTGGCGGTGAGCGCGCTGGCTTCGTCGTCGCAGGGGGGGGGGCTCAAATTAAGGATGGGGTAAAGTGCTCAGCGGAGCACGCTGCCGGGGGTCCCAGACCAGGGCAGGGAGCGCGGGGGTCACAGCGCTAGTACCTGGTCGATCCCCAGTGGCTTGGCAATCGGTTTAGCAATTAGTTCAATGGGTTAGCTTGGACACGCAGTCTCAGCTCTGGTTTCAAGGCTTACAGCTCGCTCTTGTCATGCAGTCTCAGTTCTTAAAGTTAGGTTTCAGTTCTCAGTTGACAGATGAAGTCTTTTGGCGCAGATGTATCTGGCGCCCTTAAGGGGTTCTGTTACAGGGGTAGGAATGGAGAGGGCGACTAGGTCCTTCCTAGTCAGGCTGGCAGAGAGTCTCTGGGTCCTCCTACTACTGGGCAAGATCAGTGGGATTCACAGGGCACCTCACTCACTTAAGAGGCAGTATCTAAATCCTGTCACTCTCAGAGGCATAAGTCCCTGGCTAGGCCCTACCGCCTACACTCCTGGTGGATTCTTCCAGCTCTGCTTCACCCCAATGGCCAACTCACCACAAAAGTTTCCCTCCCACTCTTAAGTAGCCCTAGGTCAGGTGACCTCTAGCCAAGGCGGCAAAAGTAAAACCCCACCTCCCTTCTAGAAGGTTCCAGCTTCTTCCAGGAGCTTCCCCACTCTAACTATGGGACAAAAAGGCGGGCTGGTATCACAACATTGTTGTGGGTCCCAGCCAGCTCCTGGCAGCTAGGGTGCTACTATGAAAAACGACCACCCTGCAGTAGCAGGGGTCTGTGGCAGCCATCTTGGGAGAAGGGAGCACCTGCACCTTAACACTGCCTGGCAATGAAAAGGCGCCCGGAGACCTAGTCTAACATAAAAATGAGGGTGGAAAAAATGAGGCACGATACAAAAATAGAAGGGGAGACCACCCTAGGGCTGACAGGTCCAACATGCGTCCCCCCCAGCCGAAAGAGGGGAGAGCTACCCAACCTCTAGGGAGTTCTCTTCACTAAGGCGGAAAAACCTGGAGAGACCGTCAGCATTGGCGTGGTCAACTCCGGGCCGATGTTCCACCCGAAAGTCCATCCCCTGTAGGGAAATGGACCACCTCAACAACTTGGGGTTTTCGCCTCTCATCTGCATGTGCCAGCGAAGGGGGCGGTGGTCGGTCTGGATAAGGAAGTGAGTGCCAAAGAGGTATGGCCTCAACTTCTTCAGAGCCCATACCACCGCGAAGGCTTCTCTCTCAATGGT
This sequence comes from Triturus cristatus, assembly GCF_964204655.1. Lineage (NCBI taxonomy): Eukaryota > Metazoa > Chordata > Amphibia > Caudata > Salamandridae > Triturus > Triturus cristatus. The sequence goes on from NC_140579.1 coordinate 1,121,664,644, forward strand.
GCTCCATCGCCGTTCCCGAGGGAGGAGTCTTCGAGATATGAAGGCCACAGGTTGGTCCTGGCCCTCGGTGTTGAGTTGCGAGAGCACCGCACCTATGCCGTGCTCTGAGGCGTCGGTCTGTACAATAAATTCCTTGCTGAAATCGGGTGTTGCTAGTACTGGAGCTGTACACATCGCATTTTTCAGCGTATCAAAGGCTTCTTGGCATGCAGCTGTCCATATGACCTTGCGAGGTTGTTTCTTTGAGGTCAACTCCGTCAAGGGGGTCACGATTGTACCATATCCCTTGACGAACCGGCGGTAATACCCAGTGAGGCCGAGGAAAGCTCGGACCTCGGTTTGGGTCTTGGGGGGCTCCCAAGCCAAGATGGTTTCAATTTTGGCCTGGAGGGGTTGCACCTTACCTCCGCCCACCAGGTGTCCCAGGTACACGACAGATCCCTGTCCAATCTGGCACTTGCTGGCTTTAATGGTTAAACCAGCGCGTTGCAGCGCCTGCAATACCTCCTGGAGGTGTCGCAGATGGTCCTCCCAGCTGCTACTGAAGACAGCTATGTCATCCAAGTAGGCTGCTGAGAAGGACTCCAGGCCAGATAGTACCTGATTCACTAACCGCTGGAATGTGGCCGGAGCATTTTTGAGCCCAAAGGGCATCACTCGAAATTGGTAGTGGCCCTCTGGGGTGGAGAACGCTGTCTTCTCCCGTGCTCCGTCGGCCATGGCAATCTGCCAATATCCGGACGTCAGGTCAATGGTGCTGAGGTACCGGGCTGCTCCCAGCCGGTCCACCAGCTCATCTGCACGTGGGATGGGGTGAGCATCTGTCTTCGTGACAGAGTTCAACCCCCGGTAGTCCACACAGAACCGGAGTTCTGGCGTCGTACCCGGTGGGGCCGCTTTCGGCACCAACACCACTGGACTAGCCCACGGGCTGCTGGAAGGTTCTATCACCCCCAGCTCCAGCATCTTTGCCACCTCACGCTGGATGCTATCCTTCACTCGGTCAGAAAGCCGGTAAGACTTGTTCTTTACCGGGGGGCTATCCCCTGTGTCCACATCATGGGTACACCAATGAGTGATTCCCGGCGTGAGGGAGAACAACGAGGCGAACTGTCCCAGGACATGGCGACAGTCCCTCTGTTGCTCTGGGGTCAAGGATGGGGAGAGGACTACACCTTCCACCGAACCATCCTTCTCTTGTACCGCAAGAAGGTCAGGAAGAGCTTCACTCTCTTCCTCTTCGCTCCCATCCGTTACCATAAGGAGAGCAAGCTCCGATCGCTCATGGTGCGGCTTCAGGCGGTTGACGTGGAGCACCCTGAGGGGCTGACGGGGGGTTTTTACATCCACAACGTATGTGGTCGGGCCTCGCCGCTCCACAATGTCGAACGGGCCAGTCCACCGGTCCTGGAGGGCACAAAGCTCCCCAGGTTCCATAACCCACACCTTCTGTCCAACGTCCAACTCGACCGTCCGAGCGTTGCGGTCATACCACTCCTTCATCACGGTCTGGCTAGCCTCCAGATTCTCTGTGGCTGCCTTCCACAGCTTGGCCATCTGGCTGCGCAACGCCAGCATGTAGCTGACAATGTCACGGGGAAGCTTCTGCGAAGTCTTCTCCCACCCCTCTTTCACTAAGCTGAGGGGACCCCTAACGGGATGGCCATAGAGCAATTCAAACGGGCTGAACCCGACTCCCTTCTGCGGTACCTCCCGATAGGAGAATAACAAGCAGGGGAGGAGGACGTCCCACTTACGCCTCAAGCCTTCGGGAAGGCTTCGGATCATCCCCTTCAATGTCTTATTGAAGCGCTCTACAAGTCCGTTAGTCTGGGGGTGGTAAGGGGTGGAGAGCCGGTAGGTCACTCCACACTCCTTTCACATGGCCTGCATGTAGGCCGACATGAAATTGGTGCCCCTGTCCGACACCACGACCTTCGGGAATCCCACTCGGGTAAAAATTCCCAACAGTGCCCGCGCCACCACCGGTGCAGTGATGGTCCTCAGAGGAATAGCCTCTGGGTACCTTGTGGCGTGGTCCACCAAAACCAAGATGAACCGCTGTCCCGCTGCAGTCGGAGGGTCCAATGGCCCAACAATATCGATACCGACCCTCTCAAAAGGGGTCCCGACCACGGGGAGCGGTTCCAACGGGACTTTCAACTTTGTCCCGGTCTTGCCACTAGCCTGACAAGACTTGCAGGTCTTGCAAAAGGCGTCTGAGGCAATCTTCATCCTGGGCCAATAAAATTGGGGGACTAACCGTGCAAAGGTTTTGTCCTGGCCCAGGTGTCCAGCTAAGGGGATCTCGTGCGCCAACTCCAGCAGGAAGGCCCGGTAACACTGGGGGACCACTATGGCCCTCGAAGATCCAGGTACCGGCACCCTGGGCTCACTGTATAGGAGACCATCCTCCCAATACACATGATAACCTCCCAGTTCCTGACTAGCCACTTGAGCTTCGGCCTGCCGCCGCATACCCTCAAGAGTGGGGCACGTCCTTTGTGCTCGACAAAACTCCTCCCGGGTAGGCCCTCCTTCCACTTGCCAGTCAGCAAGGGTCGGCAAGTCCTCCACAGGAACGACATCTACCTCCGCGGACTCCGGGGGCACCTCTGCGGCCTCCCCATCCGACTCACGGGGCATGTCCTCTACCACCTTCTTCTTCCCACGTTTGGGTTTGGGTTGGGCCATGATTCCAGGCTCCAACTCCGGGTGAGTTCCATGCCGGGCAGTCATGGACCGCGTGCTCACGCAAGTCCACCCTGGTAATCCCAGCATCTCAGTGTGAGCGTGAAACTCGACGTCCTTCCATTTGGTGTGCTCCAGGTCGTTCCCTAGCAAACACCCCACAGGCAAGGCAGGGCTCACAGCAACTCGCAGTAGGCCTTTGACTCCTCCCCACTCGAATGGAACACGAGCCACTGGATAGTGACTCAAACTGCCGTCAGCCACTACGGCTGGATGGAACTCCGCGGGGACTACTAGGTCTGGGGACACCAGCCGCCGCACGACAGTGGTCATGCTGGCCCCTGTGTCCCTCAGAGCTTCCACCTCCTCCCCATTAATTCTCACCCTCTGCTGATATTTAGCAGTGTTCGGGGGCAGGGACACTACGGGGACCACCTCTCTATCCCCGAGTGAAACCAGTGTCAGGCCTGTCCACTCCCCTTCCCTATCTAAGGGCAGCTCCACCCCAAGCGCTATACTACTCACCCCGGGACTTTTCCCGCCCAATGGGGCTGGTGGTCGCTTGCGACACTTGGGATCTCCTCTGTAGTGTCCAATCTCCCCACACTCGTAGCACCGCACAATCCTTGGCTGCTGACTCCTGTCAGGGTAAGTGGGTCTTGTGGAATTGGACGGGGGTGGGGTTCCTACTCCCTTCCCAAACTTATTTTGGGGACCTTTCGAGAACTCCACCTTTTTATCTCCCCCCTCTTTCTTCTGGGGGAAACCCTGTCCGCCTTTCGAGCCATCTCCCCCGGGGCCCTTGTGAGACACCCGGGTGCTCACCCAAATATCTGCCTCCTCCGCAAGCTCTCGAGGATCCTTCAGCTTGCGGTCCACCAGATGTTGGCGCAGCTCCGGAAAGCTCTTATCCAAGAGGTGCTCCCTTAAAAAAAGATCGTACAACCCTTGGTAGTCCTGCACCTCGCTGCCACGCACCCAACCATCTAGTGCCTTCCTCGCATAATCAAAAAAATCTACCCATGTCTGGGTGGACAGCTTATGGCTGCCACGAAACTTCTGCCTATACTTCTCGGGGTTCAGGCCAAACTTCTTTAACAAGGCCTCTTTCATGGGGGCGTACTTAACCTGATCCGCCTTGGCCAAATATAACAGGGTGTCCCTAACAGTGGGAGGTATATACCGGTAGAGACCACCTCCCCAGTTACTCTCGGGTACCCCATGGGCCGTTAAGGATACCTCGTATGCCTCCAACCACTTCATGATGTCATCCCCTAGTGTATAATTGGCTATGACTTCTTTGGGTAGGTAGAATTTTGGTTCTTGAGGTTCCCTGGGTATGCTGCCACCATTGTCTTTGTTAGACGCGTTCAATTGGAGGGCGCGTAGCTCCAGCTCTTTTAACTGAAGCTCGTGCTCCAGCTTCTTCTCCTCCATTGCCCATTTCTTATTCTCCCTTTCCCTTTCTCTTTCCTGTTCCAGTTTGGCTAGCTCCCATTTTAACTGCCTCTCTTCCCTTCTGTCCTCATACTCCTTTGGAGACGCGCTCCTACTAGACCCTGTCCTACTACTGGCCCCAGAACGTCTCCCTGGGGGCACATTTTCAGACTCCTCTATGTTTACAATGTCTAGGACTTCTTGGGCGCTCTCCTCCTGAGGTGCATCTGGCGCCCCCTGTCCCTCATCCCCTCTCCCTTCTGGGTGGGCTTCTACCCATGCCCTAATGGCGGTACGGAGTTCCGGCGCTTTAGCCTTCCGCATCCCGGGCACCCCCAACTCCTGCGCGAACTCCCTTAGTTGCTTCACTGTGTACCCCTCGAGGTCAGCTAACCGGGATTCCATTCTGGCAGGTGGGGACCTAGACACTAAGGAGAAAATTCCTAGGGTATAGGCAACAGTTACCGGCTCACCAGGCTTCTTGCACTCTCAACCTGGACAGTGGAACTAACAATGCAGCAATCAATGTTTTTAGAGCTTTGGAACACAACAGGCGTTTAATTGTGGCGCCCTTCGCCTCACGGAAGGGTGCTGTATGGTCACTAGTCCCAAGGATCCCACCGCTCGCCAACAATGTAGGAACCTGGGTTCACCAGGCCCTAAGGGCGGTAACGTGGCGCGAGCCGGTCAGGCAATCAGAGGGCTATGTGTTAAGCAACCATACACCACACGCTTCTCATGGACTAGAGTCACACACAATAAGGGACGCCACACCGTTTAAATTATGCAAATACTTCAAGTTTATCCAAGTATAGCTGGTCAGTTGCAGTTCAGGAAATAACAAGGTAATACATGAATCATAATACCATCGTTCAGTACATGCGACACTCTTGGTGATATCTATGCAGTGCCTAATCTCGTTCATGTACCCACGCCCACGGGTTGAATGCGGGAGATTCTAGCGCTGTGCGCGCTTATGTAAAGTCTTTCCCTGAACAGGCCGTCTAACACAGCGCACTACTTGTAAGGGGGAACATTGGGGTCATCAACATGGCGCCCGTCGAACTGAGCGCTCCTCGTGACCACTGGCCCCTAGTACTGTGAAGCAAGGCATATAAAACACAGCGCTACGCGCAATCAGTTGCATATGGAAACGTTCGCGTAGAACAGTTATCACAACGCGTTACTCGTAATCAGTTGCATATCATTAATTTCGAGCAGAGCATATAACACAGTGGGTTACTCGCAGTCCCGGTCTCTCCGGCTGGGGAAGCAGGGTCGGTGGCGTGAAGCGCCACACGAGGGTAATGTCAGTCAGTTCTTTGGGCGGCTTCCAGCGGGGAGGGTGACCGGACTTGAGGAGCGGGTCCCTATGCTCCGGTGCAGTTCACAGAGCACCGCGCTCAGTATTACCAAAGGGGGGACACGGACAGGATCCCTCGGCGGGGTCTCTCCGTCGCGCAGGCAGGGGAGGGGACTCCCACGGAGGGGACAACCCGGGCCAAGTGCGGTGTGGTTTCCAGACCAGCAGGGGGCGCACCAGGGGGGATCTCGGCCTCCGGGCTTACCTCCGTCTCGGCGTCAGCAGGCGTCCGTCCTCACGACGTTGGGGGAACTCGGCCCCGACCTTGCGCACCTCCTCACACGGCTGCGACGGCAGCGACGGGGCCCCGGGCTTCGCCTGGGCCTCGCGACACAGCAGGGCACTCCTCCAGGCCTCCAGGCCGCGGCGGTGAGCGCGCTGGCTTCGTCGTTGCAGGGGGGGGGGGCTCAAATTAAGGATGGGGTAAAGTGCTCAGCGGAGCACGCTGCCGGGGGTCCCAGACCAGGGCAGGGAGCGCGGGGGTCACAGCGCTAGTACCTGGTCGATCCCCAGTGGCTTGGCAATCGGTTTAGCAATTAGTTCAATGGGTTAGCTTGGACACGCAGTCTCAGCTCTGGCATTCAAGGCTTACAGCTCGCTCTTGTCATGCAGTCTCAGTTCTTAAAGTTAGGTTTCAGTTCTCAGTTGACAGATGAAGTCTTTTGGCGCAGATGTATCTGGCGCCCTTAAGGGGTTCTGTTACAGGGGTAGGAATGGAGAGGGCGACTAGGTCCTTCCTAGTCAGGCTGGCAGAGAGTCTCTGGGTCCTCCTACTACTGGGCAAGATCAGTGGGATTCACAGGGCACCTTACTCACTTAAGAGGCAGTATCTAAATCCTGTCACTCTCAGAGGCATAAGTCCCTGGCTAGGCCCTACCGCCTACACTCCTGGTGGATTCTTCCAGCTCTGCTTCACCCCAATGGCCAACTCACCACAAAAGTTTCCCTCCCACTCTTAAGTAGCCCTAGGTCAGGTGACCTCTAGCCAAGGCGGCAAAAGTAAAACCCCACCTCCCTTCTAGAAGGTTCCAGCTTCTTCCAGGAGCTTCCCCACTCTAACTATGGGACAAAAAGGCGGGCTGGTATCGCAACATTGTTGTGGGTCCCAGCCAGCTCCTGGCAGCTAGGGTGCTACTATGAAAAACGACCACCCTGCAGTAGCAGGGGTCTGTGGCAGCCATCTTGGGAGAAGGGAGCACCTGCACCTTAACACTGCCTGGCAATGAAAAGGCGCCCGGAGACCTAGTCCAACATAAAAATGAGGGTGGAAAAAATGAGGCACGATACAAAAATAGAAGGGGAGACCACCCTAGGGCTGACAGGTCCAACAGTACCGCACCAGTTTTAATGTGTCCAGACTTTGTAAAGCCTTTTGTCCTGCAGACAGATGCGTCAAACACGCGGACAGGGGCAGTATTGTCCCAGCCAGATACCCAAGGGCATCTCAAACCCGTGTTATACCTTAGTAGAAAACTGTTTCCCAGGGAAAGACATTATGCTACTGTGGAAAAAGAATGCCTAGCTGTCAAGTGGCCCATGAAGGCACTCCAGTATTACCTTTTGGGTCGTACATTCTTTTTGGTGACAGATCATGCCCCCTTAACTTAGCTGTCCTCTAATAAAGACACCAATCCAAAAATTCTTCGATGGTTTTTGTCCCTTCAACCCTTCTCTTTTCAGACCCTGTATCTACCTGGCAAGCACCAAAAGAACGTGGATTTCCTATCCCGGTGTCCAGTCTCGGTATGGCCCGAACGTCCATACTCGGCAGAGGGGCAGTGTAGTCCCGCGATCGGGACACCCAAGATGGCCGCCACCGTGCATCAGGAGGGCGAGCCAGTTACCGTGTCAGCAGCACGGAACGTTGATCATGTGAGCGCTGCTGCATTCAAAGCAGGAAGAACTCGGAACGCCGAGGGAGACGCGCTGGCGAAGGGAGAGCTGCTGTTGGAAGGAGACGCGCTGACGAAGGGAGAGCTGCTGTTGGAAGGAGAAGCGTTGGCGAAGGGAGAGCTGCTGTTGGAGGGAGACGCGCTGACGACGGAGACAGGAACGCCAGGAGCGGAGCCCAGGAGAGAGGAGCCCAGGAGTGAGGAGCCCAGGAGTGAGGAGGCAGGGGCTGACTGCGGGGGTCAGCCCAGTGGCAATGCTGATCAGTCCAACCATCCAGAGAGAGAGAAGGACGTCTGGACTCCTTCTGCCACGACCCAGGAGGGTCTTGGCCAGAGGCAAGTACCACCCTTTCAGTATTTCGCTATTGGGAAGTGGTGTGAGCTGTAAAGCACTGCCAGAGCACTGCATGCCCTGAAGCACCTCTAGAGCACACAATCACGTGGGTGTTAGGTGGAGGTCCATATTGGAATCCCTTAGCCCATCTCCTAATACTATTTTTTTTGTTTGTTTCTTCTTTTTATCGGCTGTCATTGAGGAAAACACCAAGCATACCGCCAAGCCTGCTGCAACAGCCCACTGGGAGGAGGGGAGAAGGAGGCAAGCCCAATTGCGCCCAAGGAAAGAAGTGTCCAGAGAAAGATTGCTTCCCTTGTCTGCGGACTGTTCTGCGAACCCTTTTCTTTTGTTTCCCTTCAATCAGAAAGTAAACACCTTAATAAAGAAAGCACAAAACAGGACGGAGCCCTCCCTTTTCTCATTACTAGGCCTTTGTATGACCACTGAGCGATTACAGGGAACCTACCAAACCCACACATTTCTGTAAACTAGACACCCTGGGGAGTCTAGGGAGGTACGGGTTGCATAGACCTCCCAACGTTTTCCTACCCAGAATCCCCTGAAAACCTCAAATTTAACTGAAAGAAATCAAATTGTTCTCAAATTTCTGTGTGGAAAAGTTGTGGAATCACTGGGCTGACACAAATTTCCTACCACCCAGCATTCCCTCAGGTCTCCCGATTAAAAATTGTACCTCTCTCGTGTGGGTGGGCCAAGTACCTGCGACAGGCAAGGGCCCAAAACGTATTGTGGAGACATCAAAATTACCTTATCACAAAATGACCTGGTTTTGCAAAAGGGGGGCACCTAGGTGTTTGGCCCCGGGCTTGGCCGCCATCTAGAGAAACCTACCAAACCCACACATTTCTGAAAACTAGACACCCTGGGAGGTATGGCTTGCGCGGATCCCCCAACATTTTCCTACCCAGAATCCCTTGCAAACCTCAAATTTAGCTGAAAAAAATACATTTCTTCTCAAATCTCTGTGTGGGAAAGTTGTGGAATCACTGGGCTGACACAAATTTCCTACCACCCAGCATTCCCCCAGGTCTCCCGATTAAAGATTGTACCTCACTTGTGTGGGTGGGCCAAGTACCTGCGACAGGCAATGGCCCAAAACGTATTGTGGAGACATCAAAATTACCTATCACAAAATGACCTGGTTTTGCAAGGGTGGGGCACCTGGGGTTTTGGCCCCGGGCTCTGCGGCCATCTAGGGAAACCTACCAAACCCACACATTTCTGAAAACTAGACATGCTGGGGAGTCCAAGGAGGTATGGCATGCGTGGATCACCCAACGTTTTCCAACCCAGAATCCCCTATAAACCACAAATTTAGCTGAAAAAAATAACTTTTCCCACACATTTTTGTGTTGGATCACAGTGCTGACACAAATGTCCTACCACCCAGCGTTCCCCTTGGTCGCCAGAGTAAAATGATACCTCACTTTCAGAACTTTCCATCACAAAAATGTGTGTTTTTGTCTTTTTTTTTTTACAATGTTTGAGGTTTGCAAAGGATCCTGGTAGCAGAACCTGGTGAGAGCCACACAAGTCACCCCATCCTGAGTTCCCGTGGGTGTCTAGTTTTAAAAAAATGTATAGGTTTCCGTAGGTGCAGGCTGAGCTAGGGTTCAAAATCCACAGCTAGACAATTTGCAAAGAAAAGGTCAGTTTTCACTGGAAAAATGTGATGTGTCCACGTTGCGTTGTGGGCTGTTTTCTGTCACGGGCACTAGGCCTACCCACACAAGTGAGGTACCATTTTTATCGGGAGACTTTGGGGAATGGGAGGTGGGTGGGATTCTTTGGATCCACGCAGATTCCAGAACTTTCCATCATACAAATGTGAGGAAAATGTGTTTTTTCTGTGTGGGAAAGTTTGAGGATTGCAAGGGATTCTGGGTAACGGAACCTGGTGACAGCAACACAAGTCACCCAATTTTGGATTCCCCTTGGTGTCTAGTTTTGCAAAATGTATAGGTTTGCTAGGTTTCCCTAGGTGCTGCCAGAGTTAGGGTTCAAAATCCACAGCTAGGCACTTTGCAAAACAATTGTCAGTTTTCACTGTACATACGGTGTATCCGTGTTGCGTTTTGGCCCGTTTCCTGTCGCGGACACTAGGCCTACCCACACAAGTGTGGTACCATTTTTATCAGGAGACCTAGGGGAATGCGGGTAGGATGGAATTTTGTGGAGCCACGCTGAACTTTCCATCACAAAAAATTTGAGAAAATGTGTTTTGTTTTTTTATACAATTTGAGATTTGCAAGGGATTCTGAGTAACAGAACCAGGCCAGAGCCACACAAGTCACCACATCCTGGATTCCCTCGGGTGGCTAGTTTTAAAAAATGAACAGGTATGCTAGGTTTCCCCAGGTGCCGGCTGAGCTCGGGTTCAAAATCCACAGCTAGGCACATTGCGAAAAAGGGTCAGTTTTCACTAGACAAATGATATGTCCATGTTGTGTTTCGGGCCCTCTCCTGTCGCAGTCACTAGGCCTACCCACACAAGTGAGGTACCATTTTTATTGTCAGACTTAGGGTAACACTGAATTGTAGAGCAATTGTTATTACCTATTGACTTTCTATGCATTTCTGCCTTCCAAATGTAACACAATGTGTAAAAAAGAAGTCACTTTGAAGTATGTCCTATAATTCACATGCTAGTATGGATACCCACAATTTCGGAGATGTGCAAATAACTACTGCTTCTAAACTCTATATTTTGTTCCCATTTCGGAAATATATATGCCCTTGATACCCGTTTTTCACTCTTTGTATTTTACCAAATGAATTGCTATATACACCCGTTACACAATGAAAAACCATTGCAAGACGCAGCTCAGTTATTGGCTCTGGGTTCCTCGGGTTCTTGGTGAACATACAGGTCCTTTATATCCCCACAACCAGAAGGGTCCAGCTGATGGAACGGTACATTGCTTTAAAAAATCTGTCATACTTAGAAGAAGTTACAGGTGAATACTTTGCCACAAATGGCTGTTTATTTTAACTCATTTTCAATATTTCTTATTTTCAAATGTTAGTTTCTATTAAAAAAAAAACCTTAAAGGTTCTACACAGATGACCACTTGCTGAATTCAGAATTTTGTCTACTTTTCAGAAATGTATTGCTTTCCATTATCCATTCTTGGTTCAACACCCATTTCTACTACTAACTGGAAGGAGGTTAAAAGCACACAAACTAGCAAAAATAGGCTATGTACCAGTAAAATGCCAAAACTGTGTATAAAATGTTAGTTTTCTGACAAAAGTCTGCCTGTCCCAGAAAGCTGGGAAGATGGTGATTTCAGCACCACAAACCCTTTGTTGATATCATTTTCAGAGATAAAACCAGATTCTGTCTTCTGCAGGAATTGTTCCTCATTTAAAAAAAGAAATGTAGCTGTATTTTGGCTAATTTCTGGGTCCCCTCCAGGGGACTCCACAAACCCTGGGTACCTTTAAAATCCCCATGATGCTGAAACAAAAGGACGCAAATTTAGCGTGTCTTCCTTATGAGGACAAAATGTTATACTGGCCTAAGCGCAAACTACCCCACATAGCCCCCAAAAAAAGGCTTAGCGCGGGGGGGGGGGGGGGAGTGCGCAGCGAAAGTGTTGAGGTTGTCAGTCCATTCTCAACTGTGTGCAATGGTTAGTGCATTTTTTATTAGGAATTTCCCACAATTTTAATGCTCCATCATTGCTTCTTCTAGTTATATTATCACCTAGCTGTGGTTTACCTATGTGTGCAGAAAGGAAGCCGAGCTGTGGAGAGACAGATGCCTAAGCTTCTTTAATAGCTTGCATCACCATTTGAGGGTGAGACTGGTCTGCACTTGTGACTGCAGACACAGAGCATCACAATGTCTGGTGAAAACAAGGGTGATTGTTTCTCCTGTTGTTAAGCAAGTACTGAAGCACCAGAAGTGTTCCTATAAAGTGGCAACCTGTTACCATGGTGGGCCAATCTCAAAAACCTGCAGAGCTACCCTTCAAGGGTCTGCTGCCAAGTCTGTCTCCTGCCCACTGAGGTCAATATAGGAAATACTGTACTGTAAAGGCAGTTCCTATCTCAACACACCTAGTTACTAGCAAATCTTGACCTGTTATGCAGGCGCATGATGACCTCTTATAGAAGTGAATGATGCACCACACGCAGTTTGAGAAGAGACCGATGTATTTTTAATGCTATAAACAGGTCAAAATCAATACATTCCGACCCTTTGATCTAACCATCTCTAGCTGACTGTTGCATCCCACCTGAGTGGAAAGCGGAAGAACACTGCCCCAACACGCTACAGCGTGGCCGTAGCAAACCGAACTACGATTTCCATGAGCCTCGGCGGTGCTGACGCCGGTGACGTCAGCGCGTGCCTGAGGCGTTTCCTTCTTAGATCACCCGGAACATCGGAGAGACGCCGATTACTCTATTTTAGGGAGCTGCAGTGAAGACGGAGGCTGGTAAGGATGCTTAGTGCTCCAATATCTTTCTTGTCCGTTCTCAGGATATACGCTGTGGACTCTTTCCTTGTGGTGGCGACTGAGGGGGCGCTAACGCTGCTTCAGAGGGTTGCTCCGTTGGCGGGACGCTTGTTGGTTCCTTGCGGAGTAACTTAGCAGTTGCTTCTTTTGTTTTTTCTTTGATGACACTCGCATATAGTTACCTGTCTGGAGTTCCAAGATAGGAACTCCCTGATCGACTTATTTTACGGCAACACTTACAGGCTGCTAAGGGTCCTGGGCCAGCGAGTCCAGAATCGTTTTCCCGCATTGGCGAACCGACAACGGTTCATGCGGGGGAAACGATCGTTCATTCTATAGCCCTGATAAAACGGTCTGGCTCTTTGAGAATAAGGAACCTCCCGTTTCCTTCGGTAACACCACCCAGAGCAAGGGGCGAGTTCTATGTGTATGTAGTACATTTCAAGAGTGATGTTTAAACTCTTCCCCCGGGAGAGGCGTCTTCAAGAGTGAGTGAGACTGTTGTGTACTCTCCTTGTGCGCTGTGGACAATCCCCTTTGTGTCCTCAAACCTCTGTTCAAGACGTATTGCAACAGAGGCCCAATCCTTGATTCCTGATATGAGTTGGGGTACTTGCAGCCATGGTCAATTAGTCATGTATGTTTCTTTGTGTATCTAGAAGCAGGGGTACAGAGAGTGAGCTGGAGGTCGGCTCTTCCACACCCCTGTCTCAGCAAAACCGGATTGACTAATTGGTATATTGTTCTGTTCACTGTGTATCCCCCATTGCTTATATTTTGATAAGCTGTGATACCTGTTGATTGTTACGTTTCACCTCTAGATCAAGCTGGTAACTTATGCAAATCCTAGGCGACACGCAGAGTAGAAGAAAAGGCTTTCTTTCCTTGCTGGTACAGCCCTTAAGGGTTCTACTTCTCATTTAAAAGAATTAGGATAGGAAAGGAAGAAGCTGTGGGTGATCTTAGTGTTTATACCTGTCTTGTTCTTTTTACAGGTCTCCCTCCACGCTGTCCCCTTCCTTCCCTTCCCCCTGCTTGACCACTCCATGGAGTCTGTGTACTTAAGTTAAGACCGTGGTGGTGTCGAGAGGTGGACCATTTGAGCAACGTACGACCCTGAGGAGTTTCGGCCACAACACTGACATACATTCAGTAATATACTCTAACATGGAATCCCCATATCTATAACTTAATGTCTCTAGAACTAATACATAACATTCTAATAGCTTACCTGCCTAGGTGTCGCTGCTTGCAAGCAGTAGGATGTGGAAAATGAGTGTGATGTAGTAGAATGTGGGGAAGGTAAAGATTCTGGGGTTTGACGGTTAGAGGTTATGCTGAAGGGGAGTTGGTGCTGCATCTTTGTCTCCTTCGCTGTAACTGAATTGAGAAGAAAAGGGCTTTTGGAAATTACATGAAGAGTGTATCGTTCTTTCAATTCGGCGACGATCTCAACTCTGTGAGAACCATTGCATGCAGAAGAAATCTGAAGCAGCTTTACTTTTGGAAAGTATCTGAGACTGATAATGGCGTGTTTGGAAGACACAGGAGTTAGATGTGGTGCACAGAGGATTTGTGGCACCAGTGGCTGGGCGTGGTGACTATTGGTGAAATTTGAGTGTTCTATTCTAGCTGAACAGAGGCAGCAGGAGAATCAGCGTTGTCACTTTAACAGCTGCCTGAGGGCACCAGTAAGTACTAACCACTCTTTGTATTAGGCCACATGGAGAAAAGGATTCTAGCTGTAGCGGAATTCGAAGAAGCGGCTTTGGAGTCGGAATTCAAAGAGTCTGCCGGATGAACAGTGGCGTCACAGTGTCCGCTGTACGTAGGATGCTCACATTGACACTGACGTCGGAGCCTATCTTGAAGTGGGCAGGAAGTATTTTACTGCCTGGTATGTGGAAGACTAATAGGCAGTCACGGTGATACATACGCCTTAGGGAATCAGTTTGAATGCATACTTGGCAGCGTGTGGTGACTGATTGTGGCAGCGGTAATACACACATCTAGAGGGGAATATTTGGTATTTATTTTGTGCGTTCACATTGGTGATGCGCATACCATATGAAACATAGAGTGTCGGTGATATGCCCTTGAGGGTTAGAGTTGGTACAGTTTTCGAAATTGCTGGTTAGCACTCCATTTAAAAAATAATTTTAAAAAGTTCTTAGAGATTAGGAGGTATTTTTAGCCATGTGTGCAGCACAAACATTCACGTTGACCCCACCAATAACATTTTTGCCAGAACCAGGAGAACCACGCATGAAGTGGCAAGAGTGGAAGGAATATTTTTCCAATTATATGTTGTGAGAAGTTGGCCTGGTATATGCTCTTAAGTGCATTATAACCTCGCGGTAAATGCTAACTTTGGACTGGCTGCACGGAAACATGTCGTGTTTGGTGTCAAGCACTTTGGAATACTACACCCCCGCCAGTTCTGGCGGCGGGGGTAGCATTCCACCCTTCTAGAGAGAGAGACATGTTCACACTGGTCTACCCGGTAAAGACTTTCTAAAGCCCTGGCATCACAAAATGGATGCCACAGACACGGGTCTGGCCTCCTGCTGCTGGCCGAAACTCCGGCAGGGGAGGCCTGGACAATAGGTTTCCTGTTCCAGGGAGGTGTAACCACATCCCCAGACAGGCAGATGTGTATTGGGGCTGGGCGGGAGCACTCTCTGGTGCTTTGAAGTCCTGCACTGGGGGCACACTTGGTGTCCCTGTGCATAGTCCAGTTCAAACCGGTTGCAGGGGCTACCTGCCCCTGCTCTGGCTCGAAACTGGACAAAGGAAATGGGTGTAACCACCCCTCTTTCCAAACCCTCCCATAGGTGGGTCCCTAGAGTATGTCCAACCCCCAAACTTAGTACAAGTATGGGAACCCAGTCCTTGAGACTTTAGATTACCCTGGACGAAACTCTGCAACATATATCCTGGACCTTTGACTTTCTATTTCCGCTAGAAGACTGAAGAAATCTCCCTTGGGGTCAAGGAGTGACTCCCCTGCTTGGCAGGCACCAAAGAAGCAACTGTCCGGACTGCAACTCTGAAGCTCCGGCCAGACGCCGAAGTCTTTGCATCACCAGAGGTGGATTTCCAGACTTCCCCGAGGCTACCCTGAGTCCACAGCAAAGCTGAGGCCCGTGGCTATCGTGGGTGACATGGAACCGTGACCCCTGGACACCATGATCTTTTGCCGATCCATCATCTTCCTCGAAGTTGTGCTTTGGGCTCCGAGTAGCCCCAGCCTTGAGCACATCCTGCACCGAAGATCTCTGGCCTCCACTCCACGAGTGACCCATGGGCCAGTTACAAGTGCGACCGCTCGAGGCTCCTTCGCGATCGCTAGCCCATTGGCTAGTGGGTCCCCACAAAGGCAACTCCTCTTCTGATTGGGCTTTCCTGGTTGCTCCAGACGCGCCCCGACTTACCCTCGCTGGGTGAGTCCCCCAGACCTTGCTGGCCTGCACCGACGTCCTTTTTCTATTTTCATGTGACTTGCCGTTGCCAAGGCTTGTTGGTTCCAATCTGGTCACCGACACTGCAGCACTCGACAGACTTCGTGGGACAGCTCAAATCCAGCTCCTGATCGACATCGACGCCTCCTGAACCTCGTGGCTGAAGAATCAAGACACACGTCAACTCACCTGAAGCACCCGACATCTGTGGGCATTGGACTATCGTGCCCCTGGTCACTGGTAAGTGACCCAGACTGTCCCCTCTGCTTTCAGGTTCCTTCCATCCTCGATCCAGGCTTGGATCTCTCCGGACACTTCTCCTCTTCACGGCAGCAGCACTTCTTTGCCGGCTTCCATTGAAAACAGCGACGCGACCTGACACCAAAAGGCACCTATGCACCCGGCTTCCCTGGGTGAGGTAAATCGAGTACTCCGGTGCTCCCGTGGGTGTTGGCCATAGACACCTCTAAGTCCAAAAGGGTTCGCTCATAGCCATCGTCTAAGTGTCCTTAAACTCTTAATTTCCAACCGCGACTTTCCCCATAGAAGTTAACGGCGATTCGCGGCTGTGTTCTCACACTGCACGCGTCCCACGTGGGTCCTCTGTGTCACTACCTTGGGTGGTTCCTTGTGGTCCAAGCACTTCTACAGGCTCTAGGCCTTGTGTCTAGTTCAGTCGTGGCTCTTATACCACTTTATTGGTATATGGTTTGGTACGCCCATAGGGCCCAAAAATGTATTTGTGCTTTTACTGTTGAATACTGACTTGTAACTTAAGTACTTTGAACTCCAGCCTCATAAAGAGACTAGAGGGGTGTATTTTATCTTAAATACATATATTTTAAATATATACCTGGTGTGGTTGTCCTTTCATTTGGTCATTCAGGAGATTATAGACTGGTAAAACAAGCTGCTTTACATTCCTTCAAGACTTAGCCTGAAGGCTGCTCTCCATAACTGCCACTAGGATAGCTTTCAGCAAAGGTTGTCTTTAACCTATCTCCATGAGGGGTTTGTTTGGACTGGTACAAGATGCCCACTTTAATTAGTGGACAGCATATACCAGGCCAGCTTCTCACAATGGTGTGCAGCATGTGGGATTCCAGCTTGCTATTGTTTTGCCAGATAATCTCAATCAAATTGATCAACTGTAAACCACTAAAGGTACATTAGGTACATATAATATCAAGCTTAGTATACAGTAAGTTCTACTGAACTTAGAGTTGTGTGTCAAGGGCTCAGCACACCCTTTCTATAACTCAAGAGAGTTTAGTAGGCCACACTAGTGTAGGCAGTGCAATACACCACACCACACTAGTAATGTCTAATCAGCCAGGATCCAGTGGGTCCCTGCCAGAAGCCAGTGGGCTTTTCCCCTATAAATATGAGGATCTCACCTTTGCTCAGCTTACGGGCTTATGTTCCATTAGGAAACTGAAGACAGGCAAAAGCCCAACCACCCAGCATCTCTTGCAGATACTCAGGCTGGATGATCTCTCAGGGCTTTGTGGGCCTGAAGGGGTAGGCAGAGTGGGTGGGGCAGCAGTTGAGGGTGGACCTGGGGGTGGAACTATCCCTGGTCTAACCTCTGCTGTTGACCAGACTGATGACAATGATCAGGATCTGGGAAACCCTACTCCCCTGGATGAGGATGATGAGGATGAGCACAATGCTCCCCTCTTTGTCCCCCCAGGAAGAGTTGAAAGTAGGGTTAGAAGGGACAGATCTCTCTCAAGGGAGTCTGTCCAGTCGACCTCATCTGTAGGCACCTCTGTTTCTTCTCACAGAGGGAGGGAAACCTCCCAGGAGAGGAGAGAGAGACTGCTGAAGTATGAGCAAGCTCAGTTTAACCTCAGAAAGCAGCAGATGGCCCTAGATAGGGAAGCCCTAGACCTCTACAGAGCTAGAAAAAAGGAGGGACTAGTGTCCCTTGGTGGCAGCAATTTCCCTAGAGATAGGGAGAGGTCTTATGACCATAGAAACCTCAGTAAGATTCTCCCTCCCTACCAGAGTGGGGATGACATCCACAAATGGATAACTGCCTTGGAGAGGGCCTGTAAAGTACAGAGGGTCCCCCAAGGGCAGTGGGCAGCAATCTTATGGCTCTCCTTTGCAGACAAAGGTAGAGATACGCTCCTCACTGTAAGAGAAGAGGATGCTAATGATTACCAGGTCTTGAAAAGTGCACTGATAGATGGGTTTGGCCTAACCACTGAACAATACAGGTTAAAGTTCAGGGATACCCAAAAGGCACAAAATCAAGACTGGGTGGACTTTGTTGACTGTGCTGCTAAGGCTCTGGAAGGTTGGTTATTGGGCAGTAAAGGGTGTGACTTCATAGGATTGTACAATCTGATAATGAGGGAGCAGATTCTTAATAACTGTCAAAATCAGCTGTTGCACCAGTACCTGGTAGACTCTGATCTGACCTCTCCCCAAGAATTGGGAAATAAGGCAGACAAATGGGTCAGATCCAGGGTGAGGCAGAAGGTACAGAACCAAGGTGGTGACCCAAAGAAGCAAGATTCTAAGAACTCTGACAAGGGTGGGGAGAAGGGTAAGGACCAGAAGTCTTCACAAGGTCCCCAAAAATCTTCTTCAGGGGGGATTCACAGTCCAACAAAGGGAAACACCAAAAGAAATCATGGTGCAAAGTCTGTAAGCAAAAGACACACTGGACCAGTGATTGCACCAAGTCCAAAGAGAATACTCCAGCCCCCACCAATGCCCCTAAGGCACATGCTCCTCCTAGTGCAGTTACAATTGGTGGTGGGAATACACAAGCCAAGGGTATAGTAGGGTTGACCCTGGGTACTGAGTTGGGCTCTGGCCTAGTCAGAGGAACCACTCAGGCTGTTCTTGTCTGAGATGGGGGCATGGATATGACCCCCTCTGTGGGTCCCAGTAACTTGGGCAAGTACAGGCAACAGCCTTTAATCAATGGAGTAAAGGCTTTGGCATTCAGGGACACAGGAGCAAGTGTCACAATGGTGACAAAAGATCTTGTGGATCCTGGGCAGATTATACTTGGTGAAATGTACCAAGTGACCAATGCTAGCAATGTCAGAACAGACCATTCTCTGGCAGTTGCTAACTTCTCCTGGGGAGGGGTAACTAGCCTTAAGAAGGTTGTGGTGAGTGCAGACCTACCAGTCGAATGCTTGCTTGGCATTGATCTAGTTACTCCAGCTTGGGCAGAAGTAGAGCTCAGGACTCATGCAGAAATGCTGGGCATTCCTGCAGATGTGTTTGCTGTGACCAGGTCACAGGCCAAAATGTCTAAAACTGAACAGGCCTTGGATTCTGGAAGAATGGACCAAGTGCCATCCAAGAGGAGGAGCAGAAGGGTTAAGGCAGACCCTTCCCCCCTGACTTAGAAGGAGGATCAGTCTCTTGAGGGAGATGATCACAGTTCTGAAGAAGGAACTGTCCCAGAGGAGCTTGAGCCTGATCAGGTTGAGTTATTGGGGACAGGGGGCCCTTCCAGGGCAGATCTGAGCCAGGAGCAGCAGAGCTGTCCCTCTCTTGAACGCATCAGACAGCAAGCTGCTGCTGGGAGTGCTAGTGGTACCCATAAGGTGTATTGGGAGGATGGACTCCTGTACTCAGAGTGTAGAGCCCCCAAGCCTGGTGCCACCAGGAGGTTGGTTATACCTCTGAAGTTCAGGGGCTTCCTATTGACCCTAGCCCATGATATCCCTTTAGCAGGTCACCTGGGCCAGAACAAGACTTGGGACAGACTTGTCCCTCACTTTCACTGGCCCCACATGTCTGAAGACACAAAGGAGTTTTGTCGCTCCTGTGTAACCTGCCAAGCCAGTGGCAATGCAGGTGGCACTACAAAGGCACCCCCTGATACCACTACCTGTGGTGGGGGTGCCCTTTGAAAGGGTAGGGATTGACATTGATGGTCCCATGGATCCCCAAACAGCATCTGGGCACAGATTTATCCTGGTGGTAGTGGATCATGCTACCAGGTACCCATAAGCTATTCCCCTTAGGTCCACTACAGCCCCTGTGGTGGCAAGGGCCCTGTTGGGAGTTTTCTCAAGAGTGGGTTTCCCTTAGGAGGTAGTATCAGACAGAGGAACCAACTTTATATCTGGTTGCTTAAGAGCAATGTGGAAGGAGTGTGGAGTGACTTACAAGTTCACCACGCCCTATCACCCACAATGCAATGGTTTGGTTGAAAGGTTCAACAAAACCTTAAAGGGCATGCTTAAAGGGCTCCCAGAAAAGCTTAGGCGAAGATGGGACATTCTCTTGCCCTGCCTTTTGTTTGCATACAGGGAGGTGCCACAAAAGGGGGTTGGCTACAGCCCCTTTAAACTTTTGTTTGGTCATCCTGTCAGGTCCATTGTGTTTGGTGAAAGAAGGATTGGAGTTACCTCTCAAGCCCCCAAAGCAAGACATAGTGGACTTTGTACTTGGTCTCCGCTCCAGGATGGCTGAGTACATGAAAAAGGCAACTAAAAACCTTGAGGCTAGCCAGGAACTGCAAAAAGCCTGGCATGACCAAAAGGCTGTACTGACTGTTTACCAGCCAGGACAGAAAGTGTGGGGGTTCGGAGCCTATGGCCCCTGCAGCTCTCCAAGACAAGTGGAGTGGACCCCACACTATTGTTGAACAGAAGGGAGAGGTTACTTAGTAGACCTAGGAACTACCAGGAGTCCCCACTGGGTTCTCCATATGCTAAAGCCATATGTAGACAGGGCTGAAATGGGCTTGCTCATGGCTACTGATGAGGGACAGGAGGAAGAGAGTGACCCACTCCCTGACCTCCTCTCACAGAACCCTGATGATGGGTCAATTGATGGTGTGGCCTTGGCAGGCAGCCTCACTGCCCAGCAGCAAACTGATTGCAGACAGGTGCTCAATCAGTTCAGAAACATGTTTTCTCTGACTCCAAGTCAGACTACCTGGTGCACTCATGAAGAGCCTTCTTAGGCCTGACTGGGTACTATAGGAGATTTGTCAAGGGGTATGGATCAATAGTGACACCCCTGAATGATTTAACTTCTAAGAAAATGCCCAAAAAGGTTCAGTGGACAGCTAGCTGTCAAAAGGCATTTGATTACCTGAAGCAGGCCATGTGCACTGCTCCCATCCTACAGAGTGCTGATTACTCCAAGAAGTTCATTGTCCAAATAGTTGCATCTGAATTGGGGGTAGGGGCTGTACTGTCACAATTGAATGATGACGGTCAGGATCAGCCAGTAGCTTTCATAAGCAGAAGGCTGACCCCTAGAGATAAACGTTGGTCAGCCATTGAGAGGGAGGCCTTTGCTGTGGTTTGGGCTCTGAAGAAGTTGAGGCCATACTTGTTTGGTACTCACTTCCTTGTTCAGACAGACCATAAGCCCCTCTTCAGGCTAAAACAAATGAAGGGTGAAAACCACATACTGCTTAGGTGGTCCATTTCCCTACAGGGGATGGACTTTATAGTGAAACATAGTTCTGGGAGTAACCATGCCAATGCAGATGGACTCTCTAAGTATTTCCACTTAGAACATGAAGACTCAACTGGCCAAGGTTAGTTTAATGTCCCTGCGTTTTGGGGGGGGGGGGGGGTGTAGGAGAGTAGTATCTGCTTCACATGGGTACCCCCACTTTTTGCTGGTGTTTCACTGTTTTTCGACCTTAGTCTGGCTGTGGCCCTGATAATCAGGACCCCAGCCTAGCTGCTTCCTCTCTAAAATGGTTTCCGTGTACATTAGGTACATCTCTAATTTGATTCTGGAGTGTCTTATAAGCCCCTAGTGTATGGTATACTATGTACCTACGGCATAGGTACCTCAGAGGCCTACCAGGGGCTGAAGCATGTATTCTGCCACCCCTGGGAAGCACTCCAAAATGACACCACAGGTCTGCTTCTGCAGCCTGGGTAAGGTGGTGCCTGCACCCCTTACTGTGGTATAGGCTACCTATATCACTACCATTGCACACACATATAAAACCTATAAGTCACTCCTATGGCAGGCCTTAACAATCCAGAAGGCAGAGTGCTTGGTTTTTATGTGAGAGGGTGCCCCTGCATGAGCAGAGCCCCTCTGCAGCGTTCGGAGTACCTTCTCTGATGCTGTTTGCGGTGCAGCCTGACCATATACTTTTAAGTGCATTATAACCTTGCGGTAAATGCTAACTTTGGACTGACTGCACGGAAACATGTCGTGTTTGGTGTCAAATACTTTGGAATACTACCCACCCCGCCAGTTCTGGCGGTGGGGGTAGCATTCCACCCGTCTAGAGGGAGAGATATATTCACACTGGGCTACCCGGTAAAGACTTTCTAAAGCCCTGGCATCACAAAATGGATGCCACTGCCACGGACACGGGTCTGGCCTCCTGCTGCTGACAGAAACTCCGGCAGGGGAGGCCTGGACAATAGGTTTCTGTAGGAGAGTAGGATCTGCACTTATGTTGCCCCACTTTTTTTCTGATGTATACACTGGTTTCTGGCTATAGTATGGCTGGGTCCCTGCTAATCAGGGCCCCAGTCTCACTGATCTCTCTAAACAACTTGGTTTGCATATTAGATGCACTAGTGATTGGATACTGTGGTACCTTATGAGCCCCTAGTATATGGTACCTTAGGTACCTAGGGTATTGGTACTTCACAGACCTACCAGGGGCTGCAGCATGTATTATGCCACCCCTGGGAAGCATTCTCAATCTCACACCACAGGCCTGCTACTGCAGCCTGTGTGAGGTAGTGTTAGTACTCCTCACTGAGGTATAGGTTCCTATATCTCACCATACACACATATATAAACCTATCAGCCACCCCTATTGCAGGCCCTATCAATCCTGAGGGCAGGGTGCTTGGTTTACTATGTGAGGGGGTGCTTCTGCATGAGCAGGACCCCTCTGCAGCTGGCAGAGTCTATTCTCTGCTGCTGTTTGTGGATGCAGTTAAACCATATACTCTTAAGTGCATTATAACCTCGCGGTAAATGCTAACTTTGGAATGACTGCATCAAAACATGTCGTGTTTGGTGTCAAACAACTTGGAATCATACCCCCACACCAGTAACTGGTGTGGGACTATGATCCCACCCTTCTAGAGGGGATGACATGTACCCACTGTACTAAACGGTAGAAATCTCCTAGAGCCCTGGCATAACAAAATGGATGCCACCAGCACAGACACTGGGCTGCCCTCCTGCTGCTGACCGAAACTCGCAGTGGAGGAATCCCAACAAAAGGCATCCTGTCACAGGGAGGTGTCACCACCTCCCAGACAGGATTTAGTGTATTGGAGCTGGGTCGGTGCACTCTTAGAGTGCTTTGAAGTCCTGCACTGGGGGAGCAGTAGGCTCCTCTGTGCATATCACAAAACACACAAATAACCTCTTGGGTCTGAGCGACCTTAAAACATGAGCATGGGAAAGAAGAATACTGTAATCAATCTGTGTCTACAATGACAGTCCCCTAAAAAGGAAAGGAATCCCTTTACAGGATGAATGCCCTCACTCACCAAAAGGTGACATGCTTCATCATTTGGGCTTTCTCCTCTCAGTGGGAAAGCCTAGTCCCACTGAGGGCTACAACCACCGCACTGAGAGGTGGGAGCTCAGGGATGTTTTTCAATAATGTGGAGAATTAGGATGCTAAAATCCCAAAGAAGAGCACTTGTGTGATGTGAGGGTGCAGCGCAAAAAAATAGAAGAAAGGTGAATGTGATCTAAAACTGGCTAGTGCTAGTGAAAAATAATTTTTATTGGCTCATTAGCCCTGCCAGAGATAAAAAACAGTGCAAAGCAGTAACTATTGAAAACTGCTTGATGACAAAGGTCAACATGTTTCAGCCAATAACCATCTCAAGAGTATGTGTGGCTTTCATCAGGACCAAAACAAAGCTGCTGCTAAGAAGTGTAACACACGTGCAAATAAAGTTTGAAAAAGACCAAACCAGTTTATGCTCTTGCGGATACAATCTCGCTGGAACTTGTCTAAAAGCAAAAACACAGAAAGAAACAATGTAAATATTCAGTTCCCTTTTCTAAATACTGGTAATGTTTAAGGCAATAGTATAGATGTCTCAAACATAGTTCATTAATGAGTCCTTTTAGAAGCTCAAGTAATAATGACTCACCCAATCTGTAGGGCAAGTAGGCCCACCTCAACCTAGGTACAACTCAGGAAAAGGGAGCCCAGCTCTGAAAAGATAAGCAAACGTAGGCTAATCAATACGTTTTGCTGTTTATTGGTGCAAGGAAATGTGAGTTATGTGAATATTCACCAACAGAACTGATCAAGAAAAGAGGCATACAATCTGGCACAAAGAGTATTAATTGACTCCAAAAGATCATGGTTGAGAGTTCATGATTGAACAAACCTATGGCGTAGTGGTCAAAAGGAAAACTAATAGTAATGAGCTGAACACCTCATAGTTGTCCTCAACTGAGGTTTACTAATGTTAGTCAAACGACTAAAGATTTAGGATGAAATTCATAAGGAATGGACACCCAGAGAGAAGCGTATTCTAAAGACGTACATCTCTTCAAACCGGGAAAAAGTGCCAACAGATGTGTATTGTAAAACGCACACACCACGAAGCCGAGCGGTCTTTGAAAGCAGTATTACATCGCGTTAGCACTCCTGAACTCACCTCTCCGTCGGTACTCCGTCGTAGTACAGAAGTTGCAACCGGAGGTACCAACGGGGTGGTGGAAATGATGTTAAATACCCGTATATGCGACTTGCTCCATTGTAACCTATAGGAAACCCGCGGCTGTGTTTAGACACTGCACGCGTCTCCCGTGGGCTTATTACTTACCTGCTAACACTGCAGTAGTGAAGCCCCAGCGATTCCCAAGGCCCTAGGCTTTGTCATTTTGCAAGTCGACTTTGTTAACCCATTTTTTTAGTATATGGTCTGGTACGCCCCTAGGGCTCCAGCCATATTTGTGCTTAATTTATTGAGAACTGTTGACATTTGAATGTGTATCTGGGTTCTAATCTCATAAAGAGATTAGTAGAGTGTGTCTAGAAAGAAATACATATATATTTGATATATATACCTGTGTGGGGTCCTTTTCATTTGGTAATTCAAGAGATTATAAGGTAAAACAAGCTGCTTTACATTCCTCAGAGACTTAGCCTGAAGGCTGCTCTCCACAGCTACCACTAGGATAGCTTTCTTTAAAAGGTTGTCTTAAACCACCTTTAACCACCTCCCCAGACAGGCAAATGTGTATTGGGGCTGGGCGGGAGCACTCTCTGGTGCTTTGAAGTCCTGCACTGGGGGCACACTTGGTGTCCCTGTGCATAGTCCAGTTCAAACTGGTTGCAGGGGCTTAATATGCAAACAATAAAGACCTTAGTGGATATGCTATAGTGATCTGCACCTCATTAGATGTACATAGAATGTATTATCAAACAGTGAAAGATCAAACAGTATTCTTGGGTGCTAACATGAAGCCAAATACTCATCCACTAAGAGTATTAAATAATCTTTGCGACTATGGAAATCCAAAGATTTGAATCTACTAGAGAGGCAACGTAGCACACCACAACAGTCTAATAATATTCTGAATTCTCCATTTCCTTAAATCTTATCCATACGTTGAAAAGTTCATATACGGAAATATTTCATTGTCCAGTCTTGATAGAGTTGTCGTGTTGGATGTTTTATTGCCAAGTATATATCCAATCGCAGACTTTAATTTGCCAAGTATATTTCCAATATTCAAATCACAGCCGACGCGCGTTTCGCCCGCAGGGCTTTCTCAAGGATTGAGGGTTCAAATCGTAAATTATACCGTAAGCGGCTCCTGATAGTGTTAGTTCTCGTATTCTGAATTCTAATGTAGAAAGTTTCCAAGGGTGATCAAAAGCCAATATATCAAAAACACGAGTTATAAAGCTCCCAGTTCAAAAAGCATCCAAAATGTAAATCGGGTTTGGACCAGTATCCGTCCTCACTTGTTTGCATGCATATGATCACCCCAACTCATAACTTGGCGTCTACATCAAGTGTGTCTAGAAATAAATACATATATATTTGATATATATACCTGTGTGGTGTCCTTTTCATTTGGTAATTCAAGAGATTATAAGGTAAAACAAGCTGCTTTACATTCCTCAGAGACTTAGCCTGAAGGCTGCTCTCCACAGCTACCACTAGGATAGCTTTCTTTAAAAGGTTGTCTTAAACTACCATAAGAGTCGAATTGGACTGGTGCAAGGTGGCCACTATAACTAGTGACCAGCATATGCCAGGCCAACTTCTCACATCTGTCCCAGGGAGGTGTAACCACCTCCCCGGACAGGCAGATGTGTATTGGGGCTGGGCGGGAGCACTCTCTGGTGCTTTGAAGTCCTGCACTGGGGGCACACTTGGTGTCCTTGTGCATAGTCCAGTTCAAACTGGTTGCAGGGGCTACCTGCCCCTTATCCGGTGCGAAACTGGACAAAGGAAATGGGTGTAACCACCCCTCTTTCCAAACCCTCCCATAGGTGTAGAGTATGTCCAACCCCCAAACATAGTATAAGTATGGGAACCCAGTCCTTGAGACTTTAGATTACCCTGGACGAAACTCTGCAACATATATCCTGGACCTTCGACTTTCTATTTCCGCTAGACGACTGAAGAAATCTCCTTTGAGGTCAAGGAGTGAATCCCCTGCTTGGCAGGCATCAAAGAAGCAACTGTCCGGTCTGCAACTCTGAAGCTCCCGCAGGACGCCAAAGTCTTTGTATCACCAGAGGTGGATTTCCAGACTTCCCCGAGGCTACCCTGAGTGCACAGCAAAGCTGAGGCCCGTGGCTATCGTGGGTGACGTGGAACCGTGACCCCTGGACACCGTGATCTTTTGCCGATCCATCATCTTCCTGGTCTTCCTCGAAGTTGTGCTTTGGGCTCCGAGTAGCTCCTGCTTTGAGCACCTCCTGCACCGAAGATCTCTGGCCTTCACTCCACGAGTAACCCGTGGGCCAGTTTCAAATGCGACCGCTCAAGGCTCCTTCGTGATCGCTAGCCCTCTGGCTAGTGGTTCCCCACAAAGGCAACTCCTCTTCTGATTGGGCTTTCCTGGTTGCTCCAGACATGCCGCGACTTACCCTTGCTGGATGAGTGCCCCAGACCTTGCTGGTCTGCACCGACGTCCTTTTTCTATTTTCATGTGACTTGCCGTTGCCAAGGCATGTTGGGTCCAATCTGGTCGCCGACACCGCAGCACTCGACAGACTTCGTGGAACAGCTCGTATCCAGCTCCTGGTCGTCGTCGTCGACGCCTCCTGGACCTCGTGGCTGAAGAATCAAGACACACGTCAACTCACCTGAAGCACCCGACATCTGTGGGCATTGGACTATCGTGCCCCTGGTCACTGGTAAGTGACCCAGACTCTGTCCCCTCTGCTTTCAGGTTCCTTCCATCCTCGATTCAGGCTTGGATCTCTCCGGACACTTCTCCTCTTCACGGCAGAAGCACTTCTTTGCCAGCTTCCATTGAAAACAGCAACGCGACCCAACACCAAAAGGCACCTATGCACCCGGCTTCCCTGGGTGAGGTAACTCGAGTACTCCGGTGCTCCTGTGGGTGTTGGCCCTAGACACCTCTAAGTCCAAAAGGGTTCGCTCGTAGCCTTCCTCTAAGTGTCCTTAAACTCTTAATTTCCAACCGCGACTTTCCCCATAGAAGTTAACGGCGATTCGCGGCTGTGTTCTCACACTGCACGCTTCCCCCGTGGGTCCCCTGTGTCACTACCTTGGGTGGTTCCTTGTGGTCCAAGCACTTCTACAGGCTCTAGGCCTTGTGTCTAGTTCAGTCGTGCTTCTTATACCACTTTATTCGTATATGGTTTGGTACGCCCATAGGGCCCAAAAATGTATTTGTGCTTTTACTGTTGAATACTGACTTGTAACTTAAGTACTTTGAACTCCAGCCTCATAAAGAGACTAGAGGGGTGTGTTTTATCTTAAATACATATATTTTAAATATATACCTGGTGTGGTTGTCCTTTCATTTGGTCATTCAGGAGATTATATACTGGTAAAACAAGCTGCTTTACATTCCTTCAAGACTTAGCCTGAAGGTTGCTCTCCATAGCTACCACTAGGATAGCTTTCAATAAAGGTTGTCTTTAAACTATCACCATAAGGGGTTTGTTTGGACTGGTACAAGGTGCCCACTTTAATTAGTGGACAGAAAATACCAGGCCAACTTCTCACATATGTCTACTTTAGATAACGTAACGCTAACACCTAAAACAAAAAAAGGTATTTTGTTGCACTCTTTGGGTCCAGAAGGCATCAGGCAGAGTAAACAGATGGAGAAGAAGCAGAGAAGTGCAAAAGAGGATGATGTATTTATAAATGCATTTTATGTTTTAATAAGGCATTATTCGCCTACTATTTGCATAGGGATCGATAGGTACAAGTTTTTTCATCTCTAAGCAGGAGCAAAAGGAGACAATTGAGGATTATGTATCAGCACTAAAGAAGTTGGCGAATCATGCAGATTTGGTCAGATACAGGAGGAGTTGCCAAGGGATCAAATCATCATGCATACAAGCAACAGAAGAGTTCAGGAGAGGCTGGTTTAGTGAGGATGCAACTTTGAAGGATGTAGCGGCTGTTGCGAGGAAGGCATAAATATCTAATAGATATGCTAAGGCAGCTCTGGAGAGTAATAAGAGGGCAAAGAAGTTTGGTGAGTGAAATGAAAAGTGGGAAAACAGGTAAGAAATATTCTGAGATTAAGAAAGGGGAGGAAGGAATCCACTGTGGTAGATTCTTTTGCAAAGAACATGGATAAGGATGGAACTCAAGGTACATTGACGTGCTACAGATGTGGCAGTCGGTAGCATTTAGCTAACAGCAAGAAATGCAGGGCTTAGAGACAAAAAGTGCTCTATGTGTGATATATTAGGCCATTATGCAAGGTCATGTAGACATTGAGTCAGGAGGGGAAAGATCCAGTGTGTGTGTCAGATTCCCAAAAGGAGTCAGCATCTGATGAGGTTCAGTCTGGGGGGGTTGGGGATGATTGTATCCTAATTGTTAATGATGCGATGTTGGATGTGGACACATGTTCCAGAAACAAACCGAAGTGTGACGTGGTTGTGACAGGCATTCCGGTAATCTTAGTGGCGGATTCAGGATCGCCTTTCATAATCCTAAATCAGGATATGTGGAAAAGTAAGTTTGAAGAATCTCTTGGGAAAGTACAAAAAGATTCTGATATACATCCAGATAGCTTTACAGGAGAAGCCATACCTATGGTGGGATTTAGAGAGGTGTCACTCACATTTAAGGAGCGTTCTGCAAAGGGTAACCTGTATGTTGCTGAATATGGTCCATGTGTATTGGGGTAGAGAGACCAGAGAAGTCTGGACGTAATTCTGTATCACAATAGCAAGGAGCAGGTTTTCGTATTGGAGGAAATTACAGTGTGGGTAAAAGAGTGTGCAAAGATTTTCCGGAGGTGTTTTAGGGAAAAGTTAGCACATTAAAAGGATTCAAACATCAGATCGTGCTCAAAGAGACTGCAGTTCCAGTGATCTATAGAGTACGACCAGTGCCATAAGTGGTCAGATATGAAATTGAAAAGGAGTTATTGAGATTAGAGGAAGCAGGTATCATTGAACGCATAGAGTACTCTGAGTGGATGTCTCCGGTGGTGGTTGCCCAAAAATCTAATGGCAAGATTTGTCTATGAATTGCCCAAATTCAAATTGATAAATACCCGTTGCTTAGAATTAATGGGTTGTTGTCAAAAACAAAGAATATGAAGTGGTTTTGGAATATGGATCTCACATCTGCATACCACCAGGTGCCATAACATGAGAAAAGCAGGAAGATTGACATTTGTTTCACCATGCGGATTTTTCCAGTTTATTAGAATGCCCTTTGGACTGGCGTCAGCTTTTCAGAGAATGATGAGGGAAATTTTGAAAGGAATAGAGGGGGTTTTGTAGTTCCAAGATGATGTTTTAGTAATGGGAAAAAATCAACAGTAGCATGATGAACGCTGAAATATGTAATGGAAAAGTTGAAGTCCAAAGTGTTGACAACAGAATATGCAAAATGTACATTTGCAAAAGAGCAAGACACATATTTAGGACATGCCATTAGTGGAAATGGTATTTCATGCAAAAATGTGTTAGTGGTAGTGATAAGAGGAAGCTCCTGCACCAACAAATAAGGATGAGCTAAACTAATTTTTGGATCACACTGATTACTACTCCAAGTATGGGAAAAGCTTTGCAGAAAAAATGCATATGCATACTTTAACACAACTGTTGAAAACCAGAAATAAATTTGTGTGGGATGAGGAATGTGAGAGTATAAAAAATGAACTGTGTGCTGCAACAATCACGGGTTTGATCCAGCTTTACATAATATGTTAACAGTGGATGCAAGCAAGAAAGGACTGGGTGCGGTGCTTACACAAAGGGATGGGCATGGCAATGACTGGGTGATTGATTTTGCTTCACAGAGTTTAACATCTGCGGAGGAAGCATATTCAGTGATTGAGAGGTAAACACTAGCTTGTGTATGGAGTACGGAGCATTTTAGGTTCGTTTGGGGCACAGAATTTGATGTGGGAATGGACCATAACCCGTTAGTAAAGTTGTTGACCTCGGAGGGGTATCTCTAGGCATCTGCAAGAATTACAAGGTTTTCTATGAGATTGCAGGATTTCAACTATCAAATAAGGTACGTACCAGCAGTGCAGAATAAAGTAGTGGATGGTTTAAGTGGTATACCGGTACCCATAACTGGGCTCCCGTGGAGTGAATGGTATGACTTCCAAGTTGCTTATATGAATGATGATGGCATGAATTCTATTGGGCAGGAGGAGTGGAAGAAGACGTATAGTACTGATGAAATGTTAAACAGGGTGAAGCAGTTAATTCACTGTGGATGTTGGGACACAAACAGCGTCTTGAGGAGTTCAGGCTGTTCTGAGAAGTCAGGAATGAGCTCGCAGTGGATTCTGATTTCGTTTTAAGGTGTGGTAAAATGGTTCCTCCTGAAGGTTTCAAAAATAATTTTGGAGTTATGTCATGAAGGGCATTTTGGGGTAGTTAGAACTAAGAGGAGGGTGAAATCTGTGAATTGGTAGCCAGGAATTGATATAGAGATAGAGAGAATGGTGAGAGAGTGTTTACAGTGTGCAAACTCTGGTGAGAGTCTGAAGACGCTGAGACCAGTGTTATGTCCAGTGGAATTCCCTAAAGTGGTTTGGGAGCTGTTGGCAGTAGACTTTCTTGGTCCTGTGCACAACGGGTCAAGGTACTATAAGTACATCATTGTTTGAGTAGAGTGTTTCAGTAAGCGGTGGAACTAGATGTGGTACTAAAGGCAGATGCGGAAACTAGTGACATTTGTAGATGCAGTATTCATGATAGTGGGTTTACGGAAGAAACTGCTGAGTGACTGTGGTTCACAGTTGTTAAGTCTACAGTTGTTAAAGAGTTTCTTCAGACGAACGGTGTGAAACATCTAGTCACAACAGTTTATCATCCGGCAGGAAATGGTGCGGTTGAGCGTTTTAACTGTGTGATCAAAGGTACAATTCCAATTGCTATTTGTAATGGAAAAAATGGGAGGTGGAAGTTAAAATGCTGTGGACATATAGGTGAACACCTCCGCTGACAGGTTTTGGTCCTTTTGTGTTGTGAGATTTTCTGGCATGCAAGGATTTTTTTCCAGAGGGATGAATCACTACAAGAAATAATCAGTTTTTTTGCTTGATATGTAGGGTGCTTTACACCATCGGTGCTGTGTATGAATTTGGCTAATGCAAGCTATCCAAGATGCTATCAAAGTTCCAGAAATTGAACTTGGCAGGCCTGTGGGACCTGGAGCAAAAACTCTGCAGGTCTTCTGTCTGGTTTGTAATCCAAGTAGCACCATGCATTTAAAAAGGCCTGTTCGATTGAGAGAGAGAAAACACAGTATTTAGTGCCACCTGGTGAGTTGCCTATATGACAGGAAGGCATGGTTAATCCCATACCTGCCAGACTTGTTGCCGAACCAGGCCTCTGTTTTGTGCAGAGGTCGGAGCCTGGCCTGCAGGGTTTGGCACACTAGCAGGCCTTTTTGTGTTTGAGTATAGCCCAGTCACCGTTTGTCCCCCACCTCCTTTGGGCCATGCCTGCTAAGCTTGGCACCCCGGCACGACCTCCCTTTTTCTGTGGCGATGTATGCACATTCACAGCTTGCACCCAACCCCAGTGGAGTACGTGCATGCCTGGCTTGCCACCCCGCTAGGCCATCATAGTGTGATGGGGTGGAGGCATCTCCTGTTGTGATGGTGTGGGGGTAACTGGCGGCTTGTGAACTCATTTATTTTGCTGCTGCTGCCTGCACTGTGCAGACCAGGCTAATTATTACCTTGTGCTTTTTTATTGAAAAATAGTACAGCTAAAGTCTACATCTACAAGAATAAGCAAGTGAAAACTGCTATGTACATCACCAGATATTAGATTTGGTCCAGCGACATAATTTTTTTTTATCTGTGATTGTACATTCTAAGCATTGGAAAACACTGCAAATGTTCAACGATTTTCATATTTTTTTCAAATTTTGGGAAAATAAACATTTACAAAAAGAAATGTAATAAGTATGACTGGAAGTATCAACATGGAACTATGTTACAAGCTTTTAGAAAAATAAAATAAACCGAATAAGAGTAATATAAATGAAGGACATGACCAAAACACTAAAATGAAATTCACTTCACTACACCACAAAATCTTACACCCTGAACACTTTTTCTTTATTCACTCCTCACCATTACCCACTCATGCCTCCCCCCACACACTTTTTGGGCCCTGCTCACCATTACCAGTTACATCAGAGGCTTTAAACACTCTGGCATATTCCAAGTTTGCTGTTCATATCATTTTTCCTCACTTCCACAATCTTCATTGGGTACAAACATTGCAATTGCCATTACTTACCCAACCTAGGTTGTTTATATAAACTCAGTCTTGATAACATCACTCATTTTCTGGAGCCACTTCTTATCATGGTACTTGTTTTATATTTTTTCTCGTACCTCACAAACTTCTCACTCAACTCCTGATCTATTTTGGAGCAGCCCTCCTTTCTGCCTTTCAACCTGTGGAGGAGAATGTTTTGAACTAGGTATCCTTCCCCTTAAGCACTGAAATGGGGGTTTGGCTTTTATAGCATTTGGAGCACTGTCATGAATCCAGAGCAGACTGCACTTTTCTTCCTTGCATTAATGCCATTTGTGTACATGGCTCAATCATTTGATTAATTCCTCTACTAATCCACTGAATTGGTGAGAATACAATGCTTTTCTAAAATGTTCCACAGGAATAGAAATTCTCACATCTTCATAAACACATTTACCCAATTATCAGTGACATTAGTCTTGGAATGTGCCCTCTGTCTTAATCTCTTCCTTTAGGAAGTCCATGACTGCTGCTGTAGTGACCGCCCTAACATTTTCGCCAACACCTACTCAAAATAGTAATCTATCAACACCAAAAGATAGTGGGAGTCAACTCTCGAGGCGAGAGATACTACTTTAACCAGTGCTAATTAGAGAAACACTTGCACATGAAGATAATGGAGGAATATTACCAAACAGAAGGTCACAGTAGTTCATTGGTGTACCAAGATTGAACCCATGGTGTAGTTTGTGAAAGAAAGCCATCAATGCGTTGTTATTACCAAATCTAAGATAACTGAACCGCCTTTGTCTTCGGATAGAGTGCCAGTGAATCATTGGTGTAAACTAGTAATGAATATCATGAGCCTCTTCGACTTGTACCGCCTAGTGAACGGTCACACTCCGGTCTTTCCTTTGATTCCAAAATTCCTCCTCTCCATCTCCCAACTTGTTCCAGAATTTCCAACTTTCTATAACGCTATTCTCTTCTTTTTAACACTTACTATGCCTGCTAGTGCCTTGTCCCACTATCCTTACATATGGCCATTACTCTCAGCCACGTGATCATGTGCTCACACTCCTCTCTATGATCCTGAACCTCTTCAATTTTTAAGGGTAACCTTGATAAACAGTTAGCAACACTATTGGTCATCCTTGCAACATAGTCCATGAGGAAAAGAGATTCCATGACCCCCCCCAGTCCACTTAGAAATTGTTGGTGTGTGCTGGAAAAAGACTTTTAGATGAGAACCTATGCACCAGCAGTTTGTCATTTAACATCACGACAAAGGTAAACCCTATATAAATATTTGGAATTGTTGAATCTTCTAGCTTCTTTCTCCATCACTGAATAGTTGTCCTCAGGTCCATGCCGTGCACCACAGCCCCTCACAATTCTCTGGAAGCAAACACAGTAACTTGTTTACATTTCTTGTCAATCTGCAAAGAAATCCTTTGTAACCCTTTCAATTGTGCATCAGTAGGTAATAATCTTCACCGAAATCCAGTCTCAAAACATTAATGTTTCACCACCTCCTCAAACAAATCGGTAAGCCATTGGCAAACGGGAAGGAGTATTCAGGAGACCCTTTTCTTTCCCCTTTGTGAATGTTGACAAAAATGTTTTTTATGACCCAGCTGTGGCCCATGGGACCAATGCCTGCTGCTAAAAAATGTGTGCATAATTCTTTTTTTTTTTTTTTTACTCATCCCGTTTTCTTATAAGGAAAAAGTCATGCATTTTTTCATAAAGAAAAAGATCCATTTATTTAAAAGCAGTCAGAGACGTGGTCTGCTGACCCCTTAAGGCCCCTATTCCTGAACTGTAGAGAATTGTAGTGAGTTGCAAATTGCAATCTACCTTATGCATAATAATGAGACAGGTCATAGTGCAACCCACTGCCATTCAGTATTTTGTGAACTAACTTATAAGTACAGAGGGTTTGTTTGCAAAATACCAATGCATTTGGTAGAAGTTGGTGCGCAAATTGCTACCACTTTTACCAAATCTTCTATATTCCATTTAAGAAATCGCAAATTGTGATTTATTTGTCATGATATACTATTTCTTGAATAGAATGTTTGTACATGAGAGCCTTTCAGAGCTCGGATAGAAGTCGTATAGCGTGGAATCAATCATACAACCACTAAAGTACAGTTTCAACGCTTTTATTAGGGTTTCAGTGTATTCTTGCAATTATTCTCGGGCTCCTCCACTTGAGATGTCCTTCCCCCAGGGTTCTGGTCCTCCCAGTCCAGTCTTTGGTGCCTGTCTATGGGTTTCTCTCTCTCTCCTACTGTTCTGTTCACCAAGAAGAATGGGGTTACCTCGAAGTAAACCACATGAATATATTCAGTAGCTTGTTTTTCATTTGCCCTAAGGTCTCCTAGGTGCACCCTCCACCCACCCTGTGAATGACGCTCTTTATCTTTAGTGCTCCTCTCTCAGCACAGTAACCCGGTTATCCCCCTGTGAATCATTACCCTTATGCCACCGTTTCCAATTCTTCTGTAGGAACAGAAAACAAGCATTGGCATAGCCAATAGGTCTCGCTTTTGGGACCTTATAAGTGCGTAGCCATGCAGCACATTATCCTTGGTGCTGTGTCACCAGAGATTGATTAGCTATACAATTACTAAATACTGGGTCTTGCAGTCTGATTCGGTAATACATGCTTGACTCCAGAAACATTTATGGACACATTCCAAGGCTTTTTAATGCACACAGAGTAAGACAAGTTCCTCCATGCAAGTTAACAGCACTATAACATTCTGTGTGTGACTGAGTCACTTGAGTATTCAACAGCCTGAAGAATCAGTGCCAGGGACAAGTTAAGCCTAAAACAATAAGATTACAAACAACTTTACTGAGGAATGCATCATGGAGACAGAAACACGATTAAGCCGTGCATTTGAAACCCATAAACTAAGCTCTACTGTGGGACTCTGCACTCTGCGAGGGCATTTCAAATTAACAGTGCTTGTCCCCCCACACCCAGAAGTCAGTGGGTCTGGCTCATGTTGTACAGCATCTGCTGTGAAAGGATTAATGGCTGCATGGATTGTACTGAGCTAAAGCCAAGACTCTGGAAGTCAATGTGTGCACGTGGAAGCACTCGCACAGATGCAGAGACACATATTGCAATAGGCAAAATATGCACAAAAAAACAATCTGCCCAGTTATTGCAGTGTTTGTTATCAGTTCTGCTATAAGAAATATACACGCTGTAAATAGATTTGTATCACAGGGAGGTTCCAAAAACCCAAGGTGATTTTATTATAAGCATATTCAACTCACAAAAGGTCCCTGGGCGGATATGCTAAATGCAAAAAGCTGTCACTGTTGCCATCTCTGCATCAAATCTCATATTCTAGCATTGCTTTTTAAATTCTTAGGCCCTACTCATAACTTCATTATCTTACTTAGTAGAAGAGAATTGTACATCATGAAACAGACATAGCCCACATAGATTCATGAAGATTCATGTGGCAATATAAAATGAGCATGTAAATGCGGAAACCGAGCAATATGAGCTTTGTTCGTCAAGTGTGGCTGGCCAAGTATAAGAGGAAATACAAGGACAAATGAGGCTTCAAATATGCCTGCAAGACCAAATCTGGACATATAAAGGTGTTTTACTTCTACTGCAAGCTGTCCCAGTGGCTCAAGTCAAAACCCGGCATAGCCACATCAGAGGGATTTTCAAACAAAACTACAACAAAAACTTCCCAATCCACCTAGAATGGCTCTCAAATGGTCAATGGCCAATTCTGGTGAGATGCTGCTGCTACCACAGTCTCCACTGTTTTTTTACTGAGCATGGAATGGAACATAAAACATGAACAAGGCATGGGAGAAAGGTATATCTTAGATCACGTTCAGTGTGTAGCGAAGCCATGTGATATGCAGCACGTTATATGGCACAAACAGGCAGATGCAGGACGGCGGGGCTTGCCGGCTTCTGGCATAAGTGATGTTGTTTTTTCAACTCACCTCTTATGGCGCAGAACAAGGGAAAAGAGGAACTAAAATAAACATTAATCGCGCCTTAACGTGAATAGATCATATGAATTAATTTCAAAGCGCTATATGTGCAGAATACACCACACAACGCATGTCTTCCAGTCTGAGCTGATTATGTCAAAGTGCAGGTTACAGAGCAGAGACAGGTCTGTGTACTACCTTTACTAGAACACTGAAAATTTAATAGAGAAAGTTCAGTGTGAGCACTGGTGCCATCAACTTTGCTTAGGCTCCACCGATCCAGGGCATTTTTTTCCTTTAACCAAGGTGATGGTGAGGGGCTGGGCACTCATGTAGGAGCGGGGTGGGGGGAGGGAAGTGGGTGTTAAGAATAGTCAATGTTGGAGTGGAGAGCAGTCAGGGAAGGTGGTGTAGAGCCGGGGGTTTAAACAAAGGAAAAGCCAGGCAGGGGGAAGAGGAAGACGCAACAGAGCTGGGAGTGGTCCCTTTTTAAGAAATCATGACGTTTACATTGTATGTACTAACTCAGTAGTTGCTTGATTTAGCTCAGAAGCTCCAAACATGGCGCCCGCAGTACGTGCCAACTCACGGATAAACTAAATTAGAGCATGGACTGCAAACACAGCAATGTCTTCAAACTGGGAGCACAGCTCTCACCTGAGTGCAGATGGTGAACGAGATCAGGATGTGGCTCGTGGTGCGTGTGAACAAAATGCGAAGATTGTTTTTTTTCATCTGCAAAGCCGCACTAGGGACCACTAAAAGACATGGATAAAAATAAAGCACCCCTACCATATTCGATATTGTGTTATATAGCGCCTCTGTGTAAATTAGCATTGTAGGAGAGTAGGATCTGCACTTGTGTTGCCCCCACTTTTTTTCTGATGTATACACTGGTTTCTGGCTATAGTCTGGCTGGGTCCCTGCTAATCAGGGCCCCAGTCTAACCGATCTCTCTAAACAAAAGGTGTGCATATTAGATGCACTAGTGATTGGATACTGTGGTACCTTATGAGCCCCTAGTATATGGTACCTTATGTACCTAGGGCATTGGTACTTCACAGGCCTACCAGGGGCTGCAGCATGTATTATGCCACCCCTGGGAAGCACTCACAATCTGACACCACAGGCCTGCTACTGCAGCCTGTGTGAGGTAGTGTTAGCACTCCTCACAGAGGTATAGGTTCCTATATCTCACCATACACACACATATAAACCTATCAGTCACCCCTATGGTAGGCCCTATCAATCCCAAGGGCAGGGTGCATGGTTCACTATGTGAGGGGGTGCTTCTGCCTGAGCAGGACCCCTCTGCAGCTGGCAGAGTCTATTCTCTGCTGCTGTTTGTGGATGCGGTTAAACCATATACTCTTAAGTGCATTATAACCTCGCGGTAAATGCTAACTTTGGAATGACTGCATCAAAACATGTCGTGTTTGGTGTCAAACAACTTGGAATCCTACCCCCACACCAGTAACTGGTGTGGGAGTAGGATCCCACCCTTCTAGAGGGGACGACATGTACCCACTGTACTACACGGTAGAAATCTTTCAGAGCCCTGGCATCACAAAATGGATGCCACCAGCACAGACACCGGGCTGCCCTCCTGCTTCTGACCGAAACTCGCAGTGGAGGGAGCCCAACAAAGGGTTTCCTGTCACAGGGAGGTGTCACCACCTCCCAGACAGGATTTAGTGTATTGGAGCTGGGTGGGTGCACTCTTAGAGTGCTTTGAAGTCCTGCACTGGGGGAGCAGTAGGCTCCTCTGTGCATATGCCAGCTCAAACCGGTTCAGGGGCTACCTGCCCTGCTCTGGCGCAAAACTGGACAAAGGGAAGTGGGTGTAACCACCCACTACCCTGACCCTCCTAGAGGAGTGGTCATAGAGCTAGTCCCTCCTATCGTTTCACTATAAGATACCACACATTGCCAATGCAATTTAGATCACACCTGGATTACACTCAACTAAGAAGAATCCTGGCCCTTCGACGTTCCACTATCTCTGGAAGACTGAAGAATCTCCCTTGGAGTCAAGGAGTGACTCCCCTGCTTGGCAGGCACCAAAACTCTCTACAACGATTGCAAACCTTACCGCTCCCGCTGGAGCCCTGCGTCCCTGCGTCCCCTGAAGCGGACTTCCTGACCTCTCGACGGCCATTTTGAGTCCCCAGCGAAGCTGTGGCATCTGGACCCCACGAGTGACGAGGAACAGCAATACCAGGGAACCGTGCACTGATTTCGAGTGCAAGCACTAAACTACGTCCAACGAAGTTGTGCTTTGGACCACTTGTTGTCCAAGTCCCTAGCAGGTCTAGTACCGAATTTCAGCGGCCTACCCCGTCCCGAGTGACCGTGGGCTGTTGTTAAACTTTTCCTGCAAAGGCGTCTTCGCGGTTGCTTGCCCGTTGGCTAGTAACTCACCTGAAGACCTCCACATCGATTTCAAGGGCTCGCCTGGTTGCTCTGGGCCTGCCCTCACTTACCCTCGCTGGGTAAGTTCATCAGACCTTGCTGGTCTGCACCATTGCCAATCTTCACTCCACACGAGACTTGCGGCTGCCAAGGCTTGTTGGCTCCAATCCGGGTGCCGACACCGTCGACAACTGCAGACATCGTGGCACCTCCCGAATCCAGCTGCTGGTCATCGTCGAGCCTTCCTGGACCTCGTGAGCGAAGAGACAAAACACCATCACCGACCTGAAGAGACGCGACAGCTGTGGTCATCCATCTTGCTGGCCACCGGTCACTGGCAAGTGACTCTGAACTTTGTCCCCTCAATTTCTAGGTCTTCTGCAACTCCAATCCATCGTCGGATTCGAACGGACACCTCTCCAGTCGTCACAAGCAGCAAGTATCCAGTGATCTCCTTTGGAAACAGCATCGCGACCCGACACCAAAGGACACCTATGCACCCGGCTTCCCTGGGTGAGGTAACTCGTGCACTCCGGTGCCCAAGTGTGTGTTGGCCCTCGAAATACTTACCCTGTAAGTTGTTTGCCTGTTGACTTTTGCGAAGTGCCCTAGAACTGTAAAATACAAACCGCGACATTTGCCATTGAAACCCATTGAAAACCCGCGTGTGTGTTTAGACACTGCACGCGTCTCCTGTGGGCTGATTACTTACCTGCTAACACTGCAGAAGTGAAGCCCCAGCGATTCCCAAGGCCCTAGGCCTCTTACTTTTGCAAGTCGAGTTTGTTAACCCATTATTTTAGTATATGGTCTGGTACGCCCCTAGGGCTACAGCCATATTTGTGCTTAATTTATTGAGAACTGTTGATCTTTTGAATGTTTACCTGGCTCCAATCTCATAAAGAGATTGGTAGAGTATATTTAGAAATAAATACATATATATTTGATATATATACCTGTGTGGTGTCTTTTCATTTGGTAATTCAAGAGATTATAAGGTAAAACAAGCTGCTTTACATTCCTCAGCGACTTAGCCTGAAGGCTGCTCTCCACAGCTACCACTAGGATAGCTTTCTTTAAAAGGTTGTCTTTAAACCTATCTACCAAGAGTCGAATTGGACTGGTGCAAGGTGGCCACTATAACTAGTGACCAGCATATGCCAGGCCAACTTCTCACAAGCATATCCCTAGCAGTTTATGTAATTTGACACCTAATATCTCCTGCCTAATGACCTGACTGGAAACTTGTTTTATTTGCTGCAGATGAATTCAATCGGAGGTATATATAGAATTACAAAAAATAACAAGGTTGTATAACATTACAAAAAACAAGCGCGTGCGAAAAGCATTGACCGCGCGGGCACCGAAAGTTAAAGTGATCGCAATTGCGATGCACTTAATTACCCGTGACGGAGAAAAGACAGATGGCGGCTGTGCGCGTTCCCGCGCACATGCACGCAAGCTCGAGGCCAGCAAAAGCCTCTGGTAACACTTTGAAAACCCTCGTACTAAAAGTCGAGCAAGCAGCGCATACGCTACTCTAGGCTCGACCTAAAAAGGCACTTGCCTGTTAACACGACCCTCCCCTAGGGCCGTGGTTGTGGTACCGAGGCATCCTTC
Source organism: Triturus cristatus (assembly GCF_964204655.1). Lineage (NCBI taxonomy): Eukaryota > Metazoa > Chordata > Amphibia > Caudata > Salamandridae > Triturus > Triturus cristatus. Next base: position 1,121,705,207 of record NC_140579.1, read on the forward strand.
TTTCCCTCTGGGCCGCTGGGTTTGCAAGTAGTTGGTTGTGGCCCCTGGGCCGCTGGGTTTGTAAGTAGTTGGTTGCGGCTCTTGGGTTTCGTCACTGCTCCTGGCACTGCTCTCCCCTCTGATATCACCTCATTAGCTGCCTCCGGTTTTCATGCAGTAGCTAGTGCCTGCTGTACAGACTCAACCTTACCCTCCACTGATGCTATCCTCTTCTGTGTTCCGCTGCTGTCTTCTCTGTATTCCGCTCCTCTTTCCTCGCTCACTGTGTCACCACTTTCGTCCTCTGTCCTGTCTTCACCGCTTTTCTGCCTGTGCGGCTTCCCCTCGCCATCAATTCTCGCGGCAACTAGAATGTTGCCCCTCTGCGCTCCCTTGATCACGTTGGCGGCCACCTTGGAATTCTGGTTCGGCCCCTGGGTCTTGTTACACTGCTGCCCGCCTAGGAACGGCCGAAGGCGCTATTCGTCAGTAGTGTTGCAGAAGAGGTAATCCACATTTGCTTGCAGCTTTCCTGGTATACATAAGGCCTGAAACAAAAACGGTTTTAAGGCCAAGAACAATCTCATAATTCTAGGGTTGTTATCTTTGTTGCGGGCCAGCCATGTTAGCAGGGGATGGCCAGTCAATAAAATAAAGAACTATCCCAGTAGATAATATTGCAGAACCTTAATGGCCAAACATTTCTTCTTGATAGTGGAATAGTGAACCTCCCTTAGGAACAATTTGCGGCTCAGGTATAACAGGGGTGCTATCCCATCCTGGCCATCAGGCTGGGATAGTACCTCTCCTAACCCATACCCTGAAGCATCAGTCCCTAAAACAAAAGTTTTCTGAAAATTATGGCAGTTTAGAATAGGGCCATTGCACAGAATGTGTTTTAGTTGGTGGAAACTATGGTCATTTATGTCGGACCAGTTTCTCACCCATGAGGGTAACTTATTGCTTAGCAGTTTTGTGAGTGGACTGGCAATTTTAGAGAATTGTGTAATGAATCGTTAGTACTACCGACTAAGCCGATGAAGGAACGGATTTCCTTTTTTGTAGAGGACCTGGGAATCTTCTGTATGGCTTCCGCCGTGTCCATCTGGGGTTGAATGGTCCTTTATCAGCCTGGCTGGGTTTTATTTGGGTTGATTGTGAGGCCTGTCTGATGTAGGGTCCCTAGGACCAGGTCTAGATGGTTTAAGTGGGTCTCCAAGCTGGGGCTGAAAATCACGATGTCACCAAGGTATGCCGCTGCGTATTCTCTATAGGCTTTTAGTAAAGATTCCACAGTCGTTGGAACATGGCAGGGGCTCAGTGAAGCCCGAAGGGCAGCACTTTGAAGTGGTAAAGTCCTAAAGGAGACGAGAAAACTGTTTTCTCTCAGGCATCAGGTGCCAGTAGTATCTGCCAGTATCCCTTTGTTAGGTCGAGTGTGGACATTATCTAGGCGTCCTCCAATTGTTTGATAAGTTCATCGATTCGGAGCATGGGATAGGTGTTGAACTTGGAGCTACTATCTAACTGTCTGAAGTCAATAAAGAATCTGAGACTCCGTTCTCCTTTTGGTACTAATACTATGGCATCAATGATGTCAGCCTTAAGCATGCGCTGCTCTCGCCATGACGAGGGCCTTTTGGAATCGATATGGATTCCAAAACGTGCACGCGGAGAGACAGAAGAGACAGTAGATGTGCACGCGGGGATTGGATGCTTTACTGGCGGCGTGACACTATGGGGACTTTTTTTTCCGCGTCGCCGCCAGTAAAGCATCCAATCCCTGCTGATATAAAAGTTGCACATTATGAGCGCGGGCCGCCTGGGTCGCGCTTGTTTCTTATGTTGCATGCGCTGTCCCGGACTCCCCTTCTTCCTAGCTTTTCTTCAACTCAGTATTTGTTGTTTTTTTTCTTCATTTGTGCTGCCAGTCTCCGTGTAAAGTAAAAAATTAAAAGGAAGGGCCAAGCCACGGGTCGGCGTTGGCTCTCTGCTAATCTCTCTTGATTTCGTATATATTACGCAACTACTTTTTTAATGTTCCTCCAATTCACAATATTATGTTTACTTCAGTCCAGTGCAAAGATCGCTGCCTCTTTAGTTCTTGTTTGTGCTTTTAAAAACTGCATATTGAATTATAGATGAGAAACTGAATAACAAAGATATTGTCCACCAGAGGTTTCCGAATGACATATAGACAACGAGAGCAAATTTCGAGCTGTCTATGATGGCGCTCGGCATGCCAAGGTGAAAATATCCTTGTTATTTAAAGTTAATGCATCTTTAATTTTATGTTGTGTAATCCTCTGGCCAAATCATCTACTTCTCCTTCCACCACATAACTGGAGCAGAGGAGTAACGGGGAAAGCATATATAACATGTTAAAAGATATATATTAACAGCAAATCCCTTGGCTCGTGCCTCTCACCCCAGCGCCATCTGCGCACGCACGCTCCGTGCCAGCCCTCCGCCGCACGCCAGCCACAGCCGCGTGCTCACGCTGGAAGCAGCTCAGCGCAAGCCGCTGTCAGCGTGACTTTATCTCCCCTCTGCGTGGGGCTGCAGAGGCCTGCTCCGGCGGGAGAGGAGGTGGTCGGTGCAAGCACAGAGCCACTCATGCACCCCCGTCTCTGGTGAAACTGCCAGCTGCCATGCCCAGGTCTGTGGAGACTTAAGAAGGCCAGCCTTGACCTGGGTGATGCCACCACAGCGGCTAATCACTTTAGTAACTACTGTTGCGACCTCATTGCAGTGAATACCCGAATTTCGATCAGGTTATTCACGATAAGAGGCTTCCTATGGAAGTAATATGTAACACGACAATACATTAATTGAAGACATGGGCGAATGGATGTGGTGGGGTAAAGTGGAGGGTCAGATGAAGGAAATAAATTGGTTTCTTTTAAGACCTAGCTAGCGAGCAACCAGGCGTGTTGGCTTTTGTTTTTAGAGCCTTCTGCATTGTGTTAGTTGTACTCTTTCTTGGGTGCTAGCAATAAGATCAACTAAATTACAAATTCCCTGTGTTTACGGTTGTGGTGTCTAGGGGCGAGCTAAGTAGGTAGGAGTAGCTGGTACAGAGTCAAGAAATACCGTAGACCCTACAGTGTCGTGCTTGGAAGTGTCACTGTTTATGGCTTCTGAAGCCACTGGACAGATTGAAAAGCATAACATTTAGGTTTTTTTGCAGTTTTATATAGTGCAAATTCGACTCTAAGGTATCAGAGCGCTTTACATGAGCACCAGTTGCATTACAGATGGACACGTACATTTTTTGGCACGGAGATTTGCACGAAATCAGAGGATACTTAGTCTCCCGCTGAGACTCGAACCCGGTTCCCTAGCTTCAACGTCTGCTGCTGTGGCCGTTACGCCACATCCTCTCCCCGTAACATTGACAATGTGTTTTACACAGAAAATGTGCTTCTGTGCCATGATAAAAAATACAATAGGTCTCGCCTTTTGTTAGACCTGGCACCTTGGCGTGAGTCTCCCTTCCACTTTTTGTTGCTGTGCCTCATGTGTTTTGCTGGTGTTAGCTGCTCAGAGCACTGTGCCACTACCAACCAGTGCCACAGTACAAGTGCTCCCTGTGTAAATTGCTATGTTGATGGGATTCCATGATTGACTTATTTGGTTTACTGTCAGACCCCAGTAAAGTGCACCAGGAGTGCCCAGGGCTTTTAAATCCAAATGCTGCTAGTGGGCTTGCAGCACTGGTTGTGCCACCCACAGAAGCAGCCTTGTAAAATGTGTCTAAGGTCTGCCTTTGCAGAACCTGCGTGCAGTCTGGGACTGTCATGCTGACTGGGCAAGTGCATCCACTTGCCAGTCCCTAAACCTTCCCTTTACTTCATGTGAGTCACCCCTATGGTAGGCCCAAGGGCAGGGTGCATTGTAAGCATAAGGTAGGACAAGCCCTGATGTGTGTAGCATGTCCTAATAGTGAATTACAGCCATTTTCGTTTTTCACTATTGCAAGGCTACCTGTTCTCATAGGCCAGAATGGGCTGTTAGAATTATTACATTCTATGATCCTAACAGACCCAGGGAACATGGTAGAAATTCGAGTTTAGTAGGCCTGAACTCAGAACAATAAAATACATCTTTTAGTAAAGTTTATTTTAATATTCTGTGTTTGCAAATACCACTATTAGAAAGCTGGTATTTGCTTGCCTAACCATTTCAGCCCGCCTCTACTATGATGTGTATCTGCTGTCTGGTTTCCGTGAGTGACAGGGCTGGGGGATCCCAGAGGGCAGGGGTAGGTAGCCTGGTGGTGAATAGAGAGATTGACATCCAGATGGGTGGGAGGAGTATACCTGGACTCTGAATAGGGCTGTGCTCTGCCTCCACAATGCTGGCTCCACCTCCTGTGGAGCGGCTGATGTCTCTGCCCTGCACCCTGAATGGAAAGTCAGAGACATGTCAACAAAGTGCTCAGGAACTGGTTCTGGCTGGGCAAAGGCCCCTCTACCCTAGAGGAACAAAGGAATTAGGTGTACAAGTATTGGGACCCTGCTCCCAAGAAATTAGATCTAGATTTGCCAAGAAGAAACCTCGGCCTGAAAAGAAGGAACTGGGAAAGCTGAAGGAGGAATACTGTCCCTGACCTGGGGGATTGGCCTGCAGTGGTTGCCTTGCTACTGAAGGAGAGGGGAAAGACTCAAAGACTTTACTTTTAACTTGTGCCAAAGATCTCCAAGGGCTTTTGAGTGAGCTTGCCACCTGAACGAAGTCCCAGGACCAGTGGACTTCACCCGCCTTGAGGAGAGCTGCTGGAAACGCTGTTTTCCCTGTAGCGCTGAGGCAGGGAGCTGTGTGCACCTCGTAAGATCTGCCCGAACTCTGTGAAACCCCGTGTCGCGCCGTCCTTCTCAAACAACGCGACTCTGAGCCCAACGACCCGCACCGGCGCTGTCAACGAGCCGTAGCTCGCACTGTGACAGAGCGACACCGCCCGCACTTTGTTTCCCTCCCCCCTTCGAACCGCGCTGATCACAGCACACCTGGCCGCTGATGTCAACCCTACACTCGCGCTGACCGGTGAAGTACGTTTCGCCCATCCGCGTCGTACTGGCCGCCTCGCACCGCGCCGAAGGACTGACAAGCCCCCCTCCCAAGGTACGGCTCGTACGCCACAACGTAACAAGATCGCACCGCACCAGGCACCGTCCCCCCAAGTAACGCGGCTCTGAGTTCCCAATGACCGCACTGAGGCCGTCTACGAGCCGTAGCTTGCACCGTGACAGGAGGACATCGCCGCGTACACCGCTTTCTTTGACATCGTCCCGTCCGTGCCGGACACATCCAAATTAAGGTACTGTGAGCAACTCGCCTTGCATTTGCGCGCACATCGGACCGAAGCATCTGCTGCGCCGGTTAGACTCTTCTGGGCCGTTTCATCACCGGAAGAGCCCGACAAAGGGTGCGAAGCGCACAGAACTCTAAGATAAGCATTCTTAAAATCAGAACTCGTTATTGCTGACTGTATTGTGGATTATCCTTGTCGTTATATGGTCTTGTGCTAAGTCTTACATAAAAGCTAAACTATTTTTGATATAATACAAGCGTGGTGTCCATTTGTGGTGTTGTCACTAAGTTACTGTATGTGGTCACAAATGCTTAACCTACAACGCCTCTGAAATAAGCCTTGACTGCTCGCGCCAAGCTACTTAGAGCGTGAGCAGGGGTTATTTTGAGAGGGTAATCCCCTTGTCCTGACTAGAGGAGAGGGTCCCTGCTTGTCACAAGTGCCAACCTGTGCCAACCAGAGACCCCCAAATCTAACACCTTTCATTAAGTTAAAACCATTTGCTTTGCTATACAATACCATTAGCAAAGCAAATGGCTTTAACTTCATCAAAGGCGAGACCTATTGCATTTTCAATGCTTGTCAATGCTACCTGTTCCCTCCCCTGCTTGTAGTTGTATAGGTATATCTATGGGTTGGGTAGTGTCAGACAGAGGAAGGTTAAACACTAACCTTACAGCCGGATACAGCAGGAACGATGAATGAAGCTAATTAATCCATTCCCCTATATGGATATGTGTCACACTCCACAGATAATACCACCATAGGGGAAAGGGAAAAAAGGGACAAAAAAAACAATAACGTTGCCGCTGCTTAGCACAGAATAGGGATGTCTTCGGAAGATGTAGACCTCTCTCCTACAATCCACCCCGTCTGCCCTGTAAGTGAGACACAATACACACATAAGAATTTCCCCCCTATATGTTAAACCACCATATCCCTCTATGTGTCATGTACTTACTTATATTGCAGCTGTACATCTCCCAACAGAAAAAGGCACAAACGGAAAAAATAAAGAAATAAAAAATATACAGTTCTATTCCACGAGGGATTGAGGTACTTATCTTACTGCAGATAATCCTCTGGAAACGGGGAATGTTCCCTCCATATGGCTGCTCAGAGCCTTGTAGTAGTTCTCGTATCACCAATCTGATAAGTGCCCAGCCGTATCTCGCTCTCCTGAGCAGATTAGGCAAGGCTAATAGAACAAAAACTAAAGCGCTTCACCAGCACGGAAGCAACTTCACTCTGGAGGCTGTCAGGATCGGAGGATTTATGCCCAGCTCTTTCTCGCTCTCCTGAGCGGATTAGGCAGAGGCGCGGAACTGAAAACTGAAGCGCTTCACAGCGCGGAAAAAACTTCACTCGGGCTTCTCATGAAACAAAGGGTAGCTCTGCTACCAAAAGGCTGCTTAGAAGCGGCAGCGTTCCGCCTGAGCTATGTTACCGAGCACAAGACGCTCGGTAGTCCTGATAGTTTTCTCCGTTTGCTCGATACTGTCGAACGTGTCATGGACACGCCTACCCAGGATGTAGAAAGGCGTTTCAATGCTCCTAGGAATCTACCGCACCCGGGCGCTTGAGGCGCCATACGATAGCGGTGCTCTGGGGAATAGTCTCGTAAAACAAAAGAAAGCAGCCGTCCAGAAGGCGGAATGCCGCAGGTACACCAAGGTCCAAAGTTCAGCAGCTTGTCGGATGCTGCTGCTTCACGCAGTTTCTCCTCAACCAGAAATTATTCGAGTGACAAGCCCCGAGCACAACAAAGGCGGGGCTTATGTACCAGCAGTCAGGTGCTATAACCAGCCTTCCCTGAGGGTTATGGGAGTTGTAGTTTATACCCAATCATTCATAAAGTGTTCTGTGTATGTGCCCCATGTACCTATCTCCGCCTAGCCATGACAGGTAGTGGGATCTTCCCACTTCTTTTAACAGGTTCATTTAGAATATTTGTCCTTCTCTACGATTCTGAGGGACAGCTACCCTGTATGTCACTAGAATCACTTTTATTTTAGCATCTTATAGGGTCCCTGCCATTTAGTAAGTTTATTCTCCTTAGTGGGGATTAGAATTAGGACCTTTCTCCCTTCTGTTAACTCCAGCAGTCTTGCTTTCCTATCATATGCTAGTTTCTGGTGGGTTTGGGCATTTTCTAAATTGTTGTGTACTTGATCCCATTGGGTGGTCAGGGTTTCCTTTACACTTGTGACATACTCAAAAAGAGGTTTCCCTTCTTCATCGTCCTCTTCCACCCACTCATCCGCCGCCATGTCTAACAAAGTGTGAGGTTTCCTTGTGAATAGTAATTCAAAGGGGAGAGAACCCAATGGGCTTAAGATAATGAGTTTGAATAGCGAAGAGGACTTCTGGTAACTTCTGATCCCAAGTCTTTCCCTGTTTCAGTTATTTTTTTTTTTTTTGGTTTTTATTGTCCTGTCTCGACCAGGCCATCCATCTGTGAATGGTATACCGAAGTCCTTATCTGACGTAACCCTAGGATTCTACATATCGGAGCCATAAAACAGGACATAAAGGCAGTACCCTGGTAAGTTAATAGTTCCAGTGGAAAAGGTAGTCATTCCCTGAGCTACAGTCATAGTCGTCATGCTGGTGAAGGGAATCGCTTCTGGATAACAGGTGGTATAATCTACCAGGACTATAATGCATTGATGTCCCTGTGCCGATGGTGTTAAGGGCCCTGTTAGATCCATTCTGACTCTGTGAAATGGATCCTTGATAATAGAAAGAAGTTAAAGTGGAGCTCTTGCTACTCCTGAGGGATTCATCAGCTGACAGCGGTTACAAGAGGTGTATTATCTCTGTACACCCCGGGCCAATAAAATCGCTCCAGGAGGCATTTCAGAGTATATTCTTTCCCAGCGTGTCCTTCCCAACTGGTTATGTGCTAAGTGCATGGCCTGTTCCTGAAAAGCATTAGATACCAGGAGCTGTTCAAACCAATGTTACCCTGTGCACTAGTCCTGTTTTTATACGGAAAGAAGGTCCTACCTGATCATGACCTTCCTCTTTGGCTTGTTCCCATGCATGTATCAACAAACCATCCTCCTTCTGCACCATTTGGAAACTAGACTGAGAACTCCATGTTATCTCTGGGGAGGAAAGGATAGAAGTTGGATCGGTGTTACAGGTGAGTCTAAACTTCTGTTTTTCTATTCTTTTTTAGGCAAGATTTCTTATTCCTCACAGGGTTTGTTTCTATCTCTGAACGGCCTCCTTAAACCAAGTATCTCCAGAATACCAGTACTCAAGGGTTGCCAGGTAGTGACTAAACTTCGGATGGTCAGTACCAATTATCATCCGCTCAGCCAACAATGGTATGACCCCTACCTTCCTAAGTTGAGGGTCTCCCTTGATATCCAACAAAACCTCAACTACCGGATAGATTCTCTGATCTCTGTATACACGTGACACAGACACTGCTCCACTTTCTCATCTGGGCCCCAGGGACCAGCTCTTACTGACTATCGTACAGGGACACCCTTTGTCTGGTCGTTCCTGAAGGGCCCTGCCATTAAGATATATCATCTTCCTGTACTGGTTTGAGGCTGTCACTGTAGTCTAAATCCAGCCCAGAGTATACCCAACTTCCATGTGTTCTATTTGCGGGGCCCATTGTGTGCACTGACGGGCTATAAGTCCCCAATCTACACAGTGAAAACATTGTGGGCCTTTGGGGATGTCCATTCCATACGTGCAGTCATCTAGTAAGTTCTTTAGTGGCCAAGGGTAGTCTGGGTTTCACCCAAGCTATTTCCCATGCACTTGGAAACATGGCCCAGGACATGTGAATCTTGAAATTGGGGCAGCGATGATAGGCACAAGCCAGCTCAAATGCATTAGTGATTGTGAGGTTGGGGTGTTGTCTAACCCACTTCTGGGTACTCAATAGTTTGTGTCAAGAAACTACTCTAAGTACACCTCCGTGATTCCTGCCATACTCAAAGTACTTGATTGAAGCCACCCCTTCCCAGATCCCAGATTCTATAATATAGGGCTCTGGGAATGTCCCTGGTAGTTCATTTCTCCTTTCTAAACTGAGCCAGGTAATACTCTGGGTCACACCCTAGTTGCTCCAATATAGCTTTCCTGATATTCGCATACGCTGTTGTTCCTTGGCCGTCTGGTATACAACTTGTGGCTCTCCATAAAGTAGTGGTGCTAGATATTGGCCTCACCGTTCTTGAGAAAAGCCACACAGAACAATTATCAGAGTCATCCCCTTCCTGATATTTTTGTAAGACGGTTCCTGGGATGCTTGGATGTACTAGCACACTAGTAATAGCATCAGTCAATCTCAGTATTGCAGTATCCTGCACTTGCTGTTTAGTAGTTAACAAAGTGACCTGGCCCTTTAAAGCAGCTGGGAGAGTCTCACAGCCCTGTTGGGCTGCTTGTGCTTCCTGCTCAACCACTAGCTGCAAATGTTGCTGTCCCTCAGCTACCTGGGAAAACTTTTTTAGGTCTCGACTAGCAACGCAGCGCCTGCGCTGCACGCCTTGGCGAGATCTATTGTTGTCGGCTTCTTGGCCGAAGGGGGACAGGAGATGTGAACGCGTACGGCCAGGAGATGTGAACGCATGCACATCGCCAGTCCCTCCCTGTCTCCTGCTCGCTGTGCCAGCACGGAATGCTCTGGGACTGGAAGTTTCTCCCCGCCAAGCTTGCGTGTTTTTGGGTGTTCTCGCAATCCGTTCCCTCCTGTGACACGGTCCAAAATTTAATATTGTCCGGGCAGGAGTACGTCTTTAAGGAGGGTGGAAACAGAGAACAGACTCACCCAAAATTGTTTGCGATGCAGGGGAATGGGTTCCTGTAATTGAGAGGGATTTGCGCCTGCGTAAATATAGTTTACCTATATTTGTTTCCAAAAATACCCATATACGCATGTGAGAACGTTGAGATTTATAAAGAATTCCACAACTGGCCTCACGAAAGTGTGAATATCATCATGGTTTCCCCGCAGTACTCCTACAATCCTCTGCCAATTCCAAAATGTCGGAAATTTACTCCTGGGTGACTTTTCTTCAGAATCGACCCTATATCTGTCGCAACCAGGTCAGCAGAGCCATTGTAGAGCCAGAGAACCAGGTCAGCAGAGCTGCTTCAAAGCCAGAGAACCAGGTCAGCAGAGCTGCTCTAGAGCCTAGGAACTAGTTCAGCAGAGATGCTCTAGAGCTGCCAGAGAACCAGGTTAGCAGAGCTGCTGTAGAGCCAGAGAAACCAGGCCAGCAGAGCTGCTTTAAGTATTAAATCTATTTTATTGTCAGAACACAATCCAAGAAACAGGAGCAAGGTGCCTACAACTCAGAGGGCTGGCTAACTGTGATTTGACTATATCAGGAGGCGACAATCCAAGCATACTTTTCGAAATTAAACACAGCAAGTCGCCTACAACCCATCCGGGCCGGCCGCGTCTGAAATAGGAGGGCAGCAATTAATTAATGATGCCCGGTACAAGCAGGCCAATCAATCAAGAAGCACTAAGTACGTGCCCTCCGTAAAGCGACTAGTTGAGGCCATGAGCTCCAGGAGGTGCTCCATAGTTTAACAGAAAACATAATTAAAGCATTATAAAGGAGTAACAACAAAAAAGGGAAAACCCATAACCCCCATCCCACCCCCACCCCCGCCCCTTCCGTGACCTTATTTGAATCTTTATGAACTGTCCAGGAAGCTCGACGACTCTGCAATCAAGGGAGTCATAAACCAAACCCCCCCCCTCCCTGCCCCTACCCCTACTCACCCCCTCCCCAAGTTCCACGTCCATCTACCCTTCCTCCCTTGCTGACTCTACAAGTTTTTAAACCTTACTCCGTCTTCTGTTCTTCGGATAAGCGCAACAAGCGCAAGTAGCGGGGACAAGTGACCTCCCTAAATTCGGAGGCCAACAGATCCAAAAAGGGTCTCCACAAGTCCTCATACTTGGGGCCCTCCTCCGCTAACGTTAACGTAAGCTTTTCCATGCCTAGAACATGCCACAACCGGTGTAACCACCCCGTGAAAGTTGGAACGCTGTTAGTGCGCCAATGAATAAATATTTTCTGTGTCGCTGAGCCCAGCGCTATGGCTATCTGTCGTCCCCTGCGTGCTTTAAGTGCGTAGGTCAGGGGGTTTGGAAGGCCCAACAGTGTGTATGCCGGAAAGCGCGGTATCGCTGTGTTAAAGTATTTGTCCACCTCATCGAGCACCTGTGACCAATACGGTCGGACATACTCACACTCCCAAAGTAAGTGGGTCAAGGTGCCCACCTGCCCGCATCCCCTCCAACAACAAGCATCCCTTTGCCGGTCCATAACGTGTAAACGCTCTGGAGTGTAATACCAGTAGGTCACAATCTTTGTTAATGTGTCCGTGAGTCCCATATGGTATGCGGAATGGCGGACCCTATAATATATTCCCTCCCACTCATTGTGAGTCAGGGTTCTACCCAACTCCCTCTCCCACCGTGTCCTACCCGAATTATAAGTGTGTGTATGTCGGACTTGCATCATTCTATACAAATCGGAGATTAGCTGCTTATCTGATGTGCGCATTATTAACCATCTCTCATACTGGGACAGTCTCCGATCCGCCATCGGGCGCACCCGCCCGTCAAGCGCCCAGTGCCGAACCCGAAGGTAGCGGAGCCGTTACGTCTCTGGCAACCCATACTCCTGCTTGAATTGTATAAACGGGCAGGCACCATCCCCGTCATACATATGATAGAGAAAACGACAGCCAGCCGGGTTCCACCTATTGAAAGCTACTGTGTCCATCCCAGGGGTGAACTCAGGATTATCGAACAGGGGTGTAAGCAGAGAGGGGAAGGTGGTGAAAGCATGCGCGATGTTGGTACGGTCCCAGATCTCTAAGGGCACACGGGTAATGTGGGAGGCGTAAAGGTTAGGAGGCCTGTGTTCTTTACGTAGGAAGGGGATTTCCTGCAGAGGCCGAGCCGCTACTGTGAGAAGTTGGCCTGGCATATGCTGGTCACTAGTTATAGTGGCCACCTTGCACCAGTCCAATTCGACTCTTATGGTAGATAGGTTTAAGACAACCTTTTAAAGAAAGCTATCCTAGTGGTAGCTGTGGAGAGCAGCCTTCAGGCTAAGTCTCTGAGGAATGTAAAGCAGCTTGTTTTATCTTATAATCTCTTGAATTACCAAATGAAAAGGACACCACACAGGTATACATATCAAATATATATGTATTTATTCTTAGATACACTCTACTAATCTCTTTATGAGATTAGAACCCAGATACACATTCAAATGTCAACACTTCTCAATAAATTAAGCACAAATATGGCTGCAGCCCTAGGGGCGTACACAGACCATATACTAAAAAAATGGGTTAACAAACTCGACTTGCAAACTGAAAAGGCCTAGGGCCTTGGGAATCGCTGGGGCTTCACTTCTGCAGTGTTAGCAGGTAAGTAATCAGCCCACGGGAGACGCGTGCAGTGTCTAAACACAGCCGCGGGTTTCCTATTGGTTTCAATGGCGTAAGTCGCGGTTAGAATTTTAAAGTTTTAGGGCACTTCGGAGAAGTCAACAAGCAAGCCACTTACAGGGTAAGTATTTCGAGGGCCAACACACACTTTGGCACCGGAGTGCACGAGTTACCTCACCCAGGGAAGCCGGGTGCATAGGTGTCTTTTGGTGTCGGGTTGCGATGCTGTTTTCAATGGAGATCACTGAAGACTTGCTGCTTGTGACGACTGGAGAGGTGTCCGCTGGAATCCGAAGATGGATTGAAGTTGAAGAGGACCTGAAAATTGAGGGGACAGAGTTCAAAGTCACTTGCCAGTGACCGGTGGCCAGCAGGATGGATGACCACTGATGTTGCGTCGCTTCAGGTCGTCGATGGTGATTTGTCTCTTCGCTCACGAGGTCCAGGAGAGATCGACGATGACCAGCAGCTGGATTCCGAGGTTCCCACGACGTCTGCAGCTGATGATGGTGTCAGCAACCGGATTGGAACCAACAAACCTTGGCAACTGCAAGTCTCGTGTGGAGTGAAGATTGACGATGATGCAGACCAGCAAGATCTGATGGACTTACCCAGCGAGGGTAAGTGAGGGCAGGCCCGGAGCAACCAGGAGAGCTCTTGAAGTTGATGAGAAAGTCTTCGGGTGAGTCACTAGCCAACGGGCAAGCAACCGCGAAGATGCCTTTGCAGGAAAAGTTCCACAGGAGCCCACCGTCACTCGGGACGGGGTAGGCCGCTGATTTTCGGTACCAGACCTGCTAGGGACTTGGACTACAGATGGTCCAAAGCACAAGTTTGTAGAACGTTGTTTAGGGTTTGCACTCGAAATCAGTGCACAGTTCCCTGGTATTGCTGTTCCTCGTCACTCGTGGGGTCCAGATGCCACAGCTTCGCTGAAGACTCGAAATGGCCGTCGAGAGGTCAGGAAATCCACTTCAGGGGACGCAGGGACTTCGGGCTCCGGCGGAAGCAGTGAAGTTTACAACCGTTGATCAAAGTTACTGGTGCCTGCCAAGCAGGGGAGTCACTCCTTGACTCCAAGGGAGATTCTTCAGTCTTCCAGAGATAGTGGAACATCGAAGGGCCAGGATTCGTCTTTGTAGAGCGTCGTCCACGGTTAATCTGAATTGCATTGGCAATGCTTGGTATCTTATAGTGAAGATAGGGGAGGGACTAGCTCTATGACCACTCCTCTAGGAGGGTAAGGGTAGTGGGTGGTTACACCCACTTCCCTTTGTCCAGTTTCGCGCCAGAGCAGGGGCAGGTAGCCCCTGAACTGGTTTGAGCTGGCATATGCACAAAGGAGCCTACTGCTCCCCCAGTGCAGGACTTCAAAGCACTCTAAGAGTGCACCCACCCAGCTCCAATACACTAAACCCTGTCTGGGAGGTGGTGACACCTCCCTGTGACAGGATACCCTTTGTTGGGCTTCCTCCACTGCAAGTTTCGGTCAGCAGCAGGAGGGCAGCCCAGTGTCTGTGCTGGTGGCATCCATTTTGTGATGCCAGGGCTCTAGAAGATTTCTACCGTTTAGTACAGTGGGTACATGTCGTCCCCTCTAGAAGGGTGGGATCATACTCCCACACCAGTTACTGGTGTGGGGGTATGATTCCAAGTTGTTTGACACCAAACACGACATGTTTTGATGCAGTCATTCCAAAGTTAGCATTTACCGCGAGGTTATAATGCACTTAAGAGTATATGGTTTAACCGCATCCACAAACAGCAGCAGAGAATAGACTCTGCCAGCTGCAGAGGGGTCCTGCTGATGCAGAAGCACCCCCTCACATAGTAAACCAAGCACCCTGCCCTCAGGATTGTTAGGGCCTGCAAGAGGGGTGACTGATAGGTTTATATGTGTGTGTATGGTGAGATATAGGAACCTATACATCAGTGAGGAGTGCTAACACTACCTCACACAGGCTGCAGTAGCAGGCCTGTGGTGTCAGATTGTGAATGCTTCCCAGGGGTGGCATAATACATGCTGCAGCCCCTGGTAGGCCTGTGAAGTACCAATGCCCTAGGTACCTAAGGTACCATATACTAGGGGCTCATAAGGTACCACAGTAGCCAATCACTAGTGCATCTAATATGCACACCAATCATTTAAGGGAGTAAGCGGATAGGCTGGGGTCCTGGATAGTAGGATCCCAGCCAGACTAGACAAAAACCATTCAAACACCAGGAAAAAAGTGGGGGCAACCATATAGTCAGATTCCACCTTCCTACAGCTACTGCTTGATCTTGAAACAGCCAGTGCTTCTCTGATTCCCAGCGACTCCACTCCACCAGGTGGCGTAGCTGTGTGGCCTGGAAGTAGAGCTGAAGATCAGGAATCCCGAGCCCCCCGCTTTCCGGTGGAAGAGTGGATAACAGCCTCTTCATTCGTGGTTTTCGCCCGTTCCAAATAAATTGGGCCAACTCCGATTGCGTCTGCCGAAGCCATCTGCTGGGTGGATATAAGGAAATAGTGCGGAATAGGTAAAGAATCTGCGGCAAGATGGTCATCTTAACCGCCGCGATTCTACCGAACCAGGAGAGAGGATAATACTTCCACTGCCCCAGCTCCCTGCGGATCTTCCGACGCAAGGCCATGTAGTTAAGGGCCACCACTTGAGGTAGTGTAGAAGCCAACTGAATCCCCAGAGAGGGAATTGACTCCTCCGCCCGCTGGAAAGGGAGTGAGGTTTGCAGGTATTCTCGGGTGGACCGAGACCGAGAGAGACCAAGGGCCAACGACTTGTCTGTGTTCACCTTGAACCCCGCCACTCGTGCGAAGGTGTCCAGGTCCGCCATACAGGCCGGTAGGGCCTCCCGCGGATTAGCTAAAGAGAGCAGTACATCGTCCGCATAAAGGCTGATGGCGTGCAGGTATCCCCCGAATGGAATACCGGAGACATCTGGGTTCTGCCTGATCTTCTGGGCCAGTGGTTCCATATAAGCGGCGAAAAGCAGCGGCGACAGAGGACATCCCTGTCTTGTGCCCCGCGCTATCGGGAAGCTAGAGGACGTGTGTCCATTCATTCAACCCGCCGCCGATGGAAATTTGTAGCAGTTAAGAATATGGGTGCAAAATTTCTCTCCTAGGCCCATCTTTAACAGCACCTGTTCCAGGTAGGGCCAATGAACCCGGTCAAACTCTTTTTCCGCATCGATCGTGAGCAACATGTACTCTCCTGTCGTATGGGAGGCTTTTTCAACCAGATGCAGGACTCGTTTCGTGTTGTCAGGGGCTTGACGCTCTGGGATGAACCCCGCCTGATCAGGGTCGATAAGGCCTGGCATATAAGGTGCCAGCCGACTGGCCAATATTCCCGTATAAAGCTTGAGATCAACGTTTAATAGCGAAATGGGACGATATGCCCCACAACGGGTCCGATCTTTCCCCGGCTTGGGAATGACTGCTATGTGGGCCCCCAGCAGATCCGGGGGAATAGGCCCCACCGCCGAAAAGGAGTTGAATAGTTGGGTAAGAAGGTGCGCCAGCAAGGTGCTGTGAGAAGTTGGCCTGGCATATGCTGGTCACTAGTTATAGTGGCCACCTTGCACCAGTCCAATTCGACTCTTGGTAGATAGGTTTAAAGACAGCCTTTTAAAGAAAGCTATCCTAGTGGTAGCTGTGGAGAGCAGTCTTCAGGATAAGTCTCTGAGGAGTGTAAAGCAGCTTGTTTTACCTTATAATCTCTTGAATTACCAAATGAAAAGACATCACACAGGTATATATATCAAATATATATGTATTTATTTCTAAATATACTCTACTAATCTCTTTATGAGATTAGAGCCAGGTAAACATTCAAAAGATCAACAGTTCTCAATAAATTAAGCACAAATATGGCTGTAGCCCTAGGGGCGTACCAGACCATATACTAAAATAATGGGTTAACAAACTCGACTTGCAAAATGAAGAGGCCTAGGGCCTTGGGAATCGCTGGGGCTTCACTTCTGCAGTGTTAGCAGGTAAGTAATCAGCCCACAGGAGACGCGTGCAGTGTCTAAACACACACGTGGGTTTTCAATGCGTTTCAATGGCAAATGTCGCGGTTTGTATTTTACAGTTCTAGGGCACTTCGCAAAAGTCAACAGGCAAGCAACTTACAGGGTAAGTATTTCGAGAGCCAACACACACTTGGGCACCGGAGTGCACGAGTTACCTCACCCAGGGAAGCCGGGTGCATAGGTGTCCTTTGGTGTCGGGTCGCGATGCTGTTTTCAATGGAGATCCTTGAAGACTTGCTGCTTTTGACGACTGGAGAGGTGTCCGT
This sequence comes from Triturus cristatus, assembly GCF_964204655.1. Taxonomy (NCBI): domain Eukaryota; kingdom Metazoa; phylum Chordata; class Amphibia; order Caudata; family Salamandridae; genus Triturus; species Triturus cristatus. Next base: position 1,121,722,256 of record NC_140579.1, read on the forward strand.
TCGAATCCGACGATGGATTGGAGTTGCAGAAGACCTAGAAATTGAGGGGACAGAGTTCAGAGTCACTTGCCAGTGACCGGTGGCCAGCAAGATGGATGACCACAGCTGTCGCGTCTCTTCAGGTCGATGATGGTGTTTTGTCTCTTCGCTCACGAGGACCAGGAGGGATCGAAGATGACCAGCAGCTGGCTTCGGAGGTTCCCACGACGTCTGCAGCTGAAGACGGTGTCGGCACCCGGATTGGAGCCAACAAGCCTTGGCAACTGCAAGTCTCGTGTAGAGTGAAGATTGGCAATGGTGCAGACCAGCAAGGTCTGATGGACTTACCCAGCAAAGGTAAGTGAGGGCAGGCCCAGAGCAACCAGACGAGCCCTTGAAGTCGATGTGGAAGTCTTCAGGTGAGTTATTAGCCAACGGGCAAGCAACCGTGAAGACGCCTTTGCAGGAAAAGTTTAGCAACAGCCCACGGTCACTCGGGACGGGGTAGGCCGCTGAATTTCGGTACTAGACCTGCTAGGGACTTGGACAACAAGTGGTCCGAAGCACAACTTCGTTGAACGTAGATTAGGGCTTGCACTTGAAATCAGTGCACGGTTCCCTGGTATTGCTGTTCCTCGTCACTCGTGGGGTCCAGATGCCACAGCTTCGCTGGGGACTCAAAATGGCCGTCGAGAGGTCAGGAAATCCACTTCAGGGGACGCAGGGACTTCGGGCTCCGGCGGGAGTGGTAAAGTTTGCAACCGTTGTTGAAGAGTTTTGGTGCCTGCCAAGCAGGGGAGTCACTCCTTGACTCCAAGGGAGATTCTTCAGTCTTCCAGAGATAGTGGAACGTCGAAGGGCCAGGATTCTTCTTAGTAGAGCGTCGTCCAGGTGTAATCTAAGTTGCATTGGTAAGCTTTGGTATCTTATAGTGAAAAGATGGGAGGGACTAGCTCTATGACCACTCCTCTAGGAGGGTCAGGGTAGTGGGTGGTTACACCCACTTCCCTTTGTCCAGTTTCGCGCCAGGGCAGGGGCAGGTACTCCCTGAACCGGTTTGAGCTGGCATATGCACAGAGGAGCCTACTGCTCCCCCAGTGCAGGACTTCAAAGCACTCTAAGAGTGCACCCACCCAGCTCCAATACACTAAATCCTGTCTGGGAGGTGGTGACACCTCCCTGTGACAGGAAACCCTTTGTTGGGCTCCCTCCACTGCGAGTTTCGGTCAGCAGCAGGAGGGCAGCCCGGTGTCTGTGCTGGTGGCATCCATTTTGTGATGCCAGGGCTCTAGATGATTTCTACCGTGTAGTACAGTGGGTACATGCCGTCCCCTCTAGAAGGGTGGGATCCTACTCCCACACCAGTTACTGGTGTGGGGGTAGGATTCCAAGTTGTTTGACACCAAACACGACATGTTTTGATGCAGTCATTCCAAAGTTAGCATTTACTGCGAGGTTATAATGCACTTAAGAGTATATGGTTTAACCGCATCCACAAACAGCAGCAGAGAATAGACTCTGCCAGCTGCAGAGGGGTCCTGCTCAGGCAGAACCACCCCCTCACATAGTAAACCAAGCACCCTGCCCTTGGGAATGATATGGCCTACCATAGGGGTGACTGATAGGTTTATATGTGTGTGTATGGTGAGATATAGGAACCTATACCTCAGTGAGGAGTGCTAACACTACCTCAGGCCTGTGGTGTCAGATTGTGAATGCTTCCCAGGGGTGGCATAATACATGCTGCAGCCCCTGGTAGGCCTGTGAAGTACCAATGCCCTAGGTACCTAAGGTACCATATACTAGGGGCTCATAAGGTACCACAGTATCCAATCACTAGTGCATCTAATATGCACACCAATCATTTAAGGGAGTAAGCAGATAGGCTGGGGTCCTGGATAGCAGGATCCCAGCCAGACTAGTCAAAAACCATTCAAACATCAGGAAAAAAGTGGGGGCAACCATATAGTCAGATTCCACCTTCCTACAGGTGCAAAACTTCTTGTAGAAGATAGCAGTGAAGCCATCCGGCCCAGGGGCTTTCGCCAGCTTCAACCGGTATATGGCGGCAATCACCTCCTCCGGGCGGATTTCCTTGTCCAACTGATCCGCCTGGAGTCTGGACAGAGTTGGGATGGTGACCGAGTCTAGATAAGCCGCCCCATTATCGGCTGTCAGTTGGGAGCTGGAATACAGGTTGGCATAGTATGCCCGAAATGCCTCAGCTATGTCGCGATCTTCTGTAGCTCTCGTGCCGTCCTCCTGACAGATCTCACGGACCCCCTGTCCGCTCCGAACCTCCCGGAGTTTGTGGGCAAGAAGGCGCCCGCACCTGTCCCCCCTGTATAATAAGCGTGTTTCAAGCGCAGGGCAGCGTACTCTGCTCTATCTTGATCCAGTGCAGCCATTTGCTGTCTAATTGCTTTAAGCTGGCGCCACACCCGGGGGGCACCCGTCCTCTGATGTATTTGTTCTTATTCCTTAGTTTTCCGTGTGAGCTCTTCCCTCTTACGCCAACGCTCCAGATTGTCGGCTGCCGAGACAGCAATAAATTCCCCCCTGAGGACTGCTTTCAATGCCGCCCATTGGGTCGCTAGTGTTGTGTCGGTATTGGCGTTGTGTGAGAGAATGTCAGTGATAGATCTGCGTATCTGCACCATCACATCTTCCCGGTGTAGCAAGGTGTCCCTGAGGCGCCATACTCTGTCTGGATGTACTACTGGTGGCAGGGTCAGAACCGTAAGCACCGGTGCGTGGTCGGAAAGAGAAGCCGTTCCTATCTCCGCCTCCGAGGCCATTGCCATGACTGTGGACGTGGCCAAAAAATAATCCAGCCGAGCATATGTCTTATGTGCATGAGAATAATAGGAGAACTCTCGACTCTGAGGGTGGAAGCTCCGCCATAAATCGCATAGTCCTAGGTCTCGTAGGTGGGTCAGGCCCGCTGTCGAGAGTGCGCCCGTCTGATGCGTACGCTGGCAGGACCTGTCCTGTATGTTATCAAAAACAAGATTCAAATCCCCCCCTAAAAGAATATTGCGGTCGCTTGTAGCCGTAATCTCCGTGAGTGCGGACTGCAAAAAACGCTTTTGACCCTCATTAGGGGCGTAGAGAGAGCCAATAGTGAAGATCAGGGCTCCCAGAGCAAACCTGTAAGCCAGAAGCCGCCCCTTGATCTCCGCCTCCTTCTGCAGGACCTCCCCCCGAAACCGCTGGGCTACCAGGATCGCTACCCCTGCTGCTTTGGTGGGGCCAGAGGAGAAGGGTTGTGTCGGGAACTTGCGGGAACGGAGCCGGTGGCAGTCTTGCGCTAGGAGGTGAGTCTCCTGAAGGAGACAAATGTCCGCTCGCGAGTTCTCTAAACAGCACAGTACCGCCCTGTGCTTAATTGGGTTGTTAAGTCCCCGTACATTGAGTGTTAATACTCTAAGAGTGTGCGGGGCCATTCGCAGTACCTAGAGAATATAAAGAGTGCAAGATAGGCAATGCATCACACATAAGGGGAGCACACCATGGACCAGTGCTGTGTGCTCTCCGCATCCTGGCGGCTGACGCAACCCCACCTAATGATGGACGTGGAACCCCAAACCCTCCCGCAAACAATGCCCCCCATCCCCTACCCCAACCACTCAACATTAGAACCAAAAAAAAAAAGAAAGAGAAAAGGCTAGAACCAATGTCCTCCATCTTCCGGTGAATGGGAAAATAGCAACGAGGAATAAAGTGTCACAATGGGGAGGCCCCTCCCCCGCCGAACGCCCATCCAAAGAGCCAGCATCCCAGCCGGCTGCCAGTAGCGCATAACTCAGGCGGGTGAGGAGGTGTGCAGTCCCGCAGAAACAGTCTCCAGCGCCGCTTGCTGGCCCCTGAGGATCTCCGCCGCCGGAGGCCTCTTGGCGCCTCGGCGGCGGCCCTGCCTGCGCCACCCTGGCCAGGCAGCCCGCATGTCTGTCGAGCCTCCATCGTCCCCGTTGTCCTCTGCCGGTAATTCTACCCCCAACAGCTGAGCCGCCTCCTTTAAAGAGCGCAATTGGTATAGTGTATTATCAATGCGGAACACCAGGCGGAAGGGGTGTACCCAACTATATGGGATATTACGCTGCTGCAGAGGCAATGTGATTGGCCTAAAGAGTCTGCGCTTGTAGAGCGTGAGGGCTGAGAGATCCTGATAAAGGACCGGTGCGTGATCCCGAAACTTCACCGGGTGCGTTTGACGAGCTTTACGGAGTATGTCCTCCTTAGTGCGATAGTCTTGAACACACACCAAAATGTCGGACGGAGTGGCGGATGCGGGCCTTGGAGGGCCCACTCTATGTGCCCGATCGATCCGCAACTCCGCCTCCAGGATATGGTTAAAGAGCTCCCTCGTGAAGCCAAACAGATCTTTCGTGTCCTCGGCGATCCTTACTACGCGGATGCGAATATTATGGCACCGAGACCGATTTTCTAGATCTTCCACATGGGACTGGAGGTCAAACTGCTGATCATGGATCCGGATGAGCTCCTGCTGTAACGTCGCCAGTTCTGTGTCCTGCCCATCGCCTTTGTCCTCCAACGCTGCGACCCTCTCCCCGATTCCGTCCACATCCCTGCGAACTTCTTTAAGTTCCGCTGCGAATTCTTTTTGAAGGTTTTGAATGTCAGCCCTCAGGGCAGTGAACATGGACTCCAGGAAGGACTTTGTGATCTGTTCAGATCCCTCCGACTGCGCGGAGGAGGGGCCGGGCGCCGCCGCCGCCATCACACCCAGCGCAGGACCAACCGGTGCGGTGGCAAACAAGTCTTTCAGTGTCTTTTCTTTGTGATTCTTTGGGGGGACCATTCCTCACGCCTGCCCTCCCCTCACTGTCTCCCTCGCGGGGAGGGCAGCCCCGTCTACCTACGCTCCAGTGCCGTTAGCTCGGTCAACTTCAGCTGCACCCCACCACCGTCCGTCTGTCCACTCCGGCCAGGTAAGTCCAAAGTGGGAGCTAGCCAAAGGGGAAGGGCTGCACACACCAGGTGGAGCGGGGGAAGGCTGAGCAGTGATGGCGGCCAGACGTCACCGCTAGAAGTGCTGCCCGCCCCCAGGAACTCTGCCGGGGGCCACCGGAGCCCAGCAGAAGTATGACTCAGGCGCGGCGTCAATGGCGGGCTAGGGCATCAACCATGTGTCAGGCCGTGGGGTCCACTACCCCCCCCCCCCGGCTTAGAGTCTCCCAGAAAGCCCCGTGACCTGGATCCGCCGGGCCCGCAGTGGAGGCAAGCCAGTCATCGATAGGCCCAAGGGTGTCTCCGAATCTCCCCAAGGCCTACACAGCACGACACCAAGCAGCTAGCAAGCAGGCCCCCCAGACTCCACGTGGAGACCACCGTGAGCAGGCCCCCCTGGGTGCGCCTCCATACCTGCGTATGCAATGTCCTCCGTCGTCTACGCACTGGGGGGGGTCGTACAGGGCCGCACCGGGTGTTGCCTGTTAGAGCAGACCCCCAGGAACCCGGAAGAGACAAACAGGAGGACGCCGCGGGGGGAAAGGGGGAACAGGCTCCAGCACCCCTCCGGCACGAAGGCCCAGCAGAAGCTCCCGGTTACAGGGCGTGCACACTACCTTCTCCGCAGTCTCGGCCCGCCGGCAGAAGTCCGATGCCTCCAAGTGCAGGGCCGCTGGGATGTCGCGATTTCCGGATGCCCCACACCGCCGGTCCCCCGCAGGCCGCCGCTGGCGATCGGGCACAGTCGGAGCCTCGTCCGGCACCATGCAGCGTCGCCGCGCTGTCGGGGGCCCCACACACCTCCACGGGCCCAGTCGAGTGCTGCCGTTGAGCCCGCAAGCTCGCGTGAGAGCTCCGTCCGGGAAGGCCGCACCACCAGCCCTAGGCCTCACCTCTGCGCTCCGGTCGGAGCCAGACCATCGCCCGTCAGCAGGTCCCCGGGCGGTGACCGCGAGCGAGGGATCGCCGGGAAATCAGCGGGAACACCCCACCGGCGCCGCCAGAGGGCGCGCCACAGATCCGCAGCCGAAAGAAGTCCACCAATGAGGCGCGTGTCAGGTCCAGCGCAGCCCCATCTGCCACGCTTCAACCCCTGGAGCCCCGATGTCAGTCGCGTCCAGCCGATCGGTGGGGCGAAGCGTCACGGTGTCGACACCCCCCGGCTGCAGCCCCGCCGGTGAGTCCTCGACAGGGGGGCTGGGTGCCGTGTAAGCTATTAACGATGCTTGTATGGCCGGCGGGAGAGGAGCTCAAGGTCAGTGCGTCCGCTCACTCCACCATCTTCGCAGAGCTGCTTTAGAGGGAGAGAACCAGGTCAGCAGAGCTGCTTTAGAGCCAGAGAACCAGGTCGACAGAGCTGCTTTAGAGCCAGAGAACCAGGTCAGCAGAGCTGCTCTAGAGCCAGAGAACCAGGTCAGCAGAGCTGCTGTAGAGCCAGAGAACCAGGTCAGCAGAGCCGTTGTAGAGCCAGAGAACCAGGTCAGCAGAGCTGCTCAAGAGCCAGAGAACTAGGTCAGCAGAGCTGCTGTAGAGCTGGAGATCAGGTCAGCAGAGCCGCTCTAGAGCCAAAGAACCAGGTCAGCAGAGCTGCTTTAGAGCCAGAGAACCAGGTCAACAGAGCCGCTGTAGAGCCAGAGAACCAGGTCAGCAGAGCTGCTTTAGAGCCAGAGAACCAGGTCAGCAGAGCTGTTGTAGAGCCAGAGAACCAGGTCAGCCAAGCTGCTTTAGAGCCAGAGAAATAGGTCAGCAGAGCCGTTGTAGAGCCAGAGAACCAGGTCAGCAGAGCTGCTGTAGAGCCAGAGAACCAGGTCAGCAAAGCCGTTGTAGAGCCAGAGAAACAGGTCAGCAGAGCTGCTCTAGAGCCAAAGAACTAGACCAGCAGAGCTGCTGTAGAGCCAGAGAACCAGGTCAGCAGAGCCGCATATAGAGCCAGAGAACCAGGTCAGCGGAGCTGCTTTAGAGCCAGAGAACCAGGTCAGCAGAGCTGCTCTAGAGCCTGAGAACCAGGTCAGCCAAGCCGTTGTAGAGCCAGAGAACCAGGTCAGCAGAGCCGTTGTAGAGCCTAAGAACCAGGTCAGCAGAGCTGTTCTAGAGCCAGAGAACCAGGTCAACAGAGCCGCTATAGAGCTAGAGAACCAGGTTAGCAGAGTTACTTTAGAGTCACAGAACCAGGCCAGCAGAGCCATTGTAGAACCAGAGAACCAGGTCAGCAAAGCTGCTTTACAGCCAGAGAAACAGGTCAGCAGAGCTGCTGTAGAGCCAGAGAACCAGGTCAGCAAAGCCGTTGTAGAGCCAGAAAAGTAGGTCAGCAGAGCTGCTGGAGAGCCATAAAACCAGGTCAGCAGAGCCGCTCTAGAGCCAGAGAACCAGGTCAGCAGAGCATCTTTAGAGCCAGAGAACCAGGTCAGCAGAGCTGCTTTAGAGCCACAGAACCAGGCAAGCAGAGCCGTTGTAGAGCCAGAGAACCAGGTCAGCTAAGCTGCTTTACAGTCAGAGAAACAGGTCAGCAGAGTCGTTGTAGAGCAAGAGAACCAGGTCAGCAGAGCTGCTGTAGAGCCAGAAAATCAGGTCAGCAGAGCTGCTTTAGAGCCAGAGAACCAGGTCAGCAGAGCCGTTGTAGAGCCAGAGAACCAGGTCAGCAGAGCTGTTGTAGAGCCTGAGAACCAGGTCAGCAGAGCTGCTGTAGAGCCAGAGAACCAGGTTAGCAGAGCTGCTGTAGAGCCAGAGAACCAGGTCAGCAGAGCTGCTGTAGAGCCAGAGAACCAGGTCAGCAGAGCCGCTCTAGAGCCAGAGAACCAGGTCAACAGAGCCGCTGTAGAGCTAGAGAACCAGGTTAGCAGAGCTACTTTAGAGCCACAGAGCCAGGCCAGCAGAGCCATTGTGGAGCCAGAGAACCAGGTCAGCAAAGCTGTTTTACAGCCAGAGAAACAGGTCAGCAGAGCCGTTGTAGAGCCAGAGAACCAGGTCAGCAGAGCTGCTGTAGAGCCAGAGAACCTGGTCAGCAAAGCCGTTGTAGAGCCAGAAAAGTTGGTCAGCAGAGCTGCTGGAGAGCCATAGAACCAGGTCAGCAGAGCTGTTGTAGAGCCTGAGAACCAGGTCAGCAGAGCTTCGTTAGAGCCAGAGAACCAGGTCAGCAGAGCCGCTGTACAGCCAGAGAGCCAGGTCAGCAGAGATGCTTTAGAGCCACAGAACCAGGCCAGCAGAGCCGTTGTAGAGCCAGAGAACCAGGTCAGCTAAGCTGCTTTACAGCCAGAGAAACAGGTCAGCAGAGTCGTTGTAGAGCAAGAGAACCAGGTCAGCAGAGCTGCTTTAGAGACAGAAAATCAGGTCAGCAGAGCTGCTTTAGAGCCAGAGAACCAGCTCAGCAGAGCCGTTGTAGAGCCTGAGAACCACGTCAGCAGAGCTGCTGTAGAGCCAGAGAACCAGGTTAGCAGAGCTGCTGTAGAGCCAGAGAACCAGGTCAGCAGAGCTGCTGTAGAGGCAGAGAACCAGGTCAGCAGAGCCGCTCTAGAGCCAGAGAACCAGGTCAACAGAGCCGCTGTAGAGCTAGAGAACCAGGTTAGCAGAGCTACTTTAGAGCCACAGAACCAGGCCAGCAGAGCCATTGTGGAGCCAGAGAACCATGTCAGCAAAGCTGTTTTACAGCCAGAGAAACAGGTCAGCAGAGCTGTTGTAGAGCCAGAGAACCAGGTCAGCAGAGCTGCTGTAGAGCCAGAGAACCTGGTCAGCACAGCTGTTGTAGAGCCAGAGAACTAGGTCAGCAGAGCTGCTGTAGAGCCATACAACCAGGTCAGCAGAGCCGCTCTAGAGCCAGAGAAACAGGTCAGCAGAGCTGCTCTAGAGCCAAAGAACTAGACCAGCAGAGCTGCTGTAGAGCCAGAGAACCAGGTCAGCAGAGCAGCATATAGAGCCAGAGAACCATGTCAGCAGAGCTGCTTTAAAGCCAGAGAACCAGGTCAGCAGAGCTGCTGTAGAGCCAGAGAACCAGGTCAGCGGAGCTGCTTTAGAGCCAGAGAACCAGGTCAGCAGAGCTGCTCTAGAGCCTGAGAACCAGGTCAGCCAAGCCGTTGTAGAGCCAGAGAACCAGGTCAGCAGAGCCGTTGTAGAGCCAGAGAACCAGGTCAGCAGAGCTGTTGTAGAGCCTGAGAACCAGGTCAGCAGAGCTGCTGTAGAGCCAGAGAACCAGGTTAGCAGAGCTGCTGTAGAGCCAGAGTACCAGGTCAGCAGAGCTGCTGTAGAGCCAGAGAACCAGGTCAGCAGAGCCGCTCTAGAGCCAGAGAACCAGGTCAACAGAGCCGCTGTAGAGCTAGAGAACCAGGTTAGCAGAGCTACTTTAGAGCCACAGAACCAGGCCAGCAGAGCCATTGTGGGGCCAGAGAACCAGGTCAGCAAAGCTGTTTTACAGCCAGAGAAACCGGTCAGCAGAGCCGTTGTAGAGCCAGAGAACCAGGTCAGCAGAGCTGCTGTAGAGCCAGAGAACCTGGTCAGCAAAGCCGTTGTAGAGCCAGAAAAGTAGGTCAGCAGAGCTGCTGGAGAGCCATAGAACCAGGTCAGCAGAGCCGCTCTAGAGCCAGAGAACCAGGTCAACAGAGCTTCGTTAGAGCCAGAGAACCAGGTCAGCAGAGCCGCTGTACAGCCAGAGAACCAGGTCAGCAGAGCTGCTTTAGAGCCACAGAACCAGGCCAGCAGAGCCGTTGTAGAGCCAGAGAACCAGGTCAGCTAAGCTGCTTTACAGCCAGAGAAACAGGTCAGCAGAGTCGTTGTAGAGCAAGAGAACCAGGTCAGCAGAGCTGCTTTAGAGCCAGAAAATCAGGTCAGCAGAGCTGCTTTAGAGCCAGAGAACCAGCTCAGCAGAGCCGTTGTAGAGCCTGAGAACCACGTCAGCAGAGCTGCTGTAGAGCCAGAGAACCAGGTTAGCAGAGCTGCTGTAGAGCCAGAGAACCAGGTCAGCAGAGCTGCTGTAGAGCCAGAGAACCAGGTCAGCAGAGCCGCTCTAGAGCCAGAGAACCAGGTCAACAGAGCCGCTGTAGAGCTAGAGAACCAGGTTAGCAGAGCTACTTTAGAGCCACAGAACCAGGCCAGCAGAGCCATTGTGGAGCCAGAGAACCAGGTCAGCAAAGCTGTTTTACAGCCAGAGAAACAGGTCAGCAGAGCTGTTGTAGAGCCAGAGAACCAGGTCAGCAGAGCTGCTGTAGAGCCAGAGAACCTGGTCAGCACAGCTGTTGTAGAGCCAGAGAACTAGGTCAGCAGAGCTGCTGTAGAGCCATACAACCAGGTCAGCAGAGCCGCTCTAGAGCCAGAGAAACAGGCCAGCAGAGCTGCTCTAGAGCCAAAGAACTAGACCAGCAGAGCTGCTGTAGAGCCAGAGAACCAGGTCAGCAGAGCCGCATATAGAGCCAGAGAACCATGTCAGCAGAGCTGTTTTAGAGCCAGAGAACCAGGTCAGCAGAGCTGCTGTAGAGCCAGAGAACCAGGTCAACGGAGCTGCTTTAGAGCCAGAGAACCAGGTCAGCAGAGCTGCTCTAGAGCCTGAGAACCAGGTCAGCCAAGCCGTTGTAGAGCCAGAGAACCAGGTCAGCAGAGCCGTTGTAGAGCCTAAGAACCAGGTCAGCAGAGCTGCTCTAGAGCCAGAGAACCAGGTCAACAGAGCCGCTATAGAGCTAGAGAACCAGGTTAGCAGAGTTACTTTAGAGTCACGGAACCAGGCCAGCAGAGCCATTGTAGAGCCAGAGAACCAGGTCAGCAAAGCTGCTTTACAGCCAGAGAAACAGGTCAGCAGAGCTGCTGTAGAGCCAGAGAACCAGGTCAGCAAAGCCGTTGTAGAGCCAGAGAACTAGGTCAGCAGAGCTGCTGGAGAGCCATAGAACCAGGTCAGCAGAGCCGCTCTAGAGCCAGAGAACCAGGTCAGCAGAGCTTCTTTACAGCCAGAGAACCAGGTCAGCAGAGCCGCTGTACAGCCAGAGAACCAGGTCAGCAGAGCTGCTTTAGAGCCACAGAACCAGGCCAGCAGAGCCGTTGTAGAGCCAGAGAACCAGGTCAGCTAAGCTGCTTTACAGCCAGAGAAACAGGTCAGCAGAGTCGTTGTAAAGCAAGAGAACCAGGTCAGCACAGCTGCTGTAGAGCCAGAAAATCAGGTCAGCAGAGCTGCTTTAGAGCCAGAGAACCAGGTCAGCAGAGCCGTTGTAGAGCCAGAGAACCAGGTCAGCAGAGCTGTTGTAGAGCCTGAGAACCAGGCCAGCAGAGCTGCTGTAGAGCCAGAGAACCAGGTTAGCAGAGCTGCTGTAGAGCCAGAGAACCAGGTCAGCAGAGCTTCTTTAGAGCCAGAGAACCAGGTCAGCAGAGCCGCTCTAGAGCCAGAGAACCAGGTCAACAGAGCCGCTGTAGAGCTAGAGAACCAGGTTAGCAGAGCTACTTTAGAGCCACAGAACCAGCCCAGCAGAGCCATTGTAGAGCCAGAGAACCAGGTCAGCAAAGCTGTTTTACAGCAAGAGAAACAGGTCAGCAGAGCCGTTGTAGAGCCAGAGAACCAGGTCAGCAGAGCTGCTGTAGAGCCAGAGAACCAGGTCAGCAAAGCTGTTGTAGAGCCAGAGAACTAGGTCAGCAGAGCTGCTTTAGAGCCACAGAACCAGGCCAGCAGAGCTGTTGTAGAGCCAGAGAACCAGGTCAGCTAAGCTGCTTTACAGCCAGAGAAACAGGTCAGCAGAGCCGTTTTAGAGCCAGAGAACAAGGTCAGCAGAGCTGTTGTAGAGCCTGAGAACCAGGTCAGCAGAGCTGCTGTAGAGCCAGAGAACCAGGATAGCAGAGCTGAGGTAGAGCCAGAGAACCAGGTCAGCAGAGCTGCTGTAGAGCCAGAGAACCAGGTCAGCAGAGCCGCTCTAGAGCCAGAGAACCAGGTCAGCCAAGCCGTTGTAGAGCCAGAGAACTAGGTCAGCAGAGCTGCTTTAGAGCCACAGAACCAGGCCAGCAGAGCTACTTTAGAGCCACAGAACCAGGCCAGCAGAGCCATTGTGGAGCCAGAGAACCAGGTCAGCAAAGCTGTTTTACAGCCAGAGAAACAGGTCAGCAGAGCCGCTCTAGAGAAACAGGTCAGCAGAGCTGCTCTAGAGCCAAAGAACTAGACCAGCAGAGCTGCTGTAGAGCCAGAGAACCAGGTCAGCAGAGCCGCATATAGAGCCAGAGAACCATGTCAGCAGAGCTGCTTTAAAGCCAGAGAACCAGGTCAGCAGAGCTGCTGTAGAGCCAGAGAACCAGGTCAGCGGAGCTGCTTTAGAGCCAGAGAACCAGGTCAGCAGAGCTGCTCTAGAGCCTGAGAACCAGGTCAGCCAAGCCGTTGTAGAGCCAGAGAACCAGGTCAGCAGAGCCGTTGTAGAGCCAGAGAACCAGGTCAGCAGAGCTGTTGTAGAGCCTGAGAACCAGGTCAGCAGAGCTGCTGTAGAGCCAGAGAACCAGGTTAGCAGAGCTGCTGTAGAGCCAGAGTACCAGGTCAGCAGAGCTGCTGTAGAGCCAGAGAACCAGGTCAGCAGAGCCGCTCTAGAGCCAGAGAACCAGGTCAACAGAGCCGCTGTAGAGCTAGAGAACCAGGTTAGCAGAGCTACTTTAGAGCCACAGAACCAGGCCAGCAGAGCCATTGTGGGGCCAGAGAACCAGGTCAGCAAAGCTGTTTTACAGCCAGAGAAACCGGTCAGCAGAGCCGTTGTAGAGCCAGAGAACCAGGTCAGCAGAGCTGCTGTAGAGCCAGAGAACCTGGTCAGCAAAGCCGTTGTAGAGCCAGAAAAGTAGGTCAGCAGAGCTGCTGGAGAGCCATAGAACCAGGTCAGCAGAGCCGCTCTAGAGCCAGAGAACCAGGTCAACAGAGCTTCGTTAGAGCCAGAGAACCAGGTCAGCAGAGCCGCTGTACAGCCAGAGAACCAGGTCAGCAGAGCTGCTTTAGAGCCACAGAACCAGGCCAGCAGAGCCGTTGTAGAGCCAGAGAACCAGGTCAGCTAAGCTGCTTTACAGCCAGAGAAACAGGTCAGCAGAGTCGTTGTAGAGCAAGAGAACCAGGTCAGCAGAGCTGCTTTAGAGCCAGAAAATCAGGTCAGCAGAGCTGCTTTAGAGCCAGAGAACCAGCTCAGCAGAGCCGTTGTAGAGCCTGAGAACCACGTCAGCAGAGCTGCTGTAGAGCCAGAGAACCAGGTTAGCAGAGCTGCTGTAGAGCCAGAGAACCAGGTCAGCAGAGCTGCTGTAGAGCCAGAGAACCAGGTCAGCAGAGCCGCTCTAGAGCCAGAGAACCAGGTCAACAGAGCCGCTGTAGAGCTAGAGAACCAGGTTAGCAGAGCTACTTTAGAGCCACAGAACCAGGCCAGCAGAGCCATTGTGGAGCCAGAGAACCAGGTCAGCAAAGCTGTTTTACAGCCAGAGAAACAGGTCAGCAGAGCTGTTGTAGAGCCAGAGAACCTGGTCAGCACAGCTGTTGTAGAGCCAGAGAATTAGGTCAGCAGAGCTGCTGTAGAGCCATACAACCAGGTCAGCAGAGCCGCTCTAGAGCCAGAGAAACAGGTCAGCAGAGCTGCTCTAGAGCCAAAGAACTAGACCAGCAGAGCTGCTGTAGAGCCAGAGAACCAGGTCAGCAGAGCCGCATATAGAGCCAGAGAACCATGTCAGCAGAGCTGTTTTAGAGCCAGAGAACCAGGTCAGCAGAGCTGCTGTAGAGCCAGAGAACCAGGTCAGCGGAGCTGCTTTAGAGCCAGAGAACCAGGTCAGCAGAGCTGCTCTAGAGCCTGAGAACCAGGTCAGCCAAGCCGTTGTAGAGCCAGAGAACCAGGTCAGCAGAGCCGTTGTAGAGCCTAAGAACCAGGTCAGCAGAGCTGCTCTAGAGCCAGAGAACCAGGTCAACAGAGCCGCTATAGAGCTAGAGAACCAGGTTAGCAGAGTTACTTTAGAGTCACGGAACCAGGCCAGCAGAGCCATTGTAGAGCCAGAGAACCAGGTCAGCAAAGCTGCTTTACAGCCAGAGAAACAGGTCAGCAGAGCTGCTGTAGAGCCAGAGAACCAGGTCAGCAAAGCCGTTGTAGAGCCAGAGAACTAGGTCAGCAGAGCTGCTGGAGAGCCATAGAACCAGGTCAGCAGAGCCGCTCTAGAGCCAGAGAACCAGGTCAGCAGAGCTTCTTTACAGCCAGAGAACCAGGTCAGCAGAGCCGCTGTACAGCCAGAGAACCAGGTCAGCAGAGCTGCTTTAGAGCCACAGAACCAGGCCAGCAGAGCCGTTGTAGAGCCAGAGAACCAGGTCAGCTAAGCTGCTTTACAGCCAGAGAAACAGGTCAGCAGAGTCGTTGTAAAGCAAGAGAACCAGGTCAGCACAGCTGCTGTAGAGCCAGAAAATCAGGTCAGCAGAGCTGCTTTAGAGCCAGAGAACCAGGTCAGCAGAGCCGTTGTAGAGCCAGAGAACCAGGTCAGCAGAGCTGTTGTAGAGCCTGAGAACCAGGTCAGCAGAGCTGCTGTAGAGCCAGAGAACCAGGTTAGCAGAGCTGCTGTAGAGCCAGAGAACCAGGTCAGCAGAGCTTCTTTAGAGCCAGAGAACCAGGTCAGCAGAGCCGCTCTAGAGCCAGAGAACCAGGTCAACAGAGCCGCTGTAGAGCTAGAGAACCAGGTTAGCAGAGCTACTTTAGAGCCACAGAACCAGCCCAGCAGAGCCATTGTAGAGCCAGAGAACCAGGTCAGCAAAGCTGTTTTACAGCAAGAGAAACAGGTCAGCAGAGCCGTTGTAGAGCCAGAGAACCAGGTCAGCAGAGCTGCTGTAGAGCCAGAGAACCAGGTCAGCAAAGCTGTTGTAGAGCCAAAGAACTAGGTCAGCAGAGCTGCTTTAGAGCCACAGAACCAGGCCAGCAGAGCTGTTGTAGAGCCAGAGAACCAGGTCAGCTAAGCTGCTTTACAGCCAGAGAAACAGGTCAGCAGAGCCGTTTTAGAGCCAGAGAACCAGGTCAGCAGAGCTGTTGTAGAGCCTGAGAACCAGGTCAGCAGAGCTGCTGTAGAGCCAGAGAACCAGGATAGCAGAGCTGAGGTAGAGCCAGAGAACCAGGTCAGCAGAGCTGCTGTAGAGCCAGAGAACCAGGTCAGCAGAGCCGCTCTAGAGCCAGAGAACCAGGTCAACAGAGCCGCTGTAGAGCTAGAGAACCAGGTTAGCAGAGCTACTTTAGAGCCACAGAACCAGGCCAGCAGAGCCATTGTGGAGCCAGAGAACCAGGTCAGCAAAGCTGTTTTACAGCCAGAGAAACAGGTCAGCAGAGCCGTTGTAGAGCCAGAGAACCAGGTCAGCAGAGCTGCTGTAGAGCCAGAGAACCTGGTCAGCACAGCTGTTTTAGAGCCAGAGAACTAGGTCAGCAGAGCTGCTGTAGAGCCATACAACCAGGTCAGCAGAGCCGCTCTAGAGCCAGAGAAACAGGTCAGCAGAGCTGCTCTAGAGCCAAAGAACTAGACCAGCAGAGCTGCTGTAGAGCCAGAGAACCAGGTCAGCAGAGCCGCATATAGAGCCAGAGAACCATGTCAGCAGAGCGGCTTTAGAGCCAGAGAATCAGGTCAGCAGAGCTGCTGTAGAGCCAGAGAACCAGGTCAGCGGAGCTGCTTTAGAGCCAGAGAACTAGGTCAGCAGAGCTGCTCTAGAGCCTGAGAACCAGGTCAGCCAAGCCGTTGTAGAGCCAGAGAACCAGGTCAGCAGAGCCGTTGTAGAGCCTAAGAACAAGGTCAGCAGAGCTGCTCTAGAGCCAGAGAACCAGGTCAACAGAGCCGCTATAGAGCTAGAGAACTAGGTTAGCAGAGTTACTTTAGAGTCACAGAACCAGGCCAGCAGAGCCATTGTAGAGCCAGAGAACCAGGTCAGCAAAGCTGCTTTACAGCCAGAGAAACAGGTCAGCAGAGCTGCTGTAGAGCCAGAGAACCAGGTCAGCAAAGCCGTTGTAGAGCCAGAGAACTAGGTCAGCAGAGCTGCTGGAGAGCCATAGAACCAGGTCAGCAGAGCCGCTCTAGAGCCAGAGAACCAGGTCAGCAGAGCTTCTTTAGAGCCAGAGAACCAGGTCAGCAGAGCCGCTGTACAGCCAGAGAACCAGGTCAGCAGAGCTGCTTTAGAACCACAGAACCAGGCCAGCAGAGCCGTTGTAGAGCCAGAGAACCAGGTCAGCTAAACTGCTTTACAGCCAGAGAAACAGGTCAGCAGAGTCGTTGTAGAGCAAGAGAACCAGGTCAGCACAGCAGCTGTAGAGCCAGAAAATCAGGTCAGCAGAGCTGCTTTAGAGCCAGAGAACCAGGTCAGCAGAGCCGTTGTAGAGCCAGAGAACCAGGTCAGCAGAGCTGTTGTAGAGCCTGAGAACCAGGTCAGCAGAGCTGCTGTAGAGCCAGAGAACCAGGTTAGCAGAGCTGCTGTAGAGCCAGAGAACCAGGTCAGCAGAGCTGCTGTAGAGCCAGAGAACCAGGTCAGCAGAGCCGCTCTAGAGCCAGAGAACCAGGTCAACAGAGCCGCTGTAGAGCTAGAGAACCAGGTTAGCAGAGCTACTTTAGAGCCACAGAACCAGGCCAGCAGAGCCATTGTAGAGCCAGAGAACCAGGTCAGCAAAGCTGTTTTACAGCCAGAGAAACAGGTCAGCAGAGCCGTTGTAGAGCCAGAGAACCACTAACATAGGACTCCTGAGGCGGAAAGCCGGGAGAGCGTATTTTAAGCATTTGTAAATATTGGTGTGATTCTGTGCTTTTTAAAACCTACCTGACACTTCCTGGAACAGCGGGCTCACGCTGCAACGACCACCACTACCCTTGATCGCCATTTCCCGAGAGCGAGGTGCGTCACCAGACACGCCCCCTCGGTTGGCCACGCCCCCTCGCCATATGCCTATATAGTGCGCGCTGACTCTGAGGCTTGACACTAACATAGGACTCCTGAGGCGGAAAGCCGGGAGAGCGTATTTTAAGCATTTGTAAATATTGGTGTGATTCTGTGCTTTTTAAAACCTACCTGACACTTCCTGGAACAGCGGGCTCACGCTGCAACGACCACCACTACCCTTGATCGCCATTTCCCGAGAGCGAGGTGCGTCACCAGACACGCCCCCTCGGTTGGCCACGCCCCCTCGCCATATGCCTATATAGTGCGCGCTGACTCTGAGGCTTGACACTAACATAGGACTCCTGAGGCGGAAAGCCGGGAGAGCGTATTTTAAGCATTTGTAAATATTGGTGTGATTCTGTGCTTTTTAAAACCTACCTGACACTTCCTGGAACAGCGGGCTCACGCTGCAACGACCACCACTACCCTTGATCGCCATTTCCCGAGAGCGAGGTGCGTCACCAGACACGCCCCCTCGGTTGGCCACGCCCCCTCGCCATATGCCTATATAGTGCGCGCTGACTTTGAGGCTTGACACTAACATAGGACTCCTGAGGCGGAAAGCCGGGAGAGCGTATTTTAAGCATTTGTAAATATTGGTGTGATTCTGTGCTTTTTAAAACCTACCTGACACTTCCTGGAACAGCGGGCTCACGCTGCAACGACCACCACTACCCTTGATCGCCATTTCCCGAGAGCGAGGTGCGTCACCAGACACGCCCCCTCGGTTGGCCACGCCCCCTCGCCATATGCCTATATAGTGCGCGCTGACTCTGAGGCTTGACACTAACATAGGACTCCTGAGGCGGAAAGCCGGGAGAGCGTATTTTAAGCATTTGTAAATATTGGTGTGATTCTGTGCTTTTTAAAACCTACCTGACACTTCCTGGAACAGCGGGCTCACGCTGCAACGACCACCACTACCCTTGATCGCCATTTCCCGAGAGCGAGGTGCGTCACCAGACACGCCCCCTCGGTTGGCCACGCCCCCTCGCCATATGCCTATATAGTGCGCGCTGACTCTGAGGCTTGACACTAACATAGGACTCCTGAGGCGGAAAGCCGGGAGAGCGTATTTTAAGCATTTGTAAATATTGGTGTGATTCTGTGCTTTTTAAAACTTACCTGACACTTCCTGGAACAGCGGGCTCACGCTGCAACGACCACCACTACCCTTGATCGCCATTTCCCGAGAGCGAGGTGCGTCACCAGACACGCCCCCTCGGTTGGACACGCCCCTTCCAACGCTTTGATCATTCTGCATAAATTATGTGCCTTGGTAGGAAGCGCAGCGGACGAGCGCAGCGGGCGCGACGATTGCGCGCCGAAGGCGCGCTTAAGGCAAGCTCGTCTGCGCTCGTCCGCGAGCGTCCGGGACCAGGGGCCAAGGACCCTGTGGGCTACTACACTTATACTTCTGCTGAACTACTAGCGCTGCGCCCAACCGCCACGATGTGTCCACCTGTTCCCCATAACGCGGCGAAACGTATATCTTACTTAGGCATAGGCAACCCCGCCACCCTCACAAATGCCCCTGCTCCTGAGTATTCTATGCTCACGACCACACCCTGCTCTACCTACACGTTCAGGTGTATATATCTCAATATCCGCTCCATGATTAAACACCAATCAGATATTTTTCTGCTACTCATGGATAAACAACCTGACATGCTGCTATTGACAGAGACCTGGCTCACTCCGGACTCACTACCGGACATTTTAGCTGCCCTACCTGCAGATTACTACATTCTATCAGCACTCCGCCCAGGCGGAAAAACTGGGGGAGGAGCAGCTATAATCGTCAATAAAAAATTCCAAATTAGACAGCTCCCCTCTCTGCCTCTACCTAATACTGAAAACATAGTCGCCAAAATAGATACTCCCAATGGCTCACTTGTACTGGTCCTACTATATCGCCCTCCCCAAACCATGGCCACATTCCCTTCCACTCTAGCTCAGCTATTGGCACCGTTGGTCACTAACCATCCTAAACTACTTCTGGTTGGGGATTTAAACTTCTGGTTTGACAACTTATCATTGGACCCCCAGGCTGCAGAGATGAGTGAACTTTTCTGTGATCTCAACCTGACACAACACATCCACACTGAGACTCACCAGAAGGGCCATAGCCTCGACCAAATCTGGTCTCTGAACTTGTCACTATCCGCATTAGACATAAAACCTTGCTGCTGGTCTGATCACCACAGCATAAGTTTCTCCTTCCAGTTAGATAAGACAACCCACTTCAAGCTACAAACCAGCAAAACCATTAGGAAATGGACCTCTATGGATATGCCAGCCTTTCTTAAATTTTTGGGTGACTCCCTTCCCCTTGACAGCACTAATGTGGAGGAGGCCGATGGCCGGTTCAATGAATGGCTTACTGCAGCGATTAACATCTATGCTCCTCCTACGCATCTCAGCAGCTCTAGGAGTCCGGACGCACACAAATGGTTTACACCTGAACTAAAAAAAACTGAAACTGGAAGTGAGGCAAAAGGAAAGAACCTGGCGCTCCCAGTACTGCTCACTGGCCAAGGCCACATACTGCTCAGCCAGGAAGACATACCAAAAAACTCTACAAAACCATAAAACAGGAGGAGGAGCCAAGATGGCGACCGGGACGGCAGCGTAGACTCCCGGCTCCGTGAACCTCCGCACCCCGCACGGATATCCTGCCTGAGATCCTCAACTTGTGCTACGTGGTCGTGTTTCTGAAGGAGAGGGGCTCCCGACTGTGTGACTCCGAGGTTTCTAGCCGTGCTATCGCCGGAGAAAACTGCATCTGAACTTTGCGGCCTGTGCGGCCCTGGAGCCGGGACATCGAGTGGACGCCGTGGCCGGGTGGCAGTGCGACAACAGCGGCCGGTGGTGACTGGGTGGAGTCGGCCCACCGAAGCGGTGTTAAACTCGGCCTACATTTCGGCGTGGTCACTTCTACTGCCCAGTGTAGCTGACCGAGTGCATGACCGGGGGTGCAAATCTTAGATCCTCCGGTGACTGCCCCTGCCTTGCTGGTGAGCTGCCCGGCCGCCGTCCGTATCCTGCCCCGATCATTGCGGGCCGCCCCCGGATTTCTACGGGAGCTGGTCCGTGGTGGGGACGACTGTTGCCCGTGACCACGGATAGTTTTTTGCCTGCCCCCGGAACCCGGTCACTTGCGACGTGGACATCGCGACGCTTGTCCCGGGGTCCCGGCCCCGGTGAGGGTCGGGCATACTTGGCGGCCATCTTGGGTCGATGAAGCCTACCATCCTGTCCGCTGGGCCGCAGCGGGCCTGTGAGCGTACGATTCTTGGGAGTGTGGCGGCGAGATCACAGAGAGCTGAGCTGGGGTACGGCGACCTCCTCGAGGCTCTTGGTACTCTTCACTCCTCCTTGGTTCATGGTTTCGTGATCTTGGGGAGTAAGCTCGATGGTGTGGCGTCGGAGTTGGGGCAGTGGCGGCCCGCCTGTCCGCACGAACACAGAGTCTACCCACACTGCGCGCAGGAGGACGCTGTGGCGGCCCCCCCTGAGGTTAGTACACGACTGGACGCCCCGGCCAGTATGCTACAGTGTGTTCGACCTTCTGAGGGCCTGATCTGTCCCGGAGGCGTTGGACCTGAGTGGGATGTGGTGGCCTCATCCCGTGCATGCCCTCCTGCGACCCAGAGACAACTCCAGCAACTAATGTCTGTTTTGGCTGCTTCTGCCTTCCTGAGCCTTGCGTGCAGTGCAGACCCTAGGGCAGCACTGGGAAGCCTGTTTCCTCACGCGGCGGACTGTGTTGATGCTCAGAGACTTCCACCCCACCTGTGTGCGTCGCTTCTCTGTCGTTGTTGGACATTCCTCTGCCTAGGAACATTGGGTATGGTGCTGGGTCGAGGGGTTGGCATGGGCAGAATCCCACAGAGTGGTCAGGGATGAGGCTGGCCCCTCGGGGGTGGTCGCCTAGTGGACGGGCGGGCTTGGGGTGGTGTGCTCTCCTGACATGGCTACTGGCACAATAGGTGCATAATGCTCCCCATCGTGGTTTGAGAAGATTGTTTTTGTGCTGTTCCTTGTTCACTTTAGGGGAACCTTACCGTGCGGGAGGGAGAAGCCGGGGGTCTGTTATGAAGGCCCTCCTCCAGTTTATAAATGCTTTCTCAACCCCCCCGTCTGGTGGGGGTCCTTTCCTACTTCTTTTTCCCTATTCTCCTACATTTCGGGTCTGGTTCCAGGGCGACAGGCACACTGCTGGGGGGGGGGGGGCCGTACTCATCTGCAGAGGTGCAGGGTGGGGGGTTGGGGGAGGGGACTCTGTATTCCTTCATCCTTTTTCCATGGCCTCCTTTTTCTTCTCTGATTCTTTTTGTCTTTCTTTTTCTGGGATCAGCGTGATACACCTCCTTTTGCTATGCCTTGTTGCCGTTCCATGTGTTCACAACTTCCGGGGTGTTCTTGGGGAGTTCTGGCGGGGGACTGCGGGCGCAGC
This sequence comes from Triturus cristatus, assembly GCF_964204655.1. NCBI lineage: Eukaryota > Metazoa > Chordata > Amphibia > Caudata > Salamandridae > Triturus > Triturus cristatus. Next base: position 1,121,743,516 of record NC_140579.1, read on the forward strand.
TGTAGACTATGTTTTTCTCCATCCTGATGTTCTTGTGTTTGCGCCATTGACCGAATAGATTGCTGTAAATCGCTAACGTTCATTACTCTGCATATCCGTGATCGTTGTTTTAAAATTGCTTGTCACCTGATCCTTCTGCCTTGTTTCATCATAAAATGAAAACCTCTTTCTCCTGGTGCCCTACTTACGCTGTCCACAGTATAAGCAGTACGATTTTGCTCCCCGAAGTGCTGCCTGTGTTTATACTTGTCGTTCTTGCTCTGATTGCTTAGCGGCTGGCCCTGGGGGGTTGTAGGCCCATACTTGTTCTTCTTGAAAAAAAAACAAAAAAAAAAAAAACCATAAAACAACCTATTACTCATCCAAAATCCTAAACTCCACCAATAAGTCAAAAGAAATTTTCAGGATAGTGAACGACCTTTGCAATGACGATAGAACTTCCCCTCCGGTAGTTCCCACACAAGCGCTATGCAATTCCCTGAATGACTTTTTCCGCGATAAGATCTTAATGATTAAGCAGAACATTTCCACACTTCCAGCTTGCGCCCCAGTGGATGACATCTATCTCAATCCCTCAACTTTACATTCTTTTCCCCTTATCGATTTGAAAACTTTCTTGGCACTACTGTCCAGAGTCAAATCAGGCTCCCCTATGGATGTCTGCCCCCCCCAAATCATGAAAGAAATTGGTCGAGCTATGCCCAACAGCATGATACCCTTGCTCAACGACTCTCTCATTTCAGGGACAGTGCCTAGCAGCTTCAAGCAGGCCTTATTGATTCCCCTCACCAAGAAACCTGGTATCGACCCGCTGGACCTCACGAATTATCGGCCCATATCCTTGCTGCCCTTCCTATCGAAAATGCTGGAGGCGCATGTTACCAACTGCCTCTCTAATTTCGTGGAGGAAACGGAATATCTCCAACCCAACCAAGCAGGTTTCCGGCCTGGTCACTCCACTGAGGCAGTAATATTGGCCGTCCAGAACACCTTGAGGTCCAACGCTGACAACAACCTTCATCAAGCCCTAGTACTTCTTGACTTGTCCGCTGCATTCGACACGGTTGACTATTCCATTCTGGTCAACCGTGTCGAACAGGCGGGTCTCAGAGACTCTGCCCTAGCCTGGTTGAAATCGTTCATCTCCGAACGTACTCAGTCTGTCCGCTTAGGCTCCTTTTCTGCCGCCAAAGTCAAGTCTTTCTGTGGGGTGCCCCAAGGCTCTTCATTATCCCCCTTGTTATTCAATTTGTACATGCGACCCCTTCTTTTTGCCCTGAGAATGCACAAAGTCACTGTATATAACTATGCAGATGACTTGCAGCTCGTTTTTGTTCTCAACTCCCCAAATGCGGTGGAGGACTTCCAAGCCACTATGACTCTAATCCAGAGCTGGATGTCCTCAAATCACCTCAAATTAAACCCAGGGAAAACTGAGTTGATCCTGCCCGGCAAGAGCGAAATCAGTTGGAGCCCTAACTTCTGGCCGACTGACATGGGCCTCCCCCTAAGAAATCTCTGACTGTAAAAAGTCTGGGGATAACCATCAATGAGGACCTCTCGCTAAAATCTCAAATTGGAACCGTGGTTTCTTCTGGATTTTTCCAATTGAGGAAAATTAGGAAAATCGCCCATTTCCTCACTCCCTCCGCCTTAATTCAGGTTGTCATGGCCCTAGTCCTCTCCCACATCGACTTTTCAAACAGCCTATACCTAGGCCTACCCGTAGGACAACTCAGAAGACTGCAGTACTTGCAGAATCAGGCCGCTAGGCTGATCTGCAAAGTACCCAAATGGGAATCGATTAAACCAGGCCTAGAGAGCCTGCACTGGCTACCCGTGGCTCAAAGAGCCGAATTCAAAGCCGGGTGCATCATCTTTAAGGCTCTGCAAGGCAAGGGACCTCTATTCATCAGACAGCTGATCGGAAGATATGTTCCCTCACGGAACCTAAGATCTGCCCACAAAGACCTTCTTGAAGTACCTCGCTTTAAGAAAAAACGACAAGGCGGCAGCAGCTTCCATTTCCTAGCAGCTACCCTATGGAATTCTCCGCCACTAGCCCTCAGACAGAGTAAAGACCTCCTTGCCTTCAGAAAGGCATTCAAGACTCACCTCTTCACAAAAGCTTACTTGAAATAACGCTTCCGGTAGACTCACCCTTTGTTATGTTTTTTATCTTTCCAGCGCCAAGAAGCCCTCGGGCGTACGTGCGCTTTATAAATTTTTCATAACATAACATAACATAACCAGGTCAGCAGAGCTGCTGTAGAGCCAGAGAACCAGGTCAGCAAAGCCGCTATAGAGCCAGAGAACCAGGTCAGCAGAGCTGCTTTAGAGCCACAGAACCAGGCCAGCAGAGCTGTTGTAGAGCCAGAGAACCAGGTCAGCTAAGCTGCTTTACAGCCAGAGAAACAGGTCAGCAGAGCCGTTGTAGAGCCAGAGAACCAGGTCAGCAGAGCTGCTGTAGAGCCAGAGAACCAGGTCAGCAACGCCATTGTAGAGCCAGAGAACCAGGTCAGCAGAGATGCTCTAGAGCCTGAGAATCAGGTCAGCAGAGCCGTTGTAGAGCAAGAGAACCAGGTCAGCAGAGCTGCTGTAGAGCCAAAGAACTAGGTCAGCAGATCTGCAGTAGAACCAGAGAAACCAAGTCAGCAGAGCTGCTTTAGAGGGAGAGCACCAGGTCAGCAGAGCTGCTTTAGAGCCAGAGAACCAGGTCAGCAGAGCTGCTGTAGAGCCAGAGAACCAGGTCAGCAGAGCCGTTGTTTAGCCAGAGAACCAGGTCAGCGGAGCTGCTGTAGAGCCAGAGAACCAGGTCAGCAGAGCTGCTTTAGAGCCACAGAACCAGGCCAGCAGAGCTGCTGTAGAGCCAGAGAACCAGGTCAGCAGAGCCATTGTAGAGCCAGAGAACCAGCTCAGCAGAGCTGCTGTAGAGCCAGAGAACCAGGTTAGCAGAGCTGCTGTAGAGCCAGAGAACCAGGTCAGCAGAGCTGCTGTAGAGCCAGAGAACCAGGTCAGCAGAGCTGCTTCAAAGCCAGAGAACCAGGTCAGCAGAGCTGCTCTAGAGCCTAAGAAGCAGGTCAGCGGAGCTGATGTAGAGCCAGAGAACCAGGTCAGCAGAGCTGCTATAGAGCCAGAGAACCAGGTCAGCAGAGCTGCTGTAGAGCCAGAGAACCAGGTCAGCAGAGCCGCTCTAGAGCCAGAGAACCAGGTCAACAGAGCCGCTGTAGAGCTAGAGAACCAGGTTAGCAGAGCTACTTTAGAGCCACAGAACCAGGCCAGCAGAGCCATTGTGGAGCCAGAGAACCAGGTCAGCAAAGCTGTTTTACAGCCAGAGAAACAGGTCAGCAGAGCCGTTGTAGAGCCAGAGAACCAGGTCAGCAGAGCTGCTGTAGAGCCAGAGAACCTGGTCAGCACAGCTGTTTTAGAGCCAGAGAACTAGGTCAGCAGAGCTGCTGTAGAGCCATACAACCAGGTCAGCAGAGCCGCTCTAGAGCCAGAGAAACAGGTCAGCAGAGCTGCTCTAGAGCCAAAGAACTAGACCAGCAGAGCTGCTGTAGAGCCAGAGAACCAGGTCAGCAGAGCCGCATATAGAGCCAGAGAACCATGTCAGCAGAGCTGCTTTAGAGCCAGAGAACCAGGTCAGCAGAGCTGCTGTAGAGCCAGAGAACCAGGTCAGCGGAGCTGCTTTAGAGCCAGAGAACCAGGTCAGCAGAGCTGCTCTAGAGCCTGAGAACCAGGTCAGCCAAGCCGTTGTAGAGCCAGAGAACCAGGTCAGCAGAGCCGTTGTAGAGCCTAAGAACCAGGTCAGCAGAGCTGCTCTAGAGCCAGAGAACCAGGTCAACAGAGCCGCTATAGAGCTAGAGAACCAGGTTAGCAGAGTTACTTTAGAGTCACAGAACCAGGCCAGCAGAGCCATTGTAGAGCCAGAGAACCAGGTCAGCAAAGCTGCTTTACAGCCAGAGAAACAGGTCAGCAGAGCTGCTGTAGAGCCAGAGAACCAGGTCAGCAAAGCCGTTGTAGAGCCAGAGAACTAGGTCAGCAGAGCTGCTGGAGAGCCATAGAACCAGGTCAGCAGAGCCGCTCTAGAGCCAGAGAACCAGGTCAGCAGAGCTTCTTTAGAGCCAGAGAACCAGGTCAGCAGAGCCGCTGTACAGCCAGAGAACCAGGTCAGCAGAGCTGCTTTAGAGCCACAGAACCAGGCCAGCAGAGCCGTTGTAGAGCCAGAGAACCAGGTCAGCTAAGCTGCTTTACAGCCAGAGAAACAGGTCAGCAGAGTCGTTGTAGAGCAAGAGAACCAGGTCAGCACAGCAGCTGTAGAGCCAGAAAATCAGGTCAGCAGAGCTGCTTTAGAGCCAGAGAACCAGGTCAGCAAAGCCGTTGTAGAGCCAGAGAACCAGGTCAGCAGAGCTGTTGTAGAGCCTGAGAACCAGGTCAGCAGAGCTGCTGTAGAGCCAGAGAACCAGGTTAGCAGAGCTGCTGTAGAGCCAGAGAACCAGGTCAGCAGAGCTGCTGTAGAGCCAGAGAACCAGGTCAGCAGAGCCGCTCTAGAGCCAGAGAACCAGGTCAACAGAGCCGCTGTAGAGCTAGAGAACCAGGTTAGCAGAGCTACTTTAGAGCCACAGAACCAGGCCAGCAGAGCCATTGTAGAGCCAGAGAACCAGGTCAGCAAAGCTGTTTTACAGCCAGAGAAACAGGTCAGCAGAGCCGTTGTAGAGCCAGAGAACCAGGTCAGCAGAGCTGCTGTAGAGCCAGAGAACCAGGTCAGCAAAGCCGCTATAGAGCCAGAGAACCAGGTCAGCAGAGCTGCTTTAGAGCCACAGAACCAGGCCAGCAGAGCTGTTGTAGAGCCAGAGAACCAGGTCAGCTAAGCTGCTTTACAGCCAGAGAAACAGGTCAGCAGAGCCGTTGTAGAGCCAGAGAACCAGGTCAGCAGAGCTGCTGTAGAGCCAGAGAACCAGGTCAGCAACGCCATTGTAGAGCCAGAGAACCAGGTCAGCAGAGATGCTCTAGAGCCTGAGAATCAGGTCAGCAGAGCCGTTGTAGAGCAAGAGAACCAGGTCAGCAGAGCTGCTGTAGAGCCAAAGAACTAGGTCAGCAGATCTGCAGTAGAACCAGAGAAACCAATTCAGCAGAGCTGCTTTAGAGGGAGAGCACCAGGTCAGCAGAGCTGCTTTAGAGCCAGAGAACCAGGTCAGCAGAGCTGCTGTAGAGCCAGAGAACCAGGTCAGCAGAGCCGTTGTTTAGCCAGAGAACCAGGTCAGCGGAGCTGCTGTAGAGCCAGAGAACAAGGTCAGCAGTGCTGCTGTAGAGCCAGAGAACCAGATCAGCAGAGCCGCTCTAGAGCCATAGAACCAGGTCAGCAGAGCTGCTTTAGAGCCAGAGAACCAGGTCAGCAGAGCCATTGTAGAGCCAGAGAACCAGGTCAGCAGAACTGCTTTAGAGCCAGGGAACCAGGTCAGCAGAGCCGTTGTAGAGCCAAAGAACAAGGTCAGCAGAGCTGCTGTAGAGCCAGAGAACCAGGTCAGGAAAGCCGTTGTAGAGCCAGAGAACCAGGTCAGCAGAGCTTCTCTAGAGCCAAAGAACTAGGTCAGCAGAGCTGCTGTAGAGCCAGAGAACCAGGTCAGCAGAGCTGCTTTAGAGCCACAGAACCAGGCCAGCAGAGCTGCTGTAGAGCCAGAGAACCAGGTCAGCAGAGCCATTGTAGAGCCAGAGAACCAGCTCAGCAGAGCTGCTGTAGAGCCAGAGAACCAGGTTAGCAGAGCTGCTGTAGAGCCAGAGAACCAGGTCAGCAGAGCTGCTGTAGAGCCAGAGAACCAGGTCAGCAGAGCTGCTTCAAAGCCAGAGAACCAGGTCAGCAGAGCTGCTCTAGAGCCTAAGAAGCAGGTCAGGGGAGCTGATGTAGAGCTAGAGAACCAGGTCAGCAGAGCTGCTATAGAGCCAGAGAACCAGGTCAGCAGAGCTGCTGTAGAGCCAGAGAACCAGGTCAGCAGAGCCGCTCTAGAGCCAGAGAACCAGGTCAACAGAGCCGCTGTAGAGCTAGAGAACCAGGTTAGCAGAGCTACTTTAGAGCCACAGAACCAGGCCAGCAGAGCCATTGTGGAGCCAGAGAACCAGGTCAGCAAAGCTGTTTTACAGCCAGAGAAACAGGTCAGCAGAGCCGTTGTAGAGCCAGAGAACCAGGTCAGCAGAGCTGCTGTAGAGCCAGAGAACCTGGTCAGCACAGCTGTTTTAGAGCCAGAGAACTAGGTCAGCAGAGCTGCTGTAGAGCCATACAACCAGGTCAGCAGAGCCGCTCTAGAGCCAGAGAAACAGGTCAGCAGAGCTGCTCTAGAGCCAAAGAACTAGACCAGCAGAGCTGCTGTAGAGCCAGAGAACCAGGTCAGCAGAGCCGCATATAGAGCCAGAGAACCATGTCAGCAGAGCTGCTTTAGAGCCAGAGAACCAGGTCAGCAAAGCTGCTGTAGAGCCAGAGAACCAGGTCAGCGGAGCTGCTTTAGAGCCAGAGAACCAGGTCAGCAGAGCTGCTCTAGAGCCTGAGAACCAGGTCAGCCAAGCCGTTGTAGAGCCAGAGAACCAGGTCAGCAGAGCCGTTGTAGAGCCTAAGAACCAGGTCAGCAGAGCTGCTCTAGAGCCAGAGAACCAGGTCAACAGAGCAGCTATAGAGCTAGAGAACCAGGTTAGCAGAGTTACTTTAGAGTCACAGAACCAGGCCAGCAGAGCCATTGTAGAGCCAGAGAACCAGGTCAGCAAAGCTGCTTTACAGCCAGAGAAACAGGTCAGCAGAGCTGCTGTAGAGCCAGAGAACCAGGTCAGCAAAGCTGTTGTAGAGCCAGAGAACTAGGTCAGCAGAGCTGCTGGAGAGCCATAGAACCAGGTCAGCAGAGCCGCTCTAGAGCCAGAGAACCAGGTCAGCAGAGCTTCTTTAGAGTCAGAGAACCAGGTCAGCAGAGCCGCTGTACAGCCAGAGAACCAGGTCAGCAGAGCTGCTTTAGAGCCACAGAACCAGGCCTGCAGAGCCGTTGTAGAGCCAGAGAACCAGGTCAGCTAAGCTGCTTTACAGCCAGAGAAACAGGTCAGCAGAGTCGTTGTAGAGCAAGAGAACCAGGTCAGCACAGCAGCTGTAGAGCCAGAAAATCAGGTCAGCAGAGCTGCTTTAGAGCCAGAGAACCAGGTCAGCAAAGCCGTTGTAGAGCCAGAGAACCAGGTCAGCAGAGCTGTTGTAGAGCCTGAGAACCAGGTCAGCAGAGCTGCTGTAGAGGCAGAGAACCAGGTTAGCAGAGCTGCTGTAGAGCCAGAGAACCAGGTCAGCAGAGCTGCTGTAGAGCCAGAGAACCAGGTCAGCAGAGCCGCTCTAGAGCCAGAGAACCAGGTCAACAGAGCCGCTGTAGAGCTAGAGAACCAGGTTAGCAGAGCTACTTTAGAGCCACAGAACCAGGCCAGCAGAGCCATTGTAGAGCCAGAGAACCAGGTCAGCAAAGCTGTTTTACAGCCAGAGAAACAGGTCAGCAGAGCCGTTGTAGAGCCAGAGAACCAGGTCAGCAGAGCTGCTGTAGAGCCAGAGAACCAGGTCAGCAAAGCCGCTATAGAGCCAGAGAACCAGGTCAGCAGAGCTGCTTTAGAGCCACAGAACCAGGCCAGCAGAGCTGTTGTAGAGCCAGAGAACCAGGTCAGCTAAGCTGCTTTACAGCCAGAGAAACAGGTCAGCAGAGCCGTTGTAGAGCCAGAGAACCAGGTCAGCAGAGCTGCTGTAGAGCCAGAGAACCAGGTCAGCAACGCCATTGTAGAGCCAGAGAACCAGGTCAGCAGAGATGCTCTAGAGCCTGAGAATCAGGTCAGCAGAGCCGTTGTAGAGCAAGAGAACCAGGTCAGCAGAGCTGCTGTAGAGCCAAAGAACTAGGTCAGCAGATCTGCAGTAGAACCAGAGAAACCAAGTCAGCAGAGCTGCTTTAGAGGGAGAGCACCAGGTCAGCAGAGCTGCTTTAGAGCCAGAGAACCAGGTCAGCAGAGCTGCTGTAGAGCCAGAGAACCAGGTCAGCAGAGCCGTTGTTTAGCCAGAGAACCAGGTCAGCGGAGCTGCTGTAGAGCCAGAGAACAAGGTCAGCAGTGCTGCTGTAGAGCCAGAGAACCAGATCAGCAGAGCCGCTCTAGAGCCATAGAACCAGGTCAGCAGAGCTGCTTTAGAGCCAGAGAACCAGGTCAGCAGAGCCGTTGTAGAGCCAGAGAACCAGGTCAGCAGAACTGCTTTAGAGCCAGGGAACCAGGTCAGCAGAGCCGTTGTAGAGCCAAAGAACAAGGTCAGCAGAGCTGCTGTAGAGCCAGAGAACCAGGTCAGGAAAGCCGTTGTAGAGCCAGAGAACCAGGTCAGCAGAGCTTCTCTAGAGCCAAAGAACTAGGTCAGCAGAGCTGCTGTAGAGCCAGAGAACCAGGTCAGCAGAGCTGCTTTAGAGCCACAGAACCAGGCCAGCAGAGCTGCTGTAGAGCCAGAGAACCAGGTCAGCAGAGCCATTGTAGAGCCAGAGAACCAGCTCAGCAGAGCTGCTGTAGAGCCAGAGAACCAGGTCAGCACAGCTCATGTAGAGCCAGAGTACCAGGTGAGCAGAGCTGCTGTAGAGCCAGAGAACCAGGTCAGCAACGCCATTGTAGAGCCAGAGAACCAGGTCAGCAGAGCTGCTCTAGAGCCTGAGAATCAGGTCAGCAGAGCCGTTGTAGAGCAAGAGAACCAGGTCAGCAGAGGCACTATAGATCCTGAGAACCAGGTCAGCAGAGCTGCTATACAGCTAGAGAACTAGGTCAGCAGAGCTGCTCTACAGCCAAAGAACCAGGTCAGCAGAGCCGTTGTACAGCCTGAGAACCAGGCCAGCAAAGCTGCTCTAGAGCCAGAGAACCAGGTCAGCAGAGCTGCTTCAAAGCCAGAGAACCAGGTCAGCAGAGCTGATCTAGAGCCTAAGAAGCAGGTCAGCGGAGCTGCTGTAGAGCCAAAGAACCAGGTCAGCAGAGCTGCTATAGAGCCAGAGAACCATGTCAGCAGAGCTGCTGTAGAGCCAGAGAACCAGGTCAGCACAGCTCATGTAGAGCCAGAGAACCAGGTGAGCAGAGCTGCTGTAGAGCCACAGAACCAGGTCAGCAGAGCTGCTTTAGAGCCAGAGAACCAGGTTAACAGAGACGCTGTAGAGCCAGAGAACCAGGTCAGCAGAGTTTCTGTAGAGCCTGAGAACCAGGTCAGCAGAGCCGCTATAGAGCCAGAGAACCAGGTCAGCAGAGCTGCTGTACAGCCAGAGAACAAGGTCAGCAGAGCTACTCTCGAGCCAGAGAACCAGGTCAGCAGAGCCGTTGTACAGCCTGAGAGCCAGGTCAGCAAAGCTGCTCTAGAGCCAGAGAACCAGGTCAGCAGAGCTGCTTTAGAGCCAGAGAACCAGGTCGTCAGTGTTGCTGTAGAGCCACAGATCTAGACCCAGAGAACCAGATCAGCAGAGCAGCTGTAGAGCCAGAGAATCAGGTCAGCAGAACCGCTATAGAGCCAGAGAACCAGGTCAGCAGAGCTGCTTCAAAGCCAGAAAACCAGGTCAGCAGAGCAGCTCTAGAGCCTAAGAAACAGGTCAGCAGAGTTGCTCTAGAGCCAGAGAACCAAGTCAGCAGATCTGCAGTAGAACCAGAGAAACCAAGTCAGCGGAGCTGCTTTAGAGGGAGAGCACCAGGTCAGCAGAACTGCTTTAGAGCTAGAGAACCAGGTCAGCAGAGCTGCTGTAGAGCCAGAGAACCAGGTCAGCAGAGCCGTTGTTTAGCCAGAGAACCAGGTCAGCGGAGCTGCTGTAGAGCCAGAGAACTAGGTCAGCAGTGCTGCTGTAGAGCCAGAGAACCAGGTCAGCAAAGCTGCTCTAGAGCCAGAGAACCAGGTCAGCAGAGCTGCTTTAGAGCCAGAGAACCAGGTCGTCAGTGTTGCTGTAGAGCCACAGAACTAGACCCAGAGAACCAGGTCAGCAGAGCAGCTGTAGAGCCAGAGAATCAGGTCAGCAGAGCTGCTGTACAGCCAGAGAACAAGGTCAGCAGAGCTACTCTCGAGCCAGAGAACCAGGTCAGCAGAGCCGTTGTACAGCCTGAGAACCAGGTCAGCAAAGCTGCTCTAGAGCCAGAGAACCAGGTCAGCAGAGCTGCTTTAGAGCCAGAGAACCAGGTCGTCAGTGTTGCTGTAGAGCCACAGATCTAGACCCAGAGAACCAGGTCAGCAGAGCAGCTGTAGAGCCAGAGAATCAGGTCAGCAGAACCGCTATAGAGCCAGAGAACCAGGTCAGCAGAGCTGCTTCAAAGCCAGAAAACCAGGTCAGCAGAGCAGCTCTAGAGCCTAAGAAACAGGTCAGCAGAGTTGCTCTAGAGCCAGAGAACCAAGTCAGCAGATCTGCAGTAGAACCAGAGAAACCAAGTCAGCGGAGCTGCTTTAGAGGGAGAGCACCAGGTCAGCAGAACTGCTTTAGAGCTAGAGAACCAGGTCAGCAGAGCTGCTGTAGAGCCAGAGAACCAGGTCAGCAGAGCCGTTGTTTAGCCAGAGAACCAGGTCAGCGGAGCTGCTGTAGAGCCAGAGAACTAGGTCAGCAGTGCTGCTGTAGAGCCAGAGAACCAGATCAGCAGAGCCGCTCTAGAGCCATAGAACCAAGTCAGCAGAGCTGCTTTAGAGACAGAGAGCCAGGTCAGCAGAGCCGTTGTAGAGCCAGAGAACCAGGTCAGCAGAACTGCTTTAGAGCCAGGAAACCAGGTCAGCAGAGCCGTTGTAGAGCCAAAGAACAAGGTCAGCAGAGCTGCTGTAGAGCCAGAGAACCAGGTCAGGAAAGCCGTTGTAGAGCCAGAGAACCAGGTCAGCAGAGCTGCTCTAGAGCCAAAGAACTAGGTCAGCAGAGCTGCTGTAGAGCCAGAGAACCAGGTCAGCAGAGCTGCTTTAGAGCCACAGAACCAGGCCAGCAGAGCTGCTGTAGAGCCAGAGAACCAGGTCAGCAGAGCCGTTGTAGAGCCAGAGAACCAGGTCAGCAGAGCTGCTGTAGAGCCAGAGAACCAGGTTAGCAGAGCTGCTGTAGAGCCAGAGAACCAGGTCAACAGAGCCGCTGCAGAGCTAGAGAACCAGGTTAGCAGAGCTACTTTAGAGCCACAGAACCAGGCCAGCAGAGCCATTGTAGAGCCAGAGAACCAGGTCAGCAAAACAGTTTTACAGCCAGAGAAACAGGTCAGCAGAGCCGTTGTAGAGCCAGAGAACCAGGTCAGCAGAGCTGCTGTAGAGCCAGAGAACCAGGTCAGCAAAGCTGTTGTAGAGCCAGAGAACTAGGTCAGCAGAGCTGCTGTAGAGCCATACAACCAGGTCAGCAGAGCCGCTCTAGAGCCAGAGAACCAGGTCAGCAGAGCTGCTTTAGAGCCAGAGAACCAGGTCAGCAGAGCCGCTGTACAGCCAGAGAACCAGGTCAGCAGAGCTGCTTTAGAGCCAGAGAACCAGGTCAGCAGAGCCGCTGTACAGCCAGAGAACCAGGTCAGCAGAGCTGCTTTAGAGCCACAGAACCAGGCCAGCAGAGCTGTTGTAGTGCCAGAGAACCAGGTCAGCTAAGCTGCTTTACAGCCAGAGAAACAGGTCAGCAGAGCCGTTGTAGAGCCAGAGAACCAGGTCAGCAGAGCTGCTGTAGAGCCAGAGAACCAGGTCAGCAACGCCATTGTAGAGCCAGAGAACCAGGTCAGCAGAGCTGCTCTAGAGCCTGAGAATCAGGTCAGCAGAGCCGCTGTAGAGCAAGAGAACCAGGTCAGCAGAGGCACTATAGAGCCTGAGAACCAGGTCAGCAGAGCTGCTATACAGCCAGAGAACTAGGTCAGCAGAGCTGCTCTACAGCCAAAGAACCAGGTCAGCAGAGCCGTTGTACAGCCTGAGAACCAGGTCAGCAGAGCTGCTTCAAAGCCAGAGAACCAGGTCAGCAGAGCTGCTCTAGAGCCTAAGAAGCAGGTCAGCGGAGCTGCTGTAGAGCCAGAGTACCAGGTCAGCAGAGCTGCTATAGAGCCAGAGAACCAGGTCAGCAGAGCTGCTGTAGAGCCAGAGAACCAGGTCAGCGCAGCTCATGTAGAGCCAGAGAACCAGGTCAGCAGAGCTGATTTAGAGCCGGAGAATGAGGTTAACAGAGTCGCTGTAGAGCCAGAGAACCAGGTCAGCAGAGTTTCTGTAGAGCCTGAGAACCAGGTCAGCAGAGCCGCTATAGAGCCAGAGAACCAGGTCAGCAGAGCTGCTGTACAGCCAGAGAAGAAGGTCAGCAGAGCTACTCTCGAGCCAGAGAACCAGGTCAGCTAAGCTGCTTTACAGCCAGAGAAACAGGTCAGCAGAGTCGTTGTAGAGCAAGAGAACCAGGTCAGCAGAGCTGCTGTAGAGCCAGAAAATCAGGTCAGCAGAGCTGCTTTAGAGCCAGAGAACCAGGTCAGCAGAGCCGTTGTAGAGCCAGAGAACCAGGTCAGCAGAGCTGTTGTAGAGCCTGAGAACCAGGTCAGCAGAGCTGCTGTAGAGCCAGAGAACCAGGTCAGCAGAGCTGCTGTAGAGCCAGAGAACCAGGTCAGCAGAGCCGCTCTAGAGCCAGAGAACCAGGTCAGCAGAGCTGCTTTAGAGCCAGAGAACCAGGTCAGCAGAGCCGCTGTACAGCCAGAGAACCAGGTCAGCAGAGCTGCTTTAGAGCCACAGAACCAGGCCAGCAGAGCTGTTGTAGAGCCAGAGAACCAGGTCAGCTAAGCTGCTTTACAGCCAGAGAAACATGTCAGCAGAGCCGTTGTAGAGCCAGAGAACCAGGTCAGCAGAGCTGCTGTAGAGCCAGAGAACCAGGTCAGCAACGCCATTGTAGAGCCAGAGAACCAGGTCAGCAGAGCTGCTCTAGAGCCTGAGAATCAGGTCAGCAGAGCCGTTGTAGAGCAAGAGAACCAGGTCAGCAGAGGCACTATAGATCCTGAGAACCAGGTCAGCAGAGCTGCTATACAGCTAGAGAACTAGGTCAGCAGAGCTGCTCTACAGCCAAAGAACCAGGTCAGCAGAGCCGTTGTACAGCCTGAGAACCAGGCCAGCAAAGCTGCTCTAGAGCCAGAGAACCAGGTCAGCAGAGCTGCTTCAAAGCCAGAGAACCAGGTCAGCAGAGCTGATCTAGAGCCTAAGAAGCAGGTCAGCGGAGCTGCTGTAGAGCCAAAGAACCAGGTCAGCAGAGCTGCTATAGAGCCAGAGAACCATGTCAGCAGAGCTGCTGTAGAGCCAGAGAACCAGGTCAGCACAGCTCATGTAGAGCCAGAGAACCAGGTGAGCAGAGCTGCTGTAGAGCCACAGAACCAGGTCAGCAGAGCTGCTTTAGAGCCAGAGAACCAGGTTAACAGAGTCGCTGTAGAGCCAGAGAACCAGGTCAGCAGAGTTTCTGTAGAGCCTGAGAACCAGGTCAGCAGAGCCACTATAGAGCCAGAGAACCAGGTCAGCAGAGCTGCTGTACAGCCAGAGAACAAGGTCAGCAGAGCTACTCTCGAGCCAGAGAACCAGGTCAGCAGAGCCGTTGTACAGCCTGAGAGCCAGGTCAGCAAAGCTGCTCTAGAGCCAGAGAACCAGGTCAGCAGAGCTGCTTTAGAGCCAGAGAACCAGGTCGTCAGTGTTGCTGTAGAGCCACAGATCTAGACCCAGAGAACCAGATCAGCAGAGCAGCTGTAGAGCCAGAGAATCAGGTCAGCAGAACCGCTATAGAGCCAGAGAACCAGGTCAGCAGAGCTGCTTCAAAGCCAGAAAACCAGGTCAGCAGAGCAGCTCTAGAGCCTAAGAAACAGGTCAGCAGAGTTGCTCTAGAGCCAGAGAACCAAGTCAGCAGATCTGCAGTAGAACCAGAGAAACCAAGTCAGCGGAGCTGCTTTAGAGGGAGAGCACCAGGTCAGCAGAACTGCTTTAGAGCTAGAGAACCAGGTCAGCAGAGCTGCTGTAGAGCCAGAGAACCAGGTCAGCAGAGCCGTTGTTTAGCCAGAGAACCAGGTCAGCGGAGCTGCTGTAGAGCCAGAGAACTAGGTCAGCAGTGCTGCTGTAGAGCCAGAGAACCAGGTCAGCAAAGCTGCTCTAGAGCCAGAGAACCAGGTCAGCAGAGCTGCTTTAGAGCCAGAGAACCAGGTCGTCAGTGTTGCTGTAGAGCCACAGAACTAGACCCAGAGAACCAGGTCAGCAGAGCAGCTGTAGAGCCAGAGAATCAGGTCAGCAGAGCTGCTGTACAGCCAGAGAACAAGGTCAGCAGAGCTACTCTCGAGCCAGAGAACCAGGTCAGCAGAGCCGTTGTACAGCCTGAGAACCAGGTCAGCAAAGCTGCTCTAGAGCCAGAGAACCAGGTCAGCAGAGCTGCTTTAGAGCCAGAGAACCAGGTCGTCAGTGTTGCTGTAGAGCCACAGATCTAGACCCAGAGAACCAGGTCAGCAGAGCAGCTGTAGAGCCAGAGAATCAGGTCAGCAGAACCGCTATAGAGCCAGAGAACCAGGTCAGCAGAGCTGCTTCAAAGCCAGAAAACCAGGTCAGCAGAGCAGCTCTAGAGCCTAAGAAACAGGTCAGCAGAGTTGCTCTAGAGCCAGAGAACCAAGTCAGCAGATCTGCAGTAGAACCAGAGAAACCAAGTCAGCGGAGCTGCTTTAGAGGGAGAGCACCAGGTCAGCAGAACTGCTTTAGAGCTAGAGAACCAGGTCAGCAGAGCTGCTGTAGAGCCAGAGAACCAGGTCAGCAGAGCCGTTGTTTAGCCAGAGAACCAGGTCAGCGGAGCTGCTGTAGAGCCAGAGAACTAGGTCAGCAGTGCTGCTGTAGAGCCAGAGAACCAGATCAGCAGAGCCGCTCTAGAGCCATAGAACCAAGTCAGCAGAGCTGCTTTAGAGACAGAGAGCCAGGTCAGCAGAGCCGTTGTAGAGCCAGAGAACCAGGTCAGCAGAACTGCTTTAGAGCCAGGAAACCAGGTCAGCAGAGCCGTTGTAGAGCCAAAGAACAAGGTCAGCAGAGCTGCTGTAGAGCCAGAGAACCAGGTCAGGAAAGCCGTTGTAGAGCCAGAGAACCAGGTCAGCAGAGCTGCTCTAGAGCCAAAGAACTAGGTCAGCAGAGCTGCTGTAGAGCCAGAGAACCAGGTCAGCAGAGCTGCTTCAAAGCCAGAGAACCAGGTCAGCAGAGATGCTTTAGAGCCAGAGAACCAGGTCAGCAGAGCTGCTTTAGAGCCAGGCAACCAGGTCAGCAGAGCTGCTGTAGAGCCTGAGAACCAGGTCAGCAGAGCCATTGTAGAGCCAGAGAACCAGGTCAGCAGATCTGTTGTAGAGCATGAGAACCAGGTCAACAGAGCTGCTGTAGAGCCAGAGAGCCAGGTTAGCAGAGCTGCTGTAGAGCCAGAGAACCAGGTCAGCAGAGCTTCTTTAGAGCCAGAGAACCAGGTCAGCAGAGCCGCTGTACAGCCAGAGAACCAGGTCAGCAGAGCTGCTTTAGAGCCACAGAACCGGGCCAGAAGAGCCGTTGTAGAGCCAGAGAACCAGGTCAGCTAAGCTGCTTTACAGCCAGAGAAACAGGTCAGCAGAGTCGTTGTAGAGCAAGAGAACCAGGTCAGCACAGCAGCTGTAGAGCCAGAAAATCAGGTCAGCAGAGCCGCTTTAGAGCCAGAGAACCAGGTCAGCAGAGCCGTTGTAGAGCCAGAGAACCAGGTCAGCAGAGCTGTTGTAGAGCCTGAGAACCAGGTCAGCAGAGCTGCTGTAGAGCCAGAGAACCAGGTTAGCAGAGCTGCTGTAGAGCCAGAGAACCAGGTCAGCAGAGCTGCTGTAGAGCCAGAGAACCAGGTCAGCAGAGCCGCTCTAGAGCCAGAGAACCAGGTCAACAGAGCCGCTGTAGAGCTAGAGAACCAGGTTAGCAGAGCTACTTTAGAGCCACAGAACCAGGCCAGCAGAGCCATTGTAGAGCCAGAGAACCAGGTCAGCAAAGCTGTTTTACAGCCAGAGAAACAGGTCAGCAGAGCCGTTGTAGAGCCAGAGAACCAGGTCAGCAGAGCTGCTGTAGAGCCAGAGAACCAGGTCAGCAAAGCCGCTATAGAGCCAGAGAACCAGTTCAGCAGAGCTGCTTTAGAGCCACAGAACCAGGCCAGCAGAGCTGTTGTAGAGCCAGAGAACCAGGTCAGCTAAGCTGCTTTACAGCCAGAGAAACAGGTCAGCAGAGCCGTTGTAGAGCCAGAGAACCAGGTCAGCAGAGCTGCTGTAGAGCCAGAGAACCAGGTCAGCAACGCCATTGTAGAGCCAGAGAACCAGGTCAGCAGAGATGCTCTAGAGCCTGAGAATCAGGTCAGCAGAGCCGTTGTAGAGCAAGAGAACCAGGTCAGCAGAGCTGCTGTAGAGCTAAAGAACTAGGTCAGCAGATCTGCAGTAGAACCAGAGAAACCAAGTCAGCAGAGCTGCTTTAGAGGGAGAGCACCAGGTCAGCAGAGCTGCTTTAGAGCCAGAGAACCAGGTCAGCAGAGCTGCTGTAGAGCCAGAGAACCAGGTCAGCAGAGCCGTTGTTTAGCCAGAGAACCAGGTCAGCGGAGCTGCTGTAGAGCCAGAGAACAAGGTCAGCAGTGCTGCTGTAGAGCCAGAGAACCAGATCAGCAGAGCCATAGAACCAGGTCAGCAGAGCTGCTTTAGAGCCAGAGAACCAGGTCAGCAGAGCCGTTGTAGAGCCAGAGAACCAGGTCAGCAGAACTGCTTTAGAGCCAGGGAACCAGGTCAGCAGAGCCGTTGTAGAGCCAAAGAACAAGGTCAGCAGAGCTGCTGTAGAGCCAGAGAACCAGGTCAGGAAAGCCGTTGTAGAGCCAGAGAACCAGGTCAGCAGAGCTTCTCTAGAGCTAAAGAACTAGGTCAGCAGAGCTGCTGTAGAGCCAGAGAACCAGGTCAGCAGAGCTGCTTTAGAGCCACAGAACCAGGCCAGCAGAGCTGCTGTAGCGCCAGAGAACCAGGTCAGCAGAGCCATTGTAGAGCCAGAGAACCAGCTCAGCAGAGCTGCTGTAGAGCCAGAGAACCAGGTTAGCAGAGCTGCTGTAGAGCCAGAGAACCAGGTCAGCAGAGCTGCTGTAGAGCCAGAGAACCAGGTCAGCAGAGCTGCTTCAAAGCCTAAGAAGCAGGTCAGCAGAGCTGATGTAGAGCTAGAGAGCCAGGTCAGCAGAGCTGCTATAGAGCCAGAGAACCAGGTCAGCAGAGCTGCTGTAGAGCCAGAGAACCAGGTCAGCACAGCTCATGTAGAGCCAGAGAACCAGGTGAGCAGAGCTGCTGTAGAGCCACAGAACCAGGTCAGCAGAGCTGCTTTAGAGCCAGAGAATCAGGTTAACAGAGTCGCTGTAGAGCCAGAGAACCAGGTCAGCAGAGTTTCTGTAGAGCCTGAGAACCAGGTCAGCAGAGCCGCTATAGAGCCAGAGAACCAGGTCAGCAGAGCTGCTGTACATCCAGAGAACAAGGTCAGCAGAGCTACTCTCGAGCCAGAGAACCAGGTCAGCAGAGCCGTTGTACAGCCTGAGAACCAGGTCAGCAAAGCTGCTCTAGAGCCAGAGAACCAGGTCAGCAGAGCTGCTTTAGAGCCAGAGAACCAGGTCGTCAGAGTTGCTGTAGAGCCACAGAACTAGACCCAGAGAACCAGGTCAGCAGAGCAGCTGTAGAGCCAGAGAATCAGGTCAGCAGAACCGCTATAGAGCCAGAGAACCAGGTCAGCAGAGCTGCTTCAAAGCCAGAAAACCAGGTCAGCAGAGCAGCTCTAGAGCCTAAGAAACAGGTCAGCAGAGTTGCTCTAGAGCCAGAGAACCAGGTCAGCAGATCTGCAGTAGTACCAGAGAAACCAAGTCAGCAGAGCTGCTTTAGAGGGAGAGCACCAGGTCAGCAGAGCTGCTTTAGAGCCAGAAAACCAGGTCAGCAGAGCTGCTGTAGAGCCAGAGAACCAGGTCAGCAGAGCCGTTGTTTAGCCAGAGAACCAGGTCAGCGGAGCTGCTGTAGAGCCAGAGAACTAGGTCAGCAGTGCTGCTGTAGAGCCAGAGAACCAGATCAGCAGAGCCGCTCTAGAGCCATAGAACCAGGTCAGCAGAGCTGCTTTAGAGCCAGAGAACCAAGTCAGCAGAGCCGTTATACAGCCAGAGAACCAGGTCAGCAGAACTGCTTTAGAGCCAGGGAACCAGGTCAGCAGAGCCGTTGTAGAGCCAGAGAACCAGGTCAGCAGAGCTGCTGTAGAGCCAGAGAACCAGGTTAGCAGAGCTGCTGTAGAGCCAGAGAACCAGGTCAACAGAGCCGCTGCAGAGCTAGAGAACCAGGTTAGCAGAGCTACTTTAGAGCCACAGAACCAGGCCAGCAGAGCCATTGTAGAGCCAGAGAACCAGGTCAGCAAAACAGTTTTACAGCCAGAGAAACAGGTCAGCAGAGCCGTTGTAGAGCCAGAGAACCAGGTCAGCAGAGCTGCTGTAGAGCCAGAGAACCAGGTCAGCAAAGCTGTTGTAGAGCCAGAGAACTAGGTCAGCAGAGCTGCTGTAGATCCATACAACCAGGTCAGCAGAGCCGCTCTAGAGCCAGAGAACCAGGTCAGCAGAGCTGCTTTAGAGCCAGAGAACCAGGTCAGCAGAGCCGCTGTACAGCCAGAGAACCAGGTCAGCAGAGCTGCTTTAGAGCCACAGAACCAGGCCAGCAGAGCTGTTGTAGAGCCAGAGAACCAGGTCAGCTAAGCTGCTTTACAGCCAGAGAAACAGGTCAGCAGAGCCGTTGTAGAGCCAGAGAACCAGGTCAGCAGAGCTGCTGTAGAGCCAGAGAACCAGGTCAGCAACGCCATTGTAGAGCCAGAGAACCAGGTCAGCAGAGCTGCTCTAGAGCCTGAGAATCAGGTCAGCAGAGCCGTTGTAGAGCAAGAGAACCAGGTCAGCAGAGGCACTATAGAGCCTGAGAACCAGGTCAGCAGAGCTGCTATACAGCCAGAGAACTAGGTCAGCAGAGCTGCTCTACAGCCAAAGAACCAGGTCAGCAGAGCCGTTGTACAGCCTGAGAACCAGGTCAGCAGAGCTGCTTCAAAGCCAGAGAACCAGGTCAGCAGAGCTGCTCTAGAGCCTAAGAAGCAGGTCAGCGGAGCTGCTGTAGAGCCAGAGTACCAGGTCAGCAGAGCTGCTATAGAGCCAGAGAACCAGGTCAGCAGAGCTGCTGTAGAGCCAGAGAACCAGGTCAGCGCAGCTCATGTAGAGCCAGAGAACCAGGTGAGCAGAGCTGCTGTGGAGCCACAGAACCAGGTCAGCAGAGCTGATTTAGAGCCAGAGAACGAGGTTAACAGAGTCGCTGTAGAGCCAGAGAACCAGGTCAGCAGAGTTTCTGTAGAGCCTGAGAACCAGGTCAGCAGAGCCGCTATTGAGCCAGAGAACCAGGTCAGCAGAGCTGCTGTACAGCCAGAGAACAAGGTCAGCAGAGCTACTCTCGAGCCAGAGAACCAGGTCAGCTAAGCTGCTTTACAGCCAGAGAAACAGGTCAGCAGAGTCGTTGTAGAGCAAGAGAACCAGGTCAGCAGAGCTGCTGTAGAGCCAGAAAATCAGGTCAGCAGAGCTGCTTTAGAGCCAGAGAACCAGGTCAGCAGAGCCGTTGTAGAGCCAGAGAACCAGGTCAGCAGAGCTGTTGTAGAGCCTGAGAACCAGGTCAGCAGAGCTGCTGTAGAGCCAGAGAACCAGGTTAGCAGAGCTGCTGTAGAGCCAGAGAACCAGGTCAGCAGAGCTGCTGTAGAGCCAGAGAACCAGGTCAGCAGAGCCGCTCTAGAGCCAGAGAACCAGGTCAACAGAGCCGCTGTAGAGCTAGAGAACCAGGTTAGCAGAGCTACTTTAGAGCCACAGAACCAGGCCAGCAGAGCCATTGTAGAGCCAGAGAACCAGGTCAGCAAAGCTGTTTTACAGCCAGAGAAACAGGTCAGCAGAGCCGTTGTAGAGCCAGAGAACCAGGTCAGCAGAGCTGCTGTAGTGCCAGAGAACCAGGTCAGCAAAGCTGTTGTAGAGCCAGAGAACTAGGTCAGCAGAGCTGCTGTAGAGCCATACAACCAGGTCAGCAGAGCCGCTCTAGAGCCAGAGAACCAGGTCAGCAGAGCTGCTTTAGAGCCAGAGAACCAGGTCAGCAGAGCCGCTGTACAGCCAGAGAACCAGGTCAGCAGAGCTGCTTTAGAGCCACAGAACCAGGCCAGCAGAGCTGTTGTAGAGCCAGAGAACCAGGTCAGCTAAGCTGCTTTACAGCCAGAGAAACAGGTCAGCAGAGCCGTTGTAGAGCCAGAGAACCAGGTCAGCAGAGCTGCTGTAGAGCCAGAGAACCAGGTCAGCAACGCCATTGTAGAGCCAGAGAACCAGGTCAGCAGAGCTGCTCTAGAGCCTGAGAATCAGGTCAGCAGAGCCGTTGTAGAGCAAGAGAACCAGGTCAGCAGAGCTGCTCTACAGCCAAAGAACCAGGTCAGCAGAGCCGTTGTACAGCCTGAGAACCAGGCCAGCAAAGCTACTCTAGAGCCAGAGAACCAGGTCAGCAGAGCTGCTTCAAAGCCAGAGAACCAGGTCAGCAGAGCTGCTCTAGAGCCTAAGAAGCAGGTCAGCGGAGCTGCTGTAGAGCCAGAGAACCAGGTCAGCAGAGCTGCTATAGAGCCAGAGAACCATGTCAGCAGAGCTGCTGTAGAGCCAGAGAACCAGGTCAGCACAGCTCATGTAGAGCCAGAGAACCAGGTGAGCAGAGCTGCTGTAGAGCCACAGAACCAGGTCAGCAGAGCTGCTTTAGAGCCAGAGAACCAGGTTAACAGAGTCGCTGTAGAGCCAGAGAGCCAGGTCAGCAGAGTTTCTGTAGAGCCTGAGAACCAGGTCAGCAGAGCCGCTATAGAGCCAGAGAACCAGGTCAGCAGAGCTGCTGTACAGCCAGAGAACAAGGTCAGCAGAGCTACTCTCGAGCCAGAGAACCAGGTCAGCAGAGCCGTTGTACAGCCTGAAAACCAGGTCAGCAAAGCTGCTCTAGAGCCAGAGAACCAGGTCAGCAGAGCTGCTTTAGAGCCAGAGAACCAGGTCGTCAGTGTTGCTGTAGAGCCACAGAACTAGACCCAGAGAACCAGGTCAGCAGAGCAGCTGTAGAGCCAGAGAATCAGGTCAGCAGAGCTGCTGTACAGCCAGAGAACAAGGTCAGCAGAGCTACTCTCGAGCCAGAGAACCAGGTCAGCAGAGCCGTTGTACAGCCTGAGAACCAGGTCAGCAAAGCTGCTCTAGAGCCAGAGAACCAGGTAAGCAGAGCTGCTTTAGAGCCAGAGAACCAGGTTGTCAGTGTTGCTGTAGAGCCACAGATCTAGACCCAGAGAACCAGGTCAGCAGAGCAGCTGTAGAGCCAGAGAATCAGGTCAGCAGAACCGCTATAGAGCCAGAGAACCAGGTCAGCAGAGCTGCTTCAAAGCCAGAAAACCAGGTCAGCAGAGCAGCTCTAGAGCCTAAGAAACAGGTCAGCAGAGTTGCTCTAGAGCCAGAGAACCAAGTCAGCAGATCTGCAGTAGAACCAGAGAAACCAAGTCAGCGGAGCTGCTTTAGAGGGAGAGCACCAGGTCAGCAGAACTGCTTTAGAGCTAGAGAACCAGGTCAGCAGAGCTGCTGTAGAGCCAGAGAACCAGGTCAGCAGAGCCGTTGTTTAGCCAGAGAACCAGGTCAGCGGAGCTGCTGTAGAGCCAGAGAACCAGGTCAGCAGTGCTGCTGTAGAGCCAGAGAACCAGATCAGCAGAGCCGCTCTAGAGCCATAAAACCAAGTCAGCAGAGCTGCTTTAGAGACAGAGAGCCAGGTCAGCAGAGCCGTTGTAGAGCCAGAGAACCAGGTCAGCAGAACTGCTTTAGAGCCAGGAAACCAGGTCAGCAGAGCCGTTGTAGAGCCAAAGAACATGGTCAGCAGAGCTGCTGTAGAGCCAGAGAACCAGGTCAGGAAAGCCGTTGTAGAGCCAGAGAACCAGGTCAGCAGAGCTGCTCTAGAGCCAAAGAACTAGGTCAGCAGAGCTGCTGTTGAGCCAGAGAACCAGGTCAGCAGAGCTGCTTCAGAGCCAGAGAACCAGGTCAGCAGAGATGCTTTAGAGCCAGAGAACCAGGTCAGCAGAGTTGCTTTAGAGCCAGGCAACCAGGTCAGCAGAGCTGCTGTAGAGCCTGAGAACCAGGTCAGCAGAGCCATTGTGGAGCCAGAGAACCAGGTCAGCAGATCTGTTGTAGAGCCTGAGAACCAGGTCAACAGAGCTGCTGTAGAGCCAGAGAGCCAGGTTAGCAGAGCTGCTGTAGAGCCAGAGAACCAGGTCAGCAGAGCTGCTGTAGAGCCAGAGAACCAGGTTAGCAGAGCTGCTCTAGAGCCAGAGAACCAGGTCAACAGAGCCGCTGTAGAGCTAGAGAACCAGGTTAGCAGAGCTACTTTAGAGCCACAGAACCAGGCCAGCAGAGCCATTGTAGAGGTAGAGAACTAGGTCAGCAAAGCTGTTTTACAGCCAGAGAAACAGGTCAGCAGAGCCGTTGTAGAGCCAGAGAACCAGGTCAGCAGAGCTGTTGTAGAGCCTGAGAACCAGGTCAGCAGAGCTGCTCTACAGCCAAAGAACCAGGTCAGCAGAGCCGTTGCACAGCCTGAGAACCAGGCCAGCAAAGCTGCTCTAGAGCCAGAGAACCAGGTCAGCAGAGCTGCTTCAAAGCCAGAGAACCAGGTCAGCAGAGCTGCTCTAGAGCCTAAGAAGCAGGTCAGCGGAGCTGCTGTAGAGCCAGAGAACCAGGTCAGCAGAGCTGCTATAGAGCCAGAGAACCAGGTCAGCAGAGCTGCTGTAGAGCCAGAGAACCAGGTCAGCACAGCTCATGTAGAGCCAGAGAACCAGGTGAGCAGAGCTGCTGTAGAGCCACAGAACCAGGTCAGCAGAGCTGCTTTAGAGCCATAGAACCAGGTTAACAGAGTCGCTGTAGAGCCAGAGACCCAGGTCAGCAGAGTTTCTGTAGAGCCTGAGAACCAGGTCAGCAGAGCCGCTATAGAGCCAGAGAACCAGGTCAGCAGAGCTGCTGTAAAGCCAGAGAACAAGGTCAGCAGAGCTACTCTCGAGCCAGAGAACCAGGTCAGCAGAGCTGTTGTACAGCCTGAGAACCAGGTCAGCAAAGCTGCTCTAGAGCCAGAGAACCAGGTCAGCAGAGCTGCTTTAGAGCCGGAGAACCAGGTCAGCAGAGCCGTTGTAGAGCCAGAGAACCAGGTCAGCAGAGCTGTTGTAGAGCCTGAGAACCAGGTCAGCAGAGCTGCTGTAGAGCCAGAGAACCAGGTCAGCAGAGCTGCTGTAGAGCCAGAGAACCAGGTCAGCAGAGCCGCTCTAGAGCCAGAGAACCAGGTCAGCAGAGCTGCTTTAGAGCCAGAGAACCAGGTCAGCAGAGCCGCTGTACAGCCAGAGAACCAGGTCAGCAGAGCTGCTTTAGAGCCACAGAACCAGGCCAGCAGAGCTGTTGTAGAGCCAGAGAACCAGGTCAGCTAAGCTGCTTTA
The DNA here is from genome assembly GCF_964204655.1 of Triturus cristatus. Classification (NCBI taxonomy): domain Eukaryota; kingdom Metazoa; phylum Chordata; class Amphibia; order Caudata; family Salamandridae; genus Triturus; species Triturus cristatus. Next base: position 1,121,767,001 of record NC_140579.1, read on the forward strand.
CAGCCAGAGAAACATGTCAGCAGAGCCGTTGTAGAGCCAGAGAACCAGGTCAGCAGAGCTGCTGTAGAGCCAGAGAACCAGGTCAGCAACGCCATTGTAGAGCCAGAGAACCAGGTCAGCAGAGCTGCTCTAGAGCCTGAGAATCAGGTCAGCAGAGCCGTTGTAGAGCAAGAGAACCAGGTCAGCAGAGGCACTATAGATCCTGAGAACCAGGTCAGCAGAGCTGCTATACAGCCAGAGAACTAGGTCAGCAGAGCTGCTCTACAGCCAAAGAACCAGGTCAGCAGAGCCGTTGTACAGCCTGAGAACCAGGCCAGCAAAGCTGCTCTAGAGCCAGAGAACCAGGTCAGCAGAGCTGCTTCAAAGCCAGAGAACCAGGTCAGCAGAGCTGCTCTAGAGCCTAAGAAGCAGGTCAGCGGAGCTGCTGTAGAGCCAGAGAACCAGGTCAGCAGAGCTGCTATAGAGCCAGAGAACCATGTCAGCAGAGCTGCTGTAGAGCCAGAGAACCAGGTCAGCACAGCTCATGTAGAGCCAGAGAACCAGGTGAGCAGAGCTGCTGTAGAGCCACAGAACCAGGTCAGCAGAGCTGCTTTAGAGCCAGAGAACCAGGTTAACAGAGTCGCTGTAGAGCCAGAGAACCAGGTCAGCAGAGTTTCTGTAGAGCCTGAGAACCAGGTCAGCAGAGCCGCTATAGAGCCAGAGAACCAGGTCAGCAGAGCTGCTGTACAGCCAGAGAACAAGGTCAGCAGAGCTACTCTCGAGCCAGAGAACCAGGTCAGCAGAGCCGTTGTACAGCCTGAGAACCAGGTCAGCAAAGCTGCTCTAGAGCCAGAGAACCAGGTCAGCAGAGCTGCTTTAGAGCCAGAGAACCAGGTCGTCAGTGTTGCTGTAGAGCCACAGAACTAGACCCAGAGAACCAGGTCAGCAGAGCAGCTGTAGAGCCAGAGAATCAGGTCAGCAGAGCTGCTGTACAGCCAGAGAACAAGGTCAACAGAGCTACTCTCGAGCCAGAGAACCAGGTCAGCAGAGCCGTTGTACAGCCTGAGAACCAGGTCAGCAAAGCTGCTCTAGAGCCAGAGAACCAGGTCAGCAGAGCTGCTTTAGAGCCAGAGAACCAGGTCGTCAGTGTTGCTGTAGAGCCACAGAACTAGACCCAGAGAACCAGGTCAGCAGAGCAGCTGTAGAGCCAGAGAATCAGGTCAGCAGAACCGCTATAGAGCCAGAGAACCAGGTCAGCAGAGCTGCTTCAAAGCCAGAAAACCAGGTCAGCAGAGCAGCTCTAGAGCCTAAGAAACAGGTCAGCAGAGTTGCTCTAGAGCCAGAGAACCAGGTCAGCAGATCTGCAGTAGTACCAGAGAAACCAAGTCAGCAGAGCTGCTTTAGAGGGAGAGCACCAGGTCAGCAGAGCTGCTTTAGAGCCAGAAAACCAGGTCAGCAGAGCTGCTGTAGAGCCAGAGAACCAGGTCAGCAGAGCCGTTGTTTAGCCAGAGAACCAGGTCAGCGGAGCTGCTGTAGAGCCAGAGAACTAGGTCAGCAGTGCTGCTGTAGAGCCAGAGAACCAGATCAGCAGAGCCGCTCTAGAGCCATAGAACCAGGTCAGCAGAGCTGCTTTAGAGCCAGAGAACCAAGTCAGCAGAGCCGTTATACAGCCAGAGAACCAGGTCAGCAGAACTGCTTTAGAGCCAGGGAACCAGGTCAGCAGAGCCGTTGTAGAGCCAGAGAACCAGGTCAGCAGAGCTGCTGTAGAGCCAGAGAACCAGGTTAGCAGAGCTGCTGTAGAGCCAGAGAACCAGGTCAACAGAGCCGCTGCAGAGCTAGAGAACCAGGTTAGCAGAGCTACTTTAGAGCCACAGAACCAGGCCAGCAGAGCCATTGTAGAGCCAGAGAACCAGGTCAGCAAAACAGTTTTACAGCCAGAGAAACAGGTCAGCAGAGCCGTTGTAGAGCCAGAGAACCAGGTCAGCAGAGCTGCTGTAGAGCCAGAGAACCAGGTCAGCAAAGCTGTTGTAGAGCCAGAGAACTAGGTCAGCAGAGCTGCTGTAGATCCATACAACCAGGTCAGCAGAGCCGCTCTAGAGCCAGAGAACCAGGTCAGCAGAGCTGCTTTAGAGCCAGAGAACCAGGTCAGCAGAGCCGCTGTACAGCCAGAGAACCAGGTCAGCAGAGCTGCTTTAGAGCCACAGAACCAGGCCAGCAGAGCTGTTGTAGAGCCAGAGAACCAGGTCAGCTAAGCTGCTTTACAGCCAGAGAAACAGGTCAGCAGAGCCGTTGTAGAGCCAGAGAACCAGGTCAGCAGAGCTGCTGTAGAGCCAGAGAACCAGGTCAGCAACGCCATTGTAGAGCCAGAGAACCAGGTCAGCAGAGCTGCTCTAGAGCCTGAGAATCAGGTCAGCAGAGCCGTTGTAGAGCAAGAGAACCAGGTCAGCAGAGGCACTATAGAGCCTGAGAACCAGGTCAGCAGAGCTGCTATACAGCCAGAGAACTAGGTCAGCAGAGCTGCTCTACAGCCAAAGAACCAGGTCAGCAGAGCCGTTGTACAGCCTGAGAACCAGGTCAGCAGAGCTGCTTCAAAGCCAGAGAACCAGGTCAGCAGAGCTGCTCTAGAGCCTAAGAAGCAGGTCAGCGGAGCTGCTGTAGAGCCAGAGTACCAGGTCAGCAGAGCTGCTATAGAGCCAGAGAACCAGGTCAGCAGAGCTGCTGTAGAGCCAGAGAACCAGGTCAGCGCAGCTCATGTAGAGCCAGAGAACCAGGTGAGCAGAGCTGCTGTGGAGCCACAGAACCAGGTCAGCAGAGCTGATTTAGAGCCAGAGAACGAGGTTAACAGAGTCGCTGTAGAGCCAGAGAACCAGGTCAGCAGAGTTTCTGTAGAGCCTGAGAACCAGGTCAGCAGAGCCGCTATTGAGCCAGAGAACCAGGTCAGCAGAGCTGCTGTACAGCCAGAGAACAAGGTCAGCAGAGCTACTCTCGAGCCAGAGAACCAGGTCAGCTAAGCTGCTTTACAGCCAGAGAAACAGGTCAGCAGAGTCGTTGTAGAGCAAGAGAACCAGGTCAGCAGAGCTGCTGTAGAGCCAGAAAATCAGGTCAGCAGAGCTGCTTTAGAGCCAGAGAACCAGGTCAGCAGAGCCGTTGTAGAGCCAGAGAACCAGGTCAGCAGAGCTGTTGTAGAGCCTGAGAACCAGGTCAGCAGAGCTGCTGTAGAGCCAGAGAACCAGGTTAGCAGAGCTGCTGTAGAGCCAGAGAACCAGGTCAGCAGAGCTGCTGTAGAGCCAGAGAACCAGGTCAGCAGAGCCGCTCTAGAGCCAGAGAACCAGGTCAACAGAGCCGCTGTAGAGCTAGAGAACCAGGTTAGCAGAGCTACTTTAGAGCCACAGAACCAGGCCAGCAGAGCCATTGTAGAGCCAGAGAACCAGGTCAGCAAAGCTGTTTTACAGCCAGAGAAACAGGTCAGCAGAGCCGTTGTAGAGCCAGAGAACCAGGTCAGCAGAGCTGCTGTAGTGCCAGAGAACCAGGTCAGCAAAGCTGTTGTAGAGCCAGAGAACTAGGTCAGCAGAGCTGCTGTAGAGCCATACAACCAGGTCAGCAGAGCCGCTCTAGAGCCAGAGAACCAGGTCAGCAGAGCTGCTTTAGAGCCAGAGAACCAGGTCAGCAGAGCCGCTGTACAGCCAGAGAACCAGGTCAGCAGAGCTGCTTTAGAGCCACAGAACCAGGCCAGCAGAGCTGTTGTAGAGCCAGAGAACCAGGTCAGCTAAGCTGCTTTACAGCCAGAGAAACAGGTCAGCAGAGCCGTTGTAGAGCCAGAGAACCAGGTCAGCAGAGCTGCTGTAGAGCCAGAGAACCAGGTCAGCAACGCCATTGTAGAGCCAGAGAACCAGGTCAGCAGAGCTGCTCTAGAGCCTGAGAATCAGGTCAGCAGAGCCGTTGTAGAGCAAGAGAACCAGGTCAGCAGAGCTGCTCTACAGCCAAAGAACCAGGTCAGCAGAGCCGTTGTACAGCCTGAGAACCAGGCCAGCAAAGCTACTCTAGAGCCAGAGAACCAGGTCAGCAGAGCTGCTTCAAAGCCAGAGAACCAGGTCAGCAGAGCTGCTCTAGAGCCTAAGAAGCAGGTCAGCGGAGCTGCTGTAGAGCCAGAGAACCAGGTCAGCAGAGCTGCTATAGAGCCAGAGAACCATGTCAGCAGAGCTGCTGTAGAGCCAGAGAACCAGGTCAGCACAGCTCATGTAGAGCCAGAGAACCAGGTGAGCAGAGCTGCTGTAGAGCCACAGAACCAGGTCAGCAGAGCTGCTTTAGAGCCAGAGAACCAGGTTAACAGAGTCGCTGTAGAGCCAGAGAGCCAGGTCAGCAGAGTTTCTGTAGAGCCTGAGAACCAGGTCAGCAGAGCCGCTATAGAGCCAGAGAACCAGGTCAGCAGAGCTGCTGTACAGCCAGAGAACAAGGTCAGCAGAGCTACTCTCGAGCCAGAGAACCAGGTCAGCAGAGCCGTTGTACAGCCTGAAAACCAGGTCAGCAAAGCTGCTCTAGAGCCAGAGAACCAGGTCAGCAGAGCTGCTTTAGAGCCAGAGAACCAGGTCGTCAGTGTTGCTGTAGAGCCACAGAACTAGACCCAGAGAACCAGGTCAGCAGAGCAGCTGTAGAGCCAGAGAATCAGGTCAGCAGAGCTGCTGTACAGCCAGAGAACAAGGTCAGCAGAGCTACTCTCGAGCCAGAGAACCAGGTCAGCAGAGCCGTTGTACAGCCTGAGAACCAGGTCAGCAAAGCTGCTCTAGAGCCAGAGAACCAGGTAAGCAGAGCTGCTTTAGAGCCAGAGAACCAGGTTGTCAGTGTTGCTGTAGAGCCACAGATCTAGACCCAGAGAACCAGGTCAGCAGAGCAGCTGTAGAGCCAGAGAATCAGGTCAGCAGAACCGCTATAGAGCCAGAGAACCAGGTCAGCAGAGCTGCTTCAAAGCCAGAAAACCAGGTCAGCAGAGCAGCTCTAGAGCCTAAGAAACAGGTCAGCAGAGTTGCTCTAGAGCCAGAGAACCAAGTCAGCAGATCTGCAGTAGAACCAGAGAAACCAAGTCAGCGGAGCTGCTTTAGAGGGAGAGCACCAGGTCAGCAGAACTGCTTTAGAGCTAGAGAACCAGGTCAGCAGAGCTGCTGTAGAGCCAGAGAACCAGGTCAGCAGAGCCGTTGTTTAGCCAGAGAACCAGGTCAGCGGAGCTGCTGTAGAGCCAGAGAACCAGGTCAGCAGTGCTGCTGTAGAGCCAGAGAACCAGATCAGCAGAGCCGCTCTAGAGCCATAAAACCAAGTCAGCAGAGCTGCTTTAGAGACAGAGAGCCAGGTCAGCAGAGCCGTTGTAGAGCCAGAGAACCAGGTCAGCAGAACTGCTTTAGAGCCAGGAAACCAGGTCAGCAGAGCCGTTGTAGAGCCAAAGAACATGGTCAGCAGAGCTGCTGTAGAGCCAGAGAACCAGGTCAGGAAAGCCGTTGTAGAGCCAGAGAACCAGGTCAGCAGAGCTGCTCTAGAGCCAAAGAACTAGGTCAGCAGAGCTGCTGTTGAGCCAGAGAACCAGGTCAGCAGAGCTGCTTCAGAGCCAGAGAACCAGGTCAGCAGAGATGCTTTAGAGCCAGAGAACCAGGTCAGCAGAGTTGCTTTAGAGCCAGGCAACCAGGTCAGCAGAGCTGCTGTAGAGCCTGAGAACCAGGTCAGCAGAGCCATTGTGGAGCCAGAGAACCAGGTCAGCAGATCTGTTGTAGAGCCTGAGAACCAGGTCAACAGAGCTGCTGTAGAGCCAGAGAGCCAGGTTAGCAGAGCTGCTGTAGAGCCAGAGAACCAGGTCAGCAGAGCTGCTGTAGAGCCAGAGAACCAGGTTAGCAGAGCTGCTCTAGAGCCAGAGAACCAGGTCAACAGAGCCGCTGTAGAGCTAGAGAACCAGGTTAGCAGAGCTACTTTAGAGCCACAGAACCAGGCCAGCAGAGCCATTGTAGAGGTAGAGAACTAGGTCAGCAAAGCTGTTTTACAGCCAGAGAAACAGGTCAGCAGAGCCGTTGTAGAGCCAGAGAACCAGGTCAGCAGAGCTGTTGTAGAGCCTGAGAACCAGGTCAGCAGAGCTGCTCTACAGCCAAAGAACCAGGTCAGCAGAGCCGTTGCACAGCCTGAGAACCAGGCCAGCAAAGCTGCTCTAGAGCCAGAGAACCAGGTCAGCAGAGCTGCTTCAAAGCCAGAGAACCAGGTCAGCAGAGCTGCTCTAGAGCCTAAGAAGCAGGTCAGCGGAGCTGCTGTAGAGCCAGAGAACCAGGTCAGCAGAGCTGCTATAGAGCCAGAGAACCAGGTCAGCAGAGCTGCTGTAGAGCCAGAGAACCAGGTCAGCACAGCTCATGTAGAGCCAGAGAACCAGGTGAGCAGAGCTGCTGTAGAGCCACAGAACCAGGTCAGCAGAGCTGCTTTAGAGCCATAGAACCAGGTTAACAGAGTCGCTGTAGAGCCAGAGACCCAGGTCAGCAGAGTTTCTGTAGAGCCTGAGAACCAGGTCAGCAGAGCCGCTATAGAGCCAGAGAACCAGGTCAGCAGAGCTGCTGTAAAGCCAGAGAACAAGGTCAGCAGAGCTACTCTCGAGCCAGAGAACCAGGTCAGCAGAGCTGTTGTACAGCCTGAGAACCAGGTCAGCAAAGCTGCTCTAGAGCCAGAGAACCAGGTCAGCAGAGCTGCTTTAGAGCCGGAGAACCAGGTCAGCAGAGCCGTTGTAGAGCCAGAGAACCAGGTCAGCAGAGCTGTTGTAGAGCCTGAGAACCAGGTCAGCAGAGCTGCTGTAGAGCCAGAGAACCAGGTCAGCAGAGCTGCTGTAGAGCCAGAGAACCAGGTCAGCAGAGCCGCTCTAGAGCCAGAGAACCAGGTCAGCAGAGCTGCTTTAGAGCCAGAGAACCAGGTCAGCAGAGCCGCTGTACAGCCAGAGAACCAGGTCAGCAGAGCTGCTTTAGAGCCACAGAACCAGGCCAGCAGAGCTGTTGTAGAGCCAGAGAACCAGGTCAGCTAAGCTGCTTTACAGCCAGAGAAACATGTCAGCAGAGCCGTTGTAGAGCCAGAGAACCAGGTCAGCAGAGCTGCTGTAGAGCCAGAGAACCAGGTCAGCAACGCCATTGTAGAGCCAGAGAACCAGGTCAGCAGAGCTGCTCTAGAGCCTGAGAATCAGGTCAGCAGAGCCGTTGTAGAGCAAGAGAACCAGGTCAGCAGAGGCACTATAGATCCTGAGAACCAGGTCAGCAGAGCTGCTATACAGCCAGAGAACTAGGTCAGCAGAGCTGCTCTACAGCCAAAGAACCAGGTCAGCAGAGCCGTTGTACAGCCTGAGAACCAGGCCAGCAAAGCTGCTCTAGAGCCAGAGAACCAGGTCAGCAGAGCTGCTTCAAAGCCAGAGAACCAGGTCAGCAGAGCTGCTCTAGAGCCTAAGAAGCAGGTCAGCGGAGCTGCTGTAGAGCCAGAGAACCAGGTCAGCAGAGCTGCTATAGAGCCAGAGAACCATGTCAGCAGAGCTGCTGTAGAGCCAGAGAACCAGGTCAGCACAGCTCATGTAGAGCCAGAGAACCAGGTGAGCAGAGCTGCTGTAGAGCCACAGAACCAGGTCAGCAGAGCTGCTTTAGAGCCAGAGAACCAGGTTAACAGAGTCGCTGTAGAGCCAGAGAACCAGGTCAGCAGAGTTTCTGTAGAGCCTGAGAACCAGGTCAGCAGAGCCGCTATAGAGCCAGAGAACCAGGTCAGCAGAGCTGCTGTACAGCCAGAGAACAAGGTCAGCAGAGCTACTCTCGAGCCAGAGAACCAGGTCAGCAGAGCCGTTGTACAGCCTGAGAACCAGGTCAGCAAAGCTGCTCTAGAGCCAGAGAACCAGGTCAGCAGAGCTGCTTTAGAGCCAGAGAACCAGGTCGTCAGTGTTGCTGTAGAGCCACAGAACTAGACCCAGAGAACCAGGTCAGCAGAGCAGCTGTAGAGCCAGAGAATCAGGTCAGCAGAGCTGCTGTACAGCCAGAGAACAAGGTCAACAGAGCTACTCTCGAGCCAGAGAACCAGGTCAGCAGAGCCGTTGTACAGCCTGAGAACCAGGTCAGCAAAGCTGCTCTAGAGCCAGAGAACCAGGTCAGCAGAGCTGCTTTAGAGCCAGAGAACCAGGTCGTCAGTGTTGCTGTAGAGCCACAGATCTAGACCCAGAGAACCAGGTCAGCAGAGCAGCTGTAGAGACAGAGAATCAGGTCAGCAGAACCGCTATAGAGCCAGAGAACCAGGTCAGCAGAGCTGCTTCAAAGCCAGAAAACCAGGTCAGTAGAGCAGCTCTAGAGCCTAAGAAACAGGTCAGCAGAGTTGCTCTAGAGCCAGAGAACCAAGTCAGCAGATCTGCAGTAGAACCAGAGAAACCAAGTCAGCCGAGCTGCTTTAGAGGGAGAGCACCAGGTCAGCAGAACTGCTTTAGAGCTAGAGAACCAGGTCAGCAGAGCTGCTGTAGAGCCAGAGAACCAGGTCAGCAGAGCCGTTGTTTAGCCAGAGAACCAGGTCAGCGGAGCTGCTGTAGAGCCAGAGAACTAGGTCAGCAGTGCTGCTGTAGAGCCAGAGAACCAGGTCAGCAAAGCTGCTCTAGAGCCAGAGAACCAGGTCAGCAGAGCTGCTTTAGAGCCAGAGAACCAGGTCGTCAGTGTTGCTGTAGAGCCACAGAACTAGACCCAGAGAACCAGGTCAGCAGAGCAGCTGTAGAGCCAGAGAATCAGGTCAGCAGAGCTGCTGTACAGCCAGAGAACAAGGTCAGCAGAGCTACTCTCGAGCCAGAGAACCAGGTCAGCAGAGCCGTTGTACAGCCTGAGAACCAGGTCAGCAAAGCTGCTCTAGAGCCAGAGAACCAGGTCAGCAGAGCTGCTTTAGAGCCAGAGAACCAGGTCGTCAGTGTTGCTGTAGAGCCACAGATCTAGACCCAGAGAACCAGGTCAGCAGAGCAGCTGTAGAGCCAGAGAATCAGGTCAGCAGAACCGCTATAGAGCCAGAGAACCAGGTCAGCAGAGCTGCTTCAAAGCCAGAAAACCAGGTCAGCAGAGCAGCTCTAGAGCCTAAGAAACAGGTCAGCAGAGTTGCTCTAGAGCCAGAGAACCAAGTCAGCAGATCTGCAGTAGAACCAGAGAAACCAAGTCAGCGGAGCTGCTTTAGAGGGAGAGCACCAGGTCAGCAGAACTGCTTTAGAGCTAGAGAACCAGGTCAGCAGAGCTGCTGTAGAGCCAGAGAACCAGGTCAGCAGAGCCGTTGTTTAGCCAGAGAACCAGGTCAGCGGAGCTGCTGTAGAGCCAGAGAACTAGGTCAGCAGTGCTGCTGTAGAGCCAGAGAACCAGATCAGCAGAGCCGCTCTAGAGCCATAGAACCAAGTCAGCAGAGCTGCTTTAGAGACAGAGAGCCAGGTCAGCAGAGCCGTTGTAGAGCCAGAGAACCAGGTCAGCAGAACTGCTTTAGAGCCAGGAAACCAGGTCAGCAGAGCCGTTGTAGAGCCAAAGAACAAGGTCAGCAGAGCTGCTGTAGAGCCAGAGAACCAGGTCAGGAAAGCCGTTGTAGAGCCAGAGAACCAGGTCAGCAGAGCTGCTCTAGAGCCAAAGAACTAGGTCAGCAGAGCTGCTGTAGAGCCAGAGAACCAGGTCAGCAGAGCTGCTTCAAAGCCAGAGAACCAGGTCAGCAGAGATGCTTTAGAGCCAGAGAACCAGGTCAGCAGAGCTGCTTTAGAGCCAGGCAACCAGGTCAGCAGAGCTGCTGTAGAGCCTGAGAACCAGGTCAGCAGAGCCATTGTAGAGCCAGAGAACCAGGTCAGCAGATCTGTTGTAGAGCCTGAGAACCAGGTCAACAGAGCTGCTGTAGAGCCAGAGAGCCAGGTTAGCAGAGCTGCTGTAGAGCCAGAGAACCAGGTCAGCAGAGCTTCTTTAGAGCCAGAGAACCAGGTCAGCAGAGCCGCTGTACAGCCAGAGAACCAGGTCAGCAGAGCTGCTTTAGAGCCACAGAACCAGGCCAGAAGAGCCGTTGTAGAGCCAGAGAACCAGGTCAGCTAAGCTGCTTTACAGCCAGAGAAACCGGTCAGCAGAGTCGTTGTAGAGCAAGAGAACCAGGTCAGCACAGCAGCTGTAGAGCCAGAAAATCAGGTCAGCAGAGCTGCTTTAGAGCCAGAGAACCAGGTCAGCAGAGCCGTTGTAGAGCCAGAGAACCAGGTCAGCAGAGCTGTTGTAGAGCCTGAGAACCAGGTCAGCAGAGCTGCTGTAGAGCCAGAGAACCAGGTTAGCAGAGCTGCTGTAGAGCCAGAGAACCAGGTCAGCAGAGCTGCTGTAGAGCCAGAGAACCAGGTCAGCAGAGCCGCTCTAGAGCCAGAGAACCAGGTCAACAGAGCCGCTGTAGAGCTAGAGAACCAGGTTAGCAGAGCTACTTTAGAGCCACAGAACCAGGCCAGCAGAGCCATTGTAGAGCCAGAGAACCAGGTCAGCAAAGCTGTTTTACAGCCAGAGAAACAGGTCAGCAGAGCCGTTGTAGAGCCAGAGAACCAGGTCAGCAGAGCTGCTGTAGAGCCAGAGAACCAGGTCAGCAAAGCCGCTATAGAGCCAGAGAACCAGTTCAGCAGAGCTGCTTTAGAGCCACAGAACCAGGCCAGCAGAGCTGTTGTAGAGCCAGAGAACCAGGTCAGCTAAGCTGCTTTACAGCCAGAGAAACAGGTCAGCAGAGCCGTTGTAGAGCCAGAGAACCAGGTCCGCAGAGCTGCTGTAGAGCCAGAGAACCAGGTCAGCAACGCCATTGTAGAGCCAGAGCACCAGGTCAGCAGAGATGCTCTAGAGCCTGAGAATCAGGTCAGCAGAGCCGTTGTAGAGCAAGAGAACCAGGTCAGCAGAGCTGCTGTAGAGCCAAAGAACTAGGTCAGCAGATCTGCAGTAGAACCAGAGAAACCAAGTCAGCAGAGCTGCTTTAGAGGGAGAGCACCGGGTCAGCAGAGCTGCTTTAGAGCCAGAGAACCAGGTCAGCAGAGCTGCTGTAGAGCCAGAGAACCAGGTCAGCAGAGCCGTTGTAGAGCCAGAGAACCAGGTCAGCAGAACTGCTTTAGAGCCAGGGAACCAGGTCAGCAGAGCCGTTGTAGAGCCAAAGAACAAGGTCAGCAGAGCTGCTGTAGAGCCAGAGAACCAGGTCAGGAAAGCCGTTGTAGAGCCAGAGAACCAGGTCAGCAGAGCTTCTCTAGAGCCAAAGAACTAGGTCAGCAGAGCTGCTGTAGAGCCAGAGAACCAGGTCAGCAGAGCTGCTTTAGAGCCACAGAACCAGGCCAGCAGAGCTGCTGTAGCGCCAGAGAACCAGGTCAGCAGAGCCATTGTAGAGCCAGAGAACCAGCTCAGCAGAGCTGCTGTAGAGCCAGAGAACCAGGTTAGCAGAGCTGCTGTAGAGCCAGAGAACCAGGTCAGCAGAGCTGCTGTAGAGCCAGAGAACCAGGTCAGCAGAGCTGCTTCAAAGCCTAAGAAGCAGGTCAGCAGAGCTGATGTAGAGCTAGAGAGCCAGGTCAGCAGAGCTGCTATAGAGCCAGAGAACCAGGTCAGCAGAGCTGCTGTAGAGCCAGAGAACCAGGTCAGCACAGCTCATGTAGAGCCAGAGAACCAGGTGAGCAGAGCTGCTGTAGAGCCACAGAACCAGGTCAGCAGAGCTGCTTTAGAGCCAGAGAATCAGGTTAACAGAGTCGCTGTAGAGCCAGAGTACCAGGTCAGCAGAGTTTCTGTAGAGCCTGAGAACCAGGTCAGCAGAGCCGCTATAGAGCCAGAGAACCAGGTCAGCAGAGCTGCTGTACATCCAGAGAACAAGGTCAGCAGAGCTACTCTCGAGCCAGAGAACCAGGTCAGCAGAGCCGTTGTACAGCCTGAGAACCAGGTCAGCAAAGCTGCTCTAGAGCCAGAGAACCAGGTCAGCAGAGCTGCTTTAGAGCCTGAGAACCAGGTCGTCAGAGTTGCTGTAGAGCCACAGAACTAGACCCAGAGAACCAGGTCAGCAGAACCGCTATAGAGCCAGAGAACCAGGTCAGCAGAGCTGCTTCAAAGCCAGAAAACCAGGTCAGCAGAGCAGCTCTAGAGCCTAAGAAACAGGTCAGCAGAGTTGCTCTAGAGCCAGAGAACCAGGTCTGCAGATCTGCAGTAGTACCAGAGAAACCAAGTCAGCAGAGCTGCTTTAGAGGGAGAGCACCAGGTCAGCAGAGCTGCTTTAGAGCCAGAAAACCAGGTCAGCAGAGCTGCTTTAGAGCCAGAAAACCAGGTCAGCAGAGCTGCTGTAGAGCCAGAGAACCAGGTCAGCAGAGCCGTTGTTTAGCCAGAGAACCAGGTCAGCGGAGCTGCTGTAGAGCCAGAAAACTAGGTCAGCAGTGCTGCTGTAGAGCCAGAGAACCAGATCAGCAGAGCCGCTCTAGAGCCATAGAACCAGGTCAGCAGAGCTGCTTTAGAGCCAGAGAACCAGGTCAGCAGAGCCGTTATAGAGCCAGAGAACCAGGTCAGCAGAACTGCTTTAGAGCCAGGGAACCAGGTCAGCAAAGCCGTTGTAGAGCCAGAGAACCAGGTCAGCAGAGCTGCTGTAGAGCCAGAGAACCAGGTTAGCAGAGCTGCTGTAGAGCCAGAGAACCAGGTCAACAGAGCCGCTGCAGAGCTAGAGAACCAGGTTAGCAGAGCTACTTTAGAGCCACAGAACCAGGCCAGCAGAGCCATTGTAGAGCCACAGAACCAGGTCAGCAAAACAGTTTTACAGCCAGAGAAACAGGTCAGCAGAGCCCTTGTAGAGCCATACAACCAGGTCAGCAGAGCCGCTCTAGAGCCAGAGAACCAGGTCAGCAGAGCTGCTTTAGAGCCAGAGAACCAGGTCAGCAGAGCCGCTGTACAGCCAGAGAACCAGGTCAGCAGAGCTGCTTTAGAGCCACAGAACCAGGCCAGCAGAGCTGTTGTAGAGCCAGAGAACCAGGTCAGCTAAGCTGCTTTACAGCCAGAGAAACAGGTCAGCAGAGCCGTTGTAGAGCCAGAGAACCAGGTCAGCAGAGCTGCTGTAGAGCCAGAGAACCAGGTCAGCAACGCCATTGTAGAGCCAGAGAACCAGGTCAGCAGAGCTGCTCTAGAGCCTGAGAATCAGGTCAGCAGAGCCGTTGTAGAGCAAGAGAACCAGGTCAGCAGAGGCACTATAGAGCCTGAGAACCAGGTCAGCAGAGCTGCTATACAGCCAGAGAACTAGGTCAGCAGAGCTGCTCTACAGCCAAAGAACCAGGTCAGCAGAGCCGTTGTACAGCCTGAGAACCAGGTCAGCAGAGCTGCTTCAAAGCCAGAGAACCAGGTCAGCAGAGCTGCTCTAGAGCCTAAGAAGCAGGTCAGCGGAGCTGCTGTAGAGCCAGAGTACCAGGTCAGCAGAGCTGCTATAGAGCCAGAGAACCAGGTCAGCAGAGCTGCTGTAGAGCCAGAGAACCAGGTCAGCGCAGCTCATGTAGAGCCAGAGAACCAGGTGAGCAGAGCTGCTGTGGAGCCACAGAACCAGGTCAGCAGAGCTGATTTAGAGCCAGAGAACGAGGTTAACAGAGTCGCTGTAGAGCCAGAGAACCAGGTCAGCAGAGTTTCTGTAGAGCCTGAGAACCAGGTCAGCAGAGCCGCTATAGAGCCAGAGAACCAGGTCAGCAGAGCTGCTGTACAGCCAGAGAACAAGGTCAGCAGAGCTACTCTCGAGCCAGAGAACCAGGTCAGCTAAGCTGCTTTACAGCCAGAGAAACAGGTCAGCAGAGTCGTTGTAGAGCAAGAGAACCAGGTCAGCAGAGCTGCTGTAGAGCCAGAAAATCAGGTCAGCAGAGCTGCTTTAGAGCCAGAGAACCAGGTCAGCAGAGCCGTTGTAGAGCCAGAGAACCAGGTCAGCAGAGCTGTTGTAGAGCCTGAGAACCAGGTCAGCAGAGCTGCTGTAGAGCCAGAGAACCAGGTTAGCAGAGCTGCTGTAGAGCCAGAGAACCAGGTCAGCAGAGCTGCTGTAGAGCCAGAGAACCAGGTCAGCAGAGCCGCTCTAGAGCCAGAGAACCAGGTCAACAGAGCCGCTGTAGAGCTAGAGAACCAGGTTAGCAGAGCTACTTTAGAGCCACAGAACCAGGCCAGCAGAGCCATTGTAGAGCCAGAGAACCAGGTCAGCAAAGCTGTTTTACAGCCAGAGAAACAGGTCAGCAGAGCCGTTGTAGAGCCAGAGAACCAGGTCAGCAGAGCTGCTGTAGTGCCAGAGAACCAGGTCAGCAAAGCTGTTGTAGAGCCAGAGAACTAGGTCAGCAGAGCTGCTGTAGAGCCACACAACCAGGTCAGCAGAGCCGCTCTAGAGCCAGAGAACCAGGTCAGCAGAGCTGCTTTAGAGCCAGAGAACCAGGTCAGCAGAGCCGCTGTACAGCCAGAGAACCAGGTCAGCAGAGCTGCTTTAGAGCCACAGAACCAGGCCAGCAGAGCTGTTGTAGAGCCAGAGAACCAGGTCAGCTAAGCTGCTTTACAGCCAGAGAAACAGGTCAGCAGAGCCGTTGTAGAGCCAGAGAACCAGGTCAGCAGAGCTGCTGTAGAGCCAGAGAACCAGGTCAGCAACGCCATTGTAGAGCCAGAGAACCAGGTCAGCAGAGCTGCTCTAGAGCCTGAGAATCAGGTCAGCAGAGCCGTTGTAGAGCAAGAGAACCAGGTCAGCAGAGACACTATAGATCCTGAGAACCAGGTCAGCAGAGCTGCTATACAGCCAGAGAACTAGGTCAGCAGAGCTGCTCTACAGCCAAAGAACCAGGTCAGCAGAGCCGTTGTACAGCCTGAGAACCAGGCCAGCAAAGCTGCTCTAGAGCCAGAGAACCAGGTCAGCAGAGCTGCTTCAAAGCCAGAGAACCAGGTCAGCAGAGCTGCTCTAGAGCCTAAGAAGCAGGTCAGCGGAGCTGCTGTAGAGCCAGAGAACCAGGTCAGCAGAGCTGCTATAGAGCCAGAGAACCATGTCAGCAGAGCTGCTGTAGAGCCAGAGAACCAGGTCAGCACAGCTCATGTAGAGCCAGAGAACCAGGTGAGCAGATCTGCTGTAGAGCCACAGAACCAGGTCAGCAGAGCTGCTTTAGAGCCAGAGAACCAGGTTAACAGAGTCGCTGTAGAGCCAGAGAACCAGGTCAGCAGAGTTTCTGTAGAGCCTGAGAACCAGGTCAGCAGAGCCGCTATAGAGCCAGAGAACCAGGTCAGCAGAGCTGCTGTACAGCCAGAGAAAAAGGTCAGCAGAGCTACTCTCGAGCCAGAGAACCAGGTCAGCAGAGCCGTTGTACAGCCTGAAAACCAGGTCAGCAAAGCTGCTCTAGAGCCAGAGAACCAGGTCAGCAGAGCTGCTTTAGAGCCAGAGAACCAGGTCGTCAGTGTTGCTGTAGAGCCACAGAACTAGACCCAGAGAACCAGGTCAGCAGAGCAGCTGTAGAGCCAGAGAATCAGGTCAGCAGAGCTGCTGTACAGCCAGAGAACAAGGTCAGCAGAGCTACTCTCGAGCCAGAGAACCAGGTCAGCAGAGCCGTTGTACAGCCTGAGAACCAGGTCAGCAAAGCTGCTCTAGAGCCAGAGAACCAGGTAAGCAGAGCTGCTTTAGAGCCAGAGAACCAGGTCGTCAGTGTTGCTGTAGAGCCACAGATCTAGACCCAGAGAACCAGGTCAGCAGAGCAGCTGTAGAGCCAGAGAATCAGGTCAGCAGAACCGCTATAGAGCCAGAGAACCAGGTCAGCAGAGCTGCTTCAAAGCCAGAAAACCAGGTCAGCAGAGCAGCTCTAGAGCCTAAGAAACAGGTCAGCAGAGTTGCTCTAGAGCCAGAGAACCAAGTCAGCAGATCTGCAGTAGAACCAGAGAAACCAAGTCAGCGGAGCTGCTTTAGAGGGAGAGCACCAGGTCAGCAGAACTGCTTTAGAGCTAGAGAACCAGGTCAGCAGAGCTGCTGTAGAGCCAGAGAACCAGGTCAGCAGAGCCGTTGTTTAGCCAGAGAACCAGGTCAGCGGAGCTGCTGTAGAGCCAGAGAACTAGGTCAGCAGTGCTGCTGTAGAGCCAGAGAACCAGATCAGCAGAGCCGCTCTAGAGCCATAGAACCAAGTCAGCAGAGCTGCTTTAGAGACAGAGAGCCAGGCCAGCAGAGCCGTTGTAGAGCCAGAGAACCAGGTCAGCAGAACTGCTTTAGAGCCAGGAAACCAGGTCAGCAGAGCCGTTGCAGAGCCAAAGAACATGGTCAGCAGAGCTGCTGTAGAGCCAGAGAACCAGGTCAGGAAAGCCGTTGTAGAGCCAGAGAACCAGGTCAGCAGAGCTGCTCTAGAGCCAAAGAACTAGGTCAGCAGAGCTGCTGTTGAGCCAGAGAACCAGGTCAGCAGAGCTGCTTCAGAGCCAGAGAACCAGGTCAGCAGAGATGCTTTAGAGCCAGAGAACCAGGTCAGCAGAGTTGCTTTAGAGCCAGGCAACCAGGTCAGCAGAGCTGCTGTAGAGCCTGAGAACCAGGTCAGCAGAGCCATTGTAGAGCCAGAGAACCAGGTCAGCAGATCTGTTGTAGAGCCTGAGAACCAGGTCAACAGAGCTGCTGTAGAGCCAGAGAGCCAGGTTAGCAGAGCTGCTGTAGAGCCAGAGAACCAGGTCAGCAGAGCTGCTGTAGAGCCCGAGAACCAGGTTAGCAGAGCTGCTCTAGAGCCAGAGAACCAGGTCAACAGAGCCGCTGTAGAGCTAGAGAACCAGGTTAGCAGAGCTACTTTAGAGCCACAGAACCAGGCCAGCAGAGGCATTGTAGAGCCAGAGAACTAGGTCAGCAAAGCTGTTTTACAGCCAGAGAAACAGGTCAGCAGAGCCGTTGTAGAGCCAGAGAACCAGGTCAGCAGAGCTGCTGTAGAGCCAGAGAACCAGGTCAGCAACGCCATTGTAGAGCCAGAGAACCAGGTCAGCAGAGCTGCTCTAGAGCCTGAGAATCAGGTCAGCAGAGCCGTTGTAGAGCAAGAGAACCAGGTCAGCAGAGACACTATAGATCCTGAGAACCAGGTCAGCAGAGCTGCTATACAGCCAGAGAACTAGGTCAGCAGAGCTGCTCTACAGCCAAAGAACCAGGTCAGCAGAGCCGTTGTACAGCCTGAGAACCAGGCCAGCAAAGCTGCTCTAGAGCCAGAGAACCAGGTCAGCAGAGCTGCTTCAAAGCCAGAGAACCAGGTCAGCAGAGCTGCTCTAGAGCCTAAGAAGCAGGTCAGCGGAGCTGCTGTAGAGCCAGAGAACCAGGTCAGCAGAGCTGCTATAGAGCCAGAGAACCATGTCAGCAGAGCTGCTGTAGAGCCAGAGAACCAGGTCAGCACAGCTCATGTAGAGCCAGAGAACCAGGTGAGCAGAGCTGCTGTAGAGCCACAGAACCAGGTCAGCAGAGCTGCTTTAGAGCCAGAGAACCAGGTTAACAGAGTCGCTGTAGAGCCAGAGAACCAGGTCAGCAGAGTTTCTGTAGAGCCTGAGAACCAGGTCAGCAGAGCCACTATAGAGCCAGAGAACCAGGTCAGCAGAGCTGCTGTACAGCCAGAGAACAAGGTCAGCAGAGCTACTCTCGAGCCAGAGAACCAGGTCAGCAGAGCCGTTGTACAGCCTGAAAACCAGGTCAGCAAAGCTGCTCTAGAGCCAGAGAACCAGGTCAGCAGAGCTGCTTTAGAGCCAGAGAACCAGGTCGTCAGTGTTGCTGTAGAGCCACAGAACTAGACCCAGAGAACCAGGTCAGCAGAGCAGCTGTAGAGCCAGAGAATCAGGTCAGCAGAGCTGCTGTACAGCCAGAGAACAAGGTCAGCAGAGCTACTCTCGAGCCAGAGAACCAGGTCAGCAGAGCCGTTGTACAGCCTGAGAACCAGGTCAGCAAAGCTGCTCTAGAGCCAGAGAACCAGGTAAGCAGAGCTGCTTTAGAGCCAGAGAACCAGGTCGTCAGTGTTGCTGTAGAGCCACAGATCTAGACCCAGAGAACCAGGTCAGCAGAGCAGCTGTAGAGCCAGAGAATCAGGTCAGCAGAACCGCTATAGAGCCAGAGAACCAGGTCAGCAGAGCTGCTTCAAAGCCAGAAAACCAGGTCAGCAGAGCAGCTCTAGAGCCTAAGAAACAGGTCAGCAGAGTTGCTCTAGAGCCAGAGAACCAAGTCAGCAGATCTGCAGTAGAACCAGAGAAACCAAGTCAGCGGAGCTGCTTTAGAGGGAGAGCACCAGGTCAGCAGAACTGCTTTAGAGCTAGAGAACCAGGTCAGCAGAGCTGCTGTAGAGCCAGAGAACCAGGTCAGCAGAGCCGTTGTTTAGCCAGAGAACCAGGTCAGCGGAGCTGCTGTAGAGCCAGAGAACTAGGTCAGCAGTGCTGCTGTAGAGCCAGAGAACCAGATCAGCAGAGCCGCTCTAGAGCCATAGAACCAAGTCAGCAGAGCTGCTTTAGAGACAGAGAGCCAGGTCAGCAGAGCCGTTGTAGAGCCAGAGAACCAGGTCAGCAGAACTGCTTTAGAGCCAGGAAACCAGGTCAGCAGAGCCGTTGCAGAGCCAAAGAACATGGTCAGCAGAGCTGCTGTAGAGCCAGAGAACCAGGTCAGGAAAGCCGTTGTAGAGCCAGAGAACCAGGTCAGCAGAGCTGCTCTAGAGCCAAAGAACTAGGTCAGCAGAGCTGCTGTTGAGCCAGAGAACCAGGTCAGCAGAGCTGCTTCAGAGCCAGAGAACCAGGTCAGCAGAGATGCTTTAGAGCCAGAGAACCAGGTCAGCAGAGTTGCTTTAGAGCCAGGCAACCAGGTCAGCAGAGCTGCTGTAGAGCCTGAGAACCAGGTCAGCAGAGCCATTGTAGAGCCAGAGAACCAGGTCAGCAGATCTGTTGTAGAGCCTGAGAACCAGGTCAACAGAGCTGCTGTAGAGCCAGAGAGCCAGGTTAGCAGAGCTGCTGTAGAGCCAGAGAACCAGGTCAGCAGAGCTGCTGTAGAGCCCGAGAACCAGGTTAGCAGAGCTGCTCTAGAGCCAGAGAACCAGGTCAACAGAGCCGCTGTAGAGCTAGAGAACCAGGTTAGCAGAGCTACTTTAGAGCCACAGAACCAGGCAAGCAGAGGCATTGTAGAGCCAGAGAACTAGGTCAGCAAAGCTGTTTTACAGCCAGAGAAACAGGTCAGCAGAGCCGTTGTAGAGCCAGAGAACCAGGTCAGCAGAGCTGTTGTAGAGCCTGAGAACCAGGTCAGCAGAGCTGCTCTACAGCCAAAGAACCAGGTCAGCAGAGCCGTTGCACAGCCTGAGAACCAGGCCAGCAAAGCTGCTCTAGAGCCAGAGAACCAGGTCATCAGAGCTGCTTCAAAGCCAGAGAACCAGGTCAGCAGAGCTGCTCTAGAGCCTAAGAAGCAGGTCAGCGGAGCTGCTGTAGAGCCAGAGAACCAGGTCAGCAGAGCTGCTATAGAGCCAGAGAACCAGGTCAGCAGAGCTGCTGTAGAGCCAGAGAACCAGGTCAGCACAGCTCATGTAGAGCCAGAGAACCAGGTGAGCAGAGCTGCTGTAGAGCCACAGAACCAGGTCAGCAGAGCTGCTTTAGAGCCATAGAACCAGGTTAACAGAGTCGCTGTAGAGCCAGAGACCCAGGTCAGCAGAGTTTCTGTAGAGCCTGAGAACCAGGTCAGCAGAGCCGCTATAGAGCCAGAGAACCAGGTCAGCAGAGCTGCTGTACAGCCAGAGAACAAGGTCAGCAGAGCTACTCTCGAGCCAGAGAACCAGGTCAGCAGAGCTGTTGTACAGCCTGAGAACCAGGTCAGCAAAGCTGCTCTAGAGCCAGAGAACCAGGTCAGCAGAGCTGCTTTAGAGCCGGAGAACCAGGTCGTCAGTGTTGCTGTAGAGCCACAGAACTAGACCCAGAGAACCAGGTCAGCAGAGCAGCTGTAGAGCCAGAGAATCAGGTCAGCAGAACCGCTATAGAGCCAGAGAACCAGGTCAGCAGAGCTGCTTCAAAGCCAGAAAACCAGGTCAGCAGAGCAGCTCTAGAGCCTAAGAAACAGGTCAGCAGAGTTGCTCTAGAGCCAGAGAACCAAGTCAGCAGATCTGCAGTAGAACCAGAGAAACCAAGTCAGCAGAGCTGCTTTAGAGGGAGAGCACCAGGTCAGCAGAACTGCTTTAGAGCCAGAGAACCAGGTCAGCGGAGCTGCTGTAGAGCCAGAGAACTAGGTCAGCAGTGCTGCTGTAGAGCCAGAGAACCAGATCAGCAGAGCCGCTCTAGAGCCATAGAACCAGGTCAGCAGAGCTGCTTTAGAGCCAGAGAACCAGGTCAGCAGAGCCGTTGTAGAGCCAGAGAACCAGGTCAGCAGAACTGCTTTAGAGCCAGGGAACCAGGTCAGCAGAGCCGTTGTAGAGCCAAAGAACAAGGTCAGCAGAGCTGCTGTAGAGCCAGAGAACCAGGTCAGGAAAGCCGTTGTAGAGCCAGAGAACCAGGTCAGCAGAGCTGCAATAGAGCCAGAGAACCAGGTCAGCAGAGCTGCTGTAGAGCCAGAGAACCAGGTCAGCGCAGCTCATGTAGAGCCAGAGAACCAGGTGAGCAGAGCTGCTGTAGAGCCACAGAACCAGGTCAGCAGAGCTGATTTAGAGACAGAGAACCAGGTTAACAGAGTCGCTGTAGAGCCAGAGAACCAGGTCAGCAGAGTTTCTGTAGAGCCTGAGAACCAGGTCAGCAGAGCCGCTATAGAGCCAGAGAACCAGGTCAGCAGAGCTGCTGTACAGCCAGAGAACAAGGTCAGCAGAGCTACTCTCGAGCCAGAGAACCAGGTCAGCTAAGCTGCTTTACAGCCAGAGAAACAGGTCAGCAGAGTCGTTGTAGAGCAAGAGAACCAGGTCAGCAGAGCTGCTGTAGAGCCAGAAAATCAGGTCAGCAGAGCTGCTTTAGAGCCAGAGAACCAGGTCAGCAGAGCCGTTGTAGAGCCAGAGAACCAGGTCAGCAGAGCTGTTGTAGAGCCTGAGAACCAGGTCAGCAGAGCTGCTGTAGAGCCAGAGAACCAGGTTAGCAGAGCTGCTGTAGAGCCAGAGAACCAGGTCAGCAGAGCTGCTGTAGAGCCAGAGAACCAGGTCAGCAGAGCTGCTGTAGAGCCAGAGAACCAGGTCAGCAGAGCCGCTCTAGAGCCAGAGAACCAGGTCAACAGAGCCGCTGTAGAGCTCGAGAACCAGGTTAGCAGAGCTACTTTAGAGCCACAGAACCAGGCCAGCAGAGCCATTGTAGAGCCAGAGAACCAGGTCAGCAAAGCTGCTTTACAGCCAGAGAAACAGGTCAGCAGAGCCGTTGTAGAGCCAGAGAACCAGGTCAGCAGAGCTGCTGTAGTGCCAGAGAACCAGGTCAGCAAAGCTGTTGTAGAGCCAGAGAACTAGGTCAGCAGAGCTGCTGTAGAGCCATACAACCAGGTCAGCAGAGCCGCTCTAGAGCCAGAGAACCAGGTCAGCAGAGCTGCTTTAGAGCCAGAGAACCAGGTCAGCAGAGCCGCTGTACAGCCAGAGAACCAGGTCAGCAGAGCTGCTTTAGAGCCACAGAACCAGGCCAGCAGAGCTGTTGTAGAGCCAGAGAACCAGGTCAGCTAAGCTGCTTTACAGCCAGAGAAACAGGTCAGCAGAGCCGTTGTAGAGCCAGAGAACCAGGTCAGCAGAGCTGCTGTAGAGCCAGAGAACCAGGTCAGCAACGCCATTGTAGAGCCAGAGAACCAGGTCAGCAGAGCTGCTCTAGAGCCTGAGAATCAGGTCAGCAGAGCCGTTGTAGAGCAAGAGAACCAGGTCAGCAGAGGCACTATAGATCCTGAGAACCAGGTCAGCAGAGCTGCTATACAGCCAGAGAACTAGGTCAGCAGAGCTACTCTCGAGCCAGAGAACCAGGTCAGCAGAGCCGTTGTACAGCCTGAGAACCAGGTCAGCAAAGCTGCTCTAGAGCCAGAGAACCAGGTCAGCAGAGCTGCTTTAGAGCCAGAGAACCAGGTCGTCAGTGTTGCTGTAGAGCCACAGAACTAGACCCAGAGAACCAGGTCAGCAGAGCAGCTGTAGAGCCAGAGAATCAGGTCAGCAGAACCGCTATAGAGCCAGAGAACCAGGTCAGCAGAGCAGCTCTAGAGCCTAAGAAACAGGTCAGCAGAGTTGCTCTAGAGCCAGAGAACCAAGTCAGCAGATCTGCAGTAGAACCAGAGAAACCAAGTCAGCAGAGCTGCTTTAGAGGGAGAGCACCAGGTCAGCAGAACTGCTTTAGAGCCAGAGAACCAGGTCAGCAGAGCTGCTGTAGAGCCAGAGTACCAGGTCAGCAGAGCCGTTGTTTAGCCAGAGAACCAGGTCAGCGGAGCTGCTGTAGAGCCAGAGAACTAGGTCAGCAGTGCTGCTGTAGAGCCAGAGAACCAGATCAGCAGAGCCGCTCTTGAGACATAGAACCAGGTCAGCAGAGCTGCTTTAGAGCCAGAGAACCAGGTCAGCAGAGCCGTTGTAGAGCCAAAGAACAAGGTCAGCAGAGCTGCTGTAGAGCCAGAGAACCAGGTCAGGAAAGCCGTTGTAGAGCCAGAGAACCAGGTCAGCAGAGCTGCAATAGAGCCAGAGAACCAGGTCAGCAGATCTGCTGTAGAGCCAGAGAACCAGGTCAGCGCAGCTCATGTAGAGCCAGAGAACCAGGTGAGCAGAGCTGCTGTAGAGCCACAGAACCAGGTCAGCAGAGCTGATTTAGAGCCAGAGAACCAGGTTAACAGAGTCGCTGTAGAGCCAGAGAACCAGGTCAGCAGAGTTTCTGTAGAGCCTGAGAACCAGGTCAGCAGAGCCGCTATAGAGCCAGAGAACCAGGTCAGCAGAGCTGCTGTACAGCCAGAGAACAAGGTCAGCAGAGCTACTCTCGAGCCAGAGAACCAGGTCAGCTAAGCTGCTTTACAGCCAGAGAAACAGGTCAGCAGAGTCGTTGTAGAGCAAGAGAACCAGGTCAGCAGAGCTGCTGTAGAGCCAGAAAATCAGGTCAGCAGAGCTGCTTTAGAGCCAGAGAACCAGGTCAGCAGAGCCGTTGTAGAGCCAGAGAACCAGGTCAGCAGAGCTGTTGTAGAGCCTGAGAACCAGGTCAGCAGAGCTGCTGTAGAGCCAGAGAACCAGGTTAGCAGAGCTGCTGTAGAGCCAGAGAACCAGGTCAGCAGAGCTGCTGTAGAGCCAGAGAACCAGGTCAGCAGAGCTGCTGTAGAGCCAGAGAACCAGGTCAGCAGAGCCGCTCTAGAGCCAGAGAACCAGGTCAACAGAGCCGCTGTAGAGCTAGAGAACCAGGTTAGCAGAGCTACTTTAGAGCCACAGAACCAGGCCAGCAGAGCCATTGTAGAGCCAGAGAACCAGGTCAGCAAAGCTGCTTTACAGCCAGAGAAACAGGTCAGCAGAGCCGTTGTAGAGCCAGAGAACCAGGTCAGCAGAGCTGCTGTAGTGCCAGAGAACCAGGTCAGCAAAGCTGTTGTAGAGCCAGAGAACTAGGTCAGCAGAGCTGCTGTAGAGCCATACAACCAGGTCAGCAGAGCCGCTCTAGAGCCAGAGAACCAGGTCAGCAGAGCTGCTTTAGAGCCAGAGAACCAGGTCAGCAGAGCCGCTGTACAGCCAGAGAACCAGGTCAGCAGAGCTGCTTTAGAGCCACAGAACCAGGCCAGCAGAGCTGTTGTAGAGCCAGAGAACCAGGTCAGCTAAGCTGCTTTACAGCCAGAGAAACAGGTCAGCAGAGCCGTTGTAGAGCCAGAGAACCAGGTCAGCAGAGCTGCTGTAGAGCCAGAGAACCAGGTCAGCAACGCCATTGTAGAGCCAGAGAACCAGGTCAGCAGAGCTGCTCTAGAGCCTGAGAATCAGGTCAGCAGAGCCGTTGTAGAGCAAGAGAACCAGGTCAGCAGAGGCACTATAGATCCTGAGAACCAGGTCAGCAGAGCTGCTATACAGCCAGAGAACTAGGTCAGCAGAGCTACTCTCGAGCCAGAGAACCAGGTCAGCAGAGCTGCTTTAGAGCCAGAGAACCAGGTCGTCAGTGTTGCTGTAGAGCCACAGAACTAGACCCAGAGAACCAGGTCAGCAGAGCAGCTGTAGAGCCAGAGAATCAGGTCAGCAGAACCGCTATAGAGCCAGAGAACCAGGTCAGCAGAGCTGCTTCAAAGCCAGAAAACCAGGTCAGCAGAGCAGCTCTAGAGCCTAAGAAACAGGTCAGCAGAGTTGCTCTAGAGCCAGAGAACCAAGTCAGCAGATCTGCAGTAGAACCAGAGAAACCAAGTCAGCGGAGCTGCTTTAGAGGGAGAGCACCAGGTCAGCAGAACTGCTTTAGAGCCAGGGAACCAGGTCAGCAGAGCCGTTGTTTAGCCAGAGAACCAGGTCAGCGGAGCTGCTGTAGAGCCACAGAACTAGACCCAGAGAACCAGGTCAGCAGAGCAGCTGTAGAGCCAGAGAATCAGGTCAGCAGAACCGCTATAGAGCCAGAGAACCAGGTCAGCAGAGCAGCTCTAGAGCCTAAGAAACAGGTCAGCAGAGTTGCTCTAGAGCCAGAGAACCAAGTCAGCAGATCTGCAGTAGAACCAGAGAAACCAAGTCAGCAGAGCTGCTTTAGAGGGAGAGCACCAGGTCAGCAGAACTGCTTTAGAGACAGAGAACCAGGTCAGCAGAGCTGCTGTAGAGCCAGAGTACCAGGTCAGCAGAGCCGTTGTTTAGCCAGAGAACCAGGTCAGCGGAGCTGCTGTAGAGCCAGAGAACTAGGTCAGCAGTGCTGCTGTAGAGCCAGAGAACCAGATCAGCAGAGCCGCTCTAGAGACATAGAACCAGGTCAGCAGAGCTGCTTTAGAGCCAGAGAACCAGGTCAGCAGAGCCGTTGTAGAGCCAAAGAACAAGGTCAGCAGAGCTGCTGTAGAGCCAGAGAACCAGGTCAGGAAAGCCGTTGTAGAGCCAGAGAACCAGGTCAGCAGAGCTGCAATAGAGCCAGAGAACCAGGTCAGCAGAGCTGCTGTAGAGCCAGAGAACCAGGTCAGCGCAGCTCATGTAGAGCCAGAGAACCAGGTGAGCAGAGCTGCTGTAGAGCCACAGAACCAGGTCAGCAGAGCTGATTTAGAGCCAGAGAACCAGGTTAACAGAGTCGCTGTAGAGCCAGAGAACCAGGTCAGCAGAGTTTCTGTAGAGCCTGAGAACCAGGTCAGCAGAGCCGCTATAGAGCCAGAGAACCAGGTCAGCAGAGCTGCTGTACAGCCAGAGAACAAGGTCAGCAGAGCTACTCTCGAGCCAGAGAACCAGGTCAGCTAAGCTGCTTTACAGCCAGAGAAACAGGTCAGCAGAGTCGTTGTAGAGCAAGAGAACCAGGTCAGCAGAGCTGCTGTAGAGCCAGAAAATCAGGTCAGCAGAGCTGCTTTAGAGCCAGAGAACCAGGTCAGCAGAGCCGTTGTAGAGCCAGAGAACCAGGTCAGCAGAGCTGTTGTAGAGCCTGAGAACCAGGTCAGCAGAGCTGCTGTAGAGCCAGAGAACCAGGTTAGCAGAGCTGCTGTAGAGCCAGAGAACCAGGTCAGCAGAGCTGCTGTAGAGCCAGAGAACCAGGTCAGCAGAGCTGCTGTAGAGCCAGAGAACCAGGTCAGCAGAGCCGCTCTAGAGCCAGAGAACCAGGTCAACAGAGCCGCTGTAGAGCTAGAGAACCAGGTTAGCAGAGCTACTTTAGAGCCACAGAACCAGGCCAGCAGAGCCATTGTAGAGCCAGAGAACCAGGTCAGCAAAGCTGCTTTACAGCCAGAGAAACAGGTCAGCAGAGCCGTTGTAGAGCCAGAGAACCAGGTCAGCAGAGCTGCTGTAGTGCCAGAGAACCAGGTCAGCAAAGCTGTTGTAGAGCCAGAGAACTAGGTCAGCAGAGCTGCTGTAGAGCCATACAACCAGGTCAGCAGAGCCGCTCTAGAGCCAGAGAACCAGGTCAGCAGAGCTGCTTTAGAGCCAGAGAACCAGGTCAGCAGAGCCGCTGTACAGCCAGAGAACCAGGTCAGCAGAGCTGCTTTAGAGCCACAGAACCAGGCCAGCAGAGCTGTTGTAGAGCCAGAGAACCAGGTCAGCTAAGCTGCTTTACAGCCAGAGAAACAGGTCAGCAGAGCCGTTGTAGAGCCAGAGAACCAGGTCAGCAGAGCTGCTGTAGAGCCAGAGAACCAGGTCAGCAACGCCATTGTAGAGCCAGAGAACCAGGTCAGCAGAGCTGCTCTAGAGCCTGAGAATCAGGTCAGCAGAGCCGTTGTAGAGCAAGAGAACCAGGTCAGCAGAGGCACTATAGATCCTGAGAACCAGGTCAGCAGAGCTGCTATACAGCCAGAGAACTAGGTCAGCAGAGCTACTCTCGAGCCAGAGAACCAGGTCAGCAGAGCTGCTTTAGAGCCAGAGAACCAGGTCGTCAGTGTTGCTGTAGAGCCACAGAACTAGACCCAGAGAACCAGGTCAGCAGAGCAGCTGTAGAGCCAGAGAATCAGGTCAGCAGAACCGCTATAGAGCCAGAGAACCAGGTCAGCAGAGCTGCTTCAAAGCCAGAAAACCAGGTCAGCAGAGCAGCTCTAGAGCCTAAGAAACAGGTCAGCAGAGTTGCTCTAGAGCCAGAGAACCAAGTCAGCAGATCTGCAGTAGAACCAGAGAAACCAAGTCAGCGGAGCTGCTTTAGAGGGAGAGCACCAGGTCAGCAGAACTGCTTTAGAGCCAGGGAACCAGGTCAGCAGAGCCGTTGTTTAGCCAGAGAACCAGGTCAGCGGAGCTGCTGTAGAGCCAGAGAACTAGGTCAGCAGTGCTGCTGTAGAGCCAGAGAACCAGATCAGCAGAGCCGCTCTAGAGCCATAGAACCAGGTCAGCAGAGCTGCTTTAGAGCCAGAGAACCAGTTCAGCAGAGCCGTTGTAGAGCCAGAGAACCAGGTCAGCAGAACTGCTTTAGAGCCAGGGAACCAGGTCAGCAGAGCCGTTGTAGAGCCAAAGAACAAGGTCAGCAGAGCTGCTGTAGAGCCAGAGAACCAGGTCAGGAAAGCCGTTGTAGAGCCAGAGAACCAGGTCAGCAGAGCTGCTATAGAGCCAGAGAACCAGGTCAGCAGAGCTGCTGTAGAGCCAGAGAACCAGGTCAGCGCAGCTCATGTAGAGCCAGAGAACCAGGTGAGCAGAGCTGCTGTAGAGCCACAGAACCAGGTCAGCAGAGCTGATTTAGAGCCAGAGAACCAGGTTAACAGAGTCGCTGTAGAGCCAGAGAACCAGGTCAGCAGAGTTTCTGTAGAGCCTGAGAACCAGGTCAGCAGAGCCGCTATAGAGCCAGAGAACCAGGTCAGCAGAGCTGCTGTACAGCCAGAGAACAAGGTCAGCAGAGCTACTCTCGAGCCAGAGAACCAGGTCAGCTAAGCTGCTTTACAGCCAGAGAAACAGGTCAGCAGAGTCGTTGTAGAGCAAGAGAACCAGGTCAGCAGAGCTGCTGTAGAGCCAGAAAATCAGGTCAGCAGAGCTGCTTTAGAGCCAGAGAACCAGGTCAGCAGAGCCGTTGTAGAGCCAGAGAACCAGGTCAGCAGAGCTGTTGTAGAGCCAGAGAACCAGGTTAGCAGAGCTGCTGTAGAGCCAGAGAACCAGGTCAGCAGAGCTGCTGTAGAGCCAGAGAACCAGGTCAGCAGAGCTGCTGTAGAGCCAGAGAACCAGGTCAGCAGAGCCGCTCTAGAGCCAGAGAACCAAGTCAACAGAGCCGCTGTAGAGCTAGAGAACCAGGTTAGCAGAGCTACTTTAGAGCCACAGAACCAGGCCAGCAGAGCCATTGTAGAGCCAGAGAACCAGGTCAGCAAAGCTGTTTTACAGCCAGAGAAACAGGTCAGCAGAGCCGTTGTAGAGCCAGAGAACCAGGTCAGCAGAGCTGCTGTAGTGCCAGAGAACCAGGTCAGCAAAGCTGTTGTAGAGCCAGAGAACTAGGTCAGCAGAGCTGCTGTAGAGCCATACAACCAGGTCAGCAGAGCCGCTCTAGAGCCAGAGAACCAGGTCAGCAGAGCTGCTTTAGAGCCAGAGAACCAGGTCAGCAGAGCCGCTGTACAGCCAGAGAACCAGGTCAGCAGACCTGCTTTAGAGCCACAGAACCAGGCCAGCAGAGCTGTTGTAGAGCCAGAGAACCAGGTCAGCTAAGCTGCTTTACAGCCAGAGAAACAGGTCAGCAGAGCCGTTGTAGAGCCAGAGAACCAGGTCAGCAGAGCTGCTGTAGAGCCAGAGAACCAGGTCAGCAACGCCATTGTAGAGCCAGAGAACCAGGTCAGCAGAGCTGCTCTAGAGCCTGAGAATCAGGTCAGCAGAGCCGTTGTAGAGCAAGAGAACCAGGTCAGCAGAGGCACTATAGATCCTGAGAACCAGGTCAGCAGAGCTGCTATACAGCCAGAGAATTAGGTCAGCAGAGCTGCTCTACAGCCAAAGAACCAGGTCAGCAGAGCCGTTGTACAGCCTGAGAACCAGGCCAGCAAAGCTGCTGTAGAGCCAGAGAACCAGGTCAGCACAGCTCATGTAGAGCCAGAGAACCAGGTGAGCAGAGCTGCTGTAGAGCAACAGAACCAGGTCAGCAGAGCTGCTTTAGAGCCAGAGAACCAGGTTAACAGAGTCGCTGTAGAGCCAGAGAACCAGGTCAGCAGAGTTTCTGTAGAGCCTGAGAACCAGGTCAGCAGAGCCGCTATAGAGCCAGAGAACCAGGTCAGCAGAGCTGCTGTACAGCCAGAGAACAAGGTCAGCAGAGCTACTCTCGAGCCAGAGAACCAGGTCAGCAGAGCCGTTGTACAGCCTGAGAACCAGGTCAGCAAAGCTGCTCTAGAGCCAGAGAACCAGGTCAGCAGAGCTGCTTTAGAGCCAGAGAACCAGGTCGTCAGTGTTGCTGTAGAGCCACAGAACTAGACCCAGAGAACCAGGTCAGCAGAGCAGCTGTAGAGCCAGAGAATCAGGTCAGCAGAACCGCTATAGAGCCAGAGAACCAGGTCAGCAGAGCTGCTTCAAAGCCAGAAAACCAGGTCAGCAGAGTAGCTCTAGAGCCTAAGAAACAGGTCAGCAGAGTTGCTCTAGAGCCAGAGAACCAAATCAGCAGATCTGCAGTAGAACCAGAGAAACCAAGTCAGCAGAGCTGCTTTAGAGGGAGAGCACCAGGTCAGCAGAACTGCTTTAGTGCCAGAGAACCAGGTCAGCAGAGCTGCTGTAGAGCCAGAGAACCAGGTCAGCAGAGCCGTTGTTTAGCCAGAGAACCAGGTCAGCGGAGCTGCTGTAGAGCCAGAGAACTAGGTCAGCAGTGCTGCTGTAGAGCCAGAGAACCAGATCAGCAGAGCCGCTCTAGAGCCATAGAACCAGGTCAGCAGAGCTGCTTTAGAGACAGAGAACCTGGTCAGCAGAGCCGTTGTAGAGCCAGAGAACCAGGTCAGCAGAACTGCTTTAGAGCCAGGGAACCAGGTCAGCAGAGCCGTTGTAGAGCCAAAGAACAAGGTCAGCAGAGCTGCTGTAGAGCCAGAGAACCAGGTCAGGAAAGCCGTTGTAGAGCCAGAGAACCAGGTCAGCAGAGCTGCTCTAGAGCCAAAGAACTAGGTCAGCAGAGCTGCTGTAGAGCCAGAGAACCAGGTCAGCAGAGCTGCTTCAGAGCCAGAGAACCAGGTCAGCAGCGATGCTTTAGAGCCAGAGAACCAGGTCAGCAGAGCTGCTTTAGAGCCAGGCAACCAGGTCAGCAGAGCTGCTGTAGAGCCTGAGAACCAGGTCAGCAGAGCCGTTGTAGAGCCAGAGAACCAGGTCAGCAGATCTGTTGTAGAGCCAGAGAACCAGGTTAGCAGAGCTGCTGTAGAGCCAGAGAACCAGGTCAGCAGAGCTGCTGTAGAGCCAGAGAACCAGGTTAGCAGAGCTGCTCTAGAGTCAGAGAACCAGGTCAACAGAGCCGCTGTGGAGCTAGAGAACCAGGTTAGCAGAGCTACTTTAGAGCCACAGAACCAGGCCAGCAGAGCCATTGTAGAGCCAGAGAACCAGGTTAGCAAAGCTGTTTTACAGCCAGAGAAACAGGTCAGCAGAGCCGTTGTAGAGCCAGTGAACCAGGTCAGCAGAGCTGCTGTAGTGCCAGAGAACCAGGTCAGCAAAGCTGTTGTAGAGCCAGAGAACTAGGTCAGCAGAGCTGCTGTAGAGCCATACAACCAGGTCAGCAGTGCCGCTCTAGAGCCAGAGAACCAGGTCAGCAGAGCTGCTTTAGAGCCAGAGAACCAGGTCAGCAGAGCCGCTGTACAGCCAGAGAACCAGGTCAGCAGAGCTGCTTTAGAGCCACAGAACCAGGCCAGCAGAGCTGTTGTAGAGCCAGAGAACCAGGTCAGCTAAGCTGCTTTACAGCCAGAGAAACAGGTCAGCAGAGCCGTTGTAGAGCCAGAGAACCAGGTCAGCAGAGCTGCTGTAGAGCCAGAGAACCAGGTCAGCAACGCCATTGTAGAGCCAGAGAACCAGGTCAGCAGAGCTGCTCTAGAGCCTGAGAATCAGGTCAGCAGAGCCGTTGTAGAGCAAGAGAACCAGGTCAGCAGAGGCACTATAGATCCTGAGAACCAGGTCAGCAGAGCTGCTATACAGCCAGAGAACTAGGTCAGCAGAGCTGCTTCAAAGCCAGAGATCCAGGTCAGCAGAGCTGCTCTAGAGCCTAAGAAGCAGGTCAGCGGAGCTGCTGTAGAGCCAGAGAACCAGGTCAGCAGAGCTGCTATAGAGCCAGAGAACCAGGTCAGCAGAGCTGCTGTAGAGCCAGAGAACCAGGTCAGCACAGCTCATGTAGAGCCAGAGAACCAGGTGAGCAGAGCTGCTGTAGAGCCACAGAACCAGGTCAGCAGAGCTGCTTTAGAGCCAGAGAACCAGGTTAACAGAGTCGCTGTAGAGCCAGAGAACCAGGTCAGCAGAGTTTCTGTAGAGCCTGAGAACCAGGTCAGCAGAGCCACTATAGAGCCAGAGAACCAGGTCAGCAGAGCTGCTGTACAGCCAGAGAACAAGGTCAGCAGAGCTACTCTCGAGCCAGAGAACCAGGTCAGCAGAGCCGTTGTACAGCCTGAGAACCAGGTCAGCAAAGCTGCTCTAGAGCCAGAGAACCAGGTCAGCAGAGCTGCTTTAGAGCCAGAGAACCAGGTCGTCAGTGTTGCTGTAGAGCCACAGAACTAGACCCAGAGAACCAGGTCAGCAGAGCAGCTGTAGAGCCAGAGAATCAGGTCAGCAGAACCGCTATAGAGCCAGAGAACCAGGTCAGCAGAGCTGCTTCAAAGCCAGAAAACCAGGTCAGCAGAGCAGCTCTAGAGCCTAAGAAACAGGTCAGCAGAGTTGCTCTAGAGCCAGAGAACCAAGTCAGCAGATCTGCAGTAGAACCAGAGAAACCAAGTCAGCAGAGCTGCTTTAGAGGGAGAGCACCAGGTCAGCAGAACTGCTTTAGAGCCAGAGAACCAGGTCAGCAGAGCTGCTGTAGAGCCAGAGAACCAGGTCAGCAGAGCCGTTGTTTAGCCAGAGAACCAGGTCAGCGGAGCTGCTGTAGAGCCAGAGAACTAGGTCAGCAGTGCTGCTGTAGAGCCAGAGAACCAGATCAGCAGAGCCGCTCTAGAGCCATAGAACCAGGTCAGCAGAGCTGCTTTAGAGCCAGAGAACCAGGTCAGCAGATCCGTTGTAGAGCCAGAGAACCAGGTCAGCAGAACTGCTTTAGAGCCAGGGAACCAGGTCAGCAGAGCCGTTGTAGAGCCAAAGAACAAGGTCAGCAGAGCTGCTGTAGAGCCAGAGAACCAGGTCAGGAAAGCCGTTGTAGAGCCAGAGAACCAGGTCAGCAGAGCTGCTCTAGAGCCAAAGAACTAGGTCAGCAGAGCTGCTGTAGAGCCAGAGAACCAGGTCAGCAGAGCTGCTTCAGAGCCAGAGAACCAGGTCAGCAGAGATGCTTTAGAGCCAGAGAACCAGGTCAGCAGAGCTGCTTCAGAGCCAGAGAACCAGGTCAGCAGAGCCGCTATAGAGCCAGAGAACCAGGTCAGCAGAGCTGCTGTACAGCCAGAGAACAAGGTCAGCAGAGCTACTCTCGAGCCAGAGAACCAGGTCAGCTAAGCTGCTTTACAGCCAGAGAAACAGGTCAGCAGAGTCGTTGTAGAGCAAGAGAACCAGGTCAGCAGAGCTGCTGTAGAGCCAGAAAATCAGGTCAGCAGAGCTGCTTTAGAGCCAGAGAACCAGGTCAGCAGAGCCGTTGTAGAGCCAGAGAACCAGTTCAGCAGAGCTGTTGTAGAGCCTGAGAACCAGGTCAGCAGAGCTGCTGTAGAGCCAGAGAACCAGGTTAGCAGTGCTGCTGTAGAGCCAGCGAACCAGGTCAGCAGAGCTGCTGTAGAGCCAGAGAACCAGGTCAGCAGAGCTGCTGTAGAGCCAGAGAACCAGGTCAGCAGAGCCGCTCTAGAGCCAGAGAACCAGGTCAACAGAGCCGCTGTAGAGCTAGAGAACCAGGTTAGCAGAGCTACTTTAGAGCCACAGAACCAGGCCAGCAGAGCCATTGTAGAGCCAGAGAACCAGGTCAGCAAAGCTGTTTTACAGCCAGAGAAACAGGTCAGCAGAGCCGTTGTAGAGCCAGAGAACCAGGCCAGCAGAGCTGCTGTAGAGCCAGAGAACTAGGATAGCAGAGCTGAGGTAGAGCCAGAGAACCAGGTCAGCAGAGCTGCTGTAGAGCCAGAGAACCAGGTCAGCAGAGCCGCTCTAGAGCCAGAGAACCAGGTCAGCAGAGCTGCTGTACAGCCAGAGAACAAGGTCAGCAGAGCTACTCTCGAGCCAGAGAACCAGGTCAGCTAAGCTGCTTTACAGCCAGAGAAACAGGTCAGCAGAGCCGTTGTAGAGCCAGAGAACCAGGTCAGCAGAGCTGCTGTAGTGCCAGAGAACCAGGTCAGCAAAGCTGTTGTAGAGCCAGAGAACTAGGTCAGCAGAGCTGCTGTAGAGCCATACAACCAGGTCAGCAGAGCCGCTCTAGAGCCAGAGAACCAGGTCAGCAGAGCTGCTTAAGAGCCAGAGAACCAGGTCAGCAGAGCCGCTGTACAGCCAGAGAACCAGGTCAGCAGAGCTGCTTTAGAGCCACAGAACCAGGCCAGCAGAGCTGTTGTAGAGCCAGAGAACCAGGTCAGCTAAGCTGCTTTACAGCCAGAGAAACAGGTCAGCAGAGCCGTTGTAGAGCCAGAGAACCAGGTCAGCAGAGCTGCTGTAGAGCCAGAGAACCAGGTCAGCAACGCCATTGTAGAGCCAGAGAACCAGGTCAGCAGAGCTGCTCTAGAGCCTGAGAATCAGGTCAGCAGAGCCGTTGTAGAGCAAGAGAACCAGGTCAGCAGAGGCACTATAGATCCTGAGAACCAGGTCAGCAGAGCTGCTATACAGCCAGAGAATTAGGTCAGCAGAGCTGCTCTACAGCCAAAGAACCAGGTCAGCAGAGCCGTTGTACAGCCTGAGAACCAGGCCAGCAAAGCTGCTGTAGAGCCAGAGAACCAGGTCAGCACAGCTCATGTAGAGCCAGAGAACCAGGTGAGCAGAGCTGCTGTAGAGCCACAGAACCAGGTCAGCAGAGCTGCTTTAGAGCCAGAGAACCAGGTTAACAGAGTCGCTGTAGAGCCAGAGAACCAGGTCAGCAGAGTTTCTGTAGAGCCTGAGAACCAGGTCAGCAGAGCCGCTATAGAGCCAGAGAACCAGGTCAGCAGAGCTGCTGTACAGCCAGAGAACAAGGTCAGCAGAGCTACTCTCGAGCCAGAGAACCAGGTCAGCAGAGCCGTTGTACAGCCTGAGAACCAGGTCAGCAAAGCTGCTCTAGAGCCAGAGAACCAGGTCAGCAGAGCTGCTTTAGAGCCAGAGAACCAGGTCGTCAGTGTTGCTGTAGAGCCACAGAACTAGACCCAGAGAACCAGGTCAGCAGAGCAGCTGTAGAGCCAGAGAATCAGGTCAGCAGAACCGCTATAGAGCCAGAGAACCAGGTCAGCAGAGCTGCTTCAAAGCCAGAAAACCAGGTCAGCAGAGCAGCTCTAGAGCCTAAGAAACAGGTCAGCAGAGTTGCTCTAGAGCCAGAGAACCAAGTCAGCAGATCTGCAGTAGAACCAGAGAAACCAAGTCAGCAGAGCTGCTTTAGAGGGAGAGCACCAGGTCAGCAGAACTGCTTTAGTGCCAGAGAACCAGGTCAGCAGAGCTGCTGTAGAGCCAGAGAACCAGGTCAGCAGAGCCGTTGTTTAGCCAGAGAACCAGGTCAGCGGAGCTGCTGTAGAGCCAGAGAACTAGGTCAGCAGTGCTGCTGTAGAGCCAGAGAACCAGATCAGCAGAGCCGCTCTAGAGCCATAGAACCAGGTCAGCAGAGCTGCTTTAGAGACAGAGAACCTGGTCAGCAGAGCCGTTGTAGAGCCAGAGAACCAGGTCAGCAGAACTGCTTTAGAGCCAGGGAACCAGGTCAGTAGAGCCGTTGTAGAGCCAAAGAACAAGGTCAGCAGAGCTGCTGTAGAGCCAGAGAACCAGGTCAGGAAAGCCGTTGTAGAGCCAGAGAACCAGGTCAGCAGAGCTGCTCTAGAGCCAAAGAACTAGGTCAGCAGAGCTGCTGTAGAGCCAGAGAACCAGGTCAGCAGAGCTGCTTCAGAGCCAGAGAACCAGGTCAGCAGCGATGCTTTAGAGCCAGAGAACCAGGTCAGCAGAGCTGCTTTAGAGCCAGGCAACCAGGTCAGCAGAGCTGCTGTAGAGCCTGAGAACCAGGTCAGCAGAGCCGTTGTAGAGCCAGAGAACCAGGTCAGCAGATCTGTTGTAGAGCCAGAGAACCAGGTTAGCAGAGCTGCTGTAGAGCCAGAGAACCAGGTCAGCAGAGCTGCTGTAGAGCCAGAGAACCAGGTTAGCAGAGCTGCTCTAGAGTCAGAGAACCAGGTCAACAGAGCCGCTGTGGAGCTAGAGAACCAGGTTAGCAGAGCTACTTTAGAGCCACAGAACCAGGCCAGCAGAGCCATTGTAGAGCCAGAGAACCAGGTTAGCAAAGCTGTTTTACAGCCAGAGAAACAGGTCAGCAGAGCCGTTGTAGAGCCAGTGAACCAGGTCAGCAGAGCTGCTGTAGTGCCAGAGAACCAGGTCAGCAAAGCTGTTGTAGAGCCAGAGAACTAGGTCAGCAGAGCTGCTGTAGAGCCATACAACCAGGTCAGCAGAGCCGCTCTAGAGCCAGAGAACCAGGTCAGCAGAGCTGCTTTAGAGCCAGAGAACCAGGTCAGCAGAGCCGCTGTACAGCCAGAGAACCAGGTCAGCAGAGCTGCTTTAGAGCCACAGAACCAGGCCAGCAGAGCTGTTGTAGAGCCAGAGAACCAGGTCAGCTAAGCTGCTTTACAGCCAGAGAAACAGGTCAGCAGAGCCGTTGTAGAGCCAGAGAACCAGGTCAGCAGAGCTGCTGTAGAGCCAGAGAACCAGGTCAGCAACGCCATTGTAGAGCCAGAGAACCAGGTCAGCAGAGCTGCTCTAGAGCCTGAGAATCAGGTCAGCAGAGCCGTTGTAGAGCAAGAGAACCAGGTCAGCAGAGGCACTATAGATCCTGAGAACCAGGTCAGCAGAGCTGCTATACAGCCAGAGAACTAGGTCAGCAGAGCTGCTTCAAAGCCAGAGATCCAGGTCAGCAGAGCTGCTCTAGAGCCTAAGAAGCAGGTCAGCTGAGCTGCTGTAGAGCCAGAGAACCAGGTCAGCAGAGCTGCTATAGAGCCAGAGAACCAGGTCAGCAGAGCTGCTGTAGAGCCAGAGAACCAGGTCAGCACAGCTCATGTAGAGCCAGAGAACCAGGTGAGCAGAGCTGCTGTAGAGCCACAGAACCAGGTCAGCAGAGCTGCTTTAGAGCCAGAGAACCAGGTTAACAGAGTCGCTGTAGAGCCAGAGAACCAGGTCAGCAGAGTTTCTGTAGAGCCTGAGAACCAGGTCAGCAGAGCCACTATAGAGCCAGAGAACCAGGTCAGCAGAGCTGCTGTACAGCCAGAGAACAAGGTCAGCAGAGCTACTCTCGAGCCAGAGAACCAGGTCAGCAGAGCCGTTGTACAGCCTGAGAACCAGGTCAGCAAAGCTGCTCTAGAGCCAGAGAACCAGGTCAGCAGAGCTGCTTTAGAGCCAGAGAACCAGGTCGTCAGTGTTGCTGTAGAGCCACAGAACTAGACCCAGAGAACCAGGTCAGCAGAGCAGCTGTAGAGCCAGAGAATCAGGTCAGCAGAACCGCTATAGAGCCAGAGAACCAGGTCAGCAGAGCTGCTTCAAAGCCAGAAAACCAGGTCAGCAGAGCAGCTCTAGAGCCTAAGAAACAGGTCAGCAGAGTTGCTCTAGAGCCAGAGAACCAAGTCAGCAGATCTGCAGTAGAACCAGAGAAACCAAGTCAGCAGAGCTGCTTTAGAGGGAGAGCACCAGGTCAGCAGA
Organism: Triturus cristatus; assembly: GCF_964204655.1. Taxonomy (NCBI): domain Eukaryota; kingdom Metazoa; phylum Chordata; class Amphibia; order Caudata; family Salamandridae; genus Triturus; species Triturus cristatus. The sequence goes on from NC_140579.1 coordinate 1,121,803,320, forward strand.
ACTGCTTTAGAGCCAGAGAACCAGGTCAGCAGAGCTGCTGTAGAGCCAGAGAACCAGGTCAGCAGAGCCGTTGTTTAGCCAGAGAACCAGGTCAGCGGAGCTGCTGTAGAGCCAGAGAACTAGGTCAGCAGTGCTGCTGTAGAGCCAGAGAACCAGATCAGCAGAGCCGCTCTAGAGCCATAGAACCAGGTCAGCAGAGCTGCTTTAGAGCCAGAGAACCAGGTCAGCAGATCCGTTGTAGAGCCAGAGAACCCGGTCAGCAGAACTGCTTTAGAGCCAGGGAACCAGGTCAGCAGAGCCGTTGTAGAGCCAAAGAACAAGGTCAGCAGAGCTGCTGTAGAGCCAGAGAACCAGGTCAGGAAAGCCGTTGTAGAGCCAGAGAACCAGGTCAGCAGAGCTGCTCTAGAGCCAAAGAACTAGGTCAGCAGAGCTGCTGTAGAGCCAGAGAACCAGGTCAGCAGAGCTGCTTCAGAGCCAGAGAACCAGGTCAGCAGAGATGCTTTAGAGCCAGAGAACCAGGTCAGCAGAGCTGCTTCAGAGCCAGAGAACCAGGTCAGCAGAGCCGCTATAGAGCCAGAGAACCAGGTCAGCAGAGCTGCTGTACAGCCAGAGAACAAGGTCAGCAGAGCTACTCTCGAGCCAGAGAACCAGGTCAGCTAAGCTGCTTTACAGCCAGAGAAACAGGTCAGCAGAGTCGTTGTAGAGCAAGAGAACCAGGTCAGCAGAGCTGCTGTAGAGCCAGAAAATCAGGTCAGCAGAGCTGCTTTAGAGCCAGAGAACCAGGTCAGCAGAGCCGTTGTAGAGCCAGAGAACCAGGTCAGCAGAGCTGTTGTAGAGCCTGAGAACCAGGTCAGCAGAGCTGCTGTAGAGCCAGAGAACCAGGTTAGCAGTGCTGCTGTAGAGCCAGCGAACCAGGTCAGCAGAGCTGCTGTAGAGCCAGAGAACCAGGTCAGCAGAGCTGCTGTAGAGCCAGAGAACCAGGTCAGCAGAGCCGCTCTAGAGCCAGAGAACCAGGTCAACAGAGCCGCTGTAGAGCTAGAGAACCAGGTTAGCAGAGCTACTTTAGAGCCACAGAACCAGGCCAGCAGAGCCATTGTAGAGCCAGAGAACCAGGTCAGCAAAGCTGTTTTACAGCCAGAGAAACAGGTCAGCAGAGCCGTTGTAGAGCCAGCGAACCAGGTCAGCAGAGCTGCTGTAGAGCCAGAGAACCAGGTCAGCAGAGCTGCTGTAGAGCCAGAGAACCAGGTCAGCAGAGCCGCTCTAGAGCCAGAGAACCAGGTCAACAGAGCCGCTGTAGAGCTAGAGAACCAGGTTAGCAGAGCTACTTTAGAGCCACAGAACCAGGCCAGCAGAGCCATTGTAGAGCCAGAGAACCAGGTCAGCAAAGCTGTTTTACAGCCAGAGAAACAGGTCAGCAGAGCCGTTGTAGAGCCAGAGAACCAGGTCAGCAGAGCCGCTCTAGAGCCAGAGAACCAGGTCAGCAGAGCTGCTGTACAGCCAGAGAACAAGGTCAGCAGAGCTACTCTCGAGCCAGAGAACCAGGTCAGCTAAGCTGCTTTACAGCCAGAGAAACAGGTCAGCAGAGCCGTTGTAGAGCCAGAGAACCAGGTCAGCAGAGCTGCTGTAGTGCCAGAGAACCAGGTCAGCAAAGCTGTTGTAGAGCCAGAGAACTAGGTCAGCAGAGCTGCTGTAGAGCCATACAACCAGGTCAGCAGAGCCGCTCTAGAGCCAGAGAACCAGGTCAGCAGAGCTGCTTTAGAGCCAGAGAACCAGGTCAGCAGAGCCGCTGTACAGCCAGAGAACCAGGTCAGCAGAGCTGCTTTAGAGCCACAGAACCAGGCCAGCAGAGCTGTTGTAGAGCCAGAGAACCAGGTCAGCTAAGCTGCTTTACAGCCAGAGAAACAGGTCAGCAGAGCCGTTGTAGAGCCAGAGAACCAGGTCAGCAGAGCTGCTGTAGAGCCAGAGAACCAGGTCAGCAACGCCATTGTAGAGCCAGAGAACCAGGTCAGCAGAGCTGCTCTAGAGCCTGAGAATCAGGTCAGCAGAGCCGTTGTAGAGCAAGAGAACCAGGTCAGCAGAGGCACTATAGATCCTGAGAACCAGGTCAGCAGAGCTGCTATACAGCCAGAGAATTAGGTCAGCAGAGCTGCTCTACAGCCAAAGAACCAGGTCAGCAGAGCCGTTGTACAGCCTGAGAACCAGGCCAGCAAAGCTGCTGTAGAGCCAGAGAACCAGGTCAGCACAGCTCATGTAGAGCCAGAGAACCAGGTGAGCAGAGCTGCTGTAGAGCCACAGAACCAGGTCAGCAGAGCTGCTTTAGAGCCAGAGAACCAGGTTAACAGAGTCGCTGTAGAGCCAGAGAACCAGGTCAGCAGAGTTTCTGTAGAGCCTGAGAACCAGGTCAGCAGAGCCGCTATAGAGCCAGAGAACCAGGTCAGCAGAGCTGCTGTACAGCCAGAGAACAAGGTCAGCAGAGCTACTCTCGAGCCAGAGAACCAGGTCAGCAGAGCCGTTGTACAGCCTGAGAACCAGGTCAGCAAAGCTGCTCTAGAGCCAGAGAACCAGGTCAGCAGAGCTGCTTTAGAGCCAGAGAACCAGGTCGTCAGTGTTGCTGTAGAGCCACAGAACTAGACCCAGAGAACCAGGTCAGCAGAGCAGCTGTAGAGCCAGAGAATCAGGTCAGCAGAACCGCTATAGAGCCAGAGAACCAGGTCAGCAGAGCTGCTTCAAAGCCAGAAAACCAGGTCAGCAGAGCAGCTCTAGAGCCTAAGAAACAGGTCAGCAGAGTTGCTCTAGAGCCAGAGAACCAAGTCAGCAGATCTGCAGTAGAACCAGAGAAACCAAGTCAGCAGAGCTGCTTTAGAGGGAGAGCACCAGGTCAGCAGAACTGCTTTAGTGCCAGAGAACCAGGTCAGCAGAGCTGCTGTAGAGCCAGAGAACCAGGTCAGCAGAGCCGTTGTTTAGCCAGAGAACCAGGTCAGCGGAGCTGCTGTAGAGCCAGAGAACTAGGTCAGCAGAGCTGCTTTAGAGCCAGGGAACCAGGTCAGCAGAGCCGTTGTACAGCCAGAGAACCAGGTCAGCAAAGCTGCTTTAGAGCCAGAGAAACAGGTCAGCAGAGCCGTTGTAGAGCCAAAGAACAAGGTCAGCAGAGCTGCTGTAGAGCCAGAGAACCAGGTCAGCAAAGCCGTTGTAGAGCCAGAGAACCAGGTCAGCAGAGCTGCTCTAGAGCCAAAGAACTAGGTCAGCAGAGCTGCTGTAGAGCCAGAGAACCAGGTCAGCAGAGCTGCTTCAGAGCCAGAGAACCAGGTCAGCAGCGATGCTTTAGAGCCAGAGAACCAGGTCAGCAGAGCTGCTTTAGAGCCAGGCAACCAGGTCAGCAGAGCTGCTGTAGAGCCTGAGAACCAGGTCAGCAGAGCCGTTGTAGAGCCAGAGAACCAGGTCAGCAGATCTGTTGTAGAGCCAGAGAACCAGGTCAGCAGAGCTGCTGTAGAGCCAGAGAACCAGGTTAGCAGAGCTGCTCTAGAGTCAGAGAACCAGGTCAACAGAGCCGCTGTGGAGCTAGAGAACCAGGTTAGCAGAGCTACTTTAGAGCCACAGAACCAGGCCAGCAGAGCCATTGTAGAGCCAGAGAACCAGGTTAGCAAAGCTGTTTTACAGCCAGAGAAACAGGTCAGCAGAGCCGTTGTAGAGCCAGTGAACCAGGTCAGCAGAGCTGCTGTAGTGCCAGAGAACCAGGTCAGCAAAGCTGTTGTAGAGCCAGAGAACTAGGTCAGCAGAGCTGCTGTAGAGCCATACAACCAGGTCAGCAGAGCCGCTCTAGAGCCAGAGAACCAGGTCAGCAGAGCTGCTTTAGAGCCAGAGAACCAGGTCAGCAGAGCCGCTGTACAGCCAGAGAACCAGGTCAGCAGAGCTGCTTTAGAGCCACAGAACCAGGCCAGCAGAGCTGTTGTAGAGCCAGAGAACCAGGTCAGCTAAGCTGCTTTACAGCCAGAGAAACAGGTCAGCAGAGCCGTTGTAGAGCCAGAGAACCAGGTCAGCAGAGCTGCTGTAGAGCCAGAGAACCAGGTCAGCAACGCCATTGTAGAGCCAGAGAACCAGGTCAGCAGAGCTGCTCTAGAGCCTGAGAATCAGGTCAGCAGAGCCGTTGTAGAGCAAGAGAACCAGGTCAGCAGAGGCACTATAGATCCTGAGAACCAGGTCAGCAGAGCTGCTATACAGCCAGAGAACTAGGTCAGCAGAGCTGCTTCAAAGCCAGAGATCCAGGTCAGCAGAGCTGCTCTAGAGCCTAAGAAGCAGGTCAGCTGAACTGCTGTAGAGTCAGAGAACCAGGTCAGCAGAGCTGCTATAGAGCCAGAGAACCAGGTCAGCAGAGCTGCTGTAGAGCCAGAGAACCAGGTCAGCACAGCTCATGTAGAGCCAGAGAACCAGGTGAGCAGAGCTGCTGTAGAGCCACAGAACCAGGTCAGCAGAGCTGCTTTAGAGCCAGAGAACCAGGTTAACAGAGTCGCTGTAGAGCCAGAGAACCAGGTCAGCAGAGTTTCTGTAGAGCCTGAGAACCAGGTCAGCAGAGCCACTATAGAGCCAGAGAACCAGGTCAGCAGAGCTGCTGTACAGCCAGAGAACAAGGTCAGCAGAGCTACTCTCGAGCCAGAGAACCAGGTCAGCAGAGCCGTTGTACAGCCTGAGAACCAGGTCAGCAAAGCTGCTCTAGAGCCAGAGAATCAGGTCAGCAGAACCGCTATAGAGCCAGAGAACCAGGTCAGCAGAGCTGCTTCAAAGCCAGAAAACCAGGTCAGCAGAGCAGCTCTAGAGCCTAAGAAACAGGTCAGCAGAGTTGCTCTAGAGCCAGAGAACCAAGTCAGCAGATCTGCAGTAGAACCAGAGAAACCAAGTCAGCAGAGCTGCCTTAGAGGGAGAGCACCAGGTCAGCAGAACTGCTTTAGAGCCAGAGAACCAGGTCAGCAGAGCTGCTGTAGAGCCAGAGAACCAGGTCAGCAGAGCCGTTGTTTAGCCAGAGAACCAGGTCAGCGGAGCTGCTGTAGAGCCAGAGAACTAGGTCAGCAGTGCTGCTGTAGAGCCAGAGAACCAGATCAGCAGAGCCGCTCTAGAGCCATAGAACCAGGTCAGCAGAGCTGCTTTAGAGCCAGAGAACCAGGTCAGCAGATCCGTTGTAGAGCCAGAGAACCCGGTCAGCAGAACTGCTTTAGAGCCAGGGAACCAGGTCAGCAGAGCCGTTGTAGAGCCAAAGAACAAGGTCAGCAGAGCTGCTGTAGAGCCAGAGAACCAGGTCAGGAAAGCCGTTGTAGAGCCAGAGAACCAGGTCAGCAGAGCTGCTCTAGAGCCAAAGAACTAGGTCAGCAGAGCTGCTGTAGAGCCAGAGAACCAGGTCAGCAGAGCTGCTTCAGAGCCAGAGAACCAGGTCAGCAGAGATGCTTTAGAGCCAGAGAACCAGGTCAGCAGAGCTGCTTCAGAGCCAGAGAACCAGGTCAGCAGAGCCGCTATAGAGCCAGAGAACCAGGTCAGCAGAGCTGCTGTACAGCCAGAGAACAAGGTCAGCAGAGCTACTCTCGAGCCAGAGAACCAGGTCAGCTAAGCTGCTTTACAGCCAGAGAAACAGGTCAGCAGAGTCGTTGTAGAGCAAGAGAACCAGGTCAGCAGAGCTGCTGTAGAGCCAGAAAATCAGGTCAGCAGAGCTGCTTTAGAGCCAGAGAACCAGGTCAGCAGAGCCGTTGTAGAGCCAGAGAACCAGGTCAGCAGAGCTGTTGTAGAGCCTGAGAACCAGGTCAGCAGAGCTGCTGTAGAGCCAGAGAACCAGGTTAGCAGAGTTTCTGTAGAGCCTGAGAACCAGGTCAGCAGAGCCACTATAGAGCCAGAGAACCAGGTCAGCAGAGCTGCTGTACAGCCAGAGAACAAGGTCAGCAGAGCTACTCTCGAGCCAGAGAACCAGGTCAGCAGAGCCGTTGTACAGCCTGAGAACCAGGTCAGCAAAGCTGCTCTAGAGCCAGAGAACCAGGTCAGCAGAGCTGCTTTAGAGCCAGAGAACCAGGTCGTCAGTGTTGCTGTAGAGCCACAGAACTAGACCCAGAGAACCAGGTCAGCAGAGCAGCTGTAGAGCCAGAGAATCAGGTCAGCAGAACCGCTATAGAGCCAGAGAACCAGGTCAGCAGAGCTGCTTCAAAGCCAGAAAACCAGGTCAGCAGAGCAGCTCTAGAGCCTAAGAAACAGGTCAGCAGAGTTGCTCTAGAGCCAGAGAACCAAGTCAGCAGATCTGCAGTAGAACCAGAGAAACCAAGTCAGCAGAGCTGCTTTAGAGGGAGAGCACCAGGTCAGCAGAACTGCTTTAGAGCCAGAGAACCAGGTCAGCAGAGCTGCTGTAGAGCCAGAGAACCAGGTCAGCAGAGCCGTTGTTTAGCCAGAGAACCAGGTCAGCGGAGCTGCTGTAGAGCCAGAGAACTAGGTCAGCAGTGCTGCTGTAGAGCCAGAGAACCAGATCAGCAGAGCCGCTCTAGAGCCATAGAACCAGGTCAGCAGAGCTGCTTTAGAGCCAGAAAACCAGGTCAGCAGATCCGTTGTAGAGCCAGAGAACCCGGTCAGCAGAACTGCTTTAGAGCCAGGGAACCAGGTCAGCAGAGCCGTTGTAGAGCCAAAGAACAAGGTCAGCAGAGCTGCTGTAGAGCCAGAGAACCAGGTCAGGAAAGCCGTTGTAGAGCCAGAGAACCAGGTCAGCAGAGCTGCTCTAGAGCCAAAGAACTAGGTCAGCAGAGCTGCTGTAGAGCCAGAGAACCAGGTCAGCAGAGCTGCTTCAGAGCCAGAGAACCAGGTCAGCAGAGATGCTTTAGAGCCAGAGAACCAGGTCAGCAGAGCTGCTTCAGAGCCAGAGAACCAGGTCAGCAGAGCCGCTATAGAGCCAGAGAACCAGGTCAGCAGAGCTGCTGTACAGCCAGAGAACAAGGTCAGCAGAGCTACTCTCGAGCCAGAGAACCAGGTCAGCTAAGCTGCTTTACAGCCAGAGAAACAGGTCAGCAGAGTCGTTGTAGAGCAAGAGAACCAGGTCAGCAGAGCTGCTGTAGAGCCAGAAAATCAGGTCAGCAGAGCTGCTTTAGAGCCAGAGAACCAGGTCAGCAGAGCCGTTGTAGAGCCAGAGAACCAGGTCAGCAGAGCTGTTGTAGAGCCTGAGAACCAGGTCAGCAGAGCTGCTGTAGAGCCAGAGAACCAGGTTAGCAGTGCTGCTGTAGAGCCAGCGAACCAGGTCAGCAGAGCTGCTGTAGAGCCAGAGAACCAGGTCAGCAGAGCTGCTGTAGAGCCAGAGAACCAGGTCAGCAGAGCCGCTCTAGAGCCAGAGAACCAGGTCAACAGAGCCGCTGTAGAGCTAGAGAACCAGGTTAGCAGAGCTACTTTAGAGCCACAGAACCAGGCCAGCAGAGCCATTGTAGAGCCAGAGAACCAGGTCAGCAAAGCTGTTTTACAGCCAGAGAAACAGGTCAGCAGAGCCGTTGTAGAGCCAGAGAACCAGGCCAGCAGAGCTGCTGTAGAGCCAGAGAACTAGGATAGCAGAGCTGAGGTAGAGCCAGAGAACCAGGTCAGCAGAGCTGCTGTAGAGCCAGAGAACCAGGTCAGCAGAGCCGCTCTAGAGCCAGAGAACCAGGTCAGCAGAGCTGCTGTACAGCCAGAGAACAAGGTCAGCAGAGCTACTCTCGAGCCAGAGAACCAGGTCAGCTAAGCTGCTTTACAGCCAGAGAAACAGGTCAGCAGAGCCGTTGTAGAGCCAGAGAACCAGGTCAGCAGAGCTGCTGTAGTGCCAGAGAACCAGGTCAGCAAAGCTGTTGTAGAGCCAGAGAACTAGGTCAGCAGAGCTGCTGTAGAGCCATACAACCAGGTCAGCAGAGCCGCTCTAGAGCCAGAGAACCAGGTCAGCAGAGCTGCTTTAGAGCCAGAGAACCAGGTCAGCAGAGCCGCTGTACAGCCAGAGAACCAGGTCAGCAGAGCTGCTTTAGAGCCACAGAACCAGGCCAGCAGAGCTGTTGTAGAGCCAGAGAACCAGGTCAGCTAAGCTGCTTTACAGCCAGAGAAACAGGTCAGCAGAGCCGTTGTAGAGCCAGAGAACCAGGTCAGCAGAGCTGCTGTAGAGCCAGAGAACCAGGTCAGCAACGCCATTGTAGAGCCAGAGAACCAGGTCAGCAGAGCTGCTCTAGAGCCTGAGAATCAGGTCAGCAGAGCCGTTGTAGAGCAAGAGAACCAGGTCAGCAGAGGCACTATAGATCCTGAGAACCAGGTCAGCAGAGCTGCTATACAGCCAGAGAATTAGGTCAGCAGAGCTGCTCTACAGCCAAAGAACCAGGTCAGCAGAGCCGTTGTACAGCCTGAGAACCAGGCCAGCAAAGCTGCTGTAGAGCCAGAGAACCAGGTCAGCACAGCTCATGTAGAGCCAGAGAACCAGGTGAGCAGAGCTGCTGTAGAGCCACAGAACCAGGTCAGCAGAGCTGCTTTAGAGCCAGAGAACCAGGTTAACAGAGTCGCTGTAGAGCCAGAGAACCAGGTCAGCAGAGTTTCTGTAGAGCCTGAGAACCAGGTCAGCAGAGCCGCTATAGAGCCAGAGAACCAGGTCAGCAGAGCTGCTGTACAGCCAGAGAACAAGGTCAGCAGAGCTACTCTCGAGCCAGAGAACCAGGTCAGCAGAGCCGTTGTACAGCCTGAGAACCAGGTCAGCAAAGCTGCTCTAGAGCCAGAGAACCAGGTCAGCAGAGCTGCTTTAGAGCCAGAGAACCAGGTCGTCAGTGTTGCTGTAGAGCCACAGAACTAGACCCAGAGAACCAGGTCAGCAGAGCAGCTGTAGAGCCAGAGAATCAGGTCAGCAGAACCGCTATAGAGCCAGAGAACCAGGTCAGCAGAGCTGCTTCAAAGCCAGAAAACCAGGTCAGCAGAGCAGCTCTAGAGCCTAAGAAACAGGTCAGCAGAGTTGCTCTAGAGCCAGAGAACCAAGTCAGCAGATCTGCAGTAGAACCAGAGAAACCAAGTCAGCAGAGCTGCTTTAGAGGGAGAGCACCAGGTCAGCAGAACTGCTTTAGTGCCAGAGAACCAGGTCAGCAGAGCTGCTGTAGAGCCAGAGAACCAGGTCAGCAGAGCCGTTGTTTAGCCAGAGAACCAGGTCAGCGGAGCTGCTGTAGAGCCAGAGAACTAGGTCAGCAGAGCTGCTTTAGAGCCAGGGAACCAAGTCAGCAGAGCCGTTGTACAGCCAGAGAACCAGGTCAGCAAAGCTGCTTTAGAGCCAGAGAAACAGGTCAGCAGAGCCGTTGTAGAGCCAAAGAACAAGGTCAGCAGAGCTGCTGTAGAGCCAGAGAACCAGGTCAGCAAAGCCGTTGTAGAGCCAGAGAACCAGGTCAGCAGAGCTGCTCTAGAGCCAAAGAACTAGGTCAGCAGAGCTGCTGTAGAGCCAGAGAACCAGGTCAGCAGAGCTGCTTCAGAGCCAGAGAACCAGGTCAGCAGCGATGCTTTAGAGCCAGAGAACCAGGTCAGCAGAGCTGCTTTAGAGCCAGGCAACCAGGTCAGCAGAGCTGCTGTAGAGCCTGAGAACCAGGTCAGCAGAGCCGTTGTAGAGCCAGAGAACCAGGTCAGCAGATCTGTTGTAGAGCCAGAGAACCAGGTTAGCAGAGCTGCTGTAGAGCCAGAGAACCAGGTCAGCAGAGCTGCTGTAGAGCCAGAGAACCAGGTTAGCAGAGCTGCTCTAGAGCCAGAGAACCAGGTCAACAGAGCCTCTGTGGAGCTAGAGAACCAGGTTAGCAGAGCTACTTTAGAGCCACAGAACCAGGCCAGCAGAGCCATTGTAGAGCCAGAGAACCAGGTCAGCAAAGCTGTTTTACAGCCAGAGAAACAGGTCAGCAGAGCCGTTGTAGAGCCAGTGAACCAGGTCAGCAGAGCTGCTGTAGTGCCAGAGAACCAGGTCAGCAAAGCTGTTGTAGAGCCAGAGAACTAGGTCAGCAGAGCTGCTGTACAGCCTGAGAACCAGGTCAGCAAAGCTGCTCTAGAGCCAGAGAACCAGGTCAGCAGAGCTGCTTTAGAGCCAGAGAACCAGGTCAGCAGAGCCGCTGTACAGCCAGAGAACCAGGTCAGCAGAGCTGCTTTAGAGCCACAGAACCAGGCCAGCAGAGCTGTTGTAGAGCCAGAGAACCAGGTCAGCTGAGCTGCTTTACAGCCAGAGAAACAGGTCAGCAGAGCCGTTGTAGAGCCAGAGAACCAGGTCAGCAGAGCTGCTGTAGAGCCAGAGAACCAGGTCAGCAATGCCATTGTAGAGCCAGAGAACCAGGTCAGCAGAGCTGCTCTAGAGCCTGAGAATCAGGTCAGCAGAGCCGTTGTAGAGCAAGAGAACCAGGTCAGCAGAGGCACTATAGATCCTGAGAACCAGGTCAGCAGAGCTGCTATACAGCCAGAGAACTAGGTCAGCAGAGCTGCTTCAAAGCCAGAGATCCAGGTCAGCAGAGCTGCTCTAGAGCCTAAGAAGCAGGTCAGCGGAGCTGCTGTAGAGCCAGAGAACCAGGTCAGCAGAGCTGCTATAGAGCCAGAGAACCAGGTCAGCAGAGCTGCTGTAGAGCCAGAGAACCAGGTCAGCACAGCTCATGTAGAGCCAGAGAACCAGGTGAGCAGAGCTGCTGTAGAGCCACAGAACCAGGTCAGCAGAGCTGCTTTAGAGCCAGAGAACCAGGTTAACAGAGTCGCTGTAGAGCCAGAGAACCAGGTCAGCAGAGTTTCTGTAGAGCCTGAGAACCAGGTCAGCAGAGCCACTATAGAGCCAGAGAACCAGGTCAGCAGAGCTGCTGTACAGCCAGAGAACAAGGTCAGCAGAGCTACTCTGGAGCCAGAGAACCAGGTCAGCAGAGCCGTTGTACAGCCTGAGAACCAGGTTGTTGGACTTGGCCCTTCTGGCAGGTTCACCCCTGAACTTTTTGCTTTTTATTGGTGACGTGGTGTGGTGATTTTTGGTTTCTGCGCACTTTTCCCTGTGTCCCAGGGTAAAGTGCGTGCGCGCTCTGAGTGCATGTGGTGAGATAGGCCTGCCCTCCCATAGGAATGCATGGGGAATGTATGTGTCCCTAGTAGTTCCTGATGCGTGGGGTGTGCAGGCCCGAGTTTGGTATGTACGGACTCGTGGGATTGAATGCTGCGCGATGATGTGTGCGGCGTGCATGTACCTAGTGTGGAAGTGCCACTTCTAGAAGTGGGCACTTCGGTGTGCAGTGTGTCTGTCGCGTGATTGGCTGATCATGTCATGTGACGGGCTAGGGATTCCCCAGAGTCAGGATGAGTCACCCAGTGGTGAATGGGGAGATCAGCAGCTAGATGGGTGGGAGGAGTACACCTGGGTCCTGAATAGGACAGGGTTTTCCACACACAATGCTGGCCCCGCCCCCTGCGGTGCGACTGACGACCCTAGCCCTGCCAATGAATAGAGTGAGGGGCTGAGCACATCAAGGGTGCTCCCCAACCAGCTGCGACTGGTTTTCCCCCTCACCCTGAACCCAGACAAAGGGATTTGGTGTATAAAAAGGGGCTGTGTCCCCTTACAAAATGTTCTTGTTCTGACTTGAATCTGCCAGGGGCGCGCTGCTGCTGGGGCCCAGGAGGGACCGCCATGGGGGCTACCTTCCTGCTGGAGGGCCCTGTGTGCTGGCCCCTGGGCCCTGCTTTGCCCCCTGGACGCCTTCAGGACCTTTTTGGACCTTTTGCTGGTCCTTTTACACTGCCCAGGCTTGATACAGCCTTCTAGCGCCTGGGAGCGCTGAAATCGGGCTCCTGACGGAGCACTGGAGCTCTGCAGCATGCTGCTGCCTATTGCCTGAGGGAATCCCCACTGGAGGGATTCCCCCGTCAGGGCTGCCGAGCGGGAGCCACCCCGCTTCATCCTTGTCCTAGATTGCGGGTGCCCACCCCGCTTATTTTGCCTCTTTGATGGATTACCCCCGAATGCGGGAGCCTACCCCGCTATTTGCGCTCTAATTAGGCAGGTGCCCACCCCGCAATGGCCGCCACCTCGATTTATTATTTTAAAGAAGCCGGTGCCCACCCGGCATTTGCCCGCAAAATCGCCCCCTCTGCCCTCCGGCGCCCGACCAGGAAGTCAGGCAGGCCGGGGGCGGGCCTCCGGGACAACCAGAACCGGAAGTGGGAGGGCGGGAGCCTACCCCGCCTCCCACTGCAGACTCGCGGCTGATTTCAAGCACCGGAGCCCCGGTGTTGCGGGTGAAGAAGACGGAGAGGACGGGAGCCTACCCCGCCTCCCCGAGTGGGCCAGGTGAAGAAGACGTCATGCCGACGCCAGCGAGGCTCTCAAGAGAGAGAGCCCCGCCCGCTGTCCAGGTGCGGTGCAGAGCGGCGGCGTGCGAGGCTCCCAGGAGTGAGGGAAGCCCCGCGCCGCGTGGGAAGTACTGCCGCCGCTGCCCGAAGAGGAGTCCTGCCTGAAGCCCGGTGAGTGAAGCAGGGCTGGGGCGGGACTCCGCTGGTGTTGGGAGGGCCGCTCCAACACGGGGGCATGTTTGTTCCAAGCGCCAGGGCGCTCCAATGCGGGGCACAGTTGGTTCCCGAGCCTACGAGGCTCCCACGTGGGGGACATATTGGTTTAGAGCCCAGCGAGGCTCCAACCTGGGGGTAAAGTAAATTTACAGTTCTTCCTTTGTGTCCGCCATACTCACAGCTGCCCTGCTACTCAGTGGGCAGCTGCAACGATGGGGCCAGAATTGTCTTGAGCCAGAGAGGCTCCAACTCAGCATTGTTCGCCCAGAGAGCGCCAGTGCGCTCCACAGTACTTTGGGGCAAGCCCCTTTTCTATATAGGCGCAACATTATTTTAGGAGCCCGTGCGCTCCATGGGGACATGTCATTTTCGAGCCTAGGTGGCTCCAACGTTCTGGATATTGTTTCAGGGGCTAGTGAGAGCCCCTGCCTACTATGTGCCTTCCCCAGCTGTGCAGCACTTAGTGCCAGCTGCAGCGTTTAGGCCCTGTTCTTGTCCTCAGCTGCCCAGCAAGTAGTGGGCAGCTGCTACGTTTAGGTTCTGGTGCGACCTGGACTATAATGTGATTTTGGGTGCTAGGAAATGTACTGTGTAGTATGTTTGGCGCACCCTGTGTTCATGCTTTTGGTGCTAGGAAATGTACTGTGTATAGTATGTTTTGCGCACCCTGTGTTGTGTACCTCTAAATGTGGTTAGTTCTACCTAGGAGGTTGTTTTACCTTGTTGGGGTTGATGGTAGGGAGAATGTACTTCCCTGTGTTATGTACGCCCCTAGTGTAGGTATACTTAGGTGGCTAGGTCTAATACGTTAGACCAATGAGAATTGCATAATGTGATTTATGCCCCTGTGATAGATGCAGGATAGGTTTTATACCTGATGCTAGTGTGATGACGCTGAGGTCATTATTGCGCCAGTAGAGGCTGGTTGTGCTCTACAGTTACTTTGTGTTATGTTCTACATTTACTATTGGTGATTTGTGCTATGTTCTAAGTGCTAATTCCTGACAGTGGTCCATGTGGCCCTGTCCCCTGTATATATAATCCCTTGTAAATTCTGCCCGTGCCTGTTGGCACATTGTAGAGTGTGTGTTTTTATCTAATGTGTTGTGTATAATACAAAGGCTATTTTTGTAGAATACCTTGTGTGGAGTTTCCTTTGTGGTGGGCCTTGGGTGTTGTTGCTGGGTGCGCGCGCAAACGCTTTACCCATCGCCTCAGGGATAAGCCTGACTGCTCGTGCCAAGCTACCAAGGGGGTGAGCAGGGGTTATCTTTGGCGTGTAACTCCCCAGCCCTGACTAGAGTGGTGGTTTCTGCCTGGCTTTGGCGCAAGCCTTAGCCAACCAGAAATCCCATTTCTAACATTGGTGATCAGCGGTGGGATTTGGACTTGCGTTTGCGCTGTACCGCAGCGGCAACTGGCCGCACTACAAAACTCTGCATTTAGATAAATCACATGGTATAGGGATTATTGTTCTAAGTTTGTTTTTAAGTGTCATTTCTTTGGAAATGTGTTTCTTGTGCACTGTGAGTTAGGTGTCCCTAGCTCGGGAGGGTAGATCATCCCCCTTAGTGCATTGTGTTTTCTGGATTCACCAGAGGGTGGGATCCAGTGGTGGCAGCAGATGTGTGTCCAGTGCATGTATTCCCATTCCCAGTTCCTGGGGTAGTGGTACCTGTGTCACGTGGTGGTCAGGTTGAGAAATCAGGGGCGGTAGAAACTGTCTTACCAGTCTTGGGAGGGGTTTGGGGATGAATGTGTAATGCGCTGGATGAATGTGGATGTCCCATTCCCAGTTCCCAGAGTAATAGTACCTGTGTCACGTGGTGGTCAGGTTGAGAAATCAGGGGCGGTAGAAACTGTCTTACTAGTCTGGGGGGTGTGTGTATGTGGATGAATGATGTGAGTTCTCTGAAATAAGGAGCTCGCTGGTTGATTGGGTGTGAGTTCTCTGGGATAGGGAGCTTGCATTGGGGAGTGATTCCAAAAGTAGTGGCTGAGGTGTCTCCCAGCCCAGCGTGGTGGAAGAGGTTCAGAGTAGCCCAGCTAGGTCTCGGTGTAGGGGCTCACGGCCTGTCTCTGCGGAGAAGGAGTGGGTGGGACTGCGTGTCTCCAGGTGCCCGAAACCCAGTGTCAGGGCCTGGATGGTTTCTTTAGGGAACATCAGGTCGGGGGCCTAGGCTGTACCAATAGGTCACTTGAGGAGGATCTCCCAGTGTCTAGAGGACGTGGAGCGTCTGTAATCAGAGCTCCAGTAGTCCTGGTGTCTGGCGGTACCGCTCCAGTTGGGAGGGTGCGGAAGTCCAGAGGGAGGGGTGAGAGGGGGAGGGATTCCCCAGTGGGAACCAGTAGGTCAGGGACCAGCCGGGAGGGCTGTGTCGCCACTGAGTGACCGTGGTGTCGCCACTTCTGTCCTGGGGGGTCTGCACGCACTGTCAGATGGACAGGAGGTAGTGAGATCAGCGCCAGGCAGACTGTCACACGACCCATTAGTTATGTGTCACCCTCGTTAAGTCCTGGTTCGCCAGGCATCTGACCAAAGGGTACGTCCCTCGGTTGGGGAGCCAGTAGTCGGTGTTTCCGGATCTGGACGTAAGGGCGGCTGTAGTCCTGAGGGCAGGTGGGGCTCATCTTAAGTGAAGAGACCCTGCTCTACAGTGGAAGGGGGTGCAGAGGGAGGGAGTCCTCGCCTCTGACCCCTTGGATCCCAGGTGGTAGACCAGTTGGTGGAGAGAGGTCCTGAACTGGTGGGAGAGTTGTGTTCTGGTGGGTGCTTCCCTGGGAGGGTGCGGAACCCCAGAAGTAGAGGTAGGGTGGGGCATTCTTGCCCGTGACCTCTGGTCAGCCTGAGGGTGCGGACCCTAGGTTGAAGGATCAGTGGTAGTTGGGAACTACACTGAGAGGGAGAGTGGAGAATGGCTTGTATGCCAGGGGTTACTACCCCCCACTCTGGGTTTGGCAAGGACCAGTGGTATCTGGGTGGCCTAGGGCCTGGTCCTGGCCGTGGACAACTAGGTAGTACCAGTGGGGTAGCCTAGTTGGGCCTGAGTTCTTTTCGGTTGTTTTTTTTCAGATGGAACCATGTTGATTGAGAATGGCGTAGAACCGGAGAGTGTCCCTGCAGTGCGGGCCTGCGTCCGTGTTCTATCGCCCCAAGCAGGGAAGTCCATCACGGTGGTGATTGGTCTGCCCTGCGTTTTGGCTGGAAGGGGGTTGTGTTGGACTTGGCCCTTCTGGCAGGTTCACCCCTGAACTTTTTGCTTTTTATTGGTGACGTGGTGTGGTGATTTTTGGTTTCTGCGCACTTTTCCCTGTGTCCTAGGGTAAAGTGCGTGCGCGCTCTGAGTGCATGTGGTGAGATAGGCCTGCCCTCCCATAGGAATGCATGGGGAATGTATGTGTCCCTAGTAGTTCCTGATGCGTGGGGTGTGCAGGCCCGAGTTTGGTATGTACGGACTCGTGGGATTGAATGCTGCGCGATGATGTGTGCGGCGTGCATGTACCTAGTGTGGAAGTGCCACTTCTAGAAGTGGGCACTTCGGTGTGCAGTGTGTCTGTCGCGTGATTGGCTGATCATGTCATGTGACGGGCTAGGGATTCCCCAGAGTCAGGATGAGTCACCCAGTGGTGAATGGGGAAATCAGCAGCTAGATGGGTGGGAGGAGTACACCTGGGTCCTGAATAGGACAGGGTTTTCCACACACAATGCTGGCCCCGCCCCCTGCGGTGCGACTGACGACCCTAGCCCTGCCAATGAATAGAGTGAGGGGCTGAGCACATCAAGGGTGCTCCCCAACCAGCTGCGACTGGTTTTCCCCCTCACCCTGAACCCAGACAAAGGGATTTGGTGTATAAAAAGGGGCTGTGTCCCCTTACAAAATGTTCTTGTTCTGACTTGAATCTGCCAGGGGCGCGCTGCTGCTGGGGCCCAGGAGGGACCGCCATGGGGGCTACCTTCCTGCTGGAGGGCCCTGTGTGCTGGCCCCTGGGCCCTGCTTTGCCCCCTGGACGCCTTCAGGACCTTTTTGGACCTTTTGCTGGTCCTTTTACACTGCCCAGGCTTGATACAGCCTTCTAGCGCCTGGGAGCGCTGAAATCGGGCTCCTGACGGAGCACTGGAGCTCTGCAGCATGCTGCTGCCTATTGCCTGAGGGAATCCCCACTGGAGGGATTCCCCCGTCAGGGCTGCCGAGCGGGAGCCACCCCGCTTCATCCTTGTCCTAGATTGCGGGTGCCCACCCTGCTTATTTTGCCTCTTTGATGGATTACCCCCGAATGCGGGAGCCTACCCCGCTATTTGCGCTCTAATTAGGCAGGTGCCCACCCCGCAATGGCCGCCACCTCGATTTATTATTTTAAAGAAGCCGGTGCCCACCCGGCATTTGCCCGCAAAATCGCCCCCTCTGCCCTCCGGCGCCCGACCAGGAAGTCAGGCAGGCCGGGGGCGGGCCTCCGGGACAACCAGAACCGGAAGTGGGAGGGCGGGAGCCTACCCCGCCTCCCACTGCAGATACGCGGCTGATTTCAAGCACCGGAGCCCCGGTGTTGCGGGTGAAGAAGACGGAGAGGACGGGAGCCTACCCCGCCTCCCCGAGTGGGCCAGGTGAAGAAGACGTCATGCCGACGCCAGCGAGGCTCTCAAGAGAGAGAGCCCCGCCCGCTGTCCAGGTGCGGTGCAGAGCGGCGGCGTGCGAGGCTCCCAGGAGTGAGGGAAGCCCCGCGCCGCGTGGGAAGTACTGCCGCCGCTGCCCGAAGAGGAGTCCTGCCTGAAGCCCGGTGAGTGAAGCAGGGCTGGGGCGGGACTCCGCTGGTGTTGGGAGGGCCGCTCCAACACGGGGGCATGTTTGTTCCAAGCGCCAGGGCGCTCCAATGCGGGGCACAGTTGGTTCCCGAGCCTACGAGGCTCCCACGTGGGGGACATATTGGTTTAGAGCCCAGCGAGGCTCCAACCTGGGGGTAAAGTAAATTTACAGTTCTTCCTTTGTGTCCGCCATACTCACAGCTGCCCTGCTACTCAGTGGGCAGCTGCAACGATGGGGCCAGAATTGTCTTGAGCCAGAGAGGCTCCAACTCAGCATTGTTCGCCCAGAGAGCGCCAGTGCGCTCCACAGTACTTTGGGGCAAGCCCCTTTTCTATATAGGCGCAACATTATTTTAGGAGCCCGTGCGCTCCATGGGGACATGTCATTTTCGAGCCTAGGTGGCTCCAACGTTCTGGATATTGTTTCAGGGGCTAGTGAGAGCCCCTGCCTACTATGTGCCTTCCCCAGCTGCGCAGCACTTAGTGCCAGCTGCAGCGTTTAGGCCCTGTTCTTGTCCTCAGCTGCCCAGCAAGTAGTGGGCAGCTGCTACGTTTAGGTTCTGGTGCGACCTGGACTATAATGTGATTTTGGGTGCTAGGAAATGTACTGTGTAGTATGTTTGGCGCACCCTGTGTTCATGCTTTTGGTGCTAGGAAATGTACTGTGTATAGTATGTTTTGCGCACCCTGTGTTGTGTACCTCTAAATGTGGTTAGTTCTACCTAGGAGGTTGTTTTACCTTGTTGGGGTTGATGGTAGGGAGAATGTACTTCCCTGTGTTATGTACGCCCCTAGTGTAGGTATACTTAGGTGGCTAGGTCTAATACGTTAGACCAATGAGAATTGCATAATGTGATTTATGCCCCTGTGATAGATGCAGGATAGGTTTTATACCTGATGCTAGTGTGATGACGCTGAGGTCATTATTGCGCCAGTAGAGGCTGGTTGTGCTCTACAGTTACTTTGTGTTATGTTCTACATTTACTATTGGTGATTTGTGCTATGTTCTAAGTGCTAATTCCTGACAGTGGTCCATGTGGCCCTGTCCCCTGTATATATAATCCCTTGTAAATTCTGCCCGTGCCTGTTGGCACATTGTAGAGTGTGTGTTTTTATCTAATGTGTTGTGTATAATACAAAGGCTATTTTTGTAGAATACCTTGTGTGGAGTTTCCTTTGTGGTGGGCCTTGGGTGTTGTTGCTGGGTGCGCGCGCAAACGCTTTACACATCGCCTCAGGGATAAGCCTGACTGCTCGTGCCAAGCTACCAAGGGGGTGAGCAGGGGTTATCTTTGGCGTGTAACTCCCCAGCCCTGACTAGAGTGGTGGTTTCTGCCTGGCTTTGGCGCAAGCCTTAGCCAACCAGAAATCCCATTTCTAACACAGGTCAGCAAAGCTGCTCTAGAGCCAGAGAACCAGGTCAGCAGAGCTGCTTTAGAGCCAATGAACCAGGTCGTCAGTGTTGCTGTAGAGCCACAGAACTAGACCCAGAGAACCAGGTCAGCAGAGCAGCTGTAGAGCCAGAGAATCAGGTCAGCAGAACCGCTATAGAGCCAGAGAACCAGGTCAGCAGAGCTGCTTCAAAGCCAGAAAACCAGGTCAGCAGAGCAGCTCTAGAGCCTAAGAAACAGGTCAGCAGAGTTGCTCTAGAGCCAGAGAACCAAGTCAGCAGATCTGCAGTAGAACCAGAGAAACCAAGTCAGCAGAGCTGCTTTAGAGGGAGAGCACCAGGTCAGCAGAACTGCTTTAGAGCCAGAGAACCAGGTCAGCAGAGCTGCTGTAGAGCCAGAGAACCAGGTCAGCAGAGCCGTTGTTTAGCCAGAGAACCAGGTCAGCGGAGCTGCTGTAGAGCCAGAGAACTAGGTCAGCAGTGCTGCTGTAGAGCCAGACAACCAGATCAGCAGAGCCGCTCTAGAGCCATAGAACCAGGTCAGCAGAGCTGCTTTAGAGCCAGAGAACCAGGTCAGCAGATCCGTTGTAGAGCCAGAGAACCAGGTCAGCAGAACTGCTTTAGAGCCAGGGAACCAGGTCAGCAGAGCCGTTGTAGAGCCAAAGAACAAGGTCA
Source organism: Triturus cristatus (assembly GCF_964204655.1). Classification (NCBI taxonomy): domain Eukaryota; kingdom Metazoa; phylum Chordata; class Amphibia; order Caudata; family Salamandridae; genus Triturus; species Triturus cristatus. The sequence continues at coordinate 1,121,822,687 of NC_140579.1, forward strand.
GCAGAGCTGCTGTAGAGCCAGAGAACCAGGTCAGGAAAGCCGTTGTAGAGCCAGAGAACCAGGTCAGCAGAGCTGCTCTAGAGCCAAAGAACTAGGTCAGCAGAGCTGCTGTAGAGCCAGAGAACCAGGTCAGCAGAGCTGCTTCAGAGCCAGAGAACCAGGTCAGCAGAGATGCTTTAGAGCCAGAGAACCAGGTCAGCAGAGCTGCTTCAGAGCCAGAGAACCTGGTCAGCAGAGCCGCTATAGAGCCAGAGAACCAGGTCAGCAGAGCTGCTGTACAGCCAGAGAACAAGGTCAGCAGAGCTACTCTCGAGCCAGAGAACCAGGTCAGCTAAGCTGCTTTACAGCCAGAGAAACAGGTCAGCAGAGTCGTTGTAGAGCAAGAGAACCAGGTCAGCAGAGCTGCTGTAGAGCCAGAAAATCAGGTCAGCAGAGCTGCTTTAGAGCCAGAGAACCAGGTCAGCAGAGCCGTTGTAGAGCCAGAGAACCAGGTCAGCAGAGCTGTTGTAGAGCCTGAGAACCAGGTCAGCAGAGCTGCTGTAGAGCCAGAGAACCAGGTTAGCAGTGCTGCTGTAGAGCCAGCGAACCAGGTCAGCAGAGCTGCTGTAGAGCCAGAGAACCAGGTCAGCAGAGCTGCTGTAGAGCCAGAGAACCAGGTCAGCAGAGCCGCTCTAGAGCCAGAGAACCAGGTCAACAGAGCCGCTGTAGAGCTAGAGAACCAGGTTAGCAGAGCTACTTTAGAGCCACAGAACCAGGCCAGCAGAGCCATTGTAGAGCCAGAGAACCAGGTCAGCAAAGCTGTTTTACAGCCAGAGAAACAGGTCAGCAGAGCCGTTGTAGAGCCAGAGAACCAGGCCAGCAGAGCTGCTGTAGTGCCAGAGAACCAGGTCAGCAAAGCTGTTGTAGAGCCAGAGAACTAGGTCAGCAGAGCTGCTGTAGAGCCATACAACCAGGTCAGCAGAGCCGCTCTAGAGCCAGAGAACCAGGTCAGCAGAGCTGCTTTAGAGCCAGAGAACCAGGTCAGCAGAGCCGCTATACAGCCAGAGAACCAGGTCAGCAGAGCTGCTTTAGAGCCACAGAACCAGGCCAGCAGAGCTGTTGTAGAGCCAGAGAACCAGGTCAGCTAAGCTGCTTTACAGCCAGAGAAACAGGTCAGCAGAGCCGTTGTAGAGCCAGAGAACCAGGTCAGCAGAGCTGCTGTAGAGCCAGAGAACCAGGTCAGCAACGCCATTGTAGAGCCATGGAACCAGGTCAGCAGAGCTGCTCTAGAGCCTGAGAATCAGGTCAGCAGAGCCGTTGTAGAGCAAGAGAACCAGGTCAGCAGAGGCACTATAGATCCTGAGAACCAGGTCAGCAGAGCTGCTATACAGCCAGAGAACTAGGTCAGCAGAGCTGCTCTACAGCCAAAGAACCAGGTCAACAGAGCCGTTGTACAGCCTGAGAACCAGGCCATCAAAGCTGCTGTAGAGCCAGAGAACCAGGTCAGCACAGCTCATGTAGAGCCAGAGAACCAGGTGAGCAGAGCTGCTGTAGAGCCACAGAACCAGGTCAGCAGAGCTGCTTTAGAGCCAGAGAACCAGGTTAACAGAGTCGCTGTAGAGCCAGAGAACCAGGTCAGCAGAGTTTCTGTAGAGCCTGAGAACCAGGTCAGCAGAGCCGCTATAGAGCCAGAGAACCAGGTCAGCAGAGCTGCTGTACAGCCAGAGAACAAGGTCAGCAGAGCTACTCTCGAGCCAGAGAACCAGGTCAGCAGAGCCGTTGTACAGCCTGAGAACCAGGTCAGCAAAGCTTCTCTAGAGCCAGAGAACCAGGTCAGCAGAGCTGCTTTAGAGCCAGAGAACCAGGTCGTCAGTGTTGCTGTAGAGCCACAGAACTAGACCCAGAGAACCAGGTCAGCAGAGCAGCTGTAGAGCCAGATAATCAGGTCAGCAGAACCGCTATAGAGCCAGAGAACCAGGTCAGCAGAGCTGCTTCAAAGCCAGAAAACCAGGTCAGCAGAGCAGCTCTAGAGCCTAAGAAACAGGTCAGCAGAGTTGCTCTAGAGCCAGAGAACCAAGTCAGCAGATCTGCAGTAGAACCAGAAAAACCAAGTCAGCAGAGCTGCTTTAGAGGGAGAGCACCAGGTCAGCAGAACGGCTTTAGAGCCAGAGAACCAGGTCAGCAGAGCTGCTGTAGAGCCAGAGAACCAGGTCAGCAGAGCCGTTGTTTAGCCAGAGAACCAGGTCAGCGGAGCTGCTGTAGAGCCAGAGAACTAGGTCAGCAGTGCTGCTGTAGAGCCAGAGAACCAGATCAGCAGAGCCGCTCTAGAGCCATAGAACCAGGTCAGCAGAGCTGCTTTAGAGACAGAGAACCAGGTCAGCAGAGCCGTTGTAGAGCCAGAGAACCAGGTCAGCAGAACTGCTTTAGAGCCAGGGAACCAGGTCAGCAGAGCCGTTGTAGAGCCAAAGAACAAGGTCAGCAGAGCTGCTCTAGAGCCAGAGAACCAGGTCAGGAAAGCCGTTGTAGAGCCAGAGAACCAGGTCAGCAGAGCTGCTCTAGAGCCAAAGAACTAGGTCAGCAGAGCTGCTGTAGAGCCAGAGAACAAGGTCAGCAGAGCTGCTTCAGAGCCAGGCAACCAGGTCAGCAGAGCTGCTGTAGAGCCTGAGAACCAGGTCAGCAGAGCCGTTGTAGAGCCAGAGAACCAGGTCAGCAGATCTGTTGTAGAGCCTGAGAACCAGGTCAGCAGAGCTGCTGTAGAGCCAGAGAACCAGGTTAGCAGAGCTGCTGTAGAGCCAGAGAACCAGGTCAGCAGAGCTGCTGTAGAGCCAGAGAACCAGGTTAGCAGAGCTGCTCTAGAGCCAGAGAACCAGGCCAACAGAGCCGCTGTAGAGCTAGAGAACCAGGTTAGCAGAGCTACTTTAGAGCCACAGAACCAGGCCAGCAGAGCCATTGTAGAGCCAGAGAACCAGGTCAGCAAAGCTGTTTTACAGCCAGAGAAACAGGTCAGCAGAGCTGTTGTAGAGCTTGAGAACCAGGTCAGCAGAGCTGCTGTAGAGCCAGAGAACCAGGTTAGCAGAGCTGCTGTAGAGCCAGAGAACCAGGTCAGCAGAGCTGCTGTAGAGCCAGAGAACCAGGTCAGCAGAGCTGCTGTAGAGCCAGAGAACCAGGTCAGCACAGCTCATGTAGAGCCAGAGAACCAGGTGAGCAGAGCTGCTGTAGAGCCACAGAACCAGGTCAGCAGAGCTGCTTTAGAGCCAGAGAACCAGGTTAACAGAGTCGCTGTAGAGCCAGAGAACCAGGTCAGCAGAGTTTCTGTAGAGCCTGAGAACCAGGTCAGCAGAGCCACTATAGAGCCAGAGAACCAGGTCAGCAGAGCTGCTGTACAGCCAGAGAACACGGTCAGCAGAGCTACTCTCGAGCCAGAGAACCAGGTCAGCAGAGCCGTTGTACAGCCTGAGAACCAGGTCAGCAAAGCTGCTCTAGAGCCAGAGAACCAGGTCAGCAGAGCTGCTTTAGAGCCAGAGAACCAGGTCGTCAGTGTTGCTGTAGAGCCACAGAACTAGACCCAGAGAACCAGGTCAGCAGAGCAGCTGTAGAGCCAGAGAATCAGGTCAGCAGAACCGCTATAGAGCCAGAGAACCAGGTCAGCAGAGCTGCTTCAAAGCCAGAAAACCAGGTCAGCAGAGCAGCTCTAGAGCCTAAGAAACAGGTCAGCAGAGTTGCTCTAGAGCCAGAGAACCAAGTCAGCAGATCTGCAGTAGAACCAGAGAAACCAAGTCAGCAGAGCTGCTTTAGAGGGAGAGCACCAGGTCAGCAGAACTGCTTTAGAGCCAGAGAACCAGGTCAGCAGAGCTGCTGTAGAGCCAGAGAACCAGGTCAGCAGAGCCGTTGTTTAGCCAGAGAACCAGGTCAGCGGAGCTGCTATAGAGCCAGAGAACTAGGTCAGCAGTGCTGCTGTAGAGCAAGAGAACCAGATCAGCAGAGCCGCTCTAGAGCCATAGAACCAGGTCAGCAGAGCTGCTTTAGAGCCAGAGAACCAGGTCAGCAGATCCGTTGTAGAGCCAGAGAACCAGGTCAGCAGAACTGCTTTAGAGCCAGGGAACCAGGTCAGCAGAGCCGTTGTAGAGCCAAAGAACAAGGTCAGCAGAGCTGCTGTAGAGCCAGAGAACCAGGTCAGGAAAGCCGTTGTAGAGCCAGAGAACCAGGTCAGCAGAGCTGCTCTAGAGCCAAAGAACTAGGTCAGCAGAGCTGCTGTAGAGCCAGAGAAACAGGTCAGCCGAGCTGCTTCAGAGCCAGAGAACCAGGTCAGCAGAGATGCTTTAGAGCCAGAGAACCAGGTCAGCAGAGCTGCTTTAGAGCCAGGCAACCAGGTCAGCAGAGCTGCTCTAGAGCCTGAGAACCAGGTCAGCAGAGCTGCTTTAGAGCCAGAGAACCAGGTCAGCAGAGCTGTTGTAGAGCCTGAGAACCAGGTCAGCAGAGCTGCTGTAGAGCCAGAGAACCAGGTTAGCAGAGCTGCTGTAGAGCCAGAGAACCAGCTCAGCAGAGCTGCTGTAGAGCCAGAGAACCAGGTTAGCAGAGCTGCTCTAGAGCCAGAGAACCAGGTCAACAGAGCCGCTGTAGAGCTAGAGAACCAGGTTAGCAGAGCTACTTTAGAGCCACAGAACCAGGCCAGCAGAGCCATTGTAGAGCCAGAGAACCAGGTCAGCAAAGCTGTTTTACAGCCAGAGAAACAGGTCAGCAGAGCCGTTGTAGAGCCAGAGAACCAGGTCAGCAGAGCTGCTGTAGAGCCAGAAAACCAGGTCAGCAAAGCCGTTGTAGAGCCAGAGAACTAGGTCAGCAGAGCTGCTGTAGAGCCATAGAACCAGGTCAGCAGAGCCGCTCTAGAGCCAATGAACCAGGTCAGCAGACCTGCTTTAGAGCCAGAGAACCAGGTCAGCAGAGCCGCTGTACAGCCAGAGAACCAGGTCAGCTAAGCTGCTTTACAGCCAGAAAAACAGGTCAGCAGAGCCGTTGTAGAGCCAGAGAACCAGGTCAGCAGAGCTGCTGCAGAGCCAGAGAACCAGGTCAGCAATGCCATTGTAGAGCCAGAGAACCAGGTCAGCAGAGCTGCTCTAGAGCCTGAGAATCAGGTCAGCAGAGCCGTTGTAGAGCCAGAGAACCAGGTCAGCAGAGGCACTATAGAGTCTGAGAAACAGGTCAGCAGAGCTGCAGTAGAACCAGAGAAACCAAGTCAGCAGAGCTGCTTTAGAGGGAGAGCACCAGGTCAGCAGATTTGCTTTAGAGCCAGAGAACCAGGTCAGCAGAGCTGCTGTAGAGCCAGAGAACCAAGTCAGCAGAGCCATTGTTTAGCCAGAGAACCAGGTCAGCGGAGCTGCTGTAGAGCCAGAGAACTAGGTCAGCACAGCTGCTTTAGAGCCAGGGAACCAGGTCAGCAAAGCTGCTTTAGAGCCAGAGAAACAGGTCAGCAGAGCCGTTGTAGAGCCAAAGAACAAGGTCAGCAGAGCTGCTGTAGAGCCAGAGAACCAGGTTAGCAGAGCTGCTGTAGAGCCAGAGAACCAGGTCAGCAGAGGTGCTGTAGAGCCAGAGAACCAGGTTAGCAGAGCTGCTCTAGAGCCAGAGAACCAGGTCAACAGAGCCGCTGTAGAGCTAGAGAACCAGGTTAGCAGAGCTACTTTAGAGCCACAGAACCAGGCCAGCAGAGACATTGTAGAGCCAGAGAACCAGGTCAGCAAAGCTGTTTTACAGCCAGAGAAACAGGTCAGCAGAGCCGTTGTAGAGCCAGAGAACCAGGTCAGCAGAGCTGCTGTAGAGCCAGAGAACCAGGTCAGCAAAGCCGTTGTAGAGCCAGAGAACTAGGTCAGCAGAGCTGCTGTAGAGCCATAGAACCAGGTCAGCAGAGCCGCTCTAGAGCCAATGAACCAGGTCAGCAGACCTGCTTTAGAGCCAGAGAACCAGGTCAGCAGAGCCGCTGTACAGCCAGAGAACCAGGTCAGCTAAGCTGCTTTACAGCCAGAAAAACAGGTCAGCAGAGCCGTTGTAGAGCCAGAGAACCAGGTCAGCAGAGCTGCTGCAGAGCCAGAGAACCAGGTCAGCAATGCCATTGTAGAGCCAGAGAACCAGGTCAGCAGAGCTGCTCTAGAGCCTGAGAATCAGGTCAGCAGAGCCGTTGTAGAGCCAGAGAACCAGGTCAGCAGTGGCACTATAGAGTCTGAGAAACAGGTCAGCAGAGCTGCAGTAGAACCAGAGAAACCAAGTCAGCAGAGCTGCTTTAGAGGGAGAGCACCAGGTCAGCAGATTTGCTTTAGAGCCAGAGAACCAGGTCAGCAGAGCTGCTGTAAAGCCAGAGAACCAGGTCAGCAGAGCCGTTGTTTAGCCAGAGAACCAGGTCAGCGGAGCTGCTGTAGAGCCAGAGAACTAGGTCAGCAGAGCTGCTTTAGAGCCAGGGAACCAGGTCAGCAGAGCCGTTGTAGAGCTAGAGAACCAGGTCAGCAAAGCTGCTTCAGAGCCAGAGAAACAGGTCAGCAGAGCCGTTGTAGAGCCAAAGAACAAGGTCAGCAGATCTGCTGTAGAGCCAGAGAACCAGGTCAGCAAAGCCGTTGTAGAGCCAGAGAACCAGGTCAGCAGAGCTGCTCTAGAGCCAAAGAACTAGGTCAGCAGAGCTGCTGTAGAGCCAGAGAACCAGGTCAGCAGAGCTGCTTTAGAGCTAGAGAACCAGGTCAGCAGAGGTGCTTTAGAGCCAGAGAACCAGGTCAGCAGAGCTGCTTTAGAGCCAGAGAACCAGGTCAGCAGAGCTGCTCTAGAGCCTGAGAACCGGGTCAGCAGAGCTGCTGTAGAGCCAGAGAACCAGGTTAGCAGAGCTGCTGTAGAGCCAGAGAACCAGGTCAGAAGAGCTGCTGTAGAGCCAAAGAACCAGGTCAGCAGAGCCGCTCTAGAGCCAGAGAACCAGGTCAACAGAGCCGCTGTAGAGCCAGAGAACCAGGTCAGCAGATTTGCTTTAGAGCCAGAGAACCAGGTCAGCAGAGCTGCTGTAGAGCCAGAGAACCAGGTCAGCAGAGCCGTTGTTTAGCCAGAGAACCAGGTCAGCGGAGCTGCTGTAGAGCCAGAGAACTAGGTCAGCAGAGCTGCTTTAGAGCCAGAGAACCAGGTCAGCAAAGCTGCTTTAGAGCCAGAGAAACAGGTCAGCTAAGCTGCTTTACAGCCAGAGAAACAGGTCAGCAGAGCCGTTGTAGAGCCAGAGAACCAGGTCAGCAGAGCTGCTGTAGAGCCAGAGAACCAGGTCAGCAACGCCATTGTAGAGCCAGAGAACCAGGTCAGCAGAGCTGCTCTAGAGCCTGAGAATCAGGTCAGCAGAGCCGTTGTAGAGCAAGAGAACCAGGTCAGCAGAGGCACTATAGATCCTGAGAACCAGGTCAGCAGAGCTGCTATACAGCCAGAGAACTAGGTCAGCAGAGCTGCTCTACAGCCAAAGAACCAGGTCAGCAGAGCCGTTGTACAGCCTGAGAACCAGGCCAGCAAAGCTGCTCTAGAGCCAGAGAACCAGGTCAGCAGAGCTGCTTCAAAGCCAGAGAACCAGGTCAGCAGAGCTGCTCTAGAGCCTAAGAAGCAGGTCAGCGGAGCTGCTGTAGAGCCAGAGAACCAGGTCAGCAGAGCTGCTATAGAGCCAGAGAACCAGGTCAGCAGAGCTGCTGTAGAGCCAGAGAACCAGGTCAGCACAGCTCATGTAGAGCCAGAGAACTAGGTGAGCAGAGCTGCTGTAGAGCCACAGAACCAGGTCAGCAGAGCTGCTTTAGAGCCAGAGAACCAGGTTAACAGAGTCGCTGTAGAGCCAGAGAACCAGGTCAGCAGAGTTTCTGTAGAGCCTGAGAACCAGGTCAGCAGAGCCACTATAGAGCCAGAGAACCAGGTCAGCAGAGCTGCTGTACAGCCAGAGAACACGGTCAGCAGAGCTACTCTCGAGCCAGAGAACCAGGTCAGCAGAGCCGTTGTACAGCCTGAGAACCAGGTCAGCAAAGCTGCTCTAGAGCCAGAGAACCAGGTCAGCAGAGCTGCTTTAGAGCCAGAGAACCAGGTCGTCAGTGTTGCTGTAGAGCCAAAGAACTAGACCCAGAGAACCAGGTCAGCAGAGCAGCTGTAGAGCCAGAGAATCAGGTCAGCAGAACCGCTATAGAGCCAGAGAACCAGGTCAGCAGAGTTGCTTCAAAGCCAGAAAACCAGGTCAGCAGAGCAGCTCTAGAGCCTAAGAAACAGGTCAGCAGAGTTGCTCTAGAGCCAGAGAACCAAGTCAGCAGATCTGCAGTAGAACCAGAGAAACCAAGTCAGCAGAGCTGCTTTAGAGGGAGAGCACCAGGTCAGCAGAACTGCTTTAGAGCCAGAGAACCAGGTCAGCAGAGCTGCTGTAGAGCCAGAGAACCAGGTCAGCAGAGCCGTTGTTTAGCCAGAGAACCAGGTCAGCGGAGCTGCTGTAGAGCCAGAGAACTAGGTCAGCAGTGCTGCTGTAGAGCAAGAGAACCAGATCAGCAGAGCCGCTCTAGAGCCATAGAACCAGGTCAGCAGAGCTGCTTTAGAGCCAGAGAACCAGGTCAGCAGATCCGTTGTAGAGCCAGAGAACCAGGTCAGCAGAACTGCTTTAGAGCCAGGGAACCAGGTCAGCAGAGCCGTTGTAGAGCCAAAGAACAAGGTCAGCAGAGCTGCTGTAGAGCCTGAGAACCAGGTCAGGAAAGCCGTTGTAGAGCCAGAGAACCAGGTCAGCAGAGCTGCTCTAGAGCCAAAGAACTAGGTCAGCAGAGCTGCTGTAGAGCCAGAGAACCACGTCAGCCGAGCTGCTTCAGAGCCAGAGAACCACGTCAGCCGAGCTGCTTCAGAGCCAGAGAACCAGGTCAGCAGAGATGCTTTAGAGCCAGAGAACCAGGTCAGCAGAGCTGCTTTAGAGCCAGGCAACCAGGTCAGCAGAGCTGCTCTAGAGCCTGAGAACCAGGTCAGCAGAGCCGTTGTAGAGCCAGAGAACCAGGTCAGCAGAGCTGTTGTAGAGCCTGAGAACCAGGTCAGCAGAGCTGCTGTAGAGCCAGAGAACCAGGTTAGCAGAGCTGCTGTAGAGCCAGAGAACCAGGTCAGCAGAGCTGCTGTAGAGCCAGAGAACCAGGTTAGCAGAGCTGCTCTAGAGCCAGAGAACCAGGTCAACAGAGCCGCTGTAGAGCTAGAGAACCAGGTTAGCAGAGCTACTTTAGAGCCACAGAACCAGGCCAGCAGAGCCATTGTAGAGCCAGAGAACCAGGTCAGCAAAGCTGTTTTACAGCCAGAGAAAGAGGTCAGCAGAGCTGTTGTAGAGCCAGAGAACCAGGTCAGCAGAGCTGCTGTAGAGCCAGAGAACCAGGTCAGCAAAGCCGTTGTAGAGCCAGAGAACTAGGTCAGCAGAGCTGCTGTAGAGCCATAGAACCAGGTCAGCAGAGCCGCTCTAGAGCCAATGAACCAGGTCAGCAGACCTGCTTTAGAGCCAGAGAACCAGGTCAGCAGAGCCGCTGTACAGCCAGAGAACCAGGTCAGCTAAGCTGCTTTACAGCCAGAAAAACAGGTCAGCAGAGCCGTTGTAGAGCCAGAGAACCAGGTCAGCAGAGCTGCTGCAGAGCCAGAGAACCAGGTCAGCAATGCCATTGTAGAGCCAGAGAACCAGGTCAGCAGAGCTGCTCTAGAGCCTGAGAATCAGGTCAGCAGAGCCGTTGTAGAGCCAGAGAACCAGGTCAGCAGAGGCACTATAGAGTCTGAGAAACAGGTCAGCAGAGCTGCAGTAGAACCAGAGAAACCAAGTCAGCAGAGCTGCTTTAGAGGGAGAGCACCAGGTCAGCAGATTTGCTTTAGAGCCAGAGAACCAGGTCAGCAGAGCTGCTGTAGAGCCAGAGAACCAGGTCAGCAGAGCCGTTGTTTAGCCAGAGAACCAGGTCAGCGGAGCTGCTGTAGAGCCAGAGAACTAGGTCAGCAGAGCTGCTTTAGAGCCAGGGAACCAGGTCAGCAGAGCCGTTGTAGAGCTAGAGAACCAGGTCAGCAAAGCTGCTTTAGAGCCAGAGAAACAGGTCAGCAGAGCCGTTGTAGAGCCAAAGAACAAGGTCAGCAGATCTGCTGTAGAGCCAGAGAACCAGGTCAGCAAAGCCGTTGTAGAGCCAGAGAACCAGGTCAGTAGAGCTGCTCTAGAGCCAAAGAACTAGGTCAGCAGAGCTGCTGTAGAGCCAGAGAACCAGGTCAGCAGAGCTGCTTTAGAGCTAGAGAACCAGGTCAGAAGAGCTGCTGTAGAGCCAAAGAACCAGGTCAGCAGAGCCGCTCTAGAGCCAGAGAACCAGGTCAACAGAGCCGCTGTAGAGCTAGAGAACCAGGTTAGCAGAGCTACTTTAGAGACACAAAACCAGGCCAGCAGAGCCATTGTAGAGCCAGAGAACGAGGTCAGCAAAGCTGTTGTAGAGCCAGAGAACTAGGTCAGCAGAATGCTGTAGAGCCATAGAACCAGGTCAGCAGAGCTGCTTTAGAGCCAGAGAACCAGGTCAGCAGATCCGTTGTACAGCCAGAGAACCAGGTCAGCAGAGCTGCTTTAGAGCCACAGAACCAGGCCAGCAGAGCCGTTATAGATCCAGAGAACCAGGTCAGCTAAGCTGCTTTACAGCCAGAGAAACAGGTCAGCAGAGCCGCTGTACAGCCAGAGAACCCGGTCAGCAGAGCTGCTTTAGAGCCACAGAACCGGGCCAGCAGAGCTGTTGTAGAGCCAGAGAACCAGGTCAGCTAAGCTGCTTTACAGCCAGAGAAACAGGTCAGCAGAGCCGTTGTAGAGCCAGAAAACCAGGTCAGCAGAGCTGCTGTAGAGCCAGAGAACCAGGTCAGCAACGCCATTGTAGAGCCAGAGAACCAGGTCAGCAGAGCTGCTCTAGAACATGAGAATCAGGTAAGCAGAGCCGTTGTAGAGCAAGAGAACCAGGTCAGCAGAGGCACTATAGAGCCTGAGAACCAGGTCAGCAGAGCTGCTATACAGCCGGAGAAACAGGTCAGCAGAGTCGTTGTAGAGCAAGAGAACCAGGTCAGCAGAGCTGCTGTAGAGCCAGAAAATCAGGTCAGCAGAGCTGCTTTAGAGCCAGAGAACCAGGTCAGCAGAGCCGTTGTAGAACCAGAGAACCAGGTCAGCAGAGCTGTTGTAGAGCCTGAGAACCAGGTCAGCAGAGCTGCTGTAGAGCCAGAGAACCAGGTTAGCAGAGCTGCTGTAGAGCCAGAGAACCAGGTCAGCAGAGCTGCTGTAGAGCCAGAGAACCAGGTCAGCAGAGCCGCTCTAGAGCCAGAGAACCAGGTCAACAGAGCCGCTGTAGAGCTAGAGAACCAGGTTAGCAGAGCTACTTTAGAGCCACAGAACCAGGCCAGCAGAGCCATTGTAGAGCCAGAGAACCAGGTCAGCAAAGCTGTTTTACAGCCAGAGAAACAGGTCAGCAGAGCCGTTGTAGAGCCAGAGAACCAGGTCAGCAGAGCTGCTGTAGAGCCAGAGAACCAGGTCAGCAAAGCTGTTGTAGAGCCAGAGAACTAGGTCAGCAGAGCTGCTGTAGAGCCAGAGAACCAGGTCAGCAGAGCTGCTTTACTGCCAGAGAACCAGGTCAGCAGAGCCACTGTACAGCCAGAGAACCAGGTCAGCAGAGCTGCTTTAGAGCCACACAACCAGGCCAGCAGAGCTGTTGTAGAGCCAGAGAACCAGGTTAGCTAATCTGCTTTACAGCCAGAGAAACAGGTCAGCAGAGCCGTTGTAGAGCCAGAGAACCAGGTCAGCAGAGCTGCTGTAGAGCCAGAGAACCAGGTCAGCAACGCCATTGTAGAGCCAGAGAACCAGGTCAGCAGAGCTGCTCTAGAGCCTGAGAATCAGGTCAGCAGAGCCGTTGTAGAGCAAGAGAACCAGGTCAGCAGAGGCACTATAGAGCCTGAGAATCAGGTCAGCAGAGCTGCTATACAGCCAGAGAACTAGGTCAGCAGAGCTGCTCTACAGCCAAAGAACCAGGTCAGCAGAGCCGTTGTACAGCCTGAGAACCAGGCCAGCAAAGCTGCTCTAGAGCCAGAGAACCAGGTCAGCAGAGCTGCTTCAAAGCCAGAGAACCAGGTCAGCAGAGCTGCTCTAGAGCCTAAGAAGCAGGTCAGCGGAGCTGCTGTAGAGCCAGAGAACCAGGTCAGCAGAGCTGCTATAGAGCCAGAGAACCAGGTCAGCAGAGCTGCTGTAGAGCCAGAGAACCAGGTCAGCACAGCTCATGCAGAGCCAGAGAACCAGGTGAGCAGAGCTGCTGTAGAGCCACAGAACCAGGTCAGCAGAGCTGCTTTAGAGCCAGAGAACCAGGTAACCAGAGTCGCTGAAGAGCCAGAGAACCAGGTCAGCAGAGTTTCTGTAGAGCCTGAGAACCAGGTCAGCAGAGCCGCTATAGAGCCAGAGAACCAGGTCAGCAGTGCTGCTGTACAGCCAGAGAACAAGGTCAGCAGAGCTGCTCTCGAGCCAGAGAACCAGTTCAGCAGAGCCATTGTACTGCCTGAGAACCAGGTCGGCAAAGCTGCTCTAGAGCCAGAGAACCAGGGCAGCAGAGCTTCTTTAGAGCCAGAGAACCAGGTCGTCAGAGTTGCTGTAGAGCCACAGAACTAGACCCAGAGAACCAGGTCAGCAGAGCAGCTGTAGAGCCAGAGAATCAGGTCAGCAGAACCGCTATAGAGCCAGAGAACCAGGTCAGCAGAGCTGCTTCAAAGCCAGAAAACCAGGTAAGCAGAGCAGCTCTAGAGCCTAAGCAACAGGTCAGCAGAGTTGCTCTAGAGCCAGAGAACCAGGTCAGCAGATCTGCAGTAGAACCAGAGAAACCAAGTCAGCAGAGCTTCTTTAGAGGGAGAGCACCAGGTCAGCAGAGCTGCTTTAAAGCCAGAGAACCAGGTTAGCAGAGCTGCTGTAGAGCCAGAGAACCAGGTCAGCAGAGCCGTTGTTTAGCCAGAGAACCAGGTCAGCGGAGCTACTGTAGAGCCAGAGAACTAGGTCAGCAGTGCTGCTGTAGAGCCAGAGAACCAGGTTAGCAGAGCTGCTCTAGAGCCAGAGAACCAGGTCAACAGAGCCGCTGTAGAGCTAGAGAACCAGGTTAGCAGAGCTACTTTAGAGCCACAGAACCAGGCCAGCAGAGCCATTGTAGAGCCAGAGAACCAGGTCAGCAAAGCTGTTTTACAGCCAGAGAAAGAGGTCAGCAGAGCTGTTGTAGAGCCAGAGAACCAGGTCAGCAGAGCTGCTGTAGAGCCAGAGAACCAGGTCAGCAAAGCCGTTGTAGAGCCAGAGAACTAGGTCAGCAGAGCTGCTGTAGAGCCATAGAACCAGGTCAGCAGAGCCGCTCTAGAGCCAATGAACCAGGTCAGCAGACCTGCTTTAGAGCCAGAGAACCAGGTCAGCAGAGCCGCTGTACAGCCAGAGAACCAGGTCAGCTAAGCTGCTTTACAGCCAGAAAAACAGGTCAGCAGAGCCGTTGTAGAGCCAGAGAACCAGGTCAGCAGAGCTGCTGCAGAGCCAGAGAACCAGGTCAGCAATGCCATTGTAGAGCCAGAGAACCAGGTCAGCAGAGCTGCTCTAGAGCCTGAGAATCAGGTCAGCAGAGCCGTTGTAGAGCCAGAGAACCAGGTCAGCAGAGGCACTATAGAGTCTGAGAAACAGGTCAGCAGAGCTGCAGTAGAACCAGAGAAACCAAGTCAGCAGAGCTGCTTTAGAGGGAGAGCACCAGGTCAGCAGATTTGCTTTAGAGCCAGAGAACCAGGTCAGCAGAGCTGCTGTAGAGCCAGAGAACCAGGTCAGCAGAGCCGTTGTTTAGCCAGAGAACCAGGTCAGCGGAGCTGCTGTAGAGCCAGAGAACTAGGTCAGCAGAGCTGCTTTAGAGCCAGGGAACCAGGTCAGCAGAGCCGTTGTAGAGCTAGAGAACCAGGTCAGCAAAGCTGCTTTAGAGCCAGAGAAACAGGTCAGCAGAGCCGTTGTAGAGCCAAAGAACAAGGTCAGCAGATCTGCTGTAGAGCCAGAGAACCAGGTCAGCAAAGCCGTTGTAGAGCCAGAGAACCAGGTCAGTAGAGCTGCTCTAGAGCCAAAGAACTAGGTCAGCAGAGCTGCTGTAGAGCCAGAGAACCAGGTCAGCAGAGCTGCTTTAGAGCTAGAGAACCAGGTCAGAAGAGCTGCTGTAGAGCCAAAGAACCAGGTCAGCAGAGCCGCTCTAGAGCCAGAGAACCAGGTCAACAGAGCCGCTGTAGAGCTAGAGAACCAGGTTAGCAGAGCTACTTTAGAGACACAAAACCAGGCCAGCAGAGCCATTGTAGAGCCAGAGAACGAGGTCAGCAAAGCTGTTGTAGAGCCAGAGAACTAGGTCAGCAGAATGCTGTAGAGCCATAGAACCAGGTCAGCAGAGCTGCTTTAGAGCCAGAGAACCAGGTCAGCAGATCCGTTGTACAGCCAGAGAACCAGGTCAGCAGAGCTGCTTTAGAGCCACAGAACCAGGCCAGCAGAGCCGTTATAGATCCAGAGAACCAGGTCAGCTAAGCTGCTTTACAGCCAGAGAAACAGGTCAGCAGAGCCGCTGTACAGCCAGAGAACCCGGTCAGCAGAGCTGCTTTAGAGCCACAGAACCGGGCCAGCAGAGCTGTTGTAGAGCCAGAGAACCAGGTCAGCTAAGCTGCTTTACAGCCAGAGAAACAGGTCAGCAGAGCCGTTGTAGAGCCAGAAAACCAGGTCAGCAGAGCTGCTGTAGAGCCAGAGAACCAGGTCAGCAACGCCATTGTAGAGCCAGAGAACCAGGTCAGCAGAGCTGCTCTAGAACATGAGAATCAGGTAAGCAGAGCCGTTGTAGAGCAAGAGAACCAGGTCAGCAGAGGCACTATAGAGCCTGAGAACCAGGTCAGCAGAGCTGCTATACAGCCGGAGAAACAGGTCAGCAGAGTCGTTGTAGAGCAAGAGAACCAGGTCAGCAGAGCTGCTGTAGAGCCAGAAAATCAGGTCAGCAGAGCTGCTTTAGAGCCAGAGAACCAGGTCAGCAGAGCCGTTGTAGAACCAGAGAACCAGGTCAGCAGAGCTGTTGTAGAGCCTGAGAACCAGGTCAGCAGAGCTGCTGTAGAGCCAGAGAACCAGGTTAGCAGAGCTGCTGTAGAGCCAGAGAACCAGGTCAGCAGAGCTGCTGTAGAGCCAGAGAACCAGGTCAGCAGAGCCGCTCTAGAGCCAGAGAACCAGGTCAACAGAGCCGCTGTAGAGCTAGAGAACCAGGTTAGCAGAGCTACTTTAGAGCCACAGAACCAGGCCAGCAGAGCCATTGTAGAGCCAGAGAACCAGGTCAGCAAAGCTGTTTTACAGCCAGAGAAACAGGTCAGCAGAGCCGTTGTAGAGCCAGAGAACCAGGTCAGCAGAGCTGCTGTAGAGCCAGAGAACCAGGTCAGCAAAGCTGTTGTAGAGCCAGAGAACTAGGTCAGCAGAGCTGCTGTAGAGCCAGAGAACCAGGTCAGCAGAGCTGCTTTACTGCCAGAGAACCAGGTCAGCAGAGCCACTGTACAGCCAGAGAACCAGGTCAGCAGAGCTGCTTTAGAGCCACACAACCAGGCCAGCAGAGCTGTTGTAGAGCCAGAGAACCAGGTTAGCTAATCTGCTTTACAGCCAGAGAAACAGGTCAGCAGAGCCGTTGTAGAGCCAGAGAACCAGGTCAGCAGAGCTGCTGTAGAGCCAGAGAACCAGGTCAGCAACGCCATTGTAGAGCCAGAGAACCAGGTCAGCAGAGCTGCTCTAGAGCCTGAGAATCAGGTCAGCAGAGCCGTTGTAGAGCAAGAGAACCAGGTCAGCAGAGGCACTATAGAGCCTGAGAATCAGGTCAGCAGAGCTGCTATACAGCCAGAGAACTAGGTCAGCAGAGCTGCTCTACAGCCAAAGAACCAGGTCAGCAGAGCCGTTGTACAGCCTGAGAACCAGGCCAGCAAAGCTGCTCTAGAGCCAGAGAACCAGGTCAGCAGAGCTGCTTCAAAGCCAGAGAACCAGGTCAGCAGAGCTGCTCTAGAGCCTAAGAAGCAGGTCAGCGGAGCTGCTGTAGAGCCAGAGAACCAGGTCAGCAGAGCTGCTATAGAGCCAGAGAACCAGGTCAGCAGAGCTGCTGTAGAGCCAGAGAACCAGGTCAGCACAGCTCATGCAGAGCCAGAGAACCAGGTGAGCAGAGCTGCTGTAGAGCCACAGAACCAGGTCAGCAGAGCTGCTTTAGAGCCAGAGAACCAGGTAACCAGAGTCGCTGAAGAGCCAGAGAACCAGGTCAGCAGAGTTTCTGTAGAGCCTGAGAACCAGGTCAGCAGAGCCGCTATAGAGCCAGAGAACCAGGTCAGCAGTGCTGCTGTACAGCCAGAGAACAAGGTCAGCAGAGCTGCTCTCGAGCCAGAGAACCAGTTCAGCAGAGCCATTGTACTGCCTGAGAACCAGGTCGGCAAAGCTGCTCTAGAGCCAGAGAACCAGGGCAGCAGAGCTTCTTTAGAGCCAGAGAACCAGGTCGTCAGAGTTGCTGTAGAGCCACAGAACTAGACCCAGAGAACCAGGTCAGCAGAGCAGCTGTAGAGCCAGAGAATCAGGTCAGCAGAACCGCTATAGAGCCAGAGAACCAGGTCAGCAGAGCTGCTTCAAAGCCAGAAAACCAGGTAAGCAGAGCAGCTCTAGAGCCTAAGCAACAGGTCAGCTGAGTTGCTCTAGAGCCAGAGAACCAGGTCAGCAGATCTGCAGTAGAACCAGAGAAACCAAGTCAGCAGAGCTTCTTTAGAGGGAGAGCACCAGGTCAGCAGAGCTGCTTTAAAGCCAGAGAACCAGGTTAGCAGAGCTGCTGTAGAGCCAGAGAACCAGGTCAGCAGAGCCGTTGTTTAGCCAGAGAACCAGGTCAGCGGAGCTACTGTAGAGCCAGAGAACTAGGTCAGCAGTGCTGCTGTAGAGCCAGAGAACCAGATCAGCAGAGCCGCTCTAGAGCCATAGAACCAGGTCAGCAGAGCTGCTTTAGAGCCAGAGAACCAGGTCAGCAGAACTGCTTTAGAGCCAGGGAACCAGGTCAGCAGAGCCGTTGTAGAGCCAAAGAACAAGGTCAGCAGAGCTGCTGTAGAGCCAGAGAACCAGGTCAGGAAAGCCATTGTAGAGCCAGAGAACCAGGTCAGCAGAGCTGCTCTAGAGCCAAAGAACTAAGTCAGCAGAGCTGCTGTAGAGCCAGAGAACCAGGTCAGCAGAGCCGTTGTAGAGCCACAGAACCAGGTCAGCAGAGCTGCTGTAGAGCCAGAGAACCAGGTTAGCAGAGCTGCTGTAGAGCCAGAGAACCAGGTCAGCAGAGCTGCTGTAGAGCCAGAGAACCAGGTTAGCAGAGCTGCTCTAGAGCCAGAGAACCAGGTCAACAGAGCCGCTGTAGAGCTAGAGAACCAGGTTAGCAGAGCTACTTTAGAGCCACAGAACCAGGCCAGCAGAGCCATTGTAGAGCCAGAGAACCAGGTCAGCAAAGCTGTTTTACAGCCAGAGAAACAGGTCAGCAGAGCCGTTGTAGTGCCAGAGAACCAGGTCAGCAGAGCTGCTGTAGTGCCAGAGAACCAGGTCAGCAAAGCTGTTGTAGAGCCAGGCAACCAGGTCAGCAGAGCTGCTGTAGAGCCTGAGAACCAGGTCAGCAGAGCCGTTGTAGAGCCAGAGAACCAGGTCAGCAGATCTGTTGTAGAGCCTGAGAACCAGGTCAGCAGAGCTGCTGTAGAGCCAGAGAACCAGGTTAGCAGAGCTGCTGTAGAGCCAGAGAACCAGGTCAGCAGAGCTGCTGTAGAGCCAGAGAACCAGGTTAGCAGAGCTGCTCTAGAGCCAGAGAACCAGGCCAACAGAGCCGCTGTAGAGCTAGAGAACCAGGTTAGCAGAGCTACTTTAGAGCCACAGAACCAGGCCAGCAGAGCCATTGTAGAGCCAGAGAACCAGGTCAGCAAAGCTGTTTTAGAGCCAGAGAAACAGGTCAGCAGAGCCGTTGTAGAGCCAGAGAACCAGGTCAGCAGAGCTGTTGTAGAGCCTGAGAACCAGGTCAGCAGAGCTGCTGTAGAGCCAGAGAACCAGGTTAGCAGAGCTGCTGTAGAGCCAGAGAACCAGGTCAGCAGAGCTGCTGTAGAGCCAGAGAACCAGGTCAGCAGAGCCGCTCTAGACCAGAGAACCAGGTCAACAGAGCCGCTGTAGAGCTAGAGAACCAGGTTAGCAGAGCTACTTTAGAGCCACAGAACCAGGTCAGCAGAGGCACTATAGAGCCTGAGAACCAGGTCAGCAGAGCTGCTATACAGCCGGAGAAACATGTCAGCAGAGTCGTTGTAGAGCAAGAGAACCAGGTCAGCAGAGCTGCTGTAGAGCCAGAAAATCAGGTCAGCAGAGCTGCTTTAGAGCCAGAGAACCAGGTCAGCAGAGCCGTTGTAGAACCAGAGAACCAGGTCAGCAGAGCTGTTGTAGAGCCTGAGAACCAGGTCAGCAGAGCTGCTGTAGAGCCAGAGAACCAGGTTAGCAGAGCTGCTGTAGAGCCAGAGAACCAGGTCAGCAGAGCTGCTGTAGAGCCAGAGAACCAGGTCAGCAGAGCCGCTCTAGAGCCAGAGAACCAGGTCAACAGAGCCGCTGTAGAGCTAGAGAACCAGGTTAGCAGAGCTACTTCAGAGCCACAGAACCAGGCCAGCAGAGCCATTGTAGAGCCAGAGAACCAGGTCAGCAAAGCTGTTTTACAGCCAGAGAAACAGGTCAGCAGAGCCGTTGTAGAGCCAGAGAACCAGGTCAGCAGAGCTGCTGTAGAGCCAGAGAACCAGGTCAGCAAAGCTGTTGTAGAGCCAGAGAACTAGGTCAGCAGAGCTGCTGTAGAGCCAGAGAACCAGGTCAGCAGAGCTGCTTTACTGCCAGAGAACCAGGTCAGCAGAGCCACTGTACAGCCAGAGAACCAGGTCAGCAGAGCTGCTTTAGAGCCACACAACCAGGCCAGCAGAGCTGTTGTAGAGCCAGAGAACCAGGTCAGCTAATCTGCTGTACAGCCAGAGAAACAGGTCAGCAGAGCCGTTGTAGAGCCAGAGAACCAGGTCAGCAGAGCTGCTGTAGAGCCAGAGAACCAGGTCAGCAACGCCATTGTAGAGCCAGAGAACCAGGTCAGCAGAGCTGCTCTAGAGCCTGAGAATCAGGTCAGCAGAGCCGTTGTAGAGCAAGAGAACCAGGTCAGCAGAGGCACTATAGAGCCTGAGAATCAGGTCAGCAGAGCTGCTATACAGCCAGAGAACTAGGTCAGCAGAGCTGCTCTACAGCCAAAGAACCAGGTCAGCAGAGCCGTTGTACAGCCTGAGAACCAGGCCAGCAAAGCTGCTCTAGAGCCAGAGAACCAGGTCAGCAGAGCTGCTTCAAAGCCAGAGAACCAGGTCAGCAGAGCTGCTCTAGAGCCTAAGAAGCAGGTCAGCGGAGCTGCTGTAGAGCCAGAGAACCAGGTCAGCAGAGCTGCTATAGAGCTAGAGAACCAGGTCAGCAGAGCTGCTGTAGAGCCAGAGAACCAGGTCAGCACAGCTCATGCAGAGCCAGAGAACCAGGTGAGCAGAGCTGCTGTAGAGCCACAGAACCAGGTCAGCAGAGCTGCTTTAGAGCCAGAGAACCAGGTAACCAGAGTCGCTGAAGAGCCAGAGAACCAGGTCAGCAGAGTTTCTGTAGAGCCTGAGAACCAGGTCAGCAGAGCCGCTATAGAGCCAGAGAACCAGGTCAGCAGTGCTGCTGTACAGCCAGAGAACAAGGTCAGCAGAGCTGCTCTCGAGCCAGAGAACCAGTTCAGCAGAGCCATTGTACTGCCTGAGAACCAGGTCGGCAAAGCTGCTCTAGAGCCAGAGAACCAGGGCAGCAGAGCTTCTTTAGAGCCAGAGAACCAGGTCGTCAGAGTTGCTGTAGAGCCACAGAACTAGACCCAGAGAACCAGGTCAGCAGAGCAGCTGTAGAGCCAGAGAATCAGGTCAGCAGAACCGCTATAGAGCCAGAGAACCAGGTCAGCAGAGCTGCTTCAAAGCCAGAAAACCAGGTAAGCAGAGCAGCTCTAGAGCCTAAGCAACAGGTCAGCAGAGTTGCTCTAGAGCCAGAGAACCAGGTCAGCAGATCTGCAGTAGAACCAGAGAAACCAAGTCAGCAGAGCTTCTTTAGAGGGAGAGCACCAGGTCAGCAGAGCTGCTTTAGAGCCAGAGAACCAGGTTAGCAGAGCTGCTGTAGAGCCAGAGAACCAGGTCAGCAGAGCCGTTGTTTAGCCAGAGAACCAGGTCAGCGGAGCTACTGTAGAGCCAGAGAACTAGGTCAGCAGTGCTGCTGTAGAGCCAGAGAACCAGATCAGCAGAGCCGCTCTAGAGCCATAGAACCAGGTCAGCAGAGCTGCTTTAGAGCCAGAGAACCAGGTCAGCAGAACTGCTTTAGAGCCAGGGAACCAGGTCAGCAGAGCCGTTGTAGAGCCAAAGAACAAGGTCAGCAGAGCTGCTGTAGAGCCAGAGAACCAGGTCAGGAAAGCCATTGTAGAGCCAGAGAACCAGGTCAGCAGAGCTGCTCTAGAGCCAAAGAACTAAGTCAGCAGAGCTGCTGTAGAGCCAGAGAACCAGGTCAGCAGAGCCGTTGTTGAGCCACAGAACCAGGTCAGCAGAGCTGCTGTAGAGCCAGAGAACCAGGTTAGCAGAGCTGCTGTAGAGCCAGAGAACCAGGTCAGCAGAGCTGCTGTAGAGCCAGAGAACCAGGTTAGCAGAGCTGCTCTAGAGCCAGAGAACCAGGTCAACAGAGCCGCTGTAGAGCTAGAGAACCAGGTTAGCAGAGCTACTTTAGAGCCACAGAACCAGGCCAGCAGAGCCATTGTAGAGCTAGAGAACCAGGTCAGCAAAGCTGTTTTACAGCCAGAGAAACAGGTCAGCAGAGCCGTTGTAGTGCCAGAGAACCAGGTCAGCAGAGCTGCTGTAGTGCCAGAGAACCAGGTCAGCAAAGCTGTTGTAGAGCCAGGCAACCAGGTCAGCAGAGCTGCTGTAGAGCCTGAGAACCAGGTCAGCAGAGCCGTTGTAGAGCCAGAGAACCAGGTCAGCAGATCTGTTGTAGAGCCTGAGAACCAGGTCAGCAGAGCTGCTGTAGAGCCAGAGAACCAGGTTAGCAGAGCTGCTGTAGAGCCAGAGAACCAGGTCAGCAGAGCTGCTGTAGAGCCAGAGAACCAGGTTAGCAGAGCTGCTCTAGAGCCAGAGAACCAGGCCAACAGAGCCGCTGTAGAGCTAGAGAACCAGGTTAGCAGAGCTACTTTAGAGCCACAGAACCAGGCCAGCAGAGCCATTGTAGAGCCAGAGAACCAGGTCAGCAAAGCTGTTTTACAGCCAGAGAAACAGGTCAGCAGAGCCGTTGTAGAGCCAGAGAACCAGGTCAGCAGAGCTGTTGTAGAGCCTGAGAACCAGGTCAGCAGAGCCGTTGTAGAGCCAAAGAACAAGGTCAGCAGAGCTGCTGTAGAGCCTGAGAACCAGGTCAGGAAAGCCGTTGTAGAGCCAGAGAACCAGGTCAGCAGAGCTGCTCTAGAGCCAAAGAACTAGGTCAGCAGAGCTGCTGTAGAGCCAGAGAACCAGGTCAGCAGAGCCGCTCTAGACCAGAGAACCAGGTCAACAGAGCCGCTGTAGAGCTAGAGAACCAGGTTAGCAGAGCTACTTTAGAGCCACAGAACCAGGCCAGCAGAGCCATTGTAGTGCCAGAGAACCAGGTCAGCAAAGCTGTTTTACAGCCAGAGAAACAGGTCAGCAGAGCCGTTGTAGAGCCAGAGAACCAGGTCAGCAGAGCTGCTGTAGTGCCAGAGAACCAGGTCAGCAAAGCTGTTGTAGAGCCAGAGAACTAGGTCAGCAGAGCTGCTGTAGAGCCATACAACCAGGTCAGCAGAGCCGCTCTAGAGCCAGAGAACCAGGTCAGCAGAGCTGCTTTAGAGCCAGAGAACCAGGTCAGCAGAGCCGCTGTACAGCCAGAGAACCAGGTCAGCAGAGCTGCTTTAGAGCCAGAGAACCAGGTCAGCAGAGCCGCTGTACAGCCACAGAACCAGGCCAGCAGAGCTGTTGTAGAGCCAGAGAACCAGGTCAGCTAAGCTGCTTTACAGCCAGAGAAACAGGTCAGCAGAGCCGTTGTAGAGCCAGAGAACCAGGTCAGCAGATTTGCTTTAGAGCCAGAGAACCAGGTCAGCAGAGCTGCTGTAAAGCCAGAGAACCAGGTCAGCAGAGCCGTTGTTTAGCCAGAGAACCAGGTCAGCGGAGCTGCTGTAGAGCCAGAGAACCAGGTCAGCAGAGCTGCTTTAGAGCCAAAGAACCAGGTCGTCAGTGTTGCTGTAGAGCCACAGAACTAGACCCAGAGAACCAGGTCAGCAGAGCAGCTGTAGAGCCAGAGAATCAGGTCAGCAGAACCGCTATAGAGCCAGAGAACCAGGTCAGCAGAGTTGCTTCAAAGCCAGAAAACCAGGTCAGCAGAGCAGCTCTAGAGCCTAAGAAACAGGTCAGCAGAGTTGCTCTAGAGCCAGAGAACCAAGTCAGCAGATCTGCAGTAGAACCAGAGAAACCAAGTCAGCAGAGCTGCTTTAGAGGGAGAGCACCAGGTCAGCAGAACTGCTTTAGAGCCAGAGAACCAGGTCAGCAGAGCTGCTGTAGAGCCAGAGAACCAGGTCAGCAGAGCCGTTGTTTAGCCAGAGAACCAGGTCAGCGGAGCTGCTGTAGAGCCAGAGAACTAGGTCAGCAGTGCTGCTGTAGAGCAAGAGAACCAGATCAGCAGAGCCGCTCTAGAGCCATAGAACCAGGTCAGCAGAGCTGCTTTAGAGCCAGAGAACCAGGTCAGCAGATCCGTTGTAGAGCCAGAGAACCAGGTCAGCAGAACTGCTTTAGAGCCAGGGAACCAGGTCAGCAGAGCCGTTGTAGAGCCAAAGAACAAGGTCAGCAGAGCTGCTGTAGAGCCTGAGAACCAGGTCAGGAAAGCCGTTGTAGAGCCAGAGAACCAGGTCAGCAGAGCTGCTCTAGAGCCAAAGAACTAGGTCAGCAGAGCTGCTGTAGAGCCAGAGAACCACGTCAGCCGAGCTGCTTCAGAGCCAGAGAACCACGTCAG
Source organism: Triturus cristatus (assembly GCF_964204655.1). Lineage (NCBI taxonomy): Eukaryota > Metazoa > Chordata > Amphibia > Caudata > Salamandridae > Triturus > Triturus cristatus. Next base: position 1,121,845,761 of record NC_140579.1, read on the forward strand.
CCGAGCTGCTTCAGAGCCAGAGAACCAGGTCAGCAGAGATGCTTTAGAGCCAGAGAACCAGGTCAGCAGAGCTGCTTTAGAGCCAGGCAACCAGGTCAGCAGAGCTGCTCTAGAGCCTGAGAACCAGGTCAGCAGAGCCGTTGTAGAGCCAGAGAACCAGGTCAGCAGAGCTGTTGTAGAGCCTGAGAACCAGGTCAGCAGAGCTGCTGTAGAGCCAGAGAACCAGGTTAGCAGAGCTGCTGTAGAGCCAGAGAACCAGGTCAGCAGAGCTGCTGTAGAGCCAGAGAACCAGGTTAGCAGAGCTGCTCTAGAGCCAGAGAACCAGGTCAACAGAGCCGCTGTAGAGCTAGAGAACCAGGTTAGCAGAGCTACTTTAGAGCCACAGAACCAGGCCAGCAGAGCCATTGTAGAGCCAGAGAACCAGGTCAGCAAAGCTGTTTTACAGCCAGAGAAAGAGGTCAGCAGAGCCGTTGTAGAGCCAGAGAACCAGGTCAGCAGAGCTGCTGTAGAGCCAGAGAACCAGGTCAGCAAAGCCGTTGTAGAGCCAGAGAACTAGGTCAGCAGAGCTGCTGTAGAGCCATAGAACCAGGTCAGCAGAGCCGCTCTAGAGCCAATGAACCAGGTCAGCAGACCTGCTTTAGAGCCAGAGAACCAGGTCAGCAGAGCCGCTGTACAGCCAGAGAACCAGGTCAGCTAAGCTGCTTTACAGCCAGAAAAACAGGTCAGCAGAGCCGTTGTAGAGCCAGAGAACCAGGTCAGCAGAGCTGCTGCAGAGCCAGAGAACCAGGTCAGCAATGCCATTGTAGAGCCAGAGAACCAGGTCAGCAGAGCTGCTCTAGAGCCTGAGAATCAGGTCAGCAGAGCCGTTGTAGAGCCAGAGAACCAGGTCAGCAGAGGCACTATAGAGTCTGAGAAACAGGTCAGCAGAGCTGCAGTAGAACCAGAGAAACCAAGTCAGCAGAGCTGCTTTAGAGGGAGAGCACCAGGTCAGCAGATTTGCTTTAGAGCCAGAGAACCAGGTCAGCAGAGCTGCTGTAGAGCCAGAGAACCAGGTCAGCAGAGCCGTTGTTTAGCCAGAGAACCAGGTCAGCGGAGCAGCTGTAGAGCCAGAGAGCTAGGTCAGCAGAGCTGCTTTAGAGCCAGGGAACCAGGTCAGCAGAGCCGTTGTAGAGCTAGAGAACCAGGTCAGCAAAGCTGCTTTAGAGCCAGAGAAACAGGTCAGCAGAGCCGTTGTAGAGCCAAAGAACAAGGTCAGCAGATCTGCTGTAGAGCCAGAGAACCAGGTCAGCAAAGCCGTTGTAGAGCCAGAGAACCAGGTCAGCAGAGCTGCTCTAGAGCCAAAGAACTAGGTCAGCAGAGCTGCTGTAGAGCCAGAGAACCAGGTCAGCAGAGCTGCTTTAGAGCTAGAGAACCAGGTCAGAAGAGCTGCTGTAGAGCCAAAGAACCAGGTCAGCAGAGCCGCTCTAGAGCCAGAGAACCAGGTCAACAGAGCCGCTGTAGAGCTAGAGAACCAGGTTAGCAGAGCTACTTTAGAGACACAAAACCAGGCCAGCAGAGCCATTGTAGAGCCAGAGAACGAGGTCAGCAAAGCTGTTGTAGAGCCAGAGAACTAGGTCAGCAGAATGCTGTAGAGCCATAGAACCAGGTCAGCAGAGCTGCTTTAGAGCCAGAGAACCAGGTCAGCAGATCCGTTGTACAGCCAGAGAACCAGGTCAGCAGAGCTGCTTTAGAGCCACAGAACCAGGCCAGCAGAGCCGTTATAGATCCAGAGAACCAGGTCAGCTAAGCTGCTTTACAGCCAGAGAAACAGGTCAGCAGAGCCGCTGTACAGCCAGAGAACCCGGTCAGCAGAGCTGCTTTAGAGCCACAGAACCGGGCCAGCAGAGCTGTTGTAGAGCCAGAGAACCAGGTCAGCTAAGCTGCTTTACAGCCAGAGAAACAGGTCAGCAGAGCCGTTGTAGAGCCAGAAAACCAGGTCAGCAGAGCTGCTGTAGAGCCAGAGAACCAGGTCAGCAACGCCATTGTAGAGCCAGAGAACCAGGTCAGCAGAGCTGCTCTAGAACATGAGAATCAGGTAAGCAGAGCCGTTGTAGAGCAAGAGAACCAGGTCAGCAGAGGCACTATAGAGCCTGAGAACCAGGTCAGCAGAGCTGCTATACAGCCGGAGAAACAGGTCAGCAGAGTCGTTGTAGAGCAAGAGAACCAGGTCAGCAGAGCTGCTGTAGAGCCAGAAAATCAGGTCAGCAGAGCTGCTTTAGAGCCAGAGAACCAGGTCAGCAGAGCCGTTGTAGAACCAGAGAACCAGGTCAGCAGAGCTGTTGTAGAGCCTGAGAACCAGGTCAGCAGAGCTGCTGTAGAGCCAGAGAACCAGGTTAGCAGAGCTGCTGTAGAGCCAGAGAACCAGGTCAGCAGAGCTGCTGTAGAGCCAGAGAACCAGGTCAGCAGAGCCGCTCTAGAGCCAGAGAACCAGGTCAACAGAGCCGCTGTAGAGCTAGAGAACCAGGTTAGCAGAGCTACTTTAGAGCCACAGAACCAGGCCAGCAGAGCCATTGTATAGCCAGAGAACCAGGTCAGCAAAGCTGTTTTACAGCCAGAGAAACAGGTCAGCAGAGCCGTTGTAGAGCCAGAGAACCAGGTCAGCAGAGCTGCTGTAGAGCCAGAGAACCAGGTCAGCAAAGCTGTTGTAGAGCCAGAGAACTAGGTCAGCAGAGCTGCTGTAGAGCCATACAACCAGGTCAGCAGAGCTGCTTTAGAGCCAGAGAACCAGGTTAACAGAGTCGCTGTAGAGCCAGAGAACCAGGTCAGCAGAGTTTCTGTAGAGCCTGAGAACCAGGTCAGCAGAGCCACTATAGAGCCAGAGAACCAGGTCAGCAGAGCTGCTGTACAGCCAGAGAACACGGTCAGCAGAGCTACTCTCGAGCCAGAGAACCAGGTCAGCAGAGCCGTTGTACAGCCTGAGAACCAGGTCAGCAAAGCTGCTCTAGAGCCAGAGAACCAGGTCAGCAGAGCTGCTTTAGAGCCAGAGAACCAGGTCGTCAGTGTTGCTGTAGAGCCACAGAACTAGACCCAGAGAACCAGGTCAGCAGAGCAGCTGTAGAGCCAGAGAATCAGGTCAGCAGAACCGCTATAGAGCCAGAGAACCAGGTCAGCAGAGTTGCTTCAAAGCCAGAAAACCAGGTCAGCAGAGCAGCTCTAGAGCCTAAGAAACAGGTCAGCAGAGTTGCTCTAGAGCCAGAGAACCAAGTCAGCAGATCTGCAGTAGAACCAGAGAAACCAAGTAAGCAGAGCTGCTTTAGAGGGAGAGCACCAGGTCAGCAGAACTGCTTTAGAGCCAGAGAACCAGGTCAGCAGAGCTGCTGTAGAGCCAGAGAACCAGGTCAGCAGAGCCGTTGTTTAGCCAGAGAACCAGGTCAGCGGAGCTGCTGTAGAGCCAGAGAACTAGGTCAGCAGTGCTGCTGTAGAGCAAGAGAACCAGATCAGCAGAGCCGCTCTAGAGCCATAGAACCAGGTCAGCAGAGCTGCTTTAGAGCCAGAGAACCAGGTCAGCAGATCCGTTGTAGAGCCAGAGAACCAGGTCAGCAGAACTGCTTTAGAGCCAGGGAACCAGGTCAGCAGAGCCGTTGTAGAGCCAAAGAACAAGGTCAGCAGAGCTGCTGTAGAGCCTGAGAACCAGGTCAGGAAAGCCGTTGTAGAGCCAGAGAACCAGGTCAGCAGAGCTGCTCTAGAGCCAAAGAACTAGGTCAGCAGAGCTGCTGTAGAGCCAGAGAACCACGTCAGCCGAGCTGCTTCAGAGCCAGAGAACCACGTCAGCCGAGCTGCTTCAGAGCCAGAGAACCAGGTCAGCAGAGATGCTTTAGAGCCAGAGAACCAGGTCAGCAGAGCTGCTTTAGAGCCAGGCAACCAGGTCAGCAGAGCTGCTCTAGAGCCTGAGAACCAGGTCAGCAGAGCCGTTGTAGAGCCAGAGAACCAGGTCAGCAGAGCTGTTGTAGAGCCTGAGAACCAGGTCAGCAGAGCTGCTGTAGAGCCAGAGAACCAGGTTAGCAGAGCTGCTGTAGAGCCAGAGAACCAGGTCAGCAGAGCTGCTGTAGAGCCAGAGAACCAGGTTAGCAGAGCTGCTCTAGAGCCAGAGAACCAGGTCAACAGAGCCGCTGTAGAGCTAGAGAACCAGGTTAGCAGAGCTACTTTAGAGCCACAGAACCAGGCCAGCAGAGCCATTGTAGAGCCAGAGAACCAGGTCAGCAAAGCTGTTTTACAGCCAGAGAAAGAGGTCAGCAGAGCCGTTGTAGAGCCAGAGAACCAGGTCAGCAGAGCTGCTGTAGAGCCAGAGAACCAGGTCAGCAAAGCCGTTGTAGAGCCAGAGAACTAGGTCAGCAGAGCTGCTGTAGAGCCATAGAACCAGGTCAGCAGAGCCGCTCTAGAGCCAATGAACCAGGTCAGCAGACCTGCTTTAGAGCCAGAGAACCAGGTCAGCAGAGCCGCTGTACAGCCAGAGAACCAGGTCAGCTAAGCTGCTTTACAGCCAGAAAAACAGGTCAGCAGAGCCGTTGTAGAGCCAGAGAACCAGGTCAGCAGAGCTGCTGCAGAGCCAGAGAACCAGGTCAGCAATGCCATTGTAGAGCCAGAGAACCAGGTCAGCAGAGCTGCTCTAGAGCCTGAGAATCAGGTCAGCAGAGCCGTTGTAGAGCCAGAGAACCAGGTCAGCAGAGGCACTATAGAGTCTGAGAAACAGGTCAGCAGAGCTGCAGTAGAACCAGAGAAACCAAGTCAGCAGAGCTGCTTTAGAGGGAGAGCACCAGGTCAGCAGATTTGCTTTAGAGCCAGAGAACCAGGTCAGCAGAGCTGCTGTAGAGCCAGAGAACCAGGTCAGCAGAGCCGTTGTTTAGCCAGAGAACCAGGTCAGCGGAGCTGCTGTAGAGCCAGAGAACTAGGTCAGCAGAGCTGCTTTAGAGCCAGGGAACCAGGTCAGCAGAGCCGTTGTAGAGCTAGAGAACCAGGTCAGCAAAGCTGCTTTAGAGCCAGAGAAACAGGTCAGCAGAGCCGTTGTAGAGCCAAAGAACAAGGTCAGCAGATCTGCTGTAGAGCCAGAGAACCAGGTCAGCAAAGCCGTTGTAGAGCCAGAGAACCAGGTCAGCAGAGCTGCTCTAGAGCCAAAGAACTAGGTCAGCAGAGCTGCTGTAGAGCCAGAGAACCAGGTCAGCAGAGCTGCTTTAGAGCTAGAGAACCAGGTCAGAAGAGCTGCTGTAGAGCCAAAGAACCAGGTCAGCAGAGCCGCTCTAGAGCCAGAGAACCAGGTCAACAGAGCCGCTGTAGAGCTAGAGAACCAGGTTAGCAGAGCTACTTTAGAGACACAAAACCAGGCCAGCAGAGCCATTGTAGAGCCAGAGAACGAGGTCAGCAAAGCTGTTGTAGAGCCAGAGAACTAGGTCAGCAGAATGCTGTAGAGCCATAGAACCAGGTCAGCAGAGCTGCTTTAGAGCCAGAGAACCAGGTCAGCAGATCCGTTGTACAGCCAGAGAACCAGGTCAGCAGAGCTGCTTTAGAGCCACAGAACCAGGCCAGCAGAGCCGTTATAGATCCAGAGAACCAGGTCAGCTAAGCTGCTTTACAGCCAGAGAAACAGGTCAGCAGAGCCGCTGTACAGCCAGAGAACCCGGTCAGCAGAGCTGCTTTAGAGCCACAGAACCGGGCCAGCAGAGCTGTTGTAGAGCCAGAGAACCAGGTCAGCTAAGCTGCTTTACAGCCAGAGAAACAGGTCAGCAGAGCCGTTGTAGAGCCAGAAAACCAGGTCAGCAGAGCTGCTGTAGAGCCAGAGAACCAGGTCAGCAACGCCATTGTAGAGCCAGAGAACCAGGTCAGCAGAGCTGCTCTAGAACATGAGAATCAGGTAAGCAGAGCCGTTGTAGAGCAAGAGAACCAGGTCAGCAGAGGCACTATAGAGCCTGAGAACCAGGTCAGCAGAGCTGCTATACAGCCGGAGAAACAGGTCAGCAGAGTCGTTGTAGAGCAAGAGAACCAGGTCAGCAGAGCTGCTGTAGAGCCAGAAAATCAGGTCAGCAGAGCTGCTTTAGAGCCAGAGAACCAGGTCAGCAGAGCCGTTGTAGAACCAGAGAACCAGGTCAGCAGAGCTGTTGTAGAGCCTGAGAACCAGGTCAGCAGAGCTGCTGTAGAGCCAGAGAACCAGGTTAGCAGAGCTGCTGTAGAGCCAGAGAACCAGGTCAGCAGAGCTGCTGTAGAGCCAGAGAACCAGGTCAGCAGAGCCGCTCTAGAGCCAGAGAACCAGGTCAACAGAGCCGCTGTAGAGCTAGAGAACCAGGTTAGCAGAGCTACTTTAGAGCCACAGAACCAGGCCAGCAGAGCCATTGTAGAGCCAGAGAACCAGGTCAGCAAAGCTGTTTTACAGCCAGAGAAACAGGTCAGCAGAGCCGTTGTAGAGCCAGAGAACCAGGTCAGCAGAGCTGCTGTAGAGCCAGAGAACCAGGTCAGCAAAGCTGTTGTAGAGCCAGAGAACTAGGTCAGCAGAGCTGCTGTAGAGCCAGAGAACCAGGTCAGCAGAGCTGCTTTACTGCCAGAGAACCAGGTCAGCAGAGCCACTGTACAGCCAGAGAACCAGGTCAGCAGAGCTGCTTTAGAGCCACACAACCAGGCCAGCAGAGCTGTTGTAGAGCCAGAGAACCAGGTCAGCTAATCTGCTTTACAGCCAGAGAAACAGGTCAGCAGAGCCGTTGTAGAGCCAGAGAACCAGGTCAGCAGAGCTGCTGTAGAGCCAGAGAACCAGGTCAGCAACGCCATTGTAGAGCCAGAGAACCAGGTCAGCAGAGCTGCTCTAGAGCCTGAGAATCAGGTCAGCAGAGCCGTTGTAGAGCAAGAGAACCAGGTCAGCAGAGGCACTATAGAGCCTGAGAATCAGGTCAGCAGAGCTGCTATACAGCCAGAGAACTAGGTCAGCAGAGCTGCTCTACAGCCAAAGAACCAGGTCAGCAGAGCCGTTGTACAGCCTGAGAACCAGGCCAGCAAAGCTGCTCTAGAGCCAGAGAACCAGGTCAGCAGAGCTGCTTCAAAGCCAGAGAACCAGGTCAGCAGAGCTGCTCTAGAGCCTAAGAAGCAGGTCAGCGGAGCTGCTGTAGAGCCAGAGAACCAGGTCAGCAGAGCTGCTATAGAGCCAGAGAACCAGGTCAGCAGAGCTGCTGTAGAGCCAGAGAACCAGGTCAGCACAGCTCATGCAGAGCCAGAGAACCAGGTGAGCAGAGCTGCTGTAGAGCCACAGAACCAGGTCAGCAGAGCTGCTTTAGAGCCAGAGAACCAGGTTAACAGAGTCGCTGAAGAGCCAGAGAACCAGGTCAGCAGAGTTTCTGTAGAGCCTGAGAACCAGGTCAGCAGAGCCGCTATAGAGCCAGAGAACCAGGTCAGCAGTGCTGCTGTACAGCCAGAGAACAAGGTCAGCAGAGCTGCTCTCGAGCCAGAGAACCAGTTCAGCAGAGCCATTGTACTGCCTGAGAACCAGGTCGGCAAAGCTGCTCTAGAGCCAGAGAACCAGGGCAGCAGAGCTTCTTTAGAGCCAGAGAACCAGGTCGTCAGAGTTGCTGTAGAGCCACAGAACTAGACCCAGAGAACCAGGTCAGCAGAGCAGCTGTAGAGCCAGAGAATCAGGTCAGCAGAACCGCTATAGAGCAAGAGAACCAGGTCAGCAGAGCTGCTTCAAAGCCAGAAAACCAGGTAAGCAGAGCAGCTCTAGAGCCTAAGCAACAGGTCAGCAGAGTTGCTCTAGAGCCAGAGAACCAGGTCAGCAGATCTGCAGTAGAACCAGAGAAACCAAGTCAGCAGAGCTTCTTTAGAGGGAGAGCACCAGGTCAGCAGAGCTGCTTTAGAGCCAGAGAACCAGGTTAGCAGAGCTGCTGTAGAGCCAGAGAACCAGGTCAGCAGAGCCGTTGTTTAGCCAGAGAACCAGGTCAGCGGAGCTACTGTAGAGCCAGAGAACTAGGTCAGCAGTGCTGCTGTAGAGCCAGAGAACCAGATCAGCAGAGCCGCTCTAGAGCCATAGAACCAGGTCAGCAGAGCTGCTTTAGAGCCAGAGAACCAGGTCAGCAGAACTGCTTTAGAGCCAGGGAACCAGGTCAGCAGAGCCGTTGTAGAGCCAAAGAACAAGGTCAGCAGAGCTGCTGTAGAGCCAGAGAACCAGGTCAGGAAAGCCATTGTAGAGCCAGAGAACCAGGTCAGCAGAGCTGCTCTAGAGCCAAAGAACTAAGTCAGCAGAGCTGCTGTAGAGCCAGAGAACCAGGTCAGCAGAGCCGTTGTAGAGCCACAGAACCAGGTCAGCAGAGCTGCTGTAGAGCCAGAGAACCAGGTTAGCAGAGCTGCTGTAGAGCCAGAGAACCAGCTCAGCAGAGCTGCTGTAGAGCCAGAGAACCAGGTTAGCAGAGCTGCTCTAGAGCCAGAGAACCAGGTCAACAGAGCCGCTGTAGAGCTAGAGAACCAGGTTAGCAGAGCTACTTTAGAGCCACAGAACCAGGCCAGCAGAGCCATTGTAGAGCCAGAGAACCAGGTCAGCAAAGCTGTTTTACAGCCAGAGAAACAGGTCAGCAGAGCCGTTGTAGTGCCAGAGAACCAGGTCAGCAGAGCTGCTGTAGTGCCAGAGAACCAGGTCAGCAAAGCTGTTGTAGAGCCAGGCAACCAGGTCAGCAGAGCTGCTGTAGAGCCTGAGAACCAGGTCAGCAGAGCCGTTGTAGAGCCAGAGAACCAGGTCAGCAGATCTGTTGTAGAGCCTGAGAACCAGGTCAGCAGAGCTGCTGTAGAGCCAGAGAACCAGGTTAGCAGAGCTGCTGTAGAGCCAGAGAACCAGGTCAGCAGAGCTGCTGTAGAGCCAGAGAACCAGGTTAGCAGAGCTGCTCTAGAGCCAGAGAACCAGGCCAACAGAGCCGCTGTAGAGCTAGAGAACCAGGTTAGCAGAGCTACTTTAGAGCCACAGAACCAGGCCAGCAGAGCCATTGTAGAGCCAGAGAACCAGGTCAGCAAAGCTGTTTTACAGCCAGAGAAACAGGTCAGCAGAGCCGTTGTAGAGCCAGAGAACCAGGTCAGCAGAGCTGTTGTAGAGCCTGAGAACCAGGTCAGCAGAGCTGCTGTAGAGCCAGAGAACCAGGTTAGCAGAGCTGCTGTAGAGCCAGAGAACCAGGTCAGCAGAGCTGCTGTAGAGCCAGAGAACCAGGTCAGCAGAGCCGCTCTAGACCAGAGAACCAGGTCAACAGAGCCGCTGTAGAGCTAGAGAACCAGGTTAGCAGAGCTACTTTAGAGCCACAGAACCAGGCCAGCAGAGCCATTGTAGTGCCAGAGAACCAGGTCAGCAAAGCTGTTTTACAGCCAGAGAAACAGGTCAGCAGAGCCGTTGTAGAGCCAGAGAACCAGGTCAGCAGAGCTGCTGTAGTGCCAGAGAACCAGGTCAGCAAAGCTGTTGTAGAGCCAGAGAACTAGGTCAGCAGAGCTGCTGTAGAGCCATACAACCAGGTCAGCAGAACCGCTATAGAGCCAGAGAACCAGGTCAGCAGAGTTGCTTCAAAGCCAGAGAACCAGGTCAGCAGAGCTGCTTTAGAGCCAGAGAACCAGGTCAGCAGAGCCGCTGTACAGCCAGAGAACCAGGTCAGCAGAGCTGCTTTAGAGCCAGAGAACCAGGTCAGCAGAGCCGCTGTACAGCCACAGAACCAGGCCAGCAGAGCTGTTGTAGAGCCAGAGAACCAGGTCAGCTAAGCTGCTTTACAGCCAGAGAAACAGGTCAGCAGAGCCGTTGTAGAGCCAGAGAACCAGGTCAGCAGATTTGCTTTAGAGCCAGAGAACCAGGTCAGCAGAGCTGCTGTAAAGCCAGAGAACCAGGTCAGCAGAGCCGTTGTTTAGCCAGAGAACCAGGTCAGCGGAGCTGCTGTAGAGCCAGAGAACCAGGTCAGCAGAGCTGCTTTAGAGCCAGAGAACCAGGTCGTCAGTGTTGCTGTAGAGCCACAGAACTAGACCCAGAGAACCAGGTCAGCAGAGCAGCTGTAGAGCCAGAGAATCAGGTCAGCAGAACCGCTATAGAGCCAGAGAACCAGGTCAGCAGAGTTGCTTCAAAGCCAGAAAACCAGGTCAGCAGAGCAGCTCTAGAGCCTAAGAAACAGGTCAGCAGAGTTGCTCTAGAGCCAGAGAACCAAGTCAGCAGATCTGCAGTAGAACCAGAGAAACCAAGTCAGCAGAGCTGCTTTAGAGGGAGAGCACCAGGTCAGCAGAACTGCTTTAGAGCCAGAGAACCAGGTCAGCAGAGCTGCTGTAGAGCCAGAGAACCAGGTCAGCAGAGCCGTTGTTTAGCCAGAGAACCAGGTCAGCGGAGCTGCTGTAGAGCCAGAGAACTAGGTCAGCAGTGCTGCTGTAGAGCAAGAGAACCAGATCAGCAGAGCCGCTCTAGAGCCATAGAACCAGGTCAGCAGAGCTGCTTTAGAGCCAGAGAACCAGGTCAGCAGATCCGTTGTAGAGCCAGAGAACCAGGTCAGCAGAACTGCTTTAGAGCCAGGGAACCAGGTCAGCAGAGCCGTTGTAGAGCCAAAGAACAAGGTCAGCAGAGCTGCTGTAGAGCCTGAGAACCAGGTCAGGAAAGCCGTTGTAGAGCCAGAGAACCAGGTCAGCAGAGCTGCTCTAGAGCCAAAGAACTAGGTCAGCAGAGCTGCTGTAGAGCCAGAGAACCACGTCAGCCGAGCTGCTACAGAGCCAGAGAACCACGTCAGCCGAGCTGCTTCAGAGCCAGAGAACCAGGTCAGCAGAGATGCTTTAGAGCCAGAGAACCAGGTCAGCAGAGCTGCTTTAGAGCCAGGCAACCAGGTCAGCAGAGCTGCTCTAGAGCCTGAGAACCAGGTCAGTAGAGCCGTTGTAGAGCCAGAGAACCAGGTCAGCAGAGCTGTTGTAGAGCCTGAGAACCAGGTCAGCAGAGCTGCTGTAGAGCCAGAGAACCAGGTTAGCAGAGCTGCTGTAGAGCCAGAGAACCAGGTCAGCAGAGCTGCTGTAGAGCCAGAGAACCAGGTTAGCAGAGCTGCTCTAGAGCCAGAGAACCAGGTCAACAGAGCCGCTGTAGAGCTAGAGAACCAGGTTAGCAGAGCTACTTTAGAGCCACAGAACCAGGCCAGCAGAGCCATTGTAGAGCCAGAGAACCAGGTCAGCAAAGCTGTTTTACAGCCAGAGAAAGAGGTCAGCAGAGCCGTTGTAGAGCCAGAGAACCAGGTCAGCAGAGCTGCTGTAGAGCCAGAGAACCAGGTCAGCAAAGCCGTTGTAGAGCCAGAGAACTAGGTCAGCAGAGCTGCTGTAGAGCCATAGAACCAGGTCAGCAGAGCCGCTCTAGAGCCAATGAACCAGGTCAGCAGACCTGCTTTAGAGCCAGAGAACCAGGTCAGCAGAGCCGCTGTACAGCCAGAGAACCAGGTCAGCTAAGCTGCTTTACAGCCAGAAAAACAGGTCAGCAGAGCCGTTGTAGAGCCAGAGAACCAGGTCAGCAGAGCTGCTGCAGAGCCAGAGAACCAGGTCAGCAATGCCATTGTAGAGCCAGAGAACCAGGTCAGCAGAGCTGCTCTAGAGCCTGAGAATCAGGTCAGCAGAGCCGTTGTAGAGCCAGAGAACCAGGTCAGCAGAGGCACTATAGAGTCTGAGAAACAGGTCAGCAGAGCTGCAGTAGAACCAGAGAAACAAAGTCAGCAGAGCTGCTTTAGAGGGAGAGCACCAGGTCAGCAGATTTGCTTTAGAGCCAGAGAACCAGGTCAGCAGAGCTGCTGTAGAGCCAGAGAACCAGGTCAGCAGAGCCGTTGTTTAGCCAGAGAACCAGGTCAGCGGAGCTGCTGTAGAGCCAGAGAACTAGGTCAGCAGAGCTGCTTTAGAGCCAGGGAACCAGGTCAGCAGAGCCGTTGTAGAGCTAGAGAACCAGGTCAGCAAAGCTGCTTTAGAGCCAGAGAAACAGGTCAGCAGAGCCGTTGTAGAGCCAAAGAACAAGGTCAGCAGATCTGCTGTAGAGCCAGAGAACCAGGTCAGCAAAGCCGTTGTAGAGCCAGAGAACCAGGTCAGCAGAGCTGCTCTAGAGCCAAAGAACTAGGTCAGCAGAGCTGCTGTAGAGCCAGAGAACCAGGTCAGCAGAGCTGCTTTAGAGCTAGAGAACCAGGTCAGAAGAGCTGCTGTAGAGCCAAAGAACCAGGTCAGCAGAGCCGCTCTAGAGCCAGAGAACCAGGTCAACAGAGCCGCTGTAGAGCTAGAGAACCAGGTTAGCAGAGCTACTTTAGAGACACAAAACCAGGCCAGCAGAGCCATTGTAGAGCCAGAGAACGAGGTCAGCAAAGCTGTTGTAGAGCCAGAGAACTAGGTCAGCAGAATGCTGTAGAGCCATAGAACCAGGTCAGCAGAGCTGCTTTAGAGCCAGAGAACCAGGTCAGCAGATCCGTTGTACAGCCAGAGAACCAGGTCAGCAGAGCTGCTTTAGAGCCACAGAACCAGGCCAGCAGAGCCGTTATAGATCCAGAGAACCAGGTCAGCTAAGCTGCTTTACAGCCAGAGAAACAGGTCAGCAGAGCCGCTGTACAGCCAGAGAACCCGGTCAGCAGAGCTGCTTTAGAGCCACAGAACCGGGCCAGCAGAGCTGTTGTAGAGCCAGAGAACCAGGTCAGCTAAGCTGCTTTACAGCCAGAGAAACAGGTCAGCAGAGCCGTTGTAGAGCCAGAAAACCAGGTCAGCAGAGCTGCTGTAGAGCCAGAGAACCAGGTCAGCAACGCCATTGTAGAGCCAGAGAACCAGGTCAGCAGAGCTGCTCTAGAACATGAGAATCAGGTAAGCAGAGCCGTTGTAGAGCAAGAGAACCAGGTCAGCAGAGGCACTATAGAGCCTGAGAACCAGGTCAGCAGAGCTGCTATACAGCCGGAGAAACAGGTCAGCAGAGTCGTTGTAGAGCAAGAGAACCAGGTCAGCAGAGCTGCTGTAGAGCCAGAAAATCAGGTCAGCAGAGCTGCTTTAGAGCCAGAGAACCAGGTCAGCAGAGCCGTTGTAGAACCAGAGAACCAGGTCAGCAGAGCTGTTGTAGAGCCTGAGAACCAGGTCAGCAGAGCTGCTGTAGAGCCAGAGAACCAGGTTAGCAGAGCTGCTGTAGAGCCAGAGAACCAGGTCAGCAGAGCTGCTGTAGAGCCAGAGAACCAGGTCAGCAGAGCCGCTCTAGAGCCAGAGAACCAGGTCAACAGAGCCGCTGTAGAGCTAGAGAACCAGGTTAGCAGAGCTACTTTAGAGCCACAGAACCAGGCCAGCAGAGCCATTGTAGAGCCAGAGAACCAGGTCAGCAAAGCTGTTTTACAGCCAGAGAAACAGGTCAGCAGAGCCGTTGTAGAGCCAGAGAACCAGGTCAGCAGAGCTGCTGTAGAGCCAGAGAACCAGGTCAGCAAAGCTGTTGTAGAGCCAGAGAACTAGGTCAGCAGAGCTGCTGTAGAGCCATACAACCAGGTCAGCAGAGCCGCTCTAGAGCCAGAGAACCAGGTCAGCAGAGCTGCTTTACTGCCAGAGAACCAGGTCAGCAGAGCCACTGTACAGCCAGAGAACCAGGTCAGCAGAGCTGCTTTAGAGCCACACAACCAGGCCAGCAGAGCTGTTGTAGAGCCAGAGAACCAGGTCAGCTAATCTGCTTTACAGCCAGAGAAACAGGTCAGCAGAGCCGTTGTAGAGCCAGAGAACCAGGTCAGCAGAGCTGCTGTAGAGCCAGAGAACCAGGTCAGCAACGCCATTGTAGAGCCAGAGAACCAGGTCAGAAGAGCTGCTCTAGAGCCTGAGAATCAGGTCAGCAGAGCCGTTGTAGAGCAAGAGAACCAGGTCAGCAGAGGCACTATAGAGCCTGAGAATCAGGTCAGCAGAGCTGCTATACAGCCAGAGAACTAGGTCAGCAGAGCTGCTCTACAGCCAAAGAACCAGGTCAGCAGAGCCGTTGTACAGCCTGAGAACCAGGCCAGCAAAGCTGCTCTAGAGCCAGAGAACCAGGTCAGCAGAGCTGCTTCAAAGCCAGAGAACCAGGTCAGCAGAGCTGCTCTAGAGCCTAAGAAGCAGGTCAGCGGAGCTGCTGTAGAGCCAGAGAACCAGGTCAGCAGAGCTGCTATAGAGCCAGAGAACCAGGTCAGCAGAGCTGCTGTAGAGCCAGAGAACCAGGTCAGCACAGCTCATGCAGAGCCAGAGAACCAGGTGAGCAGAGCTGCTGTAGAGCCACAGAACCAGGTCAGCAGAGCTGCTTTAGAGCCAGAAAACCAGGTTAACAGAGTCGCTGAAGAGCCAGAGAACCAGGTCAGCAGAGTTTCTGTAGAGCCTGAGAACCAGGTCAGCAGAGCCGCTATAGAGCCAGAGAACCAGGTCAGCAGTGCTGCTGTACAGCCAGAGAACAAGGTCAGCAGAGCTGCTCTCGAGCCAGAGAACCAGTTCAGCAGAGCCATTGTACTGCCTGAGAACCAGGTCGGCAAAGCTGCTCTAGAGCCAGAGAACCAGGGCAGCAGAGCTTCTTTAGAGCCAGAGAACCAGGTCGTCAGAGTTGCTGTAGAGCCACAGAACTAGACCCAGAGAACCAGGTCAGCAGAGCAGCTGTAGAGCCAGAGAATCAGGTCAGCAGAACCGCTATAGAGCCAGAGAACCAGGTCAGCAGAGCTGCTTCAAAGCCAGAAAACCAGGTAAGCAGAGCAGCTCTAGAGCCTAAGCAACAGGTCAGCAGAGTTGCTCTAGAGCCAGAGAACCAGGTCAGCAGATCTGCAGTAGAACCAGAGAACCAGATCAGCAGAGCCGCTCTAGAGCCATAGAACCAGGTCAGCAGAGCTGCTTTAGAGCCAGAGAACCAGGTCAGCAGAACTGCTTTAGAGCCAGGGAACCAGGTCAGCAGAGCCGTTGTAGAGCCAAAGAACAAGGTCAGCAGAGCTGCTGTAGAGCCAGAGAACCAGGTCAGGAAAGCCATTGTAGAGCCAGAGAACCAGGTCAGCAGAGCTGCTCTAGAGCCAAAGAACTAAGTCAGCAGAGCTGCTGTAGAGCCAGAGAACCAGGTCAGCAGAGCCGTTGTAGAGCCACAGAACCAGGTCAGCAGAGCTGCTGTAGAGCCAGAGAACCAGGTTAGCAGAGCTGCTGTAGAGCCAGAGAACCAGGTCAGCAGAGCTGCTGTAGAGCCAGAGAACCAGGTTAGCAGAGCTGCTCTAGAGCCAGAGAACCAGGTCAACAGAGCCGCTGTAGAGCTAGAGAACCAGGTTAGCAGAGCTACTTTAGAGCCACAGAACCAGGCCAGCAGAGCCATTGTAGAGCCAGAGAACCAGGTCAGCAAAGCTGTTTTACAGCCAGAGAAACAGGTCAGCAGAGCCGTTGTAGTGCCAGAGAACCAGGTCAGCAGAGCTGCTGTAGTGCCAGAGAACCAGGTCAGCAAAGTTGTTGTAGAGCCAGGCAACCAGGTCAGCAGAGCTGCTGTAGAGCCTGAGAACCAGGTCAGCAGAGCCGTTGTAGAGCCAGAGAACCAGGTCAGCAGATCTGTTGTAGAGCCTGAGAACCAGGTCAGCAGAGCTGCTGTAGAGCCAGAGAACCAGGTTAGCAGAGCTGCTGTAGAGCCAGAGAACCAGGTCAGCAGAGCTGCTGTAGAGCCAGAGAACCAGGTTAGCAGAGCTGCTCTAGAGCCAGAGAACCAGGCCAACAGAGCCGCTGTAGAGGTAGAGAACCAGGTTAGCAGAGCTACTTTAGAGCCACAGAACCAGGCCAGCAGAGCCATTGTAGAGCCAGAGAACCAGGTCAGCAAAGCTGTTTTACAGCCAGAGAAACAGGTCAGCAGAGCCGTTGTAGAGCCAGAGAACCAGGTCAGCAGAGCTGTTGTAGAGCCTGAGAACCAGGTCAGCAGAGCTGCTGTAGAGCCAGAGAACCAGGTTAGCAGAGCTGCTGTAGAGCCAGAGAACCAGGTCAGCAGAGCTGCTGTAGAGCCAGAGAACCAGGTCAGCAGAGCCGCTCTAGACCAGAGAACCAGGTCAACAGAGCCGCTGTAGAGCTAGAGAACCAGGTTAGCAGAGCTACTTTAGAGCCACAGAACCAGGCCAGCAGAGCCATTGTAGTGCCAGAGAACCAGGTCAGCAAAGCTGTTTTACAGCCAGAGAAACAGGTCAGCAGAGCTGTTGTAGAGCCAGAGAACCAGGTCAGCAGAGCTGCTGTAGTGCCAGAGAACCAGGTCAGCAAAGCTGTTGTAGAGCCAGAGAACTAGGTCAGCTGAGCTGCTGTAGAGCCATACAACCAGGTCAGCAGAGCCGCTCTAGAGCCAGAGAACCAGGTCAGCAGAGCTGCTTTAGAGCCAGAGAACCAGGTCAGCAGAGCCGCTGTACAGCCAGAGAACCAGGTCAGCAGAGCTGCTTTAGAGCCAGAGAACCAGGTCAGCAGAGCCGCTGTACAGCCACAGAACCAGGCCAGCAGAGCTGTTGTAGAGCCAGAGAACCAGGTCAGCTAAGCTGCTTTACAGCCAGAGAAACAGGTCAGCAGAGCCGTTGTAGAGCCAGAGAACCAGGTCAGCAGAGCTGCTGTAGAGCCAGAGAACCAGGTCAGCAACGCCATTGTAGAGCCAGAGAACCAGGTCAGCAGAGCTGCTCTAGAGCCTGATAATCAGGTCAGCAGAGCCGTTGTAGAGCAAGAGAACCAGGTCAGCAGAGGCACTATAGATCCTGAGAACCAGGTCAGCAGAGCTGCTATACAGCCAGAGAACTAGGTCAGAAGAGCTGCTCTACAGCCAAAGAACCAGGTCAGCAGAGCCGTTGTACAGCCTGAGAACCAGGCCAGCAAAGCTGCTCTAGAGCCAGAGAACCAGGTCAGCAGAGCTGCTTCAAAGCCAGAGAACCAGGTCAGCAGAGCTGCTCTAGAGCCTAAGAAGCAGGTCAGCGGAGCTGCTGTAGAGCCAGAGAACCAGGTCAGCAGAGCTGCTATAGAGCCAGAGAACCAGGTCAGCAGAGCTGCTGTAGAGCCAGAGAACCAGGTCAGCACAGCTCATGTAGAGCCAGAGAACCAGGTGAGCAGAGCTGCTGTAGAGCCACAGAACCAGGTCAGCAGAGCTGCTTTAGAGCCAGAGAACCAGGTTAACAGAGTCGCTGTAGAGCCAGAGAACCAGGTCAGCAGAGTTTCTGTAGAGCCTGAGAACCAGGTCAGCAGAGCCACTATAGAGCCAGAGAACCAGGTCAGCAGAGCTGCTGTACAGCCAGAGAACACGGTCAGCAGAGCTACTCTCGAGCCAGAGAACCAGGTCAGCAGAGCCGTTGTACAGCCTGAGAACCAGGTCAGCAAAGCTGCTCTAGAGCCAGAGAACCAGGTCAGCAGAGCTGCTTTAGAGCCAGAGAACCACTTCGTCAGTGTTGCTGTAGAGCCACAGAACTAGACCCAGAGAAGCAGGTCAGCAGAGCAGCTGTAGAGCCAGAGAATCAGGTCAGCAGAACCGCTATAGAGCCAGAGAACCAGGTCAGCAGAGCTGCTTCAAAGCCAGAAAACCAGGTCAGCAGAGCAGCTCTAGAGCCTAAGAAACAGGTCAGCAGAGTTGCTCTAGAGCCAGAGAACCAAGTCAGCAGATCTGCAGTAGAACCAGAGAAACCAAGTCAGCAGAGCTGCTTTAGAGGGAGAGCACCAGGTCAGCAGAACTGCTTTAGAGCCAGAGAACCAGGTCAGCAGAGCTGCTGTAGAGCCAGAGAACCAGGTCAGCAGAGCCGTTGTTTAGCCAGAGAACCAGGTCAGCGGAGCTGCTATAGAGCCAGAGAACTAGGTCAGCAGTGCTGCTGTAGAGCAAGAGAACCAGATCAGCAGAGCCGCTCTAGAGCCATAGAACCAGGTCAGCAGAGCTGCTTTAGAGCCAGAGAACCAGGTCAGCAGATCCGTTGTAGAGCCAGAGAACCAGGTCAGCAGAACTGCTTTAGAGCCAGGGAACCAGGTCAGCAGAGCTGTTGTAGAGCCAAAGAACAAGGTCAGCAGAGCTGCTGTAGAGCCAGAGAACCAGGTCAGGAAAGCCGTTGTAGAGCCAGAGAACCAGGTCAGCAGAGCTGCTCTAGAGCCAAAGAACTAGGTCAGCAGAGCTGCTGTAGAGCCAGAGAAACAGGTCAGCCGAGCTGCTTCAGAGCCAGAGAACCAGGTCAGCAGAGATGCTTTAGAGCCAGAGAACCAGGTCAGCAGAGCTGCTTTAGAGCCAGGCAACCAGGTCAGCAGAGCTGCTCTAGAGCCTGAGAACCAGGTCAGCAGAGCTGCTTTAGAGCCAGAGAACCAGGTCAGCAGAGCTGTTGTAGAGCCTGAGAACCAGGTCAGCAGAGCTGCTGTAGAGCCAGAGAACCAGGTTAGCAGAGCTGCTGTAGAGCCAGAGAACCAGCTCAGCAGAGCTGCTGTAGAGCCAGAGAACCAGGTTAGCAGAGCTGCTCTAGAGCCAGAGAACCAGGTCAACAGAGCCGCTGTAGAGCTAGAGAACCAGGTTAGCAGAGCTACTTTAGAGCCACAGAACCAGGCCAGCAGAGCCATTGTAGATCCAGAGAACCAGGTCAGCAAAGCTGTTTTACAGCCAGAGAAACAGGTCAGCAGAGCCGTTGTAGAGCCAGAGAACCAGGTCAGCAGAGCTGCTGTAGAGCCAGAAAACCAGGTCAGCAAAGCCGTTGTAGAGCCAGAGAACTAGGTCAGCAGAGCTGCTGTAGAGCCATAGAACCAGGTCAGCAGAGCCGCTCTAGAGCCAATGAACCAGGTCAGCAGACCTGCTTTAGAGCCAGAGAACCAGGTCAGCAGAGCCGCTGTACAGCCAGAGAACCAGGTCAGCTAAGCTGCTTTACAGCCAGAAAAACAGGTCAGCAGAGCCGTTGTAGAGCCAGAGAACCAGGTCAGCAGAGCTGCTGCAGAGCCAGAGAACCAGGTCAGCAATGCCATTGTAGAGCCAGAGAACCAGGTCAGCAGAGCTGCTCTAGAGCCTGAGAATCAGGTCAGCAGAGCCGTTGTAGAGCCAGAGAACCAGGTCAGCAGAGGCACTATAGAGTCTGAGAAACAGGTCAGCAGAGCTGCAGTAGAACCAGAGAAACCAAGTCAGCAGAGCTGCTTTAGAGGGAGAGCACCAGGTCAGCAGATTTGCTTTAGAGCCAGAGAACCAGGTCAGCAGAGCTGCTGTAGAGCCAGAGAACCAGGTCAGCAGAGCCATTGTTTAGCCAGAGAACCAGGTCAGCGGAGCTGCTGTAGAGCCAGAGAACTAGGTCAGCAGAGCTGCTTTAGAGCCAGGGAACCAGGTCAGCAAAGCTGCTTTAGAGCCAGAGAAACAGGTCAGCAGAGCCGTTGTAGAGCCAAAGAACAAGGTCAGCAGAGCTGCTGTAGAGCCAGAGAACCAGGTTAGCAGAGCTGCTGTAGAGCCAGAGAACCAGGTCAGCAGAGGTGCTGTAGAGCCAGAGAACCAGGTTAGCAGAGCTGCTCTAGAGCCAGATAACCAGGTCAACAGAGCCGCTGTAGAGCTAGAGAACCAGGTTAGCAGAGCTACTTTAGAGCCACAGAACCAGGCCAGCAGAGACATTGTAGAGCCAGAGAACCAGGTCAGCAAAGCTGTTTTACAGCCAGAGAAACAGGTCAGCAGAGCCGTTGTAGAGCCATAGAACCAGGTCAGCAGAGCTGCTGTAGAGCCAGAGAACCAGGTCAGCAAAGCCGTTGTAGAGCCAGAGAACTAGGTCAGCAGAGCTGCTGTAGAGCCATAGAACCAGGTCAGCAGAGCCGCTCTAGAGCCAATGAACCAGGTCAGCAGACCTGCTTTAGAGCCAGAGAACCAGGTCAGCAGAGCCGCTGTACAGCCAGAGAACCAGGTCAGCTAAGCTGCTTTACAGCCAGAAAAACAGGTCAGCAGAGCCGTTGTAGAGCCAGAGAACCAGGTCAGCAGAGCTGCTGCAGAGCCAGAGAACCAGGTCAGCAATGCCATTGTAGAGCCAGAGAACCAGGTCAGCAGAGCTGCTCTAGAGCCTGAGAATCAGGTCAGCAGAGCTGTTGTAGAGCCAGAGAACCAGGTCAGCAGAGGCACTATAGAGTCTGAGAAACAGGTCAGCAGAGCTGCAGAAGAACCAGAGAAACCAAGTCAGCAGAGCTGCTTTAGAGGGAGAGCACCAGGTCAGCAGATTTGCTTTAGAGCCAGAGAACCAGGTCAGCAGAGCTGCTGTAGAGCCAGAGAACCAGGTCAGCAGAGCCGTTGTTTAGCCAGAGAACCAGGTCAGCGGAGCTGCTGTAGAGCCAGAGAACTAGGTCAGCAGAGCTGCTTTAGAGCCAGAGAACCAGGTCAGCAAAGCTGCTTTAGAGCCAGAGAAACAGGTCAGCAGAGCCGTTGTAGAGCCAAAGAACAAGGTCAGCAGATCTGCTGTAGAGCCAGAGAACCAGGTCAGCAAAGCCGTTGTAGAGCCAGAGAACTAGGTCAGCAGAGCTGCTGTAGAGCCAGAGAACCAGGTCAGCAGAGCTGCTTTAGAGCTAGAGAACCAGGTCAGCAGAGCTGCTTTAGAGCCAGAGAACCAGGTCAGCAGAGCTGCTCTAGAGCCTGAGAACCGGGTCAGCAGAGCTGCTGTAGAGCCAGAGAACCAGGTTAGCAGAGCTGCTGTAGAGCCAGAGAACCAGGTCAGAAGAGCTGCTGTATAGCCAAAGAACCAGGTCAGCAGAGCCGCTCTAGAGCCAGAGAACCAGGTCAACAGAGCCGCTGTAGAGCTAGAGAACCAGGTTAGCAGAGCTACTTTAGAGACACAAAACCAGGCCAGCAGAGCCATTGTAGAGCCAGAGAACGAGGTCAGCAAAGCTGTTGTAGAGCCAGAGAACTAGGTCAGCAGAATGCTGTAGAGCCATAGAACCAGGTCAGCAGAGCTGCTTTAGAGCCAGAGAACCAGGTTAGCAGAGCCGTTGTACAGCCAGAGAACCAGGTAAGCAGAGCGGCTTTAGAGCCACAGAACCAGGCCAGCAGAACCGTTATAGATCCAGAGAACCAGGTCAGCTAAGCTGCTTTACAGCCAGAGAAACAGGTCAGCAGAGCTGCTTTAGAGCCACAGAACCAGGCCAGCAGAGCTGTTGTAGAGCCAGAGAACCAGGTCAGCTAAGCTGCTTTACAGCCAGAGAAACAGGTCAGCAGAGCCGTTGTAGAGCCAGAGAACCAGGTCAGCAGAGCCGTTGTAGAGCCAGAGAACCAGGTCAGCAGAGCTGCTGTAGAGCCAGAGAACCAGGTCAGCAACGCCATTGTAGAGCCAGAGAACCAGGTCAGCAGAGCTGCTCTAGAACATGAGAATCAGGTAAGCAGAGCCGTTGTAGAGCCAGAAAATCAGGTCAGCAGAGCTGCTTTAGAGCCAGAGAACCAGGTCAGCAGAGCCGTTGTAGAGCCAGAGAACCTGGTCAGCAGAGCTGTTGTAGAGCCTGAGAACCAGGTCAGCAGAGCTGCTGTAGAGCCAGAGAACCAGGTTAGCAGAGCTGCTGTAGAGCCAGAGAACCAGGTCAGCAGAGCTGCTCTAGAGCCAGAGAACCAGGTCAGCAGAGCTGCTTTAGAGCCAGAGAACCAGGTCAGCAGAGCCGCTGTACAGCCAGAGAACCAGGTCAGCAGAGCTGCTTTAGAGCCAGAGAACCAGGTCAGCAGAGCCGCTGTACAGCCACAGAACCAGGCCAGCAGAGCTGTTGTAGAGCCAGAGAACCAGGTCAGCTAAGCTGCTTTACAGCCAGAGAAACAGGTCAGCAGAGCCGTTGTAGAGCCAGAGAACCAGGTCAGCAGAGCTGCTGTAGAGCCAGAGAACCAGGTCAGCAACGCCATTGTAGAGCCAGAGAACCAGGTCAGCAGAGCTGCTCTAGAGCCTGATAATCAGGTCAGCAGAGCCGTTGTAGAGCAAGAGAACCAGGTCAGCAGAGGCACTATAGATCCTGAGAACCAGGTCAGCAGAGCTGCTATACAGCCAGAGAACTAGGTCAGCAGAGCTGCTCTACAGCCAAAGAACCAGGTCAGCAGAGCCGTTGTACAGCCTGAGAACCAGGCCAGCAAAGCTGCTCTAGAGCCAGAGAACCAGGTCAGCAGAGCTGCTTCAAAGCCAGAGAACCAGGTCAGCAGAGCTGCTCTAGAGCCTAAGAAGCAGGTCAGCGGAGCTGCTGTAGAGCCAGAGAACCAGGTCAGCAGAGCTGCTATAGAGCCAGAGAACCAGGTCAGCAGAGCTGCTGTAGAGCCAGAGAACCAGGTCAGCACAGCTCATGTAGAGCCAGAGAACCAGGTGAGCAGAGCTGCTGTAGAGCCACAGAACCAGGTCAGCAGAGCTGCTTTAGAGCCAGAGAACCAGGTTAACAGAGTCGCTGTAGAGCCAGAGAACCAGGTCAGCAGAGTTTCTGTAGAGCCTGAGAACCAGGTCAGCAGAGCCACTATAGAGCCAGAGAACCAGGTCAGAAGAGCTTCTGTACAGCCAGAGAACACGGTCAGCAGAGCTACTCTCGAGCCAGAGAACCAGGTCAGCAGAGCCGTTGTACAGCCTGAGAACCAGGTCAGCAAAGCTGCTCTAGAGCCAGAGAACCAGGTCAGCAGAGCTGCTTTAGAGCCAGAGAACCAGGTCGTCAGTGTTGCTGTAGAGCCACAGAACTAGACCCAGAGAAGCAGGTCAGCAGAGCAGCTGTAGAGCCAGAGAATCAGGTCAGCAGAACCGCTATAGAGCCAGAGAACCAGGTCAGCAGAGCTGCTTCAAAGCCAGAAAACCAGGTCAGCAGAGCAGCTCTAGAGCCTAAGAAACAGGTCAGCAGAGTTGCTCTAGAGCCAGAGAACCAAGTCAGCAGATCTGCAGTAGAACCAGAGAAACCAAGTCAGCAGAGCTGCTTTAGAGGGAGAGCACCAGGTCAGCAGAACTGCTTTAGAGCCAGAGAACCAGGTCAGCAGAGCTGCTGTAGAGCCAGAGAACCAGGTCAGCAGAGCCGTTGTTTAGCCAGAGAACCAGGTCAGCGGAGCTGCTATAGAGCCAGAGAACTAGGTCAGCAGTGCTGCTGTAGAGCAAGAGAACCAGATCAGCAGAGCCGCTCTAGAGCCATAGAACCAGGTCAGCAGAGCTGCTTTAGAGCCAGAGAACCAGGTCAGCAGATCCGTTGTAGAGCCAGAGAACCAGGTCAGCAGAACTGCTTTAGAGCCAGGGAACCAGGTCAGCAGAGCTGTTGTAGAGCCAAAGAACAAGGTCAGCAGAGCTGCTGTAGAGCCAGAGAACCAGGTCAGGAAAGCCGTTGTAGAGCCAGAGAACCAGGTCAGCAGAGCTGCTCTAGAGCCAAAGAACTAGGTCAGCAGAGCTGCTGTAGAGCCAGAGAAACAGGACAGCCGAGCTGCTTCAGAGCCAGAGAACCAGGTCAGCAGAGATGCTTTAGAGCCAGAGAACCAGGTCAGCAGAGATGCTTTAGAGCCAGGCAACCAGGTCAGCAGAGCTGCTCTAGAGCCTGAGAACCAGGTCAGCAGAGCTGCTTTAGAGCCAGAGAACCAGGTCAGCAGAGCTGTTGTAGAGCCTGAGAACCAGGTCAGCAGAGCTGCTGTAGAGCCAGAGAACCAGGTTAGCAGAGCTGCTGTAGAGCCAGAGAACCAGCTCAGCAGAGCTGCTGTAGAGCCAGAGAACCAGGTTAGCAGAGCTGCTCTAGAGCCAGAGAACCAGGTCAACAGAGCCGCTGTAGAGCTAGAGAACCAGGTTAGCAGAGCTACTTTAGAGCCACAGAACCAGGCCAGCAGAGCCATTGTAGAGCCAGAGAACCAGGTCAGCAAAGCTGTTTTACAGCCAGAGAAACAGGTCAGCAGAGCCGTTGTAGAGCCAGAGAACCAGGTCAGCAGAGCTGCTGTAGAGCCAGAAAACCAGGTCAGCAAAGCCGTTGTAGAGCCAGAGAACTAGGTCAGCAGAGCTGCTGTAGAGCCATAGAACCAGGTCAGCAGAGCCGCTCTAGAGCCAATGAACCAGGTCAGCAGACCTGCTTTAGAGCCAGAGAACCAGGTCAGCAGAGCCGCTGTACAGCCAGAGAACCAGGTCAGCTAAGCTGCTTTACAGCCAGAAAAACAGGTCAGCAGAGCCGTTGTAGAGCCAGAGAACCAGGTCAGCAGAGCTGCTGCAGAGCCAGAGAACCAGGTCAGCAATGCCATTGTAGAGCCAGAGAACCAGGTCAGCAGAGCTGCTCTAGAGCCTGAGAATCAGGTCAGCAGAGCCGTTGTAGAGCCAGAGAACCAGGTCAGCAGAGGCACTATAGAGTCTGAGAAACAGGTCAGCAGAGCTGCAGTAGAACCAGAGAAACCAAGTCAGCAGAGCTGCTTTAGAGGGAGAGCACCAGGTCAGCAGATTTGCTTTAGAGCCAGAGAACCAGGTCAGCAGAGCTGCTGTAGAGCCAGAGAACCAGGTCAGCAGAGCCATTGTTTAGCCAGAGAACCAGGTCAGCGGAGCTGCTGTAGAGCCAGAGAACTAGGTCAGCAGAGCTGCTTTAGAGCCAGGGAACCAGGTCAGCAAAGCTGCTTTAGAGCCAGAGAAACAGGTCAGCAGAGCCGTTGTAGAGCCAAAGAACAAGGTCAGCAGAGCTGCTGTAGAGCCAGAGAACCAGGTTAGCAGAGCTGCTGTAGAGCCAGAGAACCAGGTCAGCAGAGGTGCTGTAGAGCCAGAGAACCAGGTTAGCAGAGCTGCTCTAGAGCCAGAGAACCAGGTCAACAGAGCCGCTGTAGAGCTAGAGAACCAGGTTAGCAGAGCTACTTTAGAGCCACAGAACCAGGCCAGCAGAGACATTGTAGAGCCAGAGAACCAGGTCAGCAAAGCTGTTTTACAGCCAGAGAAACAGGTCAGCAGAGCCGTTGTAGAGCCAGAGAACCAGGTCAGCAGAGCTGCTGTAGAGCCAGAGAACCAGGTCAGCAAAGCCGTTGTAGAGCCAGAGAACTAGGTCAGCAGAGCTGCTGTAGAGCCATAGAACCAGGTCAGCAGAGCCGCTCTAGAGCCAATGAACCAGGTCAGCAGACCTGCTTTAGAGCCAGAGAACCAGGTCAGCAGAGCCGCTGTACAGCCAGAGAACCAGGTCAGCTAAGCTGCTTTACAGCCAGAAAAACAGGTCAGCAGAGCCGTTGTAGAGCCAGAGAACCAGGTCAGCAGAGCTGCTGCAGAGCCAGAGAACCAGGTCAGCAATGCCATTGTAGAGCCAGAGAACCAGGTCAGCAGAGCTGCTCTAGAGCCTGAGAATCAGGTCAGCAGAGCCGTTGTAGAGCCAGAGAACCAGGTCAGCAGAGGCACTATAGAGTCTGAGAAACAGGTCAGCAGAGCTGCAGTAGAACCAGAGAAACCAAGTCAGCAGAGCTGCTTTAGAGGGAGAGCACCAGGTCAGCAGATTTGCTTTAGAGCCAGAGAACCAGGTCAGCAGAGCTGCTGTAGAGCCAGAGAACCAGGTCAGCAGAGCCGTTGTTTAGCCAGAGAACCAGGTCAGCGGAGCTGCTGTAGAGCCAGAGAACTAGGTCAGCAGAGCTGCTTTAGAGCCAGAGAACCAGGTCAGCAAAGCTGCTTTAGAGCCAGAGAAACAGGTCAGCAGAGCCGTTGTAGAGCCAAAGAACAAGGTCAGCAGATCTGCTGTAGAGCCAGAGAACCAGGTCAGCAAAGCCGTTGTAGAGCCAGAGAACTAGGTCAGCAGAGCTGCTGTAGAGCCAGAGAACCAGGTCAGCAGAGCTGCTTTAGAGCTAGAGAACCAGGTCAGCAGAGCTGCTTTAGAGCCAGAGAACCAGGTCAGCAGAGCTGCTCTAGAGCCTGAGAACCGGGTCAGCAGAGCTGCTGTAGAGCCAGAGAACCAGGTTAGCAGAGCTGCTGTAGAGCCAGAGAACCAGGTCAGAAGAGCTGCTGTATAGCCAAAGAACCAGGTCAGCAGAGCCGCTCTAGAGCCAGAGAACCAGGTCAACAGAGCCGCTGTAGAGCTAGAGAACCAGGTTAGCAGAGCTACTTTAGAGACACAAAACCAGGCCAGCAGAGCCATTGTAGAGCCAGAGAACGAGGTCAGCAAAGCTGTTGTAGAGCCAGAGAACTAGGTCAGCAGAATGCTGTAGAGCCATAGAACCAGGTCAGCAGAGCTGCTTTAGAGCCAGAGAACCAGGTTAGCAGAGCCGTTGTACAGCCAGAGAACCAGGTAAGCAGAGCGGCTTTAGAGCCACAGAACCAGGCCAGCAGAACCGTTATAGATCCAGAGAACCAGGTCAGCTAAGCTGCTTTACAGCCAGAGAAACAGGTCAGCAGAGCTGCTTTAGAGCCACAGAACCAGGCCAGCAGAGCTGTTGTAGAGCCAGAGAACCAGGTCAGCTAAGCTGCTTTACAGCCAGAGAAACAGGTCAGCAGAGCCGCTGTAGAGCCAGAGAACCAGGTCAGCAGAGCCGTTGTAGAGCCAGAGAACCAGGTCAGCAGAGCTGCTGTAGAGCCAGAGAACCAGGTCAGCAACGCCATTGTAGAGCCAGAGAACCAGGTCAGCAGAGCTGCTCTAGAACATGAGAATCAGGTAAGCAGAGCCGTTGTAGAGCCAGAAAATCAGGTCAGCAGAGCTGCTTTAGAGCCAGAGAACCAGGTCAGCAGAGCCGTTGTAGAGCCAGAGAACCTGGTCAGCAGAGCTGTTGTAGAGCCTGAGAACCAGGTCAGCAGAGCTGCTGTAGAGCCAGAGAACCAGGTTAGCAGAGCTGCTGTAGAGCCAGAGAACCAGGTCAGCAGAGCTGCTGTAGAGCCAGAGAACCAGGTCAGCAGAGCCGCTCTAGAGCCAGAGAACCAGGTCAACAGAGCCGCTGTAGAGCTAGAGAACCAGGTTAGCAGAGCTACTTTAGAGCCACAGAACCAGGCCAGCAGAGCCATTGTAGAGCCAGAGAACCAGGTCAGCAAAGCTGTTTTACAGCCAGAGAAACAGGTCAGCAGAGCCGTTGTAGAGCCAGAGAACCAGGTCAGCAGAGCTGCTGTAGAGCCAGA
Organism: Triturus cristatus; assembly: GCF_964204655.1. Taxonomy (NCBI): domain Eukaryota; kingdom Metazoa; phylum Chordata; class Amphibia; order Caudata; family Salamandridae; genus Triturus; species Triturus cristatus. The sequence continues at coordinate 1,121,872,667 of NC_140579.1, forward strand.
GAACCAGGTCAGCAAAGCTGTTGTAGAGCCAGAGAACTAGGTCAGCAGAGCTGCTGTAGAGCCATACAACCAGGTCAGCAGAGCCGCTCTAGAGCCAGAGAACCAGGTCAGCAGAGCTGCTTTACTGCCAGAGAACCAGGTCAGCAGAGCTGCTGTACAGCCAGAGAACCAGGTCAGCAGAGCTGCTTTAGAGCCACAGAACCAGGCCAGCAGAGCTGTTGTAGAGCCAGAGAACCAGGTCAGCTAAGCTGCTTTACAGCCAGAGAAACAGGTCAGCAGAGCCATTGTAGAGCCAGAGAACCAGGTCAGCAGAGCTGTGTAGAGCCAGAGAACCAGGTCAGCAACGCCATTGTAGAGCCAGAGAACCAGGTCAGCAGAGCTGCTCTAGAGCCTGAGAATCAGGTCAGCAGAGCCGTTGTAGAGCAAGAGAACCAGGTCAGCAGAGGCACTATAGAGCCTGAGAACCAGGTCAGCAGAGCTGCTATACAGCCAGAGAACTAGGTCAGCAGAGCTGCTCTACAGCCAAAGAACCAGGTCAGCAGAGCCGTTGTACAGCCTGAGAACCAGGCCAGCAAAGCTGCTCTAGAGCCAGAGAACCAGGTCAGCATAGCTGCTTCAAAGCCAGAGAACCAGGTCAGCAGAGCTGCTCTAGAGCCTAAGAAGCAGGTCAGCGGAGCTGCTGTAGAGCCAGAGAACCAGGTCAGCAGAGCTGCTATAGAGCCAGAGAACCCGGTCAGCAGAGCTGCTGTAGAGCCAGAGAACCAGGTCAGCACAGCTCATGCAGAGCCAGAGAACCAGGTGAGCAGAGCTGCTGTAGAGCCACAGAACCAGGTCAGCAGAGCTGCTTTAGAGCCAGAGAACCAGGTTAACAGAGTCGCTGAAGAGCCAGAGAACCAGGTCAGCAGAGTTTCTGTAGAGCCTGAGAACCAGGTCAGCAGAGCCGCTATAGAGCCAGAGAACCTGGTCAGCAGAGCTGCTGTACAGCCAGAGAACAAGGTCAGCAGAGCTACTCTCGAGCCAGAGAACCAGGTCAGCAGAGCCATTGTACTGCCTGAGAACCAGGTCAGCAAAGCTGCTCTAGAGCCAGAGAACCAGGGCAGCAGAGCTTCTTTAGAGCCAGAGAACCAGGTCGTCAGAGTTGCTGTAGAGCCACAGAACTAGACCCAAAGAACCAGGTCAGCAGAGCAGCTGTAGAGCCAGAGAATCAGGTCAGCAGAACCGCTATAGAGCCAGAGAACCAGGTCAGCAGAGCTGCTTCAAAGCCAGAAAACCAGGTAAGCAGAGCAGCTCTAGAGCCTAAGCAACAGGTCAGCAGAGTTGCTCTAGAGCCAGAGAACCAGGTCAGCAGATCTGCAGTAGAACCAGAGAAACCAAGTCAGCAGAGCTTCTTTAGAGGGAGAGCACCAGGTCAGCAGAGCTGCTTTAGAGCCAGAGAACCAGGTCAGCAGAGCTGCTGTAGAGCCAGAGAACCAGGTCAGCAGAGCCGTTGTTTAGCCAGAGAACCAGGTCAGCGGAGCTACTGTAGAGCCAGAGAACTAGGTCAGCAGTGCTGCTGTAGAGCCAGAGAACCAGATCAGCAGAGCCGCTCTAGAGCCATAGAACCAGGTCAGCAGAGCTGCTTTAGAGCCAGAGAACCAGGTCAGCAGAACTGCTTTAGAGCCAGGGAACCAGGTCAGCAGAGCCGTTGTAGAGCCAAAGAACAAGGTCAGCAGAGCTGGTGTAGAGCCAGAGAACCAGGTCAGGAAAGCCGTTGTAGAGCCAGAGAACCAGGTCAGCAGAGCTGCTCTAGAGCCAAAGAACTAAGTCAGCAGAGCTGCTGTAGAGCCAGAGAAACCAAGTCAGCAGAGTTTCTTTAGAGGGAGAGAACCAGGTCAGCAGAGCTGCTTTAGAGCCACAGAACCAGGCCAGCAGAGCTGCTGTAGAGCCAGAGAACCAGGTCAGCAGAGCCGTTTTAGAGCCAGAGAACCAGGTCAGCAGAGCTGCTGTAGAGCCAGAGAACCAGGTTAGCAGAGCTGCTGTAGAGCCAGAGAACCAGGTCAGCAGAGCTGCTGTAGAGCCAGAGAACCAGGTTAGCAGAGCTGCTCTAGAGCCAGAGAACCAGGTCAACAGAGCCGCTGTAGAGCTAGAGAACCAGGTTAGCAGAGCTACTTTAGAGCCACAGAACCAGGCCAGCAGAGCCATTGTAGAGCCAGAGAACCAGGTCAGCAAAGCTGTTTTACAGCCAGAGAAACAGGTCAGCAGAGCCGTTGTAGTGCCAGAGAACCAGGTCAGCAGAGCTGCTGTAGTGCCAGAGAACCAGGTCAGCAAAGCTGTTGTAGAGCCAGGCAACCAGGTCAGCAGAGCTGCTGTAGAGCCTGAGAACCAGGTCAGCAGAGCCGTTGTAGAGCCAGAGAACCAGGTCAGCAGATCTGTTGTAGAGCCTGAGAACCAGGTCAGCAGAGCTGCTGTAGAGCCAGAGAACCAGGTTAGCAGAGCTGCTGTAGAGCCAGAGAACCAGGTCAGCAGAGCTGCTGTAGAGACAGAGAACCAGGTTAGCAGAGCTGCTCTAGAGCCAGAGAACCAGGCCAACAGAGCCGCTGTAGAGCTAGAGAACCAGGTTAGCAGAGCTACTTTAGAGCCACAGAACCAGGCCAGCAGAGCCATTGTAGAGCCAGAGAACCAGGTCAGCAAAGCTGTTTTACAGCCAGAGAAACAGGTCAGCAGAGCCGTTGTAGAGCCAGAGAACCAGGTCAGCAGAGCTGTTGTAGAGCCTGAGAACCAGGTCAGCAGAGCTGCTGTAGAGCCAGAGAACCAGGTTAGCAGAGCTGCTGTAGAGCCGGAGAACCAGGTCAGCAGAGCCGCTCTAGACCAGAGAACCAGGTCAACAGAGCCGCTGTAGAGCTAGAGAACCAGGTTAGCAGAGCTACTTTAGAGCCACAGAACCAGGCCAGCAGAGCCATTGTAGTGCCAGAGAACCAGGTCAGCAAAGCTGTTTTACAGCCAGAGAAACAGGTCAGCAGAGCCGTTGTAGAGCCAGAGAACCAGGTCAGCAGAGCTGCTGTAGTGCCAGAGAACCAGGTCAGCAAAGCTGTTGTAGAGCCAGAGAACTAGGTCAGCAGAGCTGCTGTAGAGCCATACAACCAGGTCAGCAGAGCCGCTCTAGAGCCAGAGAACCAGGTCAGCAGAGCTGCTTTAGAGCCAGAGAACCAGGTCAGCAGAGCCGCTGTACAGCCAGAGAACCAGGTCAGCAGAGCTGCTTTAGAGCCAGAGAACCAGGTCAGCAGAGCCGCTGTACAGCCACAGAACCAGGCCAGCAGAGCTGTTGTAGAGCCAGAGAACCAGGTCAGCTAAGCTGCTTTACAGCCAGAGAAACAGGTCAGCAGAGCCGTTGTAGAGCCAGAGAACCAGGTCAGCAGAGCTGCTGTAGAGCCAGAGAACCAGGTCAGCAGCGCCATTGTAGAGCCAGAGAACCAGGTCAGCAGAGCTGCTCTAGAGCCTGAGAATCAGGTCAGCAGAGCCGTTGTAGAGCAAGAGAACCAGGTCAGCAGAGGCACTATAGATCCTGAGAACCAGGTCAGCAGAGCTGCTATACAGACAGAGAACTAGGTCAGCAGAGCTGCTCTACAGCCAAAGAACCAGGTCAGCAGAGCCGTTGTACAGCCTGAGAAACAGGCCAGCAAAGCTGCTCTAGAGCCAGAGAACCAGGTCAGCAGAGCTGCTTCAAAGCCAGAGAACCAGGTCAGCAGAGCTGCTCTAGAGCCTAAGAAGCAGGTCAGCGGAGCTGCTGTAGAGCCAGAGAACCAGGTCAGCAGAGCTGCTATAGAGCCAGAGAACCAGGTCAGCAGAGCTGCTGTAGAGCCAGAGAACCAGGTCAGCACAGCTCATGTAGAGCCAGAGAACCAGGTGAGCAGAGCTGCTGTAGAGCCACAGAACCAGGTCAGCAGAGCTGCTTTAGAGCCAGAGAACCAGGTTAACAGAGTCGCTGTAGAGCCAGAGAACCAGGTCAGCAGAGTTTCTGTAGAGCCTGAGAACCAGGTCAGCAGAGCCACTATAGAGCCAGAGAACCAGGTCAGCAGAGCTGCTGTACAGCCAGAGAACACGGTCAGCAGAGCTACTCTCGAGCCAGAGAACCAGGTCAGCAGAGCCGTTGTACAGCCTGAGAACCAGGTCAGCAAAGCTGCTCTAGAGCCAGAGAACCAGGTCAGCAGAGCTGCTTTAGAGCCAGAGAACCAGGTCGTCAGTGTTGCTGTAGAGCCACAGAACTAGACCCAGAGAACCAGGTCAGCAGAGCAGCTGTAGAGCCAGAGAATCAGGTCAGCAGAACCGCTATAGAGCCAGAGAACCAGGTCAGCAGAGCTGCTTCAAAGCCAGAAAACCAGGTCAGCAGAGCAGCTCTAGAGCCTAAGAAACAGGTCAGCAGTGTTGCTCTAGAGCCAGAGAACCAAGTCAGCAGATCTGCAGTAGAACCAGAGAAACCAAGTCAGCAGAGCTGCTTTAGAGGGAGAGCACCAGGTCAGCAGAACTGCTTTAGAGCCAGAGAACCAGGTCAGCAGAGCTGCTGTAGGGCCAGAGAACCAGGTCAGCAGAGCGGTTGTTTAGCCAGAGAACCAGGTCAGCGGAGCTGCTGTAGAGCCAGAGAACTAGGTCAGCAGTGCTGCTGTAGAGCAAGAGAACCAGATCAGCAGAGCCGCTCTAGAGCCATAGAACCAGGTCAGCAGAGCTGCTTTAGAGCCAGAGAACCAGGTCAGCAGATCCGTTGTAGAGCCAGAGAACCAGGTCAGCAGAACTGCTTTAGAGCCAGGGAACCAGGTCAGCAGAGCCGTTGTAGAGCCAAAGAACAAGGTCAGCAGAGCTGCTGTAGAGCCAGAGAACCAGGTCAGGAAAGCCGTTGTAGAGCCAGAGAACCAGGTCAGCAGAGCTGCTCTAGAGCCAAAGAACTAGGTCAGCAGAGCTGCTGTAGAGCCAGAGAACCAGGTCAGCTGAGCTGCTTCAGAGCCAGAGAACCAGGTCAGCAGAGATGCTTTAGAGCCAGAGAACCAGGTCAGCAGAGCTGCTTTAGAGCCAGGCAACCAGGTCAGCAGAGCTGCTCTAGAGCCTGAGAACCAGGTCAGCAGAGCCGTTGTAGAGCCAGAGAACCAGGTCAGCAGAGCTGTTGTAGAGCCTGAGAACCAGGTCAGCAGAGCTGCTGTAGAGCCAGAGAACCAGGTTAGCAGAGCTGCTGTAGAGCCAGAGAACCAGGTCAGCAGAGCTGCTGTAGAGCCAGAGAACCAGGTTAGCAGAGCTGCTCTAGAGCCAGAGAACCAGGTCAACAGAGCCGCTGTAGAGCTAGAGAACCAGGTTAGCAGAGCTACTTTAGAGCCACAGAACCAGGCCAGCAGAGCCATTGTAGAGCCAGAGAACCAGGTCAGCAAAGCTGTTTTACAGCCAGAGAAACAGGTCAGCAGAGCCGTTGTAGAGCCAGAGAACTAGGTCAGCAGAGCTGCTGTAGAGCCAGAAAACCAGGTCAGCAAAGCCGTTGTAGAGCCAGAGAACTAGGTCAGCAGAGCTGCTGTAGAGCCATAGAACCAGGTCAGCAGAGCCGCTCTAGAGCCAATGAACCAGGTCAGCAGACCTGCTTTAGAGCCAGAGAACCAGGTCAGCAGAGCCGCTGTACAGCCAGAAGCCAGGTCAGCTAAGCTGCTTTACAGCCAGAAAAACAGGTCAGCAGAGCCGTTGTAGAGCCAGAGAACCAGGTCAGCAGAGCTGCTGCAGAGCCAGAGAACCAGGTCAGCAATGCCATTGTAGAGCCAGAGAACCAGGTCAGCAGAGCTGCTCTAGAGCCTGAGAATCAGGTCAGCAGAGCCGTTGTAGAGCCAGAGAACCAGGTCAGCAGAGGCACTATAGAGTCTTAGAAACAGGTCAGCAGAGCTGCAGTAGAACCAGAGAAACCAAGTCAGCAGAGCTGCTTTAGAGGGAGAGCACCAGGTCAGCAGATTTGCTTTAGAGCCAGAGAACCAGGTCAGCAGAGCTGCTGTAGAGCCAGAGAACCAGGTCAGCAGAGCCGTTGTTTAGCCAGAGAACCAGGTCAGCGGAGCTGCTGTAGAGCCAGAGAACTAGGTCAGCAGAGCTGCTTTAGAGCCAGAGAACCAGGTCAGCAAAGCTGCTTTAGAGCCAGAGAAACAGGTCAGCAGAGCCGTTGTAGAGCCAAAGAACAAGGTCAGCAGATCTGCTGTAGAGCCAGAGAACCAGGTCAGCAAAGCCGTTGTAGAGCCAGAGAACTAGGTCAGCAGAGCTGCTGTAGAGCCAGAGAACCAGGTCAGCAGAGCTGCTTTAGAGCTAGAGAACCAGGTCAGAAGAGCTGCTGTAGAGCCAGAGAACCAGGTCAGCAGAGCCGTTGTTTAGCCAGAGAACCAGGTCAGCGGAGCTGCTGTAGAGCCAGAGAACTAGGTCAGCAGAGCTGCTTTAGAGCCAGAGAACCAGGTCAGCAAAGCTGCTTTAGAGCCAGAGAAACAGGTCAGCAGAGCCGTTGTAGAGCCAAAGAACAAGGTCAGCAGAGCTGCTGTAGAGCCAGAGAACCAGGTCAGGAAAGCCGTTGTAGAGCCAGAGAACCAGGTCAGCAGAGCTGCTCTAGAGCCAAAGAACTAGGTCAGCAGAGCTGCTGTAGAGCCAGAGAACCAGGTCAGCAGAGCTGCTTCAGAGCCAGAGAACCAGGTCAGCAGAGCTGCTTTAGAGCCAGGCAACCAGGTCAGCAGGGCTGCTCTAGAGCCTGAGAACCAGGTCAGCAGAGCCGTTGTAGAGCCAGAGATCCAGGTCAGTAGAGCTGTTGTAGAGCCTGAGAACCAGGTCAGCAGAGCTGCTGTAGAGCCAGAGAACCAGGTTAGCAGAGCTGCTGTAGAGCCAGAGAACCAGGTCAGCAGAGCTGCTGTAGAGCCAGAGAACCAGGTTAGCAGAGCTGCTCTAGAGCCAGAGAACCAGGTCAACAGAGCCGCTGTAGAGCTAGAGAACCAGGTTAGCAGAGCTACTTTAGAGCCACAGAACCAGGCCAGCAGAGCCATTGTAGAGCCAGAGAACCAGGTCAGCAAAGCTGTTTTACAGACAGAGAAACAGGTCAGCAGAGCCGTTGTAGAGCCAGAGAACCAGGTCAGCAGAGCTGCTGTAGAGCCAGAGAACCAGGTCAGCAAAGCTGTTGTAGAGCCAGAGAACTAGGTCAGCAGAGCTGCTGTAGAGCCATACAACCAGGTCAGCAGAGCCGCTCTAGAGCCAGAGAACCAGGTCAGCAGAGCTGCTTTACTGCTAGAGAACCAGGTCAGCAGAGCCGCTGTACAGCCAGAGAACCAGGTCAGCAGAGCTGCTTTAGAGCCACAGAACCAGGCCAGCAGAGCTGTTGTAGAGCCAGAGATCCAGGTCAGCTAAGCTGCTTTACAGCCAGAGAAACAGGTCAGCAGAGCCGTTGTAGAGCTAGAGAACCAGGTCAGCAGAGCTGCTGTAGAGCCAGAGAACCAGGTCAGCAACGCCATTGTAGAGCCAGAGAACCAGGTCAGCAGAGCTGCTCTAGAGCCTGAGAATCAGGTCAGCAGAGCCATTATAGAGCAAGAGAACCAGGTCAGCAGAGGCACTATAGAGCCTGAGAACCAGGTCAGCAGAGCTGCTATACAGCCAGAGAACTAGGTCAGCAGATCTGCTCTACAGCCAAAGAACCAGGTCAGCAGAGCCGTTGTACAGCCTGAGAACCAGGCCAGCAAAGCTGCTCTAGAGCCAGAGAACCAGGTCAGCAGAGCTGCTTCAAAGCCAGAGAACCAGGTCTGCAGAGCTGCTCTAGAGCCTAAGAAGCAGGTCAGCGGAGCTGCTGTAGAGCCAGAGAACCAGGTCAGCAGAGCTGCTATAGAGCCAGAGAACCAGGTCAGCAGAGCTGCTGTAGAGCCAGAGAACCAGGTCAGCACAGCTCATGTAGAGCCAGAGAACCAGGTGAGCAGAGCTGCTGTAGAGCCACAGAACCAGGTCAGCAGAGCTGCTTTAGAGCCAGAGAACCAGGTTAACAGAGTCGCTGTAGAGCCAGAGAACCAGGTCAGCAGAGTTTCTGTAGAGCCTGAGAACCAGGTCAGCAGAGCCACTATAGAGCCAGAGAACCAGGTCAGCAGAGCTGTTGCAGAGCCAGAGAACCAGGTCAGCAATGCCATTGTAGAGCCAGAGAACCAGGTCAGCAGAGCTGCTCTAGAGCCTGAGAATCAGGTCAGCAGAGCAGTTGTAGAGCCAGAGAACCAGGTCAGCAGAGGCACTATAGAGTCTTAGAAACAGGTCAGCAGAGCTGCAGTAGAACCAGAGAAACCAAGTCAGCAGAGCTGCTTTAGAGGGAGAGCACCAGGTCAGCAGATTTGCTTTAGAGCCAGAGAACCAGGTCAGCAGAGCTGCTGTAGAGCCAGAGAACCAGGTCAGCAGAGCCGTTGTTTAGCCAGAGAACCAGGTCAGCGGAGCTGCTGTAGAGCCAGAGAACTAGGTCAGCAGAGCTGCTTTAGAGCCAGAGAACCAGGTCAGCAAAGCTGCTTTAGAGCCAGAGAAACAGGTCAGCAGAGCCGTTGTAGAGCCAAAGAACAAGGTCAGCAGATCTGCTGTAGAGCCAGAGAACCAGGTCAGCAAAGCCGTTGTAGAGCCAGAGAACTAGGTCAGCAGAGCTGCTGTAGAGCCAGAGAACCAGGTCAGCAGAGCTGCTTTAGAGCTAGAGAACCAGGTCAGCAGAGCTGCTTTAGAGCCAGAGAACCAGGTCAGCAGAGCTGCTCTAGAGCCTGAGAACCGGGTCAGCAGAGCTGCTGTAGAGCCAGAGAACCAGGTTAGCAGAGCTGCTGTAGAGCCAGAGAACCAGGTCAGAAGAGCTGCTGTAGAGCCAAAGAACCAGGTCAGCAGAGCCGCTCTAGAGCCAGAGAACCAGGTCAACAGAGCCGCTGTAGAGCTAGAGAACCAGGTTAGCAGAGCTACTTTAGAGACACAAAACCAGGCCAGCAGAGCCATTGTAGAGCCAGAGAACGAGGTCAGCAAAGCTGTTGTAGAGCCAGAGAACTAGGTCAGCAGAATGCTGTAGAGCCATAGAACCAGGTCAGTAGAGCTGCTTTAGAGCCAGAGAACCAGGTTAGCAGAGCCGTTGTACAGCCAGAGAACCAGGTCAGCAGAGCGGCTTTAGAGCCACAGAACCAGGCCAGCAGAGCCGTTATAGATCCAGAGAACCAGGTCAGCTAAGCTGCTTTACAGCCAGAGAAACAGGTCAGCAGAGCTGCTTTAGAGCCACAGAACCAGGCCAGCAGAGCTGTTGTAGAGCCAGAGAACCAGGTCAGCTAAGCTGCTTTACAGCCAGAGAAACAGGTCAGCAGAGCCGTTGTAGAGCCAGAGAACCAGGTCAGCAGAGCCGTTGTAGAGCCAGAGAACCAGGTCAGCAGAGCTGCTGTAGAGCCAGAGAACCAGGTCAGCAACGCCATTGTAGAGCCAGAGAACCAGGTCAGCAGAGCTGCTCTAGAACATGAGAATCAGGTAAGCAGAGCCGTTGTAGAGCAAGAGAACCAGGTCAGCAGAGGCACTATAGAGCCTGAGAACCAGGTCAGCAGAGCTGCTATACAGCCGGAGAAACAGGTCAGCAGAGTCGTTGTAGAGCAAGAGAACCAGGTCAGCAGAGCTGCTGTAGAGCCAGAAAATCAGGTCAGTAGAGCTGCTTTAGAGCCAGAGAACCAGGTCAGCAGAGCCGTTGTAGAGCCAGAGAACCTGGTCAGCAGAGCTGTTGTAGAGCCTGAGAACCAGGTCAGCAGAGCTGCTGTAGAGCCAGAGAACCAGGTTAGCAGAGCTGCTGTAGAGCCAGAGAACCAGGTCAGCAGAGCTGCTGTAGAGCCAGAGAACCAGGTCAGCAGAGCCGCTCTAGAGCCAGAGAACCAGGTCAACAGAGCCGCTGTAGAGCTAGAGAACCAGGTTAGCAGAGCTACTTTAGAGCCACAGAACCAGGCCAGCAGAGCCATTGTAGAGCCAGAGAACCAGGTCAGCAAAGCTGTTTTACAGCCAGAGAAACAGGTCAGCAGAGCCGTTGTAGAGCCAGAGAACCAGGTCAGCAGAGCTGCTGTAGAGCCAGAGAACCAGGTCAGCAAAGCTGTTGTAGAGCCAGAGAACTAGGTCAGCAGAGCTGCTGTAGAGCCATACAACCAGGTCAGCAGAGCCGCTCTAGAGCCAGAGAACCAGGTCAGCAGAGCTGCTTTACTGCCAGAGAACCAGGTCAGCAGAGCTGCTGTACAGCTAGAGAACCAGGTCAGCAGAGCTGCTTTAGAGCCACAGAACCAGGCCAGCAGAGCTGTTGTAGAGCCAGAGAACCAGGTCAGCTAAGCTGCTTTACAGCCAGAGAAACAGGTCAGCAGAGCCGTTGTAGAGCCAGAGAACCAGGTCAGCAGAGCTGCTGTAGAGCCAGAGAACCAGGTCAGCAACGCCATTGTAGAGCCAGAGAACCAGGTCAGCAGAGCTGCTCTAGAGCCTGAGAATCAGGTCAGCAGAGCCGTTGTAGAGCAAGAGAACCAGGTCAGCAGAGGCACTATAGAGCCTGAGAACCAGGTCAGCAGAGCTGCTATACAGCCAGAGAACTAGGTCAGCAGAGCTGCTCTACAGCCAAAGAACCAGGTTAGCAGAGCCGTTGTACAGCCTGAGAACCAGGCCAGCAAAGCTGCTCTAGAGCCAGAGAACCAGGTCAGCATAGCTGCTTCAAAGCCAGAGAACCAGGTCAGCAGAGCTGCTCTAGAGCCTAAGAAGCAGGTCAGCGGAGCTGCTGTAGAGCCAGAGAACCAGGTCAGCAGAGCTGCTATAGAGCCAGAGAACCCGGTCAGCAGAGCTGCTGTAGAGCCAGAGAACCAGGTCAGCACAGCTCATGCAGAGCCAGAGAACCAGGTGAGCAGAGCTGCTGTAGAGCCACAGAACCAGGTCAGCAGAGCTGCTTTAGAGCCAGAGAACCAGGTTAACAGAGTCGCTGAAGAGCCAGAGAACCAGGTCAGCAGAGTTTCTGTAGAGCCTGAGAACCAGGTCAGCAGAGCCGCTATAGAGCCAGAGAACCAGGTCAGCAGAGCTGCTGTACAGCCAGAGAACAAGGTCAGCAGAGCTACTCTCGAGCCAGAGAACCAGGTCAGCAGAGCCATTGTACTGCCTGAGAACCAGGTCAGCAAAGCTGCTCTAGAGCCAGAGAACCAGGGCAGCAGAGCTTCTTTAGAGCCAGAGAACCAGGTCGTCAGAGTTGCTGTAGAGCCACAGAACTAGACCCAGAGAACCAGGTCAGCAGAGCAGCTGTAGAGCCAGAGAATCAGGTCAGCAGAACCGCTATAGAGCCAGAGAACCAGGTCAGCAGAGCTGCTTCAAAGCCAGAAAACCAGGTAAGCAGAGCAGCTCTAGAGCCTAAGCAACAGGTCAGCAGAGTTGCTCTAGAGCCATAGAACCAGGTCAGCAGATCTGCAGTAGAACCAGAGAAACCAAGTCAGCAGAGCTTCTTTAGAGGGAGAGCACCAGGTCAGCAGAGCTGCTTTACAGCCAGAGAACCAGGTCAGCAGAGCTGCTGTAGAGCCAGAGAACCAGGTCAGCAGAGCCGTTGTTTAGCCAGAGAACCAGGTCAGCGGAGCTACTGTAGAGCCAGAGAACTAGGTCAGCAGTGCTGCTGTAGAGCCAGAGAACCAGATCAGCAGAGCCGCTCTAGAGCCATAGAACCAGGTCAGCAGAGCTGCTTTAGAGCCAGAGAACCAGGTCAGCAGAACTGCTTTAGAGCCAGGGAACCAGGTCAGCAGAGCCGTTGTAGAGCCAAAGAACAAGGTCAGCAGAGCTGGTGTAGAGCCAGAGAACCAGGTCAGGAAAGCCGTTGTAGAGCCAGAGAACCAGGTCAGCAGAGCTGCTCTAGAGCCAAAGAACTAAGTCAGCAGAGCTGCTGTAGAGCCAGAGAACCAGGTCAGCAGAGCTGCTTTAGAGCCACAGAACCAGGCCAGCAGAGCTGCTGTAGAGCCAGAGAACCAGGTCAGCAGAGCCGTTTTAGAGCCAGAGAACCAGGTCAGCAGAGCTGCTGTAGAGCCAGAGAACCAGGTTAGCAGAGCTGCTGTAGAGCCAGAGAACCAGGTCAGCAGAGCTGCTGTAGAGCCAGAGAACCAGGTTAGCAGAGCTGCTCTAGAGCCAGAGAACCAGGTCAACAGAGCCGCTGTAGAGCTAGAGAACCAGGTTAGCAGAGCTACTTTAGAGCCACAGAACCAGGCCAGCAGAGCCATTGTAGAGCCAGAGAACCAGGTCAGCAAAGCTGTTTTACAGCCAGAGAAACAGGTCAGCAGAGCCGTTGTAGTGCCAGAGAACCAGGTCAGCAGAGCTGCTGTAGAGTCAGAGAACCAGGTCAGCAAAGCTGTTGTAGAGCCAGAGAACTAGGTCAGCAGAGCTGCTGTAGAGCCATACAACCAGGTCAGCAGAGCCGCTCTAGAGCCAGAGAACCAGGTCAGCAGAGCTGCTTTAGAGCCAGAGAACCAGGTCAGCAGAGCCGCTGTACAGCCAGAGAACCAGGTCAGCAGAGCTGCTTTAGAGCCACAGAACCAGGCCAGCAGAGCTGTTGTAGAGCCAGAGAACCAGGTCAGCTAAGTTGCTTTACAGCCAGAGAAACAGGTCAGCAGAGCCGTTGTAGAGCCAGAGAACCAGGTCAGCAGAGCTGCTGTAGAGCCAGAGAACCAGGTCAACAACGCCATTGTAGAGCCAGAGAACCAGGTCAGCAGAGCCGTTGTAGAGCCAGAGAACCAGGTCAGCAGAACTGATTTAGAGCCAGGGAACCAGGTCAGCAGAGCCGTTGTAGAGCCAAAGAACAAGGTCAGCAGAGCTGCTGTAGAGCCAGAGAACCAGGTCAGGAAAGCCGTTGTAGAGCCAGAGAACCAGGTCAGCAGAGCTGCTCTAGAGCCAAAGAACTAGGTCAGCAGAGCTGCTGTAGAGCCAGAGAACCAGGTCAGCAGAGCTGCTTCAGAGCCAGAGAACCAGGTCAGCAGAGCTGCTTTAGAGCCAGGCAACCAGGTCAGCAGGGCTGCTCTAGAGCCTGAGAACCAGGTCAGCAGAGCCGTTGTAGAGCCAGAGAACCAGGTCAGTAGAGCTGTTGTAGAGCCTGAGAACCAGGTCAGCAGAGCTGCTGTAGAGCCAGAGAACCAGGTTAGCAGAGCTGCTGTAGAGCCAGAGAACCAGGTCAGCAGAGCTGCTGTAGAGCCAGAGAACCAGGTTAGCAGAGCTGCTCTAGAGCTAGAGAACCAGGTCAACAGAGCCGCTGTAGAGCTAGAGAACCAGGTTAGCAGAGCTACTTTAGAGCCTCAGAACCAGGCCAGCAGAGCCATTGTAGAGCCAGAGAACCAGGTCAGCAAAGCTGTTTTACAGCCAGAGAAACAGGTCAGCAGAGCCGTTGTAGAGCCAGAGAACCAGGTCAGCAGAGCTGCTGTAGAGCCAGAGAACCAGGTCAGCAAAGCTGTTGTAGAGCCAGAGAATTAGGTCAGCAGAGCTGCTGTAGAGCCATACAACCAGGTCAGCAGAGCCGCTCTAGAGCCAGAGAACCAGGTCAGCAGAGCTGCTTTACTGCTAGAGAACCAGGTCAGCAGAGCCGCTGTACAGCCAGAGAACCAGGTCAGCAGAGCTGCTTTAGAGCCACAGAACCAGGCCAGCAGAGCTGTTGTAGAGCCAGAGATCCAGGTCAGCTAAGCTGCTTTACAGCCAGAGAAACAGGTCAGCAGAGCCGTTGTAGAGCTAGAGAACCAGGTCAGCAGAGCTGCTGTAGAGCCAGAGAACCAGGTCAGCAACGCCATTGTAGAGCCAGAGAACCAGGTCAGCAGAGCTGCTCTAGAGCCTGAGAATCAGGTCAGCAGAGCCGTTATAGAGCAAGAGAACCAGGTCAGCAGAGGCACTATAGAGCCTGAGAACCAGGTCAGCAGAGCTGCTATACAGCCAGAGAACTAGGTCAGCAGAGCTGCTCTACAGCCAAAGAACCAGGTCAGCAGAGCCGTTGTACAGCCTGAGAACCAGGCCAGCAAAGCTGCTCTAGAGCCAGAGAACCAGGTCAGCAGAGCTGCTTCAAAGCCAGAGAACCAGGTCTGCAGAGCTGCTCTAGAGCCTAAGAAGCAGGTCAGCGGAGCTGCTGTAGAGCCAGAGAACCAGGTCAGCAGAGCTGCTATAGAGCCAGAGAACCAGGTCAGCAGAGCTGCTGTAGAGCCAGAGAACCAGGTCAGCACAGCTCATGTAGAGCCAGAGAACCAGGTGAGCAGAGCTGCTGTAGAGCCACAGAACCAGGTCAGCAGAGCTGCTTTAGAGCCAGAGAACCAGGTTAACAGAGTCGCTGTAGAGCCAGAGAACCAGGTCAGCAGAGTTTCTGTAGAGCCTGAGAACCAGGTCAGCAGAGCCACTATAGAGCCAGAGAACCAGGTCAGCAGAGCTGCTGTACAGCCAGAGAACAAGGTCAGCAGAGCTACTCTCGAGCTAGAGAACCAGGTCAGCAGAGCCATTGTACAGCCTGAGAACCAAGTCAGCAAAGCTGCTCTAGAGCCAGAGAACCAGGTCAGCAGAGCTGCTTTAGAGCCAGAGAACCAGGTTGTCAGAGTTGCTGTAGAGCCACAGAACTAGACCCAGAGAACCAGGTCAGCAGAGCAGCCGTAGAGCCAGAGAATCAGGTCAGCAGAACCGCTATAGAGCCAGAGAACCAGGTCAGCAGAGCTGCTTCAAAGCCAGAAAACCAGGTCAGCAGAGCAGCTCTAGAGCCTAAGAAACAGGTCAGCAGAGTTGCTCTAGAGCCAGAGAACCAGGTCAGCAGATCTGCAGTAGAACCAGAGAAACCAAGTCAGCAGAGCTGCTTTAGAGGGAGAGCACCAGGTCAGCAGAGCTGCTTTAGAGCCAGAGAACCAGGTCAGCAGAGCTGCTGTAGAGCCAGAGAACCAGGTCAGCAGAGCTGTTGTTTAGCCAGAGAACCAGGTCAGCGGAGCTGCTGTAGAGCCAGAGAACTAGGTCAGCAGTGCTGCTGTAGAGCCAGAGAACCAGATCAGCAGAGCCACTCTAGAGCCATAGAACCAGGTCAGCAGAGCTGCTTTAGAGCCAGAAAACCAGGTCAGCAGAGCCGTTGTAGAGCCAGAGAACCAGGTCAGCAGAACTGCTTTAGAGCCAGGGAACCAGGTCAGCAGAGCCGTTGTAGAGCCAGAGAACCAGGTCAGCAGAGCTGCTCTAGAGCCAAAGAACTAGGTCAGCAGAGCTGCTGTAGAGCCAGAGAACCAGGCCAGCAGAGCTGCTGTAGAGCCAGAGAACCAGGTCAGCAGAGCCGTTGTAGAGCCAGAGAACCAGGTCAGCAGAGCTGCTGTAGAGCCAGAGAACCAGTTTAGCAGAGCTGCTGTAGAGCCAGAGAACCAGGTCAGCAGAGCTGCTGTAGAGCCAGAGAACCAGGTTAGCAGAGCTGCTCTAGAGCCAGAGAACCAGGTCAACAGAGCCGCTGTAGAGCTAGAGAACCAGGTTAGCAGAGCTACTTTAGAGCCACAGAACCAGGCCAGCAGAGCCATTGTAGAGCCAGAGAACCAGGTCAGCAAAGCTGTTTTACAGCCAGAGAAACAGGTCAGCAGAGCCGTTGTAGAGCCAGAGAACCAGGTCAGCAGAGCTGCTGTAGAGCCAGAGAACCAGGTCAGCAAAGCTGTTGTAGAGCCAGAGAACTAGGTCAGCAGAGCTGCTGTAGAGCCATACAACCAGGTCAGCAGAGCCGCTCTAGAGCCAGAGAACCAGGTCAGCAGAGCTGCTTTAGAGCCAGAGAACCAGGTCAGCAGAGCCGCTGTACAGCCAGAGAACCAGGTCAGCAGAGCTGCTTTAGAGCCACAGAACCAGGCCAGCAGAGCTGTTGTAGAGCCAGAGAACTAGGTCAGCTAAGCTGCTTTACAGCCAGAGAAACAGGTCAGCAGAGCCGTTGTAGAGCCAGAGAACCAGGTCAGCAGAGCTGCTGTAGAGCCAGAGAACCAGGTCAGCAACGCCATTGTAGAGCCAGAGAACCAGGTCAGCAGAGCTGCTCTAGAGCCTGAGAATCAGGTCAGCAGAGCCAATGTAGAGCAAGAGAACCAGGTCAGCAGAGGCACTATAGAGCCTGAGAACCAGGTCAGCAGAGCTGCTATACAGCCAGAGAACTAGGTCAGCAGAGCTGCTCTACAGCCAAAGAACCAGGTCAGCAGAGCCGTTGTACAGCTTGAGAACCAGGTCAGCAGAGCTGCTCTAGAGCCTAAGAAGCAGGTCAGCGGAGCTGCTGTAGAGCCAGAGAACCAGGTCAGCAGAGCTGCTATAGAGCCAGAGAACGGGGTCAGCAGAGCTGCTGTAGAGCCAGAGAACCAGGTCAGCACAGCTCATGTAGAGCCAGAGAACCAGGTCAGCAGAGCTGCTGTAGAGCCACAGAACCAGGTCAGCAGAGCTGCTTTAGAGCCAGAGAACCAAGTTAACAGAGTCTCTGTAGAGCCAGAGAACCAGGTCAGCAGAGTTTCTGTAGAGCCTGAGAACCAGGTCAGCAGAGCCGCTATAGAGCCAGAGAACCAGGTCAGCAGAGCTGCTGTACAGCCAGAGAACAAGGTCAGCAGAGCTACTCTCGAGCCAGAGAACCAGGTCAGCTAAGCTGCTTTACAGCCAGAGAAACAGGTCAGCAGAGTCGTTGTAAAGCAAGAGAACCAGGTCAGCAGAGCTGCTGTAGAGCCAGAAAATCAGGTCAGCAGAGTTGCTTTAGAGCCAGAGGACCAGGTCAGCAGAGCCGTTGTAGAGCCAGAGAACCAGATCAGCAGAGCTGTTGTAGAGCCTGAGAACCAGGTCAGCAGAGCTGCTGTAGAGCCAGAGAACCAGGTTAGCAGAGCTGCTGTAGAGCCAGAGAACCAGGTCAGCAGAGCTGCTGTAGAGCCAGAGAACCAGGTCAGCAGAGCCGCTCTAGAGCCAGAGAACCAGGTCAACATAGCCGCTGTAGAGCTAGAGAACCAGGTTAGCAGAGCTACTTTAGAGCCACAGAACCAGGCCAGCAGAGCCATTGTAGAGCCAGAGAACCAGGTCAGCAAAGCTGTTTTACAGCCAGAAAAACAGGTCAGCAGAGCCGTTGTAGAGCCAGAGAACCAGGTCAGCAGAGCTGCTGTAGTGCCAGAGAACCAGGTCAGCAAAGCTGTTGTAGAGCCAGAGAACTAGGTCAGCAGACCTGCTGTAGAGCCATACAACCAGGTCAGCAGAGCCGCTCTAGAGCCAGAGAACCAGGTCAGCAAAGCTGCTTTAGAGCCAGAGAACCAGGCCAGCAGAGCCGCTGTACAGCCAGAGAACCAGGTCAGCAGAGCTGCTTTAGAGCCACAGAACCAGGCCAGCAGAGGCATTGTAGAGCCAGAGAACTAGGTCAGCAAAGCTGTTTTACAGCCAGAGAAACAGGTCAGCAGAGCCGTTGTAGAGCCAGAGAACCAGGTCAGCAGAGCTGCTGTAGAGCCAGAGAACCAGGTCAGCAACGCCATTGTAGAGCCAGAGAACCAGGTCAGCAGAGCTGCTCTAGAGCCTGAGAATCAGGTCAGCAGAGCCGTTGTAGAGCAAGAGAACCAGGTCAGCAGAGACACTATAGATCCTGAGAACCAGGTCAGCAGAGCTGCTATACAGCCAGAGAACTAGGTCAGCAGAGCTGCTCTACAGCCAAAGAACCAGGTCAGCAGAGCCGTTGTACAGCCTGAGAACCAGGCCAGCAAAGCTGCTCTAGAGCCAGAGAACCAGGTCAGCAGAGCTGCTTCAAAGCCAGAGAACCAGGTCAGCAGAGCTGCTCTAGAGCCTAAGAAGCAGGTCAGCGGAGCTGCTGTAGAGCCAGAGAACCAGGTCAGCAGAGCTGCTATAGAGCCAGAGAACCATGTCAGCAGAGCTGCTGTAGAGCCAGAGAACCAGGTCAGCACAGCTCATGTAGAGCCAGAGAACCAGGTGAGCAGAGCTGCTGTAGAGCCACAGAACCAGGTCAGCAGAGCTGCTTTAGAGCCAGAGAACCAGGTTAACAGAGTCGCTGTAGAGCCAGAGAACCAGGTCAGCAGAGTTTCTGTAGAGCCTGAGAACCAGGTCAGCAGAGCCACTATAGAGCCAGAGAACCAGGTCAGCAGAGCTGCTGTACAGCCAGAGAACAAGGTCAGCAGAGCTACTCTCGAGCCAGAGAACCAGGTCAGCAGAGCCGTTGTACAGCCTGAAAACCAGGTCAGCAAAGCTGCTCTAGAGCCAGAGAACCAGGTCAGCAGAGCTGCTTTAGAGCCAGAGAACCAGGTCGTCAGTGTTGCTGTAGAGCCACAGAACTAGACCCAGAGAACCAGGTCAGCAGAGCAGCTGTAGAGCCAGAGAATCAGGTCAGCAGAGCTGCTGTACAGCCAGAGAACAAGGTCAGCAGAGCTACTCTCGAGCCAGAGAACCAGGTCAGCAGAGCCGTTGTACAGCCTGAGAACCAGGTCAGCAAAGCTGCTCTAGAGCCAGAGAACCAGGTAAGCAGAGCTGCTTTAGAGCCAGAGAACCAGGTCGTCAGTGTTGCTGTAGAGCCACAGATCTAGACCCAGAGAACCAGGTCAGCAGAGCAGCTGTAGAGCCAGAGAATCAGGTCAGCAGAACCGCTATAGAGCCAGAGAACCAGGTCAGCAGAGCTGCTTCAAAGCCAGAAAACCAGGTCAGCAGAGCAGCTCTAGAGCCTAAGAAACAGGTCAGCAGAGTTGCTCTAGAGCCAGAGAACCAAGTCAGCAGATCTGCAGTAGAACCAGAGAAACCAAGTCAGCGGAGCTGCTTTAGAGGGAGAGCACCAGGTCAGCAGAACTGCTTTAGAGCTAGAGAACCAGGTCAGCAGAGCTGCTGTAGAGCCAGAGAACCAGGTCAGCAGAGCCGTTGTTTAGCCAGAGAACCAGGTCAGCGGAGCTGCTGTAGAGCCAGAGAACTAGGTCAGCAGTGCTGCTGTAGAGCCAGAGAACCAGATCAGCAGAGCCGCTCTAGAGCCATAGAACCAAGTCAGCAGAGCTGCTTTAGAGACAGAGAGCCAGGTCAGCAGAGCCGTTGTAGAGCCAGAGAACCAGGTCAGCAGAACTGCTTTAGAGCCAGGAAACCAGGTCAGCAGAGCCGTTGCAGAGCCAAAGAACATGGTCAGCAGAGCTGCTGTAGAGCCAGAGAACCAGGTCAGGAAAGCCGTTGTAGAGCCAGAGAACCAGGTCAGCAGAGCTGCTCTAGAGCCAAAGAACTAGGTCAGCAGAGCTGCTGTTGAGCCAGAGAACCAGGTCAGCAGAGCTGCTTCAGAGCCAGAGAACCAGGTCAGCAGAGATGCTTTAGAGCCAGAGAACCAGGTCAGCAGAGTTGCTTTAGAGCCAGGCAACCAGGTCAGCAGAGCTGCTGTAGAGCCTGAGAACCAGGTCAGCAGAGCCATTGTAGAGCCAGAGAACCAGGTCAGCAGATCTGTTGTAGAGCCTGAGAACCAGGTCAACAGAGCTGCTGTAGAGCCAGAGAGCCAGGTTAGCAGAGCTGCTGTAGAGCCAGAGAACCAGGTCAGCAGAGCTGCTGTAGAGCCCGAGAACCAGGTTAGCAGAGCTGCTCTAGAGCCAGAGAACCAGGTCAACAGAGCCGCTGTAGAGCTAGAGAACCAGGTTAGCAGAGCTACTTTAGAGCCACAGAACCAGGCAAGCAGAGGCATTGTAGAGCCAGAGAACTAGGTCAGCAAAGCTGTTTTACAGCCAGAGAAACAGGTCAGCAGAGCCGTTGTAGAGCCAGAGAACCAGGTCAGCAGAGCTGTTGTAGAGCCTGAGAACCAGGTCAGCAGAGCTGCTCTACAGCCAAAGAACCAGGTCAGCAGAGCCGTTGCACAGCCTGAGAACCAGGCCAGCAAAGCTGCTCTAGAGCCAGAGAACCAGGTCATCAGAGCTGCTTCAAAGCCAGAGAACCAGGTCAGCAGAGCTGCTCTAGAGCCTAAGAAGCAGGTCAGCGGAGCTGCTGTAGAGCCAGAGAACCAGGTCAGCAGAGCTGCTATAGAGCCAGAGAACCAGGTCAGCAGAGCTGCTGTAGAGCCAGAGAACCAGGTCAGCACAGCTCATGTAGAGCCAGAGAACCAGGTGAGCAGAGCTGCTGTAGAGCCACAGAACCAGGTCAGCAGAGCTGCTTTAGAGCCATAGAACCAGGTTAACAGAGTCGCTGTAGAGCCAGAGACCCAGGTCAGCAGAGTTTCTGTAGAGCCTGAGAACCAGGTCAGCAGAGCCGCTATAGAGCCAGAGAACCAGGTCAGCAGAGCTGCTGTACAGCCAGAGAACAAGGTCAGCAGAGCTACTCTCGAGCCAGAGAACCAGGTCAGCAGAGCTGTTGTACAGCCTGAGAACCAGGTCAGCAAAGCTGCTCTAGAGCCAGAGAACCAGGTCAGCAGAGCTGCTTTAGAGCCGGAGAACCAGGTCGTCAGTGTTGCTGTAGAGCCACAGAACTAGACCCAGAGAACCAGGTCAGCAGAGCAGCTGTAGAGCCAGAGAATCAGGTCAGCAGAACCGCTATAGAGCCAGAGAACCAGGTCAGCAGAGCTGCTTCAAAGCCAGAAAACCAGGTCAGCAGAGCAGCTCTAGAGCCTAAGAAACAGGTCAGCAGAGTTGCTCTAGAGCCAGAGAACCAAGTCAGCAGATCTGCAGTAGAACCAGAGAAACCAAGTCAGCAGAGCTGCTTTAGAGGGAGAGCACCAGGTCAGCAGAACTGCTTTAGAGCCAGAGAACCAGGTCAGCGGAGCTGCTGTAGAGCCAGAGAACTAGGTCAGCAGTGCTGCTGTAGAGCCAGAGAACCAGATCAGCAGAGCCGCTCTAGAGCCATAGAACCAGGTCAGCAGAGCTGCTTTAGAGCCAGAGAACCAGGTCAGCAGAGCCGTTGTAGAGCCAGAGAACCAGGTCAGCAGAACTGCTTTAGAGCCAGGGAACCAGGTCAGCAGAGCCGTTGTAGAGCCAAAGAACAAGGTCAGCAGAGCTGCTGTAGAGCCAGAGAACCAGGTCAGGAAAGCCGTTGTAGAGCCAGAGAACCAGGTCAGCAGAGCTGCAATAGAGCCAGAGAACCAGGTCAGCAGAGCTGCTGTAGAGCCAGAGAACCAGGTCAGCGCAGCTCATGTAGAGCCAGAGAACCAGGTGAGCAGAGCTGCTGTAGAGCCACAGAACCAGGTCAGCAGAGCTGATTTAGAGACAGAGAACCAGGTTAACAGAGTCGCTGTAGAGCCAGAGAACCAGGTCAGCAGAGTTTCTGTAGAGCCTGAGAACCAGGTCAGCAGAGCCGCTATAGAGCCAGAGAACCAGGTCAGCAGAGCTGCTGTACAGCCAGAGAACAAGGTCAGCAGAGCTACTCTCGAGCCAGAGAACCAGGTCAGCTAAGCTGCTTTACAGCCAGAGAAACAGGTCAGCAGAGTCGTTGTAGAGCAAGAGAACCAGGTCAGCAGAGCTGCTGTAGAGCCAGAAAATCAGGTCAGCAGAGCTGCTTTAGAGCCAGAGAACCAGGTCAGCAGAGCCGTTGTAGAGCCAGAGAACCAGGTCAGCAGAGCTGTTGTAGAGCCTGAGAACCAGGTCAGCAGAGCTGCTGTAGAGCCAGAGAACCAGGTTAGCAGAGCTGCTGTAGAGCCAGAGAACCAGGTCAGCAGAGCTGCTGTAGAGCCAGAGAACCAGGTCAGCAGAGCTGCTGTAGAGCCAGAGAACCAGGTCAGCAGAGCCGCTCTAGAGCCAGAGAACCAGGTCAACAGAGCCGCTGTAGAGCTCGAGAACCAGGTTAGCAGAGCTACTTTAGAGCCACAGAACCAGGCCAGCAGAGCCATTGTAGAGCCAGAGAACCAGGTCAGCAAAGCTGCTTTACAGCCAGAGAAACAGGTCAGCAGAGCCGTTGTAGAGCCAGAGAACCAGGTCAGCAGAGCTGCTGTAGTGCCAGAGAACCAGGTCAGCAAAGCTGTTGTAGAGCCAGAGAACTAGGTCAGCAGAGCTGCTGTAGAGCCATACAACCAGGTCAGCAGAGCCGCTCTAGAGCCAGAGAACCAGGTCAGCAGAGCTGCTTTAGAGCCAGAGAACCAGGTCAGCAGAGCCGCTGTACAGCCAGAGAACCAGGTCAGCAGAGCTGCTTTAGAGCCACAGAACCAGGCCAGCAGAGCTGTTGTAGAGCCAGAGAACCAGGTCAGCTAAGCTGCTTTACAGCCAGAGAAACAGGTCAGCAGAGCCGTTGTAGAGCCAGAGAACCAGGTCAGCAGAGCTGCTGTAGAGCCAGAGAACCAGGTCAGCAACGCCATTGTAGAGCCAGAGAACCAGGTCAGCAGAGCTGCTCTAGAGCCTGAGAATCAGGTCAGCAGAGCCGTTGTAGAGCAAGAGAACCAGGTCAGCAGAGGCACTATAGATCCTGAGAACCAGGTCAGCAGAGCTGCTATACAGCCAGAGAACTAGGTCAGCAGAGCTACTCTCGAGCCAGAGAACCAGGTCAGCAGAGCCGTTGTACAGCCTGAGAACCAGGTCAGCAAAGCTGCTCTAGAGCCAGAGAACCAGGTCAGCAGAGCTGCTTTAGAGCCAGAGAACCAGGTCGTCAGTGTTGCTGTAGAGCCACAGAACTAGACCCAGAGAACCAGGTCAGCAGAGCAGCTGTAGAGCCAGAGAATCAGGTCAGCAGAACCGCTATAGAGCCAGAGAACCAGGTCAGCAGAGCAGCTCTAGAGCCTAAGAAACAGGTCAGCAGAGTTGCTCTAGAGCCAGAGAACCAAGTCAGCAGATCTGCAGTAGAACCAGAGAAACCAAGTCAGCAGAGCTGCTTTAGAGGGAGAGCACCAGGTCAGCAGAACTGCTTTAGAGCCAGAGAACCAGGTCAGCAGAGCTGCTGTAGAGCCAGAGTACCAGGTCAGCAGAGCCGTTGTTTAGCCAGAGAACCAGGTCAGCGGAGCTGCTGTAGAGCCAGAGAACTAGGTCAGCAGTGCTGCTGTAGAGCCAGAGAACCAGATCAGCAGAGCCGCTCTTGAGACATAGAACCAGGTCAGCAGAGCTGCTTTAGAGCCAGAGAACCAGGTCAGCAGAGCCGTTGTAGAGCCAAAGAACAAGGTCAGCAGAGCTGCTGTAGAGCCAGAGAACCAGGTCAGGAAAGCCGTTGTAGAGCCAGAGAACCAGGTCAGCAGAGCTGCAATAGAGCCAGAGAACCAGGTCAGCAGATCTGCTGTAGAGCCAGAGAACCAGGTCAGCGCAGCTCATGTAGAGCCAGAGAACCAGGTGAGCAGAGCTGCTGTAGAGCCACAGAACCAGGTCAGCAGAGCTGATTTAGAGCCAGAGAACCAGGTTAACAGAGTCGCTGTAGAGCCAGAGAACCAGGTCAGCAGAGTTTCTGTAGAGCCTGAGAACCAGGTCAGCAGAGCCGCTATAGAGCCAGAGAACCAGGTCAGCAGAGCTGCTGTACAGCCAGAGAACAAGGTCAGCAGAGCTACTCTCGAGCCAGAGAACCAGGTCAGCTAAGCTGCTTTACAGCCAGAGAAACAGGTCAGCAGAGTCGTTGTAGAGCAAGAGAACCAGGTCAGCAGAGCTGCTGTAGAGCCAGAAAATCAGGTCAGCAGAGCTGCTTTAGAGCCAGAGAACCAGGTCAGCAGAGCCGTTGTAGAGCCAGAGAACCAGGTCAGCAGAGCTGTTGTAGAGCCTGAGAACCAGGTCAGCAGAGCTGCTGTAGAGCCAGAGAACCAGGTTAGCAGAGCTGCTGTAGAGCCAGAGAACCAGGTCAGCAGAGCTGCTGTAGAGCCAGAGAACCAGGTCAGCAGAGCTGCTGTAGAGCCAGAGAACCAGGTCAGCAGAGCCGCTCTAGAGCCAGAGAACCAGGTCAACAGAGCCGCTGTAGAGCTAGAGAACCAGGTTAGCAGAGCTACTTTAGAGCCACAGAACCAGGCCAGCAGAGCCATTGTAGAGCCAGAGAACCAGGTCAGCAAAGCTGCTTTACAGCCAGAGAAACAGGTCAGCAGAGCCGTTGTAGAGCCAGAGAACCAGGTCAGCAGAGCTGCTGTAGTGCCAGAGAACCAGGTCAGCAAAGCTGTTGTAGAGCCAGAGAACTAGGTCAGCAGAGCTGCTGTAGAGCCATACAACCAGGTCAGCAGAGCCGCTCTAGAGCCAGAGAACCAGGTCAGCAGAGCTGCTTTAGAGCCAGAGAACCAGGTCAGCAGAGCCGCTGTACAGCCAGAGAACCAGGTCAGCAGAGCTGCTTTAGAGCCACAGAACCAGGCCAGCAGAGCTGTTGTAGAGCCAGAGAACCAGGTCAGCTAAGCTGCTTTACAGCCAGAGAAACAGGTCAGCAGAGCCGTTGTAGAGCCAGAGAACCAGGTCAGCAGAGCTGCTGTAGAGCCAGAGAACCAGGTCAGCAACGCCATTGTAGAGCCAGAGAACCAGGTCAGCAGAGCTGCTCTAGAGCCTGAGAATCAGGTCAGCAGAGCCGTTGTAGAGCAAGAGAACCAGGTCAGCAGAGGCACTATAGATCCTGAGAACCAGGTCAGCAGAGCTGCTATACAGCCAGAGAACTAGGTCAGCAGAGCTACTCTCGAGCCAGAGAACCAGGTCAGCAGAGCTGCTTTAGAGCCAGAGAACCAGGTCGTCAGTGTTGCTGTAGAGCCACAGAACTAGACCCAGAGAACCAGGTCAGCAGAGCAGCTGTAGAGCCAGAGAATCAGGTCAGCAGAACCGCTATAGAGCCAGAGAACCAGGTCAGCAGAGCTGCTTCAAAGCCAGAAAACCAGGTCAGCAGAGCAGCTCTAGAGCCTAAGAAACAGGTCAGCAGAGTTGCTCTAGAGCCAGAGAACCAAGTCAGCAGATCTGCAGTAGAACCAGAGAAACCAAGTCAGCGGAGCTGCTTTAGAGGGAGAGCACCAGGTCAGCAGAACTGCTTTAGAGCCAGGGAACCAGGTCAGCAGAGCCGTTGTTTAGCCAGAGAACCAGGTCAGCGGAGCTGCTGTAGAGCCACAGAACTAGACCCAGAGAACCAGGTCAGCAGAGCAGCTGTAGAGCCAGAGAATCAGGTCAGCAGAACCGCTATAGAGCCAGAGAACCAGGTCAGCAGAGCAGCTCTAGAGCCTAAGAAACAGGTCAGCAGAGTTGCTCTAGAGCCAGAGAACCAAGTCAGCAGATCTGCAGTAGAACCAGAGAAACCAAGTCAGCAGAGCTGCTTTAGAGGGAGAGCACCAGGTCAGCAGAACTGCTTTAGAGACAGAGAACCAGGTCAGCAGAGCTGCTGTAGAGCCAGAGTACCAGGTCAGCAGAGCCGTTGTTTAGCCAGAGAACCAGGTCAGCGGAGCTGCTGTAGAGCCAGAGAACTAGGTCAGCAGTGCTGCTGTAGAGCCAGAGAACCAGATCAGCAGAGCCGCTCTAGAGACATAGAACCAGGTCAGCAGAGCTGCTTTAGAGCCAGAGAACCAGGTCAGCAGAGCCGTTGTAGAGCCAAAGAACAAGGTCAGCAGAGCTGCTGTAGAGCCAGAGAACCAGGTCAGGAAAGCCGTTGTAGAGCCAGAGAACCAGGTCAGCAGAGCTGCAATAGAGCCAGAGAACCAGGTCAGCAGAGCTGCTGTAGAGCCAGAGAACCAGGTCAGCGCAGCTCATGTAGAGCCAGAGAACCAGGTGAGCAGAGCTGCTGTAGAGCCACAGAACCAGGTCAGCAGAGCTGATTTAGAGCCAGAGAACCAGGTTAACAGAGTCGCTGTAGAGCCAGAGAACCAGGTCAGCAGAGTTTCTGTAGAGCCTGAGAACCAGGTCAGCAGAGCCGCTATAGAGCCAGAGAACCAGGTCAGCAGAGCTGCTGTACAGCCAGAGAACAAGGTCAGCAGAGCTACTCTCGAGCCAGAGAACCAGGTCAGCTAAGCTGCTTTACAGCCAGAGAAACAGGTCAGCAGAGTCGTTGTAGAGCAAGAGAACCAGGTCAGCAGAGCTGCTGTAGAGCCAGAAAATCAGGTCAGCAGAGCTGCTTTAGAGCCAGAGAACCAGGTCAGCAGAGCCGTTGTAGAGCCAGAGAACCAGGTCAGCAGAGCTGTTGTAGAGCCTGAGAACCAGGTCAGCAGAGCTGCTGTAGAGCCAGAGAACCAGGTTAGCAGAGCTGCTGTAGAGCCAGAGAACCAGGTCAGCAGAGCTGCTGTAGAGCCAGAGAACCAGGTCAGCAGAGCTGCTGTAGAGCCAGAGAACCAGGTCAGCAGAGCCGCTCTAGAGCCAGAGAACCAGGTCAACAGAGCCGCTGTAGAGCTAGAGAACCAGGTTAGCAGAGCTACTTTAGAGCCACAGAACCAGGCCAGCAGAGCCATTGTAGAGCCAGAGAACCAGGTCAGCAAAGCTGCTTTACAGCCAGAGAAACAGGTCAGCAGAGCCGTTGTAGAGCCAGAGAACCAGGTCAGCAGAGCTGCTGTAGTGCCAGAGAACCAGGTCAGCAAAGCTGTTGTAGAGCCAGAGAACTAGGTCAGCAGAGCTGCTGTAGAGCCATACAACCAGGTCAGCAGAGCCGCTCTAGAGCCAGAGAACCAGGTCAGCAGAGCTGCTTTAGAGCCAGAGAACCAGGTCAGCAGAGCCGCTGTACAGCCAGAGAACCAGGTCAGCAGAGCTGCTTTAGAGCCACAGAACCAGGCCAGCAGAGCTGTTGTAGAGCCAGAGAACCAGGTCAGCTAAGCTGCTTTACAGCCAGAGAAACAGGTCAGCAGAGCCGTTGTAGAGCCAGAGAACCAGGTCAGCAGAGCTGCTGTAGAGCCAGAGAACCAGGTCAGCAACGCCATTGTAGAGCCAGAGAACCAGGTCAGCAGAGCTGCTCTAGAGCCTGAGAATCAGGTCAGCAGAGCCGTTGTAGAGCAAGAGAACCAGGTCAGCAGAGGCACTATAGATCCTGAGAACCAGGTCAGCAGAGCTGCTATACAGCCAGAGAACTAGGTCAGCAGAGCTACTCTCGAGCCAGAGAACCAGGTCAGCAGAGCTGCTTTAGAGCCAGAGAACCAGGTCGTCAGTGTTGCTGTAGAGCCACAGAACTAGACCCAGAGAACCAGGTCAGCAGAGCAGCTGTAGAGCCAGAGAATCAGGTCAGCAGAACCGCTATAGAGCCAGAGAACCAGGTCAGCAGAGCTGCTTCAAAGCCAGAAAACCAGGTCAGCAGAGCAGCTCTAGAGCCTAAGAAACAGGTCAGCAGAGTTGCTCTAGAGCCAGAGAACCAAGTCAGCAGATCTGCAGTAGAACCAGAGAAACCAAGTCAGCGGAGCTGCTTTAGAGGGAGAGCACCAGGTCAGCAGAACTGCTTTAGAGCCAGGGAACCAGGTCAGCAGAGCCGTTGTTTAGCCAGAGAACCAGGTCAGCGGAGCTGCTGTAGAGCCAGAGAACTAGGTCAGCAGTGCTGCTGTAGAGCCAGAGAACCAGATCAGCAGAGCCGCTCTAGAGCCATAGAACCAGGTCAGCAGAGCTGCTTTAGAGCCAGAGAACCAGTTCAGCAGAGCCGTTGTAGAGCCAGAGAACCAGGTCAGCAGAACTGCTTTAGAGCCAGGGAACCAGGTCAGCAGAGCCGTTGTAGAGCCAAAGAACAAGGTCAGCAGAGCTGCTGTAGAGCCAGAGAACCAGGTCAGGAAAGCCGTTGTAGAGCCAGAGAACCAGGTCAGCAGAGCTGCTATAGAGCCAGAGAACCAGGTCAGCAGAGCTGCTGTAGAGCCAGAGAACCAGGTCAGCGCAGCTCATGTAGAGCCAGAGAACCAGGTGAGCAGAGCTGCTGTAGAGCCACAGAACCAGGTCAGCAGAGCTGATTTAGAGCCAGAGAACCAGGTTAACAGAGTCGCTGTAGAGCCAGAGAACCAGGTCAGCAGAGTTTCTGTAGAGCCTGAGAACCAGGTCAGCAGAGCCGCTATAGAGCCAGAGAACCAGGTCAGCAGAGCTGCTGTACAGCCAGAGAACAAGGTCAGCAGAGCTACTCTCGAGCCAGAGAACCAGGTCAGCTAAGCTGCTTTACAGCCAGAGAAACAGGTCAGCAGAGTCGTTGTAGAGCAAGAGAACCAGGTCAGCAGAGCTGCTGTAGAGCCAGAAAATCAGGTCAGCAGAGCTGCTTTAGAGCCAGAGAACCAGGTCAGCAGAGCCGTTGTAGAGCCAGAGAACCAGGTCAGCAGAGCTGTTGTAGAGCCAGAGAACCAGGTTAGCAGAGCTGCTGTAGAGCCAGAGAACCAGGTCAGCAGAGCTGCTGTAGAGCCAGAGAACCAGGTCAGCAGAGCTGCTGTAGAGCCAGAGAACCAGGTCAGCAGAGCCGCTCTAGAGCCAGAGAACCAAGTCAACAGAGCCGCTGTAGAGCTAGAGAACCAGGTTAGCAGAGCTACTTTAGAGCCACAGAACCAGGCCAGCAGAGCCATTGTAGAGCCAGAGAACCAGGTCAGCAAAGCTGTTTTACAGCCAGAGAAACAGGTCAGCAGAGCCGTTGTAGAGCCAGAGAACCAGGTCAGCAGAGCTGCTGTAGTGCCAGAGAACCAGGTCAGCAAAGCTGTTGTAGAGCCAGAGAACTAGGTCAGCAGAGCTGCTGTAGAGCCATACAACCAGGTCAGCAGAGCCGCTCTAGAGCCAGAGAACCAGGTCAGCAGAGCTGCTTTAGAGCCAGAGAACCAGGTCAGCAGAGCCGCTGTACAGCCAGAGAACCAGGTCAGCAGACCTGCTTTAGAGCCACAGAACCAGGCCAGCAGAGCTGTTGTAGAGCCAGAGAACCAGGTCAGCTAAGCTGCTTTACAGCCAGAGAAACAGGTCAGCAGAGCCGTTGTAGAGCCAGAGAACCAGGTCAGCAGAGCTGCTGTAGAGCCAGAGAACCAGGTCAGCAACGCCATTGTAGAGCCAGAGAACCAGGTCAGCAGAGCTGCTCTAGAGCCTGAGAATCAGGTCAGCAGAGCCGTTGTAGAGCAAGAGAACCAGGTCAGCAGAGGCACTATAGATCCTGAGAACCAGGTCAGCAGAGCTGCTATACAGCCAGAGAATTAGGTCAGCAGAGCTGCTCTACAGCCAAAGAACCAGGTCAGCAGAGCCGTTGTACAGCCTGAGAACCAGGCCAGCAAAGCTGCTGTAGAGCCAGAGAACCAGGTCAGCACAGCTCATGTAGAGCCAGAGAACCAGGTGAGCAGAGCTGCTGTAGAGCAACAGAACCAGGTCAGCAGAGCTGCTTTAGAGCCAGAGAACCAGGTTAACAGAGTCGCTGTAGAGCCAGAGAACCAGGTCAGCAGAGTTTCTGTAGAGCCTGAGAACCAGGTCAGCAGAGCCGCTATAGAGCCAGAGAACCAGGTCAGCAGAGCTGCTGTACAGCCAGAGAACAAGGTCAGCAGAGCTACTCTCGAGCCAGAGAACCAGGTCAGCAGAGCCGTTGTACAGCCTGAGAACCAGGTCAGCAAAGCTGCTCTAGAGCCAGAGAACCAGGTCAGCAGAGCTGCTTTAGAGCCAGAGAACCAGGTCGTCAGTGTTGCTGTAGAGCCACAGAACTAGACCCAGAGAACCAGGTCAGCAGAGCAGCTGTAGAGCCAGAGAATCAGGTCAGCAGAACCGCTATAGAGCCAGAGAACCAGGTCAGCAGAGCTGCTTCAAAGCCAGAAAACCAGGTCAGCAGAGTAGCTCTAGAGCCTAAGAAACAGGTCAGCAGAGTTGCTCTAGAGCCAGAGAACCAAATCAGCAGATCTGCAGTAGAACCAGAGAAACCAAGTCAGCAGAGCTGCTTTAGAGGGAGAGCACCAGGTCAGCAGAACTGCTTTAGTGCCAGAGAACCAGGTCAGCAGAGCTGCTGTAGAGCCAGAGAACCAGGTCAGCAGAGCCGTTGTTTAGCCAGAGAACCAGGTCAGCGGAGCTGCTGTAGAGCCAGAGAACTAGGTCAGCAGTGCTGCTGTAGAGCCAGAGAACCAGATCAGCAGAGCCGCTCTAGAGCCATAGAACCAGGTCAGCAGAGCTGCTTTAGAGACAGAGAACCTGGTCAGCAGAGCCGTTGTAGAGCCAGAGAACCAGGTCAGCAGAACTGCTTTAGAGCCAGGGAACCAGGTCAGCAGAGCCGTTGTAGAGCCAAAGAACAAGGTCAGCAGAGCTGCTGTAGAGCCAGAGAACCAGGTCAGGAAAGCCGTTGTAGAGCCAGAGAACCAGGTCAGCAGAGCTGCTCTAGAGCCAAAGAACTAGGTCAGCAGAGCTGCTGTAGAGCCAGAGAACCAGGTCAGCAGAGCTGCTTCAGAGCCAGAGAACCAGGTCAGCAGCGATGCTTTAGAGCCAGAGAACCAGGTCAGCAGAGCTGCTTTAGAGCCAGGCAACCAGGTCAGCAGAGCTGCTGTAGAGCCTGAGAACCAGGTCAGCAGAGCCGTTGTAGAGCCAGAGAACCAGGTCAGCAGATCTGTTGTAGAGCCAGAGAACCAGGTTAGCAGAGCTGCTGTAGAGCCAGAGAACCAGGTCAGCAGAGCTGCTGTAGAGCCAGAGAACCAGGTTAGCAGAGCTGCTCTAGAGTCAGAGAACCAGGTCAACAGAGCCGCTGTGGAGCTAGAGAACCAGGTTAGCAGAGCTACTTTAGAGCCACAGAACCAGGCCAGCAGAGCCATTGTAGAGCCAGAGAACCAGGTTAGCAAAGCTGTTTTACAGCCAGAGAAACAGGTCAGCAGAGCCGTTGTAGAGCCAGTGAACCAGGTCAGCAGAGCTGCTGTAGTGCCAGAGAACCAGGTCAGCAAAGCTGTTGTAGAGCCAGAGAACTAGGTCAGCAGAGCTGCTGTAGAGCCATACAACCAGGTCAGCAGTGCCGCTCTAGAGCCAGAGAACCAGGTCAGCAGAGCTGCTTTAGAGCCAGAGAACCAGGTCAGCAGAGCCGCTGTACAGCCAGAGAACCAGGTCAGCAGAGCTGCTTTAGAGCCACAGAACCAGGCCAGCAGAGCTGTTGTAGAGCCAGAGAACCAGGTCAGCTAAGCTGCTTTACAGCCAGAGAAACAGGTCAGCAGAGCCGTTGTAGAGCCAGAGAACCAGGTCAGCAGAGCTGCTGTAGAGCCAGAGAACCAGGTCAGCAACGCCATTGTAGAGCCAGAGAACCAGGTCAGCAGAGCTGCTCTAGAGCCTGAGAATCAGGTCAGCAGAGCCGTTGTAGAGCAAGAGAACCAGGTCAGCAGAGGCACTATAGATCCTGAGAACCAGGTCAGCAGAGCTGCTATACAGCCAGAGAACTAGGTCAGCAGAGCTGCTTCAAAGCCAGAGATCCAGGTCAGCAGAGCTGCTCTAGAGCCTAAGAAGCAGGTCAGCGGAGCTGCTGTAGAGCCAGAGAACCAGGTCAGCAGAGCTGCTATAGAGCCAGAGAACCAGGTCAGCAGAGCTGCTGTAGAGCCAGAGAACCAGGTCAGCACAGCTCATGTAGAGCCAGAGAACCAGGTGAGCAGAGCTGCTGTAGAGCCACAGAACCAGGTCAGCAGAGCTGCTTTAGAGCCAGAGAACCAGGTTAACAGAGTCGCTGTAGAGCCAGAGAACCAGGTCAGCAGAGTTTCTGTAGAGCCTGAGAACCAGGTCAGCAGAGCCACTATAGAGCCAGAGAACCAGGTCAGCAGAGCTGCTGTACAGCCAGAGAACAAGGTCAGCAGAGCTACTCTCGAGCCAGAGAACCAGGTCAGCAGAGCCGTTGTACAGCCTGAGAACCAGGTCAGCAAAGCTGCTCTAGAGCCAGAGAACCAGGTCAGCAGAGCTGCTTTAGAGCCAGAGAACCAGGTCGTCAGTGTTGCTGTAGAGCCACAGAACTAGACCCAGAGAACCAGGTCAGCAGAGCAGCTGTAGAGCCAGAGAATCAGGTCAGCAGAACCGCTATAGAGCCAGAGAACCAGGTCAGCAGAGCTGCTTCAAAGCCAGAAAACCAGGTCAGCAGAGCAGCTCTAGAGCCTAAGAAACAGGTCAGCAGAGTTGCTCTAGAGCCAGAGAACCAAGTCAGCAGATCTGCAGTAGAACCAGAGAAACCAAGTCAGCAGAGCTGCTTTAGAGGGAGAGCACCAGGTCAGCAGAACTGCTTTAGAGCCAGAGAACCAGGTCAGCAGAGCTGCTGTAGAGCCAGAGAACCAGGTCAGCAGAGCCGTTGTTTAGCCAGAGAACCAGGTCAGCGGAGCTGCTGTAGAGCCAGAGAACTAGGTCAGCAGTGCTGCTGTAGAGCCAGAGAACCAGATCAGCAGAGCCGCTCTAGAGCCATAGAACCAGGTCAGCAGAGCTGCTTTAGAGCCAGAGAACCAGGTCAGCAGATCCGTTGTAGAGCCAGAGAACCAGGTCAGCAGAACTGCTTTAGAGCCAGGGAACCAGGTCAGCAGAGCCGTTGTAGAGCCAAAGAACAAGGTCAGCAGAGCTGCTGTAGAGCCAGAGAACCAGGTCAGGAAAGCCGTTGTAGAGCCAGAGAACCAGGTCAGCAGAGCTGCTCTAGAGCCAAAGAACTAGGTCAGCAGAGCTGCTGTAGAGCCAGAGAACCAGGTCAGCAGAGCTGCTTCAGAGCCAGAGAACCAGGTCAGCAGAGATGCTTTAGAGCCAGAGAACCAGGTCAGCAGAGCTGCTTCAGAGCCAGAGAACCAGGTCAGCAGAGCCGCTATAGAGCCAGAGAACCAGGTCAGCAGAGCTGCTGTACAGCCAGAGAACAAGGTCAGCAGAGCTACTCTCGAGCCAGAGAACCAGGTCAGCTAAGCTGCTTTACAGCCAGAGAAACAGGTCAGCAGAGTCGTTGTAGAGCAAGAGAACCAGGTCAGCAGAGCTGCTGTAGAGCCAGAAAATCAGGTCAGCAGAGCTGCTTTAGAGCCAGAGAACCAGGTCAGCAGAGCCGTTGTAGAGCCAGAGAACCAGTTCAGCAGAGCTGTTGTAGAGCCTGAGAACCAGGTCAGCAGAGCTGCTGTAGAGCCAGAGAACCAGGTTAGCAGTGCTGCTGTAGAGCCAGCGAACCAGGTCAGCAGAGCTGCTGTAGAGCCAGAGAACCAGGTCAGCAGAGCTGCTGTAGAGCCAGAGAACCAGGTCAGCAGAGCCGCTCTAGAGCCAGAGAACCAGGTCAACAGAGCCGCTGTAGAGCTAGAGAACCAGGTTAGCAGAGCTACTTTAGAGCCACAGAACCAGGCCAGCAGAGCCATTGTAGAGCCAGAGAACCAGGTCAGCAAAGCTGTTTTACAGCCAGAGAAACAGGTCAGCAGAGCCGTTGTAGAGCCAGAGAACCAGGCCAGCAGAGCTGCTGTAGAGCCAGAGAACTAGGATAGCAGAGCTGAGGTAGAGCCAGAGAACCAGGTCAGCAGAGCTGCTGTAGAGCCAGAGAACCAGGTCAGCAGAGCCGCTCTAGAGCCAGAGAACCAGGTCAGCAGAGCTGCTGTACAGCCAGAGAACAAGGTCAGCAGAGCTACTCTCGAGCCAGAGAACCAGGTCAGCTAAGCTGCTTTACAGCCAGAGAAACAGGTCAGCAGAGCCGTTGTAGAGCCAGAGAACCAGGTCAGCAGAGCTGCTGTAGTGCCAGAGAACCAGGTCAGCAAAGCTGTTGTAGAGCCAGAGAACTAGGTCAGCAGAGCTGCTGTAGAGCCATACAACCAGGTCAGCAGAGCCGCTCTAGAGCCAGAGAACCAGGTCAGCAGAGCTGCTTAAGAGCCAGAGAACCAGGTCAGCAGAGCCGCTGTACAGCCAGAGAACCAGGTCAGCAGAGCTGCTTTAGAGCCACAGAACCAGGCCAGCAGAGCTGTTGTAGAGCCAGAGAACCAGGTCAGCTAAGCTGCTTTACAGCCAGAGAAACAGGTCAGCAGAGCCGTTGTAGAGCCAGAGAACCAGGTCAGCAGAGCTGCTGTAGAGCCAGAGAACCAGGTCAGCAACGCCATTGTAGAGCCAGAGAACCAGGTCAGCAGAGCTGCTCTAGAGCCTGAGAATCAGGTCAGCAGAGCCGTTGTAGAGCAAGAGAACCAGGTCAGCAGAGGCACTATAGATCCTGAGAACCAGGTCAGCAGAGCTGCTATACAGCCAGAGAATTAGGTCAGCAGAGCTGCTCTACAGCCAAAGAACCAGGTCAGCAGAGCCGTTGTACAGCCTGAGAACCAGGCCAGCAAAGCTGCTGTAGAGCCAGAGAACCAGGTCAGCACAGCTCATGTAGAGCCAGAGAACCAGGTGAGCAGAGCTGCTGTAGAGCCACAGAACCAGGTCAGCAGAGCTGCTTTAGAGCCAGAGAACCAGGTTAACAGAGTCGCTGTAGAGCCAGAGAACCAGGTCAGCAGAGTTTCTGTAGAGCCTGAGAACCAGGTCAGCAGAGCCGCTATAGAGCCAGAGAACCAGGTCAGCAGAGCTGCTGTACAGCCAGAGAACAAGGTCAGCAGAGCTACTCTCGAGCCAGAGAACCAGGTCAGCAGAGCCGTTGTACAGCCTGAGAACCAGGTCAGCAAAGCTGCTCTAGAGCCAGAGAACCAGGTCAGCAGAGCTGCTTTAGAGCCAGAGAACCAGGTCGTCAGTGTTGCTGTAGAGCCACAGAACTAGACCCAGAGAACCAGGTCAGCAGAGCAGCTGTAGAGCCAGAGAATCAGGTCAGCAGAACCGCTATAGAGCCAGAGAACCAGGTCAGCAGAGCTGCTTCAAAGCCAGAAAACCAGGTCAGCAGAGCAGCTCTAGAGCCTAAGAAACAGGTCAGCAGAGTTGCTCTAGAGCCAGAGAACCAAGTCAGCAGATCTGCAGTAGAACCAGAGAAACCAAGTCAGCAGAGCTGCTTTAGAGGGAGAGCACCAGGTCAGCAGAACTGCTTTAGTGCCAGAGAACCAGGTCAGCAGAGCTGCTGTAGAGCCAGAGAACCAGGTCAGCAGAGCCGTTGTTTAGCCAGAGAACCAGGTCAGCGGAGCTGCTGTAGAGCCAGAGAACTAGGTCAGCAGTGCTGCTGTAGAGCCAGAGAACCAGATCAGCAGAGCCGCTCTAGAGCCATAGAACCAGGTCAGCAGAGCTGCTTTAGAGACAGAGAACCTGGTCAGCAGAGCCGTTGTAGAGCCAGAGAACCAGGTCAGCAGAACTGCTTTAGAGCCAGGGAACCAGGTCAGTAGAGCCGTTGTAGAGCCAAAGAACAAGGTCAGCAGAGCTGCTGTAGAGCCAGAGAACCAGGTCAGGAAAGCCGTTGTAGAGCCAGAGAACCAGGTCAGCAGAGCTGCTCTAGAGCCAAAGAACTAGGTCAGCAGAGCTGCTGTAGAGCCAGAGAACCAGGTCAGCAGAGCTGCTTCAGAGCCAGAGAACCAGGTCAGCAGCGATGCTTTAGAGCCAGAGAACCAGGTCAGCAGAGCTGCTTTAGAGCCAGGCAACCAGGTCAGCAGAGCTGCTGTAGAGCCTGAGAACCAGGTCAGCAGAGCCGTTGTAGAGCCAGAGAACCAGGTCAGCAGATCTGTTGTAGAGCCAGAGAACCAGGTTAGCAGAGCTGCTGTAGAGCCAGAGAACCAGGTCAGCAGAGCTGCTGTAGAGCCAGAGAACCAGGTTAGCAGAGCTGCTCTAGAGTCAGAGAACCAGGTCAACAGAGCCGCTGTGGAGCTAGAGAACCAGGTTAGCAGAGCTACTTTAGAGCCACAGAACCAGGCCAGCAGAGCCATTGTAGAGCCAGAGAACCAGGTTAGCAAAGCTGTTTTACAGCCAGAGAAACAGGTCAGCAGAGCCGTTGTAGAGCCAGTGAACCAGGTCAGCAGAGCTGCTGTAGTGCCAGAGAACCAGGTCAGCAAAGCTGTTGTAGAGCCAGAGAACTAGGTCAGCAGAGCTGCTGTAGAGCCATACAACCAGGTCAGCAGAGCCGCTCTAGAGCCAGAGAACCAGGTCAGCAGAGCTGCTTTAGAGCCAGAGAACCAGGTCAGCAGAGCCGCTGTACAGCCAGAGAACCAGGTCAGCAGAGCTGCTTTAGAGCCACAGAACCAGGCCAGCAGAGCTGTTGTAGAGCCAGAGAACCAGGTCAGCTAAGCTGCTTTACAGCCAGAGAAACAGGTCAGCAGAGCCGTTGTAGAGCCAGAGAACCAGGTCAGCAGAGCTGCTGTAGAGCCAGAGAACCAGGTCAGCAACGCCATTGTAGAGCCAGAGAACCAGGTCAGCAGAGCTGCTCTAGAGCCTGAGAATCAGGTCAGCAGAGCCGTTGTAGAGCAAGAGAACCAGGTCAGCAGAGGCACTATAGATCCTGAGAACCAGGTCAGCAGAGCTGCTATACAGCCAGAGAACTAGGTCAGCAGAGCTGCTTCAAAGCCAGAGATCCAGGTCAGCAGAGCTGCTCTAGAGCCTAAGAAGCAGGTCAGCTGAGCTGCTGTAGAGCCAGAGAACCAGGTCAGCAGAGCTGCTATAGAGCCAGAGAACCAGGTCAGCAGAGCTGCTGTAGAGCCAGAGAACCAGGTCAGCACAGCTCATGTAGAGCCAGAGAACCAGGTGAGCAGAGCTGCTGTAGAGCCACAGAACCAGGTCAGCAGAGCTGCTTTAGAGCCAGAGAACCAGGTTAACAGAGTCGCTGTAGAGCCAGAGAACCAGGTCAGCAGAGTTTCTGTAGAGCCTGAGAACCAGGTCAGCAGAGCCACTATAGAGCCAGAGAACCAGGTCAGCAGAGCTGCTGTACAGCCAGAGAACAAGGTCAGCAGAGCTACTCTCGAGCCAGAGAACCAGGTCAGCAGAGCCGTTGTACAGCCTGAGAA
The DNA here is from genome assembly GCF_964204655.1 of Triturus cristatus. Classification (NCBI taxonomy): domain Eukaryota; kingdom Metazoa; phylum Chordata; class Amphibia; order Caudata; family Salamandridae; genus Triturus; species Triturus cristatus. The sequence continues at coordinate 1,121,909,178 of NC_140579.1, forward strand.
CCAGGTCAGCAAAGCTGCTCTAGAGCCAGAGAACCAGGTCAGCAGAGCTGCTTTAGAGCCAGAGAACCAGGTCGTCAGTGTTGCTGTAGAGCCACAGAACTAGACCCAGAGAACCAGGTCAGCAGAGCAGCTGTAGAGCCAGAGAATCAGGTCAGCAGAACCGCTATAGAGCCAGAGAACCAGGTCAGCAGAGCTGCTTCAAAGCCAGAAAACCAGGTCAGCAGAGCAGCTCTAGAGCCTAAGAAACAGGTCAGCAGAGTTGCTCTAGAGCCAGAGAACCAAGTCAGCAGATCTGCAGTAGAACCAGAGAAACCAAGTCAGCAGAGCTGCTTTAGAGGGAGAGCACCAGGTCAGCAGAACTGCTTTAGAGCCAGAGAACCAGGTCAGCAGAGCTGCTGTAGAGCCAGAGAACCAGGTCAGCAGAGCCGTTGTTTAGCCAGAGAACCAGGTCAGCGGAGCTGCTGTAGAGCCAGAGAACTAGGTCAGCAGTGCTGCTGTAGAGCCAGAGAACCAGATCAGCAGAGCCGCTCTAGAGCCATAGAACCAGGTCAGCAGAGCTGCTTTAGAGCCAGAGAACCAGGTCAGCAGATCCGTTGTAGAGCCAGAGAACCCGGTCAGCAGAACTGCTTTAGAGCCAGGGAACCAGGTCAGCAGAGCCGTTGTAGAGCCAAAGAACAAGGTCAGCAGAGCTGCTGTAGAGCCAGAGAACCAGGTCAGGAAAGCCGTTGTAGAGCCAGAGAACCAGGTCAGCAGAGCTGCTCTAGAGCCAAAGAACTAGGTCAGCAGAGCTGCTGTAGAGCCAGAGAACCAGGTCAGCAGAGCTGCTTCAGAGCCAGAGAACCAGGTCAGCAGAGATGCTTTAGAGCCAGAGAACCAGGTCAGCAGAGCTGCTTCAGAGCCAGAGAACCAGGTCAGCAGAGCCGCTATAGAGCCAGAGAACCAGGTCAGCAGAGCTGCTGTACAGCCAGAGAACAAGGTCAGCAGAGCTACTCTCGAGCCAGAGAACCAGGTCAGCTAAGCTGCTTTACAGCCAGAGAAACAGGTCAGCAGAGTCGTTGTAGAGCAAGAGAACCAGGTCAGCAGAGCTGCTGTAGAGCCAGAAAATCAGGTCAGCAGAGCTGCTTTAGAGCCAGAGAACCAGGTCAGCAGAGCCGTTGTAGAGCCAGAGAACCAGGTCAGCAGAGCTGTTGTAGAGCCTGAGAACCAGGTCAGCAGAGCTGCTGTAGAGCCAGAGAACCAGGTTAGCAGTGCTGCTGTAGAGCCAGCGAACCAGGTCAGCAGAGCTGCTGTAGAGCCAGAGAACCAGGTCAGCAGAGCTGCTGTAGAGCCAGAGAACCAGGTCAGCAGAGCCGCTCTAGAGCCAGAGAACCAGGTCAACAGAGCCGCTGTAGAGCTAGAGAACCAGGTTAGCAGAGCTACTTTAGAGCCACAGAACCAGGCCAGCAGAGCCATTGTAGAGCCAGAGAACCAGGTCAGCAAAGCTGTTTTACAGCCAGAGAAACAGGTCAGCAGAGCCGTTGTAGAGCCAGCGAACCAGGTCAGCAGAGCTGCTGTAGAGCCAGAGAACCAGGTCAGCAGAGCTGCTGTAGAGCCAGAGAACCAGGTCAGCAGAGCCGCTCTAGAGCCAGAGAACCAGGTCAACAGAGCCGCTGTAGAGCTAGAGAACCAGGTTAGCAGAGCTACTTTAGAGCCACAGAACCAGGCCAGCAGAGCCATTGTAGAGCCAGAGAACCAGGTCAGCAAAGCTGTTTTACAGCCAGAGAAACAGGTCAGCAGAGCCGTTGTAGAGCCAGAGAACCAGGTCAGCAGAGCCGCTCTAGAGCCAGAGAACCAGGTCAGCAGAGCTGCTGTACAGCCAGAGAACAAGGTCAGCAGAGCTACTCTCGAGCCAGAGAACCAGGTCAGCTAAGCTGCTTTACAGCCAGAGAAACAGGTCAGCAGAGCCGTTGTAGAGCCAGAGAACCAGGTCAGCAGAGCTGCTGTAGTGCCAGAGAACCAGGTCAGCAAAGCTGTTGTAGAGCCAGAGAACTAGGTCAGCAGAGCTGCTGTAGAGCCATACAACCAGGTCAGCAGAGCCGCTCTAGAGCCAGAGAACCAGGTCAGCAGAGCTGCTTTAGAGCCAGAGAACCAGGTCAGCAGAGCCGCTGTACAGCCAGAGAACCAGGTCAGCAGAGCTGCTTTAGAGCCACAGAACCAGGCCAGCAGAGCTGTTGTAGAGCCAGAGAACCAGGTCAGCTAAGCTGCTTTACAGCCAGAGAAACAGGTCAGCAGAGCCGTTGTAGAGCCAGAGAACCAGGTCAGCAGAGCTGCTGTAGAGCCAGAGAACCAGGTCAGCAACGCCATTGTAGAGCCAGAGAACCAGGTCAGCAGAGCTGCTCTAGAGCCTGAGAATCAGGTCAGCAGAGCCGTTGTAGAGCAAGAGAACCAGGTCAGCAGAGGCACTATAGATCCTGAGAACCAGGTCAGCAGAGCTGCTATACAGCCAGAGAATTAGGTCAGCAGAGCTGCTCTACAGCCAAAGAACCAGGTCAGCAGAGCCGTTGTACAGCCTGAGAACCAGGCCAGCAAAGCTGCTGTAGAGCCAGAGAACCAGGTCAGCACAGCTCATGTAGAGCCAGAGAACCAGGTGAGCAGAGCTGCTGTAGAGCCACAGAACCAGGTCAGCAGAGCTGCTTTAGAGCCAGAGAACCAGGTTAACAGAGTCGCTGTAGAGCCAGAGAACCAGGTCAGCAGAGTTTCTGTAGAGCCTGAGAACCAGGTCAGCAGAGCCGCTATAGAGCCAGAGAACCAGGTCAGCAGAGCTGCTGTACAGCCAGAGAACAAGGTCAGCAGAGCTACTCTCGAGCCAGAGAACCAGGTCAGCAGAGCCGTTGTACAGCCTGAGAACCAGGTCAGCAAAGCTGCTCTAGAGCCAGAGAACCAGGTCAGCAGAGCTGCTTTAGAGCCAGAGAACCAGGTCGTCAGTGTTGCTGTAGAGCCACAGAACTAGACCCAGAGAACCAGGTCAGCAGAGCAGCTGTAGAGCCAGAGAATCAGGTCAGCAGAACCGCTATAGAGCCAGAGAACCAGGTCAGCAGAGCTGCTTCAAAGCCAGAAAACCAGGTCAGCAGAGCAGCTCTAGAGCCTAAGAAACAGGTCAGCAGAGTTGCTCTAGAGCCAGAGAACCAAGTCAGCAGATCTGCAGTAGAACCAGAGAAACCAAGTCAGCAGAGCTGCTTTAGAGGGAGAGCACCAGGTCAGCAGAACTGCTTTAGTGCCAGAGAACCAGGTCAGCAGAGCTGCTGTAGAGCCAGAGAACCAGGTCAGCAGAGCCGTTGTTTAGCCAGAGAACCAGGTCAGCGGAGCTGCTGTAGAGCCAGAGAACTAGGTCAGCAGAGCTGCTTTAGAGCCAGGGAACCAGGTCAGCAGAGCCGTTGTACAGCCAGAGAACCAGGTCAGCAAAGCTGCTTTAGAGCCAGAGAAACAGGTCAGCAGAGCCGTTGTAGAGCCAAAGAACAAGGTCAGCAGAGCTGCTGTAGAGCCAGAGAACCAGGTCAGCAAAGCCGTTGTAGAGCCAGAGAACCAGGTCAGCAGAGCTGCTCTAGAGCCAAAGAACTAGGTCAGCAGAGCTGCTGTAGAGCCAGAGAACCAGGTCAGCAGAGCTGCTTCAGAGCCAGAGAACCAGGTCAGCAGCGATGCTTTAGAGCCAGAGAACCAGGTCAGCAGAGCTGCTTTAGAGCCAGGCAACCAGGTCAGCAGAGCTGCTGTAGAGCCTGAGAACCAGGTCAGCAGAGCCGTTGTAGAGCCAGAGAACCAGGTCAGCAGATCTGTTGTAGAGCCAGAGAACCAGGTCAGCAGAGCTGCTGTAGAGCCAGAGAACCAGGTTAGCAGAGCTGCTCTAGAGTCAGAGAACCAGGTCAACAGAGCCGCTGTGGAGCTAGAGAACCAGGTTAGCAGAGCTACTTTAGAGCCACAGAACCAGGCCAGCAGAGCCATTGTAGAGCCAGAGAACCAGGTTAGCAAAGCTGTTTTACAGCCAGAGAAACAGGTCAGCAGAGCCGTTGTAGAGCCAGTGAACCAGGTCAGCAGAGCTGCTGTAGTGCCAGAGAACCAGGTCAGCAAAGCTGTTGTAGAGCCAGAGAACTAGGTCAGCAGAGCTGCTGTAGAGCCATACAACCAGGTCAGCAGAGCCGCTCTAGAGCCAGAGAACCAGGTCAGCAGAGCTGCTTTAGAGCCAGAGAACCAGGTCAGCAGAGCCGCTGTACAGCCAGAGAACCAGGTCAGCAGAGCTGCTTTAGAGCCACAGAACCAGGCCAGCAGAGCTGTTGTAGAGCCAGAGAACCAGGTCAGCTAAGCTGCTTTACAGCCAGAGAAACAGGTCAGCAGAGCCGTTGTAGAGCCAGAGAACCAGGTCAGCAGAGCTGCTGTAGAGCCAGAGAACCAGGTCAGCAACGCCATTGTAGAGCCAGAGAACCAGGTCAGCAGAGCTGCTCTAGAGCCTGAGAATCAGGTCAGCAGAGCCGTTGTAGAGCAAGAGAACCAGGTCAGCAGAGGCACTATAGATCCTGAGAACCAGGTCAGCAGAGCTGCTATACAGCCAGAGAACTAGGTCAGCAGAGCTGCTTCAAAGCCAGAGATCCAGGTCAGCAGAGCTGCTCTAGAGCCTAAGAAGCAGGTCAGCTGAACTGCTGTAGAGTCAGAGAACCAGGTCAGCAGAGCTGCTATAGAGCCAGAGAACCAGGTCAGCAGAGCTGCTGTAGAGCCAGAGAACCAGGTCAGCACAGCTCATGTAGAGCCAGAGAACCAGGTGAGCAGAGCTGCTGTAGAGCCACAGAACCAGGTCAGCAGAGCTGCTTTAGAGCCAGAGAACCAGGTTAACAGAGTCGCTGTAGAGCCAGAGAACCAGGTCAGCAGAGTTTCTGTAGAGCCTGAGAACCAGGTCAGCAGAGCCACTATAGAGCCAGAGAACCAGGTCAGCAGAGCTGCTGTACAGCCAGAGAACAAGGTCAGCAGAGCTACTCTCGAGCCAGAGAACCAGGTCAGCAGAGCCGTTGTACAGCCTGAGAACCAGGTCAGCAAAGCTGCTCTAGAGCCAGAGAATCAGGTCAGCAGAACCGCTATAGAGCCAGAGAACCAGGTCAGCAGAGCTGCTTCAAAGCCAGAAAACCAGGTCAGCAGAGCAGCTCTAGAGCCTAAGAAACAGGTCAGCAGAGTTGCTCTAGAGCCAGAGAACCAAGTCAGCAGATCTGCAGTAGAACCAGAGAAACCAAGTCAGCAGAGCTGCCTTAGAGGGAGAGCACCAGGTCAGCAGAACTGCTTTAGAGCCAGAGAACCAGGTCAGCAGAGCTGCTGTAGAGCCAGAGAACCAGGTCAGCAGAGCCGTTGTTTAGCCAGAGAACCAGGTCAGCGGAGCTGCTGTAGAGCCAGAGAACTAGGTCAGCAGTGCTGCTGTAGAGCCAGAGAACCAGATCAGCAGAGCCGCTCTAGAGCCATAGAACCAGGTCAGCAGAGCTGCTTTAGAGCCAGAGAACCAGGTCAGCAGATCCGTTGTAGAGCCAGAGAACCCGGTCAGCAGAACTGCTTTAGAGCCAGGGAACCAGGTCAGCAGAGCCGTTGTAGAGCCAAAGAACAAGGTCAGCAGAGCTGCTGTAGAGCCAGAGAACCAGGTCAGGAAAGCCGTTGTAGAGCCAGAGAACCAGGTCAGCAGAGCTGCTCTAGAGCCAAAGAACTAGGTCAGCAGAGCTGCTGTAGAGCCAGAGAACCAGGTCAGCAGAGCTGCTTCAGAGCCAGAGAACCAGGTCAGCAGAGATGCTTTAGAGCCAGAGAACCAGGTCAGCAGAGCTGCTTCAGAGCCAGAGAACCAGGTCAGCAGAGCCGCTATAGAGCCAGAGAACCAGGTCAGCAGAGCTGCTGTACAGCCAGAGAACAAGGTCAGCAGAGCTACTCTCGAGCCAGAGAACCAGGTCAGCTAAGCTGCTTTACAGCCAGAGAAACAGGTCAGCAGAGTCGTTGTAGAGCAAGAGAACCAGGTCAGCAGAGCTGCTGTAGAGCCAGAAAATCAGGTCAGCAGAGCTGCTTTAGAGCCAGAGAACCAGGTCAGCAGAGCCGTTGTAGAGCCAGAGAACCAGGTCAGCAGAGCTGTTGTAGAGCCTGAGAACCAGGTCAGCAGAGCTGCTGTAGAGCCAGAGAACCAGGTTAGCAGAGTTTCTGTAGAGCCTGAGAACCAGGTCAGCAGAGCCACTATAGAGCCAGAGAACCAGGTCAGCAGAGCTGCTGTACAGCCAGAGAACAAGGTCAGCAGAGCTACTCTCGAGCCAGAGAACCAGGTCAGCAGAGCCGTTGTACAGCCTGAGAACCAGGTCAGCAAAGCTGCTCTAGAGCCAGAGAACCAGGTCAGCAGAGCTGCTTTAGAGCCAGAGAACCAGGTCGTCAGTGTTGCTGTAGAGCCACAGAACTAGACCCAGAGAACCAGGTCAGCAGAGCAGCTGTAGAGCCAGAGAATCAGGTCAGCAGAACCGCTATAGAGCCAGAGAACCAGGTCAGCAGAGCTGCTTCAAAGCCAGAAAACCAGGTCAGCAGAGCAGCTCTAGAGCCTAAGAAACAGGTCAGCAGAGTTGCTCTAGAGCCAGAGAACCAAGTCAGCAGATCTGCAGTAGAACCAGAGAAACCAAGTCAGCAGAGCTGCTTTAGAGGGAGAGCACCAGGTCAGCAGAACTGCTTTAGAGCCAGAGAACCAGGTCAGCAGAGCTGCTGTAGAGCCAGAGAACCAGGTCAGCAGAGCCGTTGTTTAGCCAGAGAACCAGGTCAGCGGAGCTGCTGTAGAGCCAGAGAACTAGGTCAGCAGTGCTGCTGTAGAGCCAGAGAACCAGATCAGCAGAGCCGCTCTAGAGCCATAGAACCAGGTCAGCAGAGCTGCTTTAGAGCCAGAAAACCAGGTCAGCAGATCCGTTGTAGAGCCAGAGAACCCGGTCAGCAGAACTGCTTTAGAGCCAGGGAACCAGGTCAGCAGAGCCGTTGTAGAGCCAAAGAACAAGGTCAGCAGAGCTGCTGTAGAGCCAGAGAACCAGGTCAGGAAAGCCGTTGTAGAGCCAGAGAACCAGGTCAGCAGAGCTGCTCTAGAGCCAAAGAACTAGGTCAGCAGAGCTGCTGTAGAGCCAGAGAACCAGGTCAGCAGAGCTGCTTCAGAGCCAGAGAACCAGGTCAGCAGAGATGCTTTAGAGCCAGAGAACCAGGTCAGCAGAGCTGCTTCAGAGCCAGAGAACCAGGTCAGCAGAGCCGCTATAGAGCCAGAGAACCAGGTCAGCAGAGCTGCTGTACAGCCAGAGAACAAGGTCAGCAGAGCTACTCTCGAGCCAGAGAACCAGGTCAGCTAAGCTGCTTTACAGCCAGAGAAACAGGTCAGCAGAGTCGTTGTAGAGCAAGAGAACCAGGTCAGCAGAGCTGCTGTAGAGCCAGAAAATCAGGTCAGCAGAGCTGCTTTAGAGCCAGAGAACCAGGTCAGCAGAGCCGTTGTAGAGCCAGAGAACCAGGTCAGCAGAGCTGTTGTAGAGCCTGAGAACCAGGTCAGCAGAGCTGCTGTAGAGCCAGAGAACCAGGTTAGCAGTGCTGCTGTAGAGCCAGCGAACCAGGTCAGCAGAGCTGCTGTAGAGCCAGAGAACCAGGTCAGCAGAGCTGCTGTAGAGCCAGAGAACCAGGTCAGCAGAGCCGCTCTAGAGCCAGAGAACCAGGTCAACAGAGCCGCTGTAGAGCTAGAGAACCAGGTTAGCAGAGCTACTTTAGAGCCACAGAACCAGGCCAGCAGAGCCATTGTAGAGCCAGAGAACCAGGTCAGCAAAGCTGTTTTACAGCCAGAGAAACAGGTCAGCAGAGCCGTTGTAGAGCCAGAGAACCAGGCCAGCAGAGCTGCTGTAGAGCCAGAGAACTAGGATAGCAGAGCTGAGGTAGAGCCAGAGAACCAGGTCAGCAGAGCTGCTGTAGAGCCAGAGAACCAGGTCAGCAGAGCCGCTCTAGAGCCAGAGAACCAGGTCAGCAGAGCTGCTGTACAGCCAGAGAACAAGGTCAGCAGAGCTACTCTCGAGCCAGAGAACCAGGTCAGCTAAGCTGCTTTACAGCCAGAGAAACAGGTCAGCAGAGCCGTTGTAGAGCCAGAGAACCAGGTCAGCAGAGCTGCTGTAGTGCCAGAGAACCAGGTCAGCAAAGCTGTTGTAGAGCCAGAGAACTAGGTCAGCAGAGCTGCTGTAGAGCCATACAACCAGGTCAGCAGAGCCGCTCTAGAGCCAGAGAACCAGGTCAGCAGAGCTGCTTTAGAGCCAGAGAACCAGGTCAGCAGAGCCGCTGTACAGCCAGAGAACCAGGTCAGCAGAGCTGCTTTAGAGCCACAGAACCAGGCCAGCAGAGCTGTTGTAGAGCCAGAGAACCAGGTCAGCTAAGCTGCTTTACAGCCAGAGAAACAGGTCAGCAGAGCCGTTGTAGAGCCAGAGAACCAGGTCAGCAGAGCTGCTGTAGAGCCAGAGAACCAGGTCAGCAACGCCATTGTAGAGCCAGAGAACCAGGTCAGCAGAGCTGCTCTAGAGCCTGAGAATCAGGTCAGCAGAGCCGTTGTAGAGCAAGAGAACCAGGTCAGCAGAGGCACTATAGATCCTGAGAACCAGGTCAGCAGAGCTGCTATACAGCCAGAGAATTAGGTCAGCAGAGCTGCTCTACAGCCAAAGAACCAGGTCAGCAGAGCCGTTGTACAGCCTGAGAACCAGGCCAGCAAAGCTGCTGTAGAGCCAGAGAACCAGGTCAGCACAGCTCATGTAGAGCCAGAGAACCAGGTGAGCAGAGCTGCTGTAGAGCCACAGAACCAGGTCAGCAGAGCTGCTTTAGAGCCAGAGAACCAGGTTAACAGAGTCGCTGTAGAGCCAGAGAACCAGGTCAGCAGAGTTTCTGTAGAGCCTGAGAACCAGGTCAGCAGAGCCGCTATAGAGCCAGAGAACCAGGTCAGCAGAGCTGCTGTACAGCCAGAGAACAAGGTCAGCAGAGCTACTCTCGAGCCAGAGAACCAGGTCAGCAGAGCCGTTGTACAGCCTGAGAACCAGGTCAGCAAAGCTGCTCTAGAGCCAGAGAACCAGGTCAGCAGAGCTGCTTTAGAGCCAGAGAACCAGGTCGTCAGTGTTGCTGTAGAGCCACAGAACTAGACCCAGAGAACCAGGTCAGCAGAGCAGCTGTAGAGCCAGAGAATCAGGTCAGCAGAACCGCTATAGAGCCAGAGAACCAGGTCAGCAGAGCTGCTTCAAAGCCAGAAAACCAGGTCAGCAGAGCAGCTCTAGAGCCTAAGAAACAGGTCAGCAGAGTTGCTCTAGAGCCAGAGAACCAAGTCAGCAGATCTGCAGTAGAACCAGAGAAACCAAGTCAGCAGAGCTGCTTTAGAGGGAGAGCACCAGGTCAGCAGAACTGCTTTAGTGCCAGAGAACCAGGTCAGCAGAGCTGCTGTAGAGCCAGAGAACCAGGTCAGCAGAGCCGTTGTTTAGCCAGAGAACCAGGTCAGCGGAGCTGCTGTAGAGCCAGAGAACTAGGTCAGCAGAGCTGCTTTAGAGCCAGGGAACCAAGTCAGCAGAGCCGTTGTACAGCCAGAGAACCAGGTCAGCAAAGCTGCTTTAGAGCCAGAGAAACAGGTCAGCAGAGCCGTTGTAGAGCCAAAGAACAAGGTCAGCAGAGCTGCTGTAGAGCCAGAGAACCAGGTCAGCAAAGCCGTTGTAGAGCCAGAGAACCAGGTCAGCAGAGCTGCTCTAGAGCCAAAGAACTAGGTCAGCAGAGCTGCTGTAGAGCCAGAGAACCAGGTCAGCAGAGCTGCTTCAGAGCCAGAGAACCAGGTCAGCAGCGATGCTTTAGAGCCAGAGAACCAGGTCAGCAGAGCTGCTTTAGAGCCAGGCAACCAGGTCAGCAGAGCTGCTGTAGAGCCTGAGAACCAGGTCAGCAGAGCCGTTGTAGAGCCAGAGAACCAGGTCAGCAGATCTGTTGTAGAGCCAGAGAACCAGGTTAGCAGAGCTGCTGTAGAGCCAGAGAACCAGGTCAGCAGAGCTGCTGTAGAGCCAGAGAACCAGGTTAGCAGAGCTGCTCTAGAGCCAGAGAACCAGGTCAACAGAGCCTCTGTGGAGCTAGAGAACCAGGTTAGCAGAGCTACTTTAGAGCCACAGAACCAGGCCAGCAGAGCCATTGTAGAGCCAGAGAACCAGGTCAGCAAAGCTGTTTTACAGCCAGAGAAACAGGTCAGCAGAGCCGTTGTAGAGCCAGTGAACCAGGTCAGCAGAGCTGCTGTAGTGCCAGAGAACCAGGTCAGCAAAGCTGTTGTAGAGCCAGAGAACTAGGTCAGCAGAGCTGCTGTACAGCCTGAGAACCAGGTCAGCAAA